>NC_091284.1:466558859-467284441 GCF_032444005.1 Ranitomeya imitator
TACAAGGCCTGTGGCTGCGACTATTGCGGGGCCTGGAGGCGCTTCTAGGTCTGTGGCTGCGACCGCAGCTACTTCCCTTCCCGGATCGGACATGGCCGTTCCTCCCCTCTGCTAACCTGGTGGAAGTCGGGGCTTCTCTCCGGAATCGGCACTTTGCAGCGTCTCTTCTGGCGGCTCTGCTGCACAGCGTCTCCACTTTCGGGCAGCAGCACGGCACCCGTCTTCTTGCTTCACGCTCTTTTTGGCTGGCTCCGCCCATGAAGGTATGGCTCCTCCCCTTGCGCTCCACACGGCGCGGCAATGGCGGATTTTGGCGGCAATTTTTGCAACACACAGTCTTTAAGCAAATCACAGTTCGAATACAGTTCTGGCACAGTTCTTAGGCGCACATGACCCGATTTTCAGGCTTAAGTAGATCCTGTTCGTGGCGCCAAGATGGATCGCCCCCAGAGTAGGGCGATGGGGTACTCGGCACAGGGTCCTTCGGTTCAGGGGATGTCACAGTGGCTGACCCGGTCCGTGGCCCTCAGGGGTGTCCAGTAAAAGAGTTTATATATGGGCAAGGTGCAGTAAAGTACGAGGAGACGGGTTTGCAGTCTTTTACCTTGTTTACTGAAGGCTTCAGACGGTATCCTCAGCCCGGAGCGCCAGATGACAGGGCAGGCAGAGTCCAGTCGGTCTGAAGGCAATTCCAGAGTCCCCTTGTCCAGGTGGAAATCAGTAGCCTTCCTCTAGCGCCTGTGTGTTGTAGTACCTCCCTGCTGAGCTTCTTGGTAAGGTCCTCACAACTATTAGAGATGGAATGTCTCTTTCTCTCTGTCCCCCAGATGGTATGGATAGGACAAACCCGTATGGCTGGTGACTTGAGACTTTGGTTAGGGACTCTAGCACGCCCCGGCATCTGAGCGGTGTCACCATGCCTCCTGGGTATACAAGGGCGGACAGGCAACTTGGAATCACCTACCCTGCCAGTCTCTGAAGCAAGGCGAGAGCACTTACTTCCACGGTGCGCTGGCTACCAGATTCTGCGCCTCAGAGGGAAGCAGCTTGCTCCTGGCTGAACTCCCTCTGATATTCTTCTCCTGTGCTCTGCTTTCCTGTACACTCTCTGCAATATATTCACTTTAGTGTCTTCTTCCAGGAGCTGCAGCCTTCAGGCTCCAGGATTCCTTCCTCTCCCTCTGTCCTCCTGAAAGGAACTGAACTCTGAACCCCTTTTCCCTCCAAATCAGGATGTTAAATAGGGGAGTTCAACCTAAACAGGCTTAGAGCTTCCCCTTCTGGTCTGGAGTGTGAACATGTTGCATGTGTGTGATACCTGAATGTGGTTGTCTTTCATTGCCTTCAGACATGACATCACTTCTCCCCCTGAAAGCATAATGACATCACTGCGACGACCAGGACACTTGGGCGCCGCAATACTCGTTGCTCAGGTGATCTCCGAGTATTTCTTAGTGTTGGGAGATTTAATTTTCATCGCGGCAGCTATTAGCCAGGCTGAGTACATGTGGGGGTTGCCTGGTTGCTAGGGAATCCCCACATGTAATCAAACTGGCTAATAGCTGTAAATCATTCAGCTGCGGCGATGAAAACTTAATCTCCGAACACTAACAAATACTCGGAGATCACCCGAGCGTGGTTGGGAAAACCCGAGCAACGAGTATACAGTACTCAGAGGTGAACCTAGCCACAATGCTGCCTGAGGCGAACTTCAAAACAGCACCCCCCCCAAACACATATACAGTACAGCCCCCCTATAGGGCTCCCATCTCATATACAGTCCCCCCATACATTACATGAGTGATAACTATTGTACATTCTACAATAGGTCATAAATCAGATAGTATATTCCTCCATACAGTACTCTGGGCACCACAGTGCTCTATAAAGAATGAGCCCCATATATTGCTCCATACAGAATAATGAACCCCATATATTGCTCCATACAGTATAATGAGCCCCATATATTGCTCCATACAGTATAATGAGCCCCATATATTGCTCCATACAGTATAATGAGCCCCATACATTGCTTCATACAGTATAATGAGCCACACATGATGCTCCATACTGTATAATGGCCACACAGTGCTCCATACTGTATAATGGCCACAGTGCTCCATACTGTATAGTGGCCACATATGATGCTCCATGCTGTATAATGGCCACACATGATGCTCCATACTGTATAATGGCCACACATAGTGCTCCATACTGTATAATGGCCACACATAGTGCTCCATATTGTATAATGGCCATACATGATGCTCCATACTGTATAATGGTCACACATGATGCTCCATACTGTATAATGGTCACACAGTGCTCCATACTGTATAATGGCCACACATGATGCTCCATACTGTATAATGGCCACACAGTGCTCCATACTGTATAATGGCCACACATGATGCTCCATACTGTATAATGGCCACACAGTGCTCCATACTGTATAATGGGCACACATAATGCTCCATACTGTATAATGGCCACACACAGTGCTCCATACTGTATAATGGCCACACAGTGTTCCATACTGTATAATGGCCCCACATGATGCTCCATACTGTATAATGGTCACACTGAGGCACCATACTGTATAATGGCCTCACATGATGCTCCATACTGTATAATGGGCCCATATGATGCTCCATACTGTATAATGGCCACACATAGTTACTCCTACACACGCGGCTGCGCTCCGTACACCTTGCACACACGGCTCCACTCCGTACTCACGCGGCTCCACTCACACACCCGGCTCTGCTCCATACACCTCATACACACCTGGATCCGCTCCATACACCTCATACACATGCAGCTCGCTCCGTACACTGAATACACACCCAGCTCCACTCTGTACACCTCGTACACACGCGGCTCTGCTCCATACACCTCATACGCACGTGGCTCTGCTCACCTAATACACACGCGGCTCCGCTCCGTACACCTCGTACACATGCGACTCAGCTCCATACATCTCGTACACACGCGGCTCCGCTCCGTACACCTCGTACACACACGGCTCTACTTTATACACCTCGTACACATTCAGCTCCACTCCATACACCTCATACACACACGGTTGCACTCCATACACCTCTCACATACACGGCTCCGCTCCATACACCTCATACACACACAGCTCCTCTCCATACACCTCATACACACACGGCTCCGGTCCATACACCTCATACACACATGGCTCTGCTCCATACACCTCATACACACACGGCTCCGCTCCATACACTTCATACACACACTTAAAATTGCAACCAGCACAGCAGAGTCCTGCAATCCATGGAGGTCCGGATCATGTGACCCGTGACTCCTCCCCTCCTGTGACCTCATCACAGGTCCTGTTTGCACAGAGCAGCCAATATGTGGTGTGCTGCTCTGCGGGATGCAGGGATGACTGGCTGATATTGCACACCGTGGGTTGTGAGCAGGGGCGCGCGCACCGCACTAGTGACCGCAAATGTCAGGGATTATGGAGAGTCAGCACCAGGTGTTCTGACCGCCGCTCTGCCGCCCCCTGTCTTTCAGTGATGACTGCCGCCTGAAGCAAAGGGCTCAACTTGCCCCATGATAGCGGCGCCCCTGAGTATACTCGCTCATCCCTAATTTTTAATGCAATGTTGCAGCGACCAAAAAAAGTAATTCTGAAGTTTTTGCTTTTTTTCGTTTTACGCTGTTTACCGATCAGATTAGTTCTTTTTATATATTGATAGATTGAGCGATTCTGAATGTGGCGATACCAAATATGTGTATTTTTTTATTTTTATTTTACTGTTTCATTTTGAATGGGGGGTGCTTTAAATTTTTATATTTTTTTCACTTTTAAATAGCTTTAGTAGTCTCCATGGGAGACTAGAAGCTGCGATCATCTGATTGCCTCTGCTACACACAGCAGGGCTGCAGCCCTGCTCTATGTAGCTGTAGGAGGGTGGTACTGTTATGAACAGTAAGGAACACGCTGTTACTTTAAGAGACTGCACCCCCTTGTCTGGCGTGATGGAATGTTCTTCTCCTCCCCTGCAAAAGACTGTACAATGGACTGGACTAGGTGCAGATGGCAGGGGTGGAGCCTGTACTGTGTGTGTGAGCTGAGGCTGCTGCAGAGTACTTTGTGCTAATAGCTGCAAGAGAGGAGAACTGTGTCCTGATATAGCTGCAAGAGAGGACCCACAGCCTGTAACGGAGTGGACTTGTGAGATTTGACAGACTTTTCCAGGTACAGCGAGGGTGGCTGTCCGGTGTTAGTTTGAGGAGCCACGAAGATACAGAGAAAGGGATTTACAGTTTCTAGGAGCACCCCCAGGACCCAGAAGCAAGGAGAAGACCACGTTTCACTGAGCTGGCAGAGAGCCGTGCGCACCACCGTAATAGAATGCTGGGGGCCCCCCGGGACTGGATCTGAGTCCCCAACATCACTGTGAGTTTGTTCCTGTTTTGTGCACATGTCAGGGCCTAGTGTAGGCTTCAATAGTCAGAACATGGCAGCCATGTGGCCTGCTTAGTAAAGGCCAGGGAGGTTATACATAGAGTAGCATAATTCTTTGTTTGTTGTTTGCATTTACTTGTGAAACAGTTGGAGCACCGTGCTATTTTACGGACAAGCTAAAGAATATAACTCTTGTAAATTATCTTTTGCCATTGCATACCCCTGTTTGCATCTTCTTAATCCACTTCATTCCTTGCCTTCCAATAAATCTACCCTTTGTTGTTTGCACCTCATCTTGTGTACAGTAGTCTTCTTTCTGTTGTGGATTCTGTTTTTGGGCTCCCTCTGGTGGTTACAGATGGTACTGGGTGACTTGTGTTCTCTGCGGTCTCTGGTGTCCACCTGTTCTATCAGGATATGGGAGTTTCCTATTTAACCTGGCTTTCTTGTCATTTCCTCGCCGGCTATCAATGTAATCAGTGTGTCTTGTTACCTCTGCTTCCCGCTTCTGTATTCTTCAGGACAAGCTAAGTTTTTGATTTTCCTGTTCCACGTTTTGCTTAATTTTTGTCTTAGTCCAGCTTGCAGATATGTGATTCCTTTTTGCTGGTTGCTCTAGTGGGCTGATATTACTCCTCATGTTCCATGAGTTGGAACATGAGTTCAAGTAATTTCAGGATGGTTTTTTTGTAGGGTTTTTCGCTGACCGCGCAGTTCACTTTTGTATCCTCTGCTATCTAGCTTTAGCGGGCCTCATTTTGCTGAATCTGTTTTCATAACTACGTATGTGCTTTCCTCTCATTTCACCGTCATTACATGTGGGGGGCTGCTATTTCTGTGGGGTGTTTCTCTGGAGGCAAGAGAGGTCTGTGTTTCTTCTAATAGGGAAAGTTAGTTCTTCGGCTGGCGCGAGACGTCTAGAATCATCGTAGGAACGTTCCCCGGCTACAGCTAGTTGTGTGTTGAGGTTCAGGATCGCGGTCAGCTCAGTTTCCATCACCCTAGAGCTTGTTTTGTTTTTTGTGCTTGTCCTTTTGTGATCCCCTGCCATTGGGATCATGACAGTATAGCCGGCCAGAAAGTGGTAATCGTATTGGCTGAAGTAGGAGGAAAAGTAGTCTGAGGAAGTTTTTTTTTTTTTTTTTTTCCCCCTCAGAGTTTGCTGCATAGCCTTAATTGCAGCCTGGCTGCGTCTTAATCCTTGAATGGCTCTGACCTCAGCTGTTTATCATGGACGTCCAGAGTTTGGCTTCCAGCCTGAATAATCTTGCTGCTAAGGTTCAAAATATACAAGATTTTGTTGTACATGCTCCTATGTCTGAACCTAGAATTCCTATCCCAGAGGTTTTTTCTGGAGATAGATCTAGTTTTCTGAATTTTAGGAACAATTGCAAGTTGTTTCTTTCTTTGAAATCTCGCTCTTCTGGAGACCCTGCTCAGCAAGTCAAGATTGTTATATCTTTCCTGCGGGGTGACCCTCAGAATTGGGCATTTCCATTGGCACCAGGGGATCCTGCGTTGCTCAATGTGGATGCGTTTTTTCTGGCATTGGGTTTGCTCTATGAGGAACCTAACCTAGAGATTCAGGCTGAAAAAGCGTTATTGTCTCTCACTCAGGGGCAAGATGAAGCAGAAATATATTGTCAGAAATTTCGGAAATGGTCGGTGCTTACTCAGTGGAATGAGTGCGCCCTGGCTGCAAGATTCAGATATGGCCTTTCTGAGGCCATTAAAGATGTCATGGTGGGGTTCCCTGCGCCTACAGGTCTGAATGAGTCTATGACTATGGCTATTCAGATTGATCGGCGTTTACGGGAGCGCAAACCTGTGCACCATTTGGCGGTGTCTTCTGAACAGGCACCTGAGACAATGCAATGTGATAGAATTCAGTCCAGAAGTGAACGGCAAAACTATAGGCGGAAAAATGGGTTGTGTTTTTATTGTGGTGATTCAGCTCATGTTATATCAGCATGCTCTAAACGCACAAAAAAGGTTGATAAGTCTGTTGCCATTAGTACTTTACAGTCTAAGTTCATTCTGTCTGTGACTCTGATTTGTTCATTATCAGCCATTTCCGTCGATGCCTATGTGGATTCAGGCGCTGCCCTGAGTCTTATGGATTGGTCATTTGCCAACCGCTGTGGGTTTAGTCTGGAGCCTCTGGAAGTCCCTATTCCTTTGAAAGGAATTGACTCTACACCTTTGGCTATGAATAAACCTCAGTACTGGACACAAGTGACCATGCGTATGACTCCCGTTCATCAGGAGGTGATTCGCTTCCTGGTACTGTATAATTTACATGATGTCTTAGTGCTTGGTCTGCCATGGTTACAAACTCATAACCCAGTCTTGGACTGGAAAACGATGTCTGTGTTAAGCTGGGGATGTCAAGGGGTTCATGATGATGCACCTCCGATTTCTATCGCTTCATCTACTCCTTCTGAGGTTCCGGTATTTTTGTCTGATTATCGGGATGTTTTTGAGGAGCCTAAGCTCAATTCGCTTCCTCCTCACAGGGATTGCGATTGTGCTATAGATTTGATTCCTGGCAGTAAATTTCCTAAAGGTCGTTTGTTCAATCTGTCAGTGCCAGAGCATACTGCTATGCGGGATTATGTTAAGGAGTCCTTGGAAAAGGGACATATCCGTCCATCTTCGTCCCCTTTGGGAGCAGGTTTTTTTTTTTGTGGCCAAAAAAGATGGTTCCTTGAGGCCTTGTATAGATTACCGTCTTTTGAATAAGATTACAGTTAAATATCAGTATCCTTTGCCATTGTTGACTGATTTGTTCGCTCGCATTAAGGGGGCTAGATGGTTCACTAAGATTGATCTTCGGGGTGCGTATAATCTTGTGCGGATAAAGCAGGGTGATGAATGGAAAACCGCATTTAATACGCCTGAGGGCCATTTTGAGTATTTGGTGATGCCTTTTGGACTTTCTAATGCTCCTTCTGTCTTCCAGTCCTTTATGCACGATATTTTCCGTGAATATCTGGATAAATTTATGATTGTGTATTTGGATGATGTTTTGGTTTTTTCGGATGACTGGGAGTCCCATGTTCAGCAGGTCAGGAAGGTGTTTCAGGTCCTGCGGGCCAATTCTTTGTTTGTAAAAGGTTCAAAGTGTCTCTTTGGAGTCCAGAAGATTTCTTTTTTGGGGTATATTTTTTCCCCTTCTACTACTGAGATGGATCCCGTCAAGGTTCAGGCTATTTGTGACTGGACGCAGCCTACATCTCTTAAGAGTCTACAGAAGTTCTTGGGCTTTGCTAATTTTTATCGTCGTTTCATAACTAATTTTTCTAGTGTTGTTAAGCCTTTGACGGATTTGACTAAGAAGGGTGCTGATGTTGCTGATTGGTATCCTGCGGCTGTGGAGGCCTTTCAGGAACTTAAGTGCCGGTTTTCTTCTGCTCCTGTGTTGCGTCAGCCAGATGTTTCGCTTCCTTTTCAGGTTGAGGTTGATGCTTCCGAGATTGGAGCGGGGGCGGTTTTGTCACAGAGAAGCTCCGATTGCTCAGTGATGAAGCCATGTGCGTTCTTTTCTAGAAAGTTTTCGCCCACTGAGCGGAATTATGATGTTGGTAATCGGGAGCTTTTGGCCATGAAGTGGGCATTTGAGGAGTGGCGTCATTGGCTTGAGGGTGCTAGACATCGTGTGGTGGTCTTGACTGATCACAAAAATCTGATTTACCTTGAGTCTGCCAAGCGTCTGAATCCTAGACAGGCTCGTTGGTCACTGTTTTTCTCCAGTTTCGATTTTGTGGTTTCATACCTGCCAGGTTCAAAGAATGTGAAGGCGGATGCTCTTTCTAGGAGTTTTGTGCCTGACTCCCCTGGAAATTCTGAGCCCACTGGTATCCTTAGGGATGGGGTGATTTTGTCGGCTGTCTCCCCAGACTTGCGACGTGCTTTGCAGGAGTTTCAGGCGGATAAACCTGATCGTTGTCCGCCTGAAAGACTGTTTGTTCCGGATAATTGGACCAGTAGAGTCATCTCCGAGGTCCATTCTTCTGCGTTGGCAGGTCATCCTGGAATATTTGGTACTAGAGACTTGGTGGCCAGGTCTTTTTGGTGGCCTTCCTTGTCGAGGGATGTGCGTTCTTTTGTGCAGTCTTGTGAAGTTTGCGCTCGGGCTAAGCCTTGCTGTTCTCGGGCCAGTGGATTGTTGTCACCTTTGCCTATTCCAAAGAGGCCTTGGACGCACATTTCCATGGACTTTATTTCGGATCTCCCTGTCTCTCAAAAAATGTCCGTCATCTGGGTTGTGTGTGACCGCTTTTCTAAGATGGTTCATCTGGTACCCTTGCCTAAGTTGCCTTCCTCCTCTAAGTTGGTCCCTCTGTTTTTTCAGAACGTGGTTCGTTTGCATGGGATTCCAGAGAACATCGTTTCTGACAGGGGATCCCAGTTTGTGTCTAGATTTTGGCGGACGTTCTGTGCTAAGATGGGCATTGATTTGTCCTTTTCGTCTGCATTCCATCCTCAGACGAATGGCCAGACGGAACGAACTAATCAGACCTTGGAAACTTATTTAAGGTGTTTTGTTTCTGCTGATCAAGATGACTGGGTTACCTTTTTGCCGCTTGCTGAATTTGCCCTTAATAATCGGGCTAGTTCTGCTACCTTGGTTTCTCCTTTCTTTTGTAATTCGGGGTTTCATCCTCGTTTTTTCTCTGGTCAGGTGGAGCCTTCTGATTGTCCTGGAGTGGACATGGTGGTGGATAGGTTGCATCAGATTTGGAGTCATGTGGTGGACAATTTGAAGTTGTCCCAGGAGAGGGCTCAGCAGTTTGCTAATCGTCGTCGCCGCGTGGGTCCTCGACTTCATGTTGGAGACTTGGTGTGGTTGTCTTCTCGTTTTGTTCCTATGAAGGTCTCTTCTCCTAAGTTCAAGCCTCGGTTCATCGGTCCCTATAGGATCTTGGAAATTCTTAATCCTGTGTCGTTTCGTTTGGATCTCCCGGCATCGTTTGCTATTCATAATGTGTTCCATCGGTCGTTGTTGCGGAAGTATGAGGTACCTGTTGTTCCTTCGCTTGAGCCTCCTGCTCCGGTGCTGGTGGAGGGAGAATTGGAGTATGTTGTGGAGAAGATCTTGGATTCTCGTGTTTCCAGACGGAAACTCCAATATTTGGTCAAGTGGAAGGGTTATGGTCAGGAGGATAATTCTTGGGTGGTTGCCTCTGATGTTCATGCTGCTGATTTGGTCCGTGCATTTCATAGGGCTCATCCTGGTCGCCCTGGTGGTTCTCGTGAGGGTTCGGTGACCCCTCCTCAAGGGGGGGGTACTGTTGTGGATTCTGTTTTTGGGCTCCCTCTGGTGGTTACAGATGGTACTGGGTGACTTGTGTTCTCTGCGGTCTCTGGTGTCCACCTGTTCTATCAGGATATGGGAATTTCCTATTTAACCTGGCTTTCTTGTCATTTCCTTGCCGGCTATCAATGTAATCAGTGTGTCTTGTTACCTCTGCTTCCCGCTTCTGTATTCTTCAGGACAAGCTAAGTTTTTGATTTTCCTGTTCCACGTTTTGCTTAATTTTTGTCTTAGTCCAGCTTGCAGATATGTGATTCCTTTTTGCTGGTTGCTCTAGTGGGCTGATATTACTCCTCATGTTCCATGAGTTGGAACATGAGTTCAAGTAATTTCAGGATGGTTTTTTTGTAGGGTTTTTCGCTGACCGTGCAGTTCACTTTTGTATCCTCTGCTATCTAGCTTTAGCGGGCCTCATTTTGCTGAATCTGTTTTCATAACTACGTATGTGCTTTCCTCTCATTTCACCGTCATTACATGTGGGGGGCTGCTATTTCTGTGGGGTGTTTCTCTGGAGGCAAGAGAGGTCTGTGTTTCTTCTAATAGGGAAAGTTAGTTCTTCGGCTGGCGCGAGACGTCTAGAATCATCGTAGGAACGTTCCCCGGCTACAGCTAGTTGTGTGTTGAGGTTCAGGATCGCGGTCAGCTCAGTTTCCATCACCCTAGAGCTTGTTTTGTTTTTTGTGCTTGTCCTTTTGTGATCCCCTGCCATTGGGATCATGACAGTCTTCCTGCACCGTGGTGGTTCCCCGGCCATCGCTTTAAGTGGCGCCGCGAGCAGGGTACTGTCACCAAGATGGAGGCAGCAGACAGCATCGGCGGGAATGCTAATGTTAATGGAGATGCTGTGGGCATTGGTGGTACCCCTGCAAGGACATTCCCTATGGGCACCATATTTAGTGCGCTACCAAAGTTTAACGGCAATAATATGCCACTGTCTGACTGGGTGTCCCAGCTGCAAAGCACCCTGAAGATTTATAACATCAGCCCAGACCTTGAAGCGGGCATTGCTTTAACTGCCCTAGAGGGAGAAGCCCGTAGAAACATCTGCCTACAACCAGAACTCACCCGCAGTACCCTGAAGGAGCTAGTGAGGTTCCTGGAAGAGATCTCCGGCGAGACTGCTAGCGCCAGACACCTTCGCACCAAATTTTTCTCTAGGCTGCAGCGGGAACAAGAAGGAATTTCTCAGTATGCAACAGCACTGCAAGAAGTGTTAGCACAGGTGCATAGAAAGGAGGCGGATGGTTTTGGCGGCATGGGCTCTAAAGACTGGATACTCTGGGAGCAATTCATTCTGGGACTGCACAGCACATCCTTGAGGCGAGCACTGTCAGAACGGGTCCAGGCAGATCCGGCTCTTACGTTTCGTCAAATCCTGGCGGAATCAGTGGCCTGAAGTAAAGAAGAGAGCTACGCTTCTGGGATGATGCATGTCCAGGGCGCCAATACCAGAGGGGACCCAAACCATCAGGAGGTGCTGGTCCAGGTGGTGCAAGACTTGCAGCGGTCCCTTGTCAACGTGCAAGAGAAACTGACCCAGATGGAGAAAAGAGTGGGGGAACTACAACAGTCTGACCCACCGTACTCATGCAACCATTCTTCGGCCCAACCGATACCGGATCAGTGGGAGCAAGCCCCCTCCTGTCAGGCATCGGAGGCACGAGGACAGGCTAGAGGTGCCCCATGGCGAGGAGGAGGCATCCAATGCTGGGAATGTGGAGAACGGGGCACTTTGCCAGAGACTGTCGGAACTATACTCAAGGCCAGTGGAAGCCGCCGTTAAACTACCAACCCCCGCAGTAGTGCGGCACTCTGCGGGGGAGGCGAGGAGAGAGGCCGCTCCATATCATAACGAACACTTGATTGCTGGGTGTCCCATCCTACGTACTGAATTCGAGGGAGTTCTAGTGGATTGCCTGATAGATACCGGGTCACAAGTGACGACGATGCCAGAAGCGTATTTCAGGCAGCATTTCCAGGCCCTGGCCAAGCCAGAAAAATAGACATTGATCCAGTTGTTTGCTGCCAACCAACAACCGATCCCGGTCACAGGGGTCATGTGGATGAATATTTGAATCTGTGGGCAAGAAGTGGGGAGAAAAGGGATCCTGTTGGTCCCTGAGTCTATCAAAGAAGATGTGCCTGTAGTACTGGGAATGAATATCCTACGTGAACTCGATCAGATTATGTTTACCAAACGGGGACCTGGATATTGGAAGAAGGCTACTACACATAAGCCTACTCAAGAAGCCCTTCAACGACTGATCCGTGTCTGTGGGACGCAGAAGAGTGTGCCATCTTAGCAGACGGTAGGGGTCATCAGGGCTCCTGGTAAAGAACCTGTAATCCTGCCTCCCGAGCAAGAAACTATAGTATACCTTCCAGTGGGGACTCATTGCAACCTTGACGGGTTGGAAGTGATTGTTCAGCCTGTGGTAGGCGGAGGAGTGGGCCAAGAAGTCATGATAGCTCGCACAATAGCTGTGGTCCAGTGAGGACATGTCCCCATAAGAGCTTTGAATGTGGGCCCCGCGGAGGTCACCTTGCCGCGAGGGACAGATCTGGCCCTGGTGTACCTACATAAGGGTGAAGTGGTGAGTCAGAAGGAGATGTCTTTATCGCCGAAAGAAGGTGCGGGGTGGACCCTAGCAGTTGCTGCCGGGGCCGAAGAGACGCCATCCCCCTGTATACATTATTGTCATTTATTACTGTGCAGTATCATACTTTATGTATTATTCTTGCATTTTCCCATGTATTTGTGCGATTATATTTTCATTAATGTCATATATTTCCATGAAGTTGTATCATTATACATTATAGTAATATATTTCCGTGTAAATGTAGCATTATATTATTATTCTTATACATTTCTGTGTATTTGTTTATTCTATTATGCAGTATTCTTATATATTCCCACGTGGTTGCAGTATTATCATTATTATTTTGATATGTATATCATTATATTATGCACTAGATTGTGGCCCGATTCTAACGCATCGGGTATTCTAGAATATGCATGTCCCCGTAGTATATGGACAATGATGATTCCAGAATTCGCGGCAGACTGTGCCCGTCGCTGATTGGTCGAGGCAACCTTTATGACATCATCGTCGCCGTGGCAACCATTATGACATCTACGTCGATACTGTGCCCGTTGCTGATTGGTCGAGGCGAATTCCCGGCAGACTGTGCCCGTCGCTGATTGGTCGAGGCAACCTTTATGACATCATCGTCACTATGCTGTGCCCGCCGCTGATTGGTCGAGGCCTGGCGGCAGACTGTGCCCGTCGCTGATTAGTCGAGGCAACCTTTATGACATTATCGTCGCCATGGCAACCATTATGACATCTACGTCGATACTGTGCCCGTCGCTGAATCAGAAACGTGGGATTTCTACCTCCTTTATGACATCATCGTCGCTGTGCCCGTCGCTGATTGGTCAAGGCCTGGCAGCCTCAGCCAATCAGAGACGCAGGATTTCTACATCGATACTGTGCCCGTCGTTGATTGGTCGAGGCCGTCAGGACAGACAGACGGAAAAACCCTTAGACAATTATATATATAGATTATCCGTATATATTTCTGTGTATTTCTTTTATTATATTATGCATTATTCTTATATATTCCTGTGTATTTATTTTATTCTATTATGCAGTATTCTTCTATATTCTCATGTGGTTGCAGTATTATTTGTAGTAATATTCTGTTATGTATTGTAGTCAGTTATTCCCAATTATTTGCTTCATTATATTATGCATTATTGTTATATATTTATATTTGTTTTATTATATTATACATTATTCTTATATACTTATATTTGTTTTATTATATTATTATTCTTATATATTTCTGTTTTTTTTAATTCTATTTTGCCGTACTCTTCTATATTCTCATGTGGTTGCAGTTTTATTATTTTTTTTGATTTGCAGTAATATTCTGATATGTATTGTAGTCAGTTATTCTCAATTATCTGCATCATTATATTATGCATTATTCTTATTTATTGGCGTGTATTTCTTTTATTATAGTATGTATTATTCTTATATATTCCTGTGTATTTCTTTTATTACATTAAGCATTATTCTTATATATTATGTATTATTCTTATATATTCCTGTGTATTTCTTTTATTATATTAAGCATTATTCTTATATATTATGTATTATTCTTATATATTCCTGTGTATTTATTTTATTATATTAAGCATTATTCTTATATATTATGTATTATTCTTATATATTCCTGTGTATTTGTTTTATTAAATGAAGCATTATTCTTATATATTAATCTTATATATTCCTGTGTATTTATTTTATTAAATTAAGCATTATTCTTATATATTATGTAGTATTCTTATATATTCCTGTGTATTTATTTTATTAAATTAAGCATTATTCTTATATATTATTCTTATATATTCCTGTGTATTTCTTTTATTATATTAAGCATTATTCTTACATATTATGTATTATTCTTATATATTCCTGTGTATTTCTTTTATTATATTAAGCATTATTCTTATATATTATGTATTATTCTTATATATTCCTGTGTATTTGTTTTATTAAATGAAGCATTATTCTTATATATTAATCTTATATATTCCTGTGTATTTATTTTATTAAATTAAGCATTATTGTTACATATTATGTATTATTCTTATATATTCCTGTGTATTTATTTTATTAAATTAAGCATTATTCTTATATATTATTCTTATATATTCCTGTGTATTTCTTTTATTATATTAAGCATTATTCTTACATATTATGTATTATTCTTATATATTCCTGTGTATTTCTTTTATTATATTAAGCATTATTCTTATATATTATGTATTATTCTCATATATTTCTGTGTATTTCTTTTATTATAGTATGTATTATTCTTGCATTATTTTTGCATAGTTCTGTGTATTTCTTTTATTCTATTCTGCATTATTCTGCTATAGGCTCATGTGGCTGCATTTTTATAATTTTTGTTGATGTGCAGTAATATTCTGATATGTAGTGTAGTCAGTTATGTCTTTAGTTATGTCTCTGGGTTCCTTCCCCTCATGACCACACACATAAGCCTGCACTGTATATTGCCCAGAATTAACTCATGCAGTATTTGTTCGAGAACAGCTTGTCCCACAGCAGCCATGTGTATAGGCCACAGTGCTTGCAGCCTCCACCGCTGCACAATGGGAGTTGTCCTCTGCTACTACGCCTCCCACCGTCCACAGCGTAGCTCTAGCGCCCGTGCAATGTGCGGACAGCCATAGCACAGCTGAGGCCGCTGCAGCTCCGACTGCTTTGTTCTCTAGCACTGCACGTCGCGTCGCCACGCGAGGATGCTGGGATAGGTAGTCCCGCTACCATAATCACGCTCATCAGTTACTGTGATTAGGAACCACAACTCCCAGGGTGCAGCGCGGGAAGTGAGCATGCGTGTTTCCTTTTGGCTGGACAGTATGCTAGGAATAGAGATAAAGCAAGAATGAAACAAATTAGGAGGTGAGTGTGCACAGGACGATCGGGACTGTGACAGGAAGGCGGTTTGAGCCCTGGCCTGCCATGTGCACGTAGTGGAGGAGCTTCTTCACATCCCTGACATCTGCTGCAAACTTCCTGGTGTAGGTAAGACATGGGGGGCTTTCTGATAATATGTGGTCATGAATTGATATCAGCCTTAGTGTCACTAGGCTCAGAGCTAAGGTCGCGAACCCCAAGCCTTGTGATTGGAGCTGAGCGGAAGACAGGATCCGCAGGGGCGGGGCTTAATCTTTAAGTGACCAATGACTGGCCAGCGGTTTGTGGTTATGAAGCTGTAATGCCGCAATCTCCTTGAAACACATTATTATTATTATTGAGACATTTATAAGCAATGCTAAAGGATTATTCTAAGTATGATGAATGGCTAAAATTGCAAAGTATTTGTATTTGCAATGGATAAAAACTGGCCACTACTGATAGTGGTGATCAGGCTCCAGGCACGGAGCTCAGCGCTTACAGGTTCTTTTCCCTACAGCTTGTAAGCGCTTCACAAGACACGCCCCTGTGTCATGTGATCGCGGGGCACCGATGGGTTGCCATGACTGCTGGGGGTCTGCAGAACACTCCAGTGCCAGTCATTGTAAATCTCCTATGAACGCCAGTGCGTGGCCGGGCACTCATAGGTCACGATTTATGCCACACATAGCTGTAGCCCTGCACAGGCGACCAGACGATCACAGCCTCAAGACTCCTATGGAGACTGTTGGGGTCAATAAAAAGTAAAAAAAAAATGTATAAAAAAAATACATAAGTTCAGGAATGTCCAATCTATCAAAATATAAAGTAAATTAATCCGATTGGTAAACAGCGTACCGAGAAAAATAATCGAAACGCCAGAATTATGTTTTTTTTGGCCGCCACAACATCGCAATAAAATGTAATAAGAGGTGATCAAAACATCGGATCTACCCCAAAATGGTATCAATAAACATGTCAACTCAGAGTGCAAAAAATAAGCCCTCACACAGCCTCATATCCTGAAAAATGGAGACGCTACTGGTTTCGTAAACTGGTGCGTAAAGTAGAACGCAGCGTTATGGACACAGTGAAAATACTCTGCGCCCAAAACACTACTATTCCTGATCACGGGCACGAAGCCTTACAAGTTTTGGATTTTTTTTGCACCACTTCGATAGACAAGAACCTACAGTGCCTACAAGTAGTATTCAACCCCCTGCAGATTTAGCAGGTTTAATAAGATGCAAATAAGTTGGAGCCTTCAAACTTCAAACAAGAGCAGGATTTATTAATAGATGCATAAATCTTACAAACCAAAAAGTTTTGTTGCTCAGTTAAATTTTTATAAATTTTAAACATAAAAGTGTGGGTCAATTATTATTCAACCCCTAGGTTTAATATTTTGTGGAATAACCTTTGTTTGCAATTACAGCTAATAATCGTCTTTTATAAGACCTGATCAGGCCGGCACAGGTCTCTGGAGTTATCTTGGCCCACTGCTCCATGCAGATCTTCTCCAAGTTATCTAGGTTCTTTGGGTGTCTCATGTGGACTTTAATCTTGAGCTCCTTCCACAAGTTTTCAATTGGGTTAAGGTCAGGAGACTGACTAGGCCACTGCAACACCTTGATTTTTTGCCTCTTGAACCAGGCCTTGGTTTTCTTAGCTGTGTGCTTTGGGTCGTTGTCTTGTTGGAAGATGAAATGACGACCCATCTTAAGATCCTTGATGGAGGAGCGGAGGTTCTTGGCCAAAATCTCCAGGTAGGCCGTGCTATCCATCTTCCCATGGATGCGGACCAGATGGCCAGGCCCCTTGGCTGAGAAACAGCCCCACAGCATGATGCTGCCACCACCATGCTTGACTGTAGGGATGGTATTCTTGGGGTTGTATGCAGTGCCATTCAGTCTCCAAACGTCACGTGTGTGGTTGGCACCAAAGATCTCGATCTTGGTCTCATCAGACCAGAGAACCTTGAACCAGTCAGTCTCAGAGTCCTCCAAGTGATCATGAGCAAACTGTAGACGAGCCTTGACATGACGCTTTGAAAGTAAAGGTACCTTACGGGCTCGTCTGGAACGGAGACCATTGCGGTGGAGTACGTTACTTATGGTATTGACTGAAACCAATGTCCCCACTGCCATGAGATCTTCCCGGAGCGCCTTCCTTGTTGTCCTTGGGTTAGCCTTGACTCTTCGGACAAGCCTGGCCTCGGCACAGGAGGAAACTTTCAAAGGCTGTCCAGGCCGTGGAAGGCTAACAGTAGTTCCATAAGCCTTCCACTTCTGGATGATGCTCCCAACAGTGGAAACAGGTAGGCCCAACTCATTGGAAAGGGTTTTGTACCCCTTGCCAGCCTTGTGACCCTCCACGATCTTGTCTCTGATGGCCTTGGAATGCTCCTTTGTCTTTCCCATGTTGACCATGTTTGAGTGCTGTTCACAAGTTTGGGGAGGGTCTTAAATAGTCAGAAAAGGCTGGAAAAAGAGATAATTAATCCAAACATGTGAAGCTCATTGTTCTTTGTGCCTGAACTACTTCTTAATACTTTAGGGGAACCAAACAGAATTCTGGTGGGTTGAGGGGTTGAATAATAAATGACCCTCTGAAAAAACTTTTCACAATTTAAAAAAAAAATAAACAAAGAAATAACATTCTTTTTTGCTGCAGTGCATTTCACACTTCCAGGCTGATCTACAGTCCAAATGTCACAATGCCAAGCTAATTCCAAATGTGTAAACCTGCTAAATCTGCAGGGGGTTGAATACTACTTGTAGGCACTGTATATATATTTGGTATCTGCATACTTGTAATAACCTGGGGAATCATACTGGCAGGTCAGTTTTAGCATTTAGTGAACATGGTTAAAAAAAAACCTCCCCAAAAACAATTGTAGAATTGCACTTTTTTCGCAATTTCACCGCACTTGGAATTTTTTCAAGTTTTCCAGGTACACTATGTGGTTGAATCAATGGTGTCATTCAAAAGTACATCTCATCCCCGCAAAAACAAGTCCTCACTCATACAACCATAATGGTGGAAAAATAAAAAAGGTTATGGCTCTGAGTGGTGGTGAAGGGGTTAAAGAGGTTGGCAACCAGGACAAAAGTGGTTGCTCTTTATTCCCACTGTTCCTCTGAGTTCCAATAGTAAGAGAATGGAAGAAAAGGAAAATTACTGTCAATCAACATCGGTCTGGGGCGCCATGCAAAATCTCACCTCGTGGGGGTATCCTTGATCATGAGGAAGATGAGAGATCAGCCTAAAGCTACACCGGAGGAACTTGTTAATGATCTCAAGGCAGCCCACAAGGTCCGCCTGCTCAAGAAGGCACATGTGCAGCCCCGCCTGAAGTTTGCCAATGAACATCTGGATGATTCTGTGAGTGATTGAAGAAGCTGCTTTGGTCAGATGTGACAAAAATTGAGGTCTTTGGCATTAACTCAACTCGCCTTGTTTGGAGGAAGAGAAATGCTGCCTATGACCCAAAGAACACCGTCCCCACTGTCAAGCATGGAGGTGGAAACATTATGGGAAAATGGATGGAGCCATATACCATAAAATCCTGAGTGACAACCTCCTTCCCTCCGCCAGGACATAAAAAAACGGTTGTGGCTGGGTCTTCCAGCAAGACTATGACCCAAAACATACAGCCAAGGCAACAAAGGAGTGGCTGAAAAAGAAGCATATTAAGATCATGGAGTGGCCTAGTCAGTCTCCAGACCTTAATCCCATAGAAAACTTATGGAGGGAGTTGAAGCTCCGAGTTGCCAAGCGACAGCCTCAAAATTTTAATGATTTAGAGATGATCTGCAAAGAGGAGTTGACCAAAATTCCTCCTGACACGTGCGCAAACCTCATCATCAGCTACAATAAACGTCTGACTGCTGTGCTTGCCAACAAGGGTTTTGCCACCAAGTATTAAGTCTCGTTTGCCAGAGAGATCAAATACTTATTTCTCACTGCAAAATGCAACTAAATTTATATAATTTATACAATGAGATTTTCTGGATTTTATTCTTGATATTCTGTCTCTCAATGTTAAAATTAATCTTCCCTTAAAATTATGGATTGTTCATGTCTTTGTCAGTGGGCAAACTTACAAAATCAGCAAGGGATCAAATACTTATTTCCTCCGCTGTAGTGTAATCTTTGTTGTTGTTTTTTTTTTCTGAACAGGGAAATGGCGAACTTTCCCTCAGCCATACTGTCCATGTACAATGAAGCACTGGAAAGGAAAGAAGCAGTTAAACATTTCATCTCATCCTTGGAGACAATGGTAAACTCTATTCTTATCATGTATTACAGAAAAATGTGGTTGCCTGTCTAGGAGTCCTAATGTAGATTTTTCATAAGGGCTCCCAACTATCACTGGTCTTTTTTTTAAACTAATTTTAATCGAAAAAATCTTCAGAATAAACATTACAGTTATGCAGTAAAAGGTATAAATGTGGCTCTTGTTACAGATATCTACAGAAATTAATTACAATACATTGTTGCAAGCATTATATAATATATTAATCCCTTAATCCCATTGGACGTACTATTCCGTCAAAGTGACCTGGGACTTAATTCCCAGTGATGAGATAGTATGTCCAGTGCGATCAGCCGTGCTCACGGGGGAATCGCGGCCGGTTGTCAGCTGACTATCGCAGCTGACATCCGGCACTATGTGCCAGGAGCGTTCACGGACCGCCCCTGGCACATTAACCCCCGGCACACTGCGATCAAACATGATCGCAGTGTTCCGGCGGTATAGGGAAGCATTGCGCAGGAAGGGGGCTCCCTGCGTGCTTCCCTGAGTCCCTTGGAGCAACGCGATGTGATCGCGTTGCTCCGAGGGTCTCTTACCTCCTCCTCCCTGCAGGCCTGGATCCAAAATGGCCGCGGGGCTGCATCTGGGTCCTGCAGGGAGGTGGCTTAGCAGCGCCTGCTCAGACCAGGCATCGGTGCCTGTGTGATTGTGTGTCCCTGCTGTGCCTGTGTGATTGCTGATCTGACACAGTGCATAGCAAAGTGTCAGATCAGCGATCTGTCAATATATTGTGATGTCCCCCCTGGGGCAAAGAAAAAAAGTAAAAAAAAATTTTTCACTTGTTTAAAAAAAAAAATAAAAAATTCCTAAATAAATAAATAAAAAAAAAATATTGTTCCAATAAATACATTCCTTTATCTAAATAAAAAAAACAATAAAAGTACACATAGTTAGTATCGCCGCGTCCGTAACGACCCGACCTATAAAACTGTGCCACTAGTTAACCCCTTCAGTGAACACCGTAAAAAAAAAAAAAAAAACGAGGCAAAAAACAACCCTTTATTATCATACCGCCGAACGAAAAGTGTAATAGCACGCAATCAAACAGATATAAATAACCATGGTACTGCTGAAAAGTCATCTTGTCCCTCAAAAAAAACGAGCCACCACCCAGGGTCATCAGTGAAAAAATTAAAAAGTTATAGTCCTCAGAATAAAGCGATGCAAAAATAATTTTTTTTTCTATAAAATAGTTTTTATCGTATAAAGGCGCCAAAACATAAAAAAGTGATATAAATGAGGTATCGCTGTAATCGTACTGACCCGAAGAATAAAACTGCTCTATCCATTTTACCAAACGCAGAACGGTATAAACGCCTCCCCCAAAAGAAATTCATGAATAGCTGGTTTTTGGTCATACTGCCTCACAAAAATCGGAATGAAAAGCGATCAAAAAATGTCACGTGCCTGAAAATGTTACCAATAAAAACATCAACTTGTCCCGCAAAAAACAAGACCTCACATGACTCTGTGGACCAAAATATGGAAAAATTATAGCTCTCAAAATGTTGTAACGCAAAAAAAAATTTTTTGCAATAAAAAGCGTCTTTTAGTGTGTGACAGCTGCCAATCATGAAAATCCGCTAAAAAAAACCCGCTATAAAAGTAAATCAAACCCCCCTTCATCACCCCCTTAGTTAGAGAAAAATATATATATTTTTTTAAAATGTATTTATTTCCATTTTCCCATTAGGGTTAGGGCTAGGTTTAGGGTTAGAGTTGGGGCTAGGGTTGGGGCTAGGGTAGTGGCTAGGGTTGGGGTTAAGGCTAGGGTTGGGGTTAGAGTTAGGGTTGGGGCTAGGATTAGGGTTGGGGCTAGGGTTGTGGTTTGGATTACATTTACGGTTGGGATTAGGGTTAGGGGTGTGTTGGAGTTAGGGGTGTGATTAGGGTTGGGGTTAGGGGTGTGGTTGGGATTAGGGGTGTGTTTGGGTTAGGGTTTCAGTTAGAATTGGGGGTTTCCATTGTTTAGGCACATCAGAGGCTCTCCAAACGCGACATGGCGTCTGATCTCAATTCCAGCCAATTCTGCGTTGTAAAAAAAAAAGTAAAACAGTGCTACTTCCCTTCCGATCTCTCCCGTGCGCCCAAACATACATATGGGGTATCAGCGTACGCAGGACAAATTGGACAACAACTTCTGGGGTCCAATTTCTCTTGTTACCCTTGGGAAAATAAATATTTGGGGGGCTTAAAAAAAACATTTTTGTGGGACAAAAATTATTTTTTATTTTCACGGCTCTGCGTTATAAACTGTAGTGAAATACTTGGGGGTTCAAAGTTCTCACAACACATCTAGATAAGTTTCTTAGGGGGTCTAGGTTCCAATATGGGGTCACTTGTGGGGGGTGTCTACTGTTTAGGTACATCAGGGGCTCTTCAAATGCAACGTGACGCCTGCAGACCAATCCATTTAAGTCTGCATTCCAAACAGTGCTCCTTCCCTTCCGAGCCCTCCCATGTGCCCAAACAGTGGTTCCCCCCCTCATATGGGGTATCAGCGTACTCAGGACAAATTGGACAACAACTTTTGGGGTCCAATTTCTCTTGTTACCCTTGAGAAAATAAAAATTTGGGGGGCTAAAAAAACATTTTTGTAGGAAAAAAATGATTTTTTATTTTCACGGCTCCGCGTTATAAACTGTAGTGAAATACTTCGGGGTTCAAAGCTCTCACAACACATCTAGATAAGTTCCTTGGGGGGTCTAGGTTCCAATAAGGGGTCACTTGTGGGGGGGTTCTACTGTTTAGTTACATCAGGGGCTCTGCAAATGTAACGTGACGCCTGCAGACCATTCCATCTAAGTCTGCATTCCAAATTTCGCTCCTTCCCTTCCGAGCCCTCCCATGCGCCCAAACGGTGGTTCCCCCCAACATATGGGGTATCAGCGTACTCAGGACAAATTGGACAACAATTTTTGGGGACCAATTTCTCCTGTTACCCTTGGGAAAATAATCAACCGCAAGCGATATAGTGGTATAGTAATCTAATACTTAAGCAAAATGACCAAAACCTAAAAATAAAACTTTATTATTGACCAATAAAAGCCTTGTTGACAAATTACCACAAACCCACACCCTAAAAAACAATACCACAAGCTCTAGAATACAGAAAATCACATTGAACAACAAAAATCTTATCTGGAGTCCAGATGATAGACAGACGCCTCAACGCGTTTCCCTTCCATGATGACAGTTCGTCAGGAGGCTAATGGATAAACCGATGGATGTAAAAAGATGCAACATACGGTAGTCATGACATCCTGGTTGCAGGTGCAACACCTGCAACCAGGATGTCATGACTACCGTATGCTGCATCTTTTTACATCGGTTTAACCATTCGCCTTCTGACGAACTGTCATCATGGAAGGGAAACGCGTTGAGGCGTCTGTTTTTTCTGTGTCTGGTGGGAGCTGTGCAACAAGGGGAAGCTGTGATATTTAACCTTTTGTTGTATATGGGGAAACATTTCTGGGCTTGGTCAGCCGCAATATTGATCTATGGCATGACTTAAAGGGCTCCTGTGGAGACCAATATGACACTGTACCAGTGGAATATTCCATACAGTGAATGGGGTCTGTCCTTTTCCTAATGAGGTTTCATTTGATGTGCTCCTATGGGTTTATCATGTAGGCTAAAACTCTTTATTGTTGCCTTTGAGGTGTCTGTTTATCGTTTGTACCCCAGATAGGAGCACACGCTCATGCATCATGCATTTGTTGGGCGTTGTGCAATAAAGGAAAGGTGCAATTTCTAATCATTTACCTTCGATGAGGGAATACCTTTTTGTTTGGTCAGCTGTATAATTGCTGTATGGCATAATTAAAAAGGGCCATTTTGTGGTTTCCTTTGGAGATTGACATAACACTGTACCATATAACGTCTGATATTGATATTCATCCTAATGATGTTTTATGTGATGTACCCTGTTTGATTTTTCCTCTTTACATCTAGGCCCTTCCCCCCTCCCCCCCCCCTTTTGAACATATTAATCTGAGACTACTACTGTCCTTTGCACCCCTTTTTCCCCTTTTTTTTTTTTTTCATACACATGTGGTTCCCGTACCACCTTTATTTTTGAGGGGTGAGAGGGTAAGTGTGTAGGGTGATCAAGGGTCAGCCGACGGGAGCGGGGGCGCCACTGATGTTCATTTGTAGGGTGCCAACCTCTGCTGTCAGGCAGGGATTTTTTTAATAGGGTTTTTGCAAGGGCCAGTTAGTCTAGGCCTTTGAAGTTTTCATCATTTGTTACCCTATACTGTTATATACTTTTGTTTGCTTATCTGGATATCCATTTTTTAAGTCATGTTTGTTAATGTTTATTGTTTTTTGGCTCCTTTTTGAAAGTAGTAAGACTTATTGCTTTTATTGGCTAAGGTATCACCTTTATAATCTGATTACTCCCTATCTTTCTTTTTCTTTTTCCTGTACAGCACGCCTTTTTTTTTAACCGGTTTATTTGTGTGTATTGGTTGTAGTGTTGTTAATTTTTAGGGTTCAATAGTGTGCATCTAGGGCGAGCCGTCGGTGAGTGGGGGCACCATTTTGCGTTCAAGTTAGAGTGCCAACCTCCGCTGTCAGGAAGGGTATACAAGGGAGAAATAGGGTGGACCAGGAGCTTATGGTATTGTTTTTAGGGTGTGGGTTTGTGGTAATTTGTCAACAAGGTTTTTATTAGTCAATAATAAAGTATTATTTTTAGGTATTGATCATTTTGTTTACGTACCCTTGGGAAAATACAAAACTGGGGGCTAAAAAATAATTTTTGTGGAAAAAAAAAGAATTTTTATTTTCATGGCTCTGAGTCATAAACTGTAGTGAAACACTTGGGGGTTCAAAGCTCTCACAACACATCTAGATAAGATCCTTAGGGGTCTATATGATAGAAAATAACTAAGTATGACACCATTCTAAAAACTGCACCCCTCAAGGTGCTCAAAACCACATTCAAGAAGTTTATTAACCCTTCTGGTGCTTCACAGGAATTTTTGGAATGTTTAAAAAAAAATGAACATTTAATTTTTTTCACAAAAAATTTACTTCAGCTCCAATTTGTTTTATTTTAGAAAGGGTAACAAGAGAAAATTAACCCCAAAACTTGTTGTACAATTTGTCCTGAGTACCCAGATACCCCATTTGTGGGGGTAAACCACTGTTTGGGTGCATGGCAGAGCTCGGAAGGGAAGGAGCGCCATTTGACTTTTCAATGCAAAATTGGCTGGAATTGAGATGGGATGCCATGTTGCTTTTGGAGAGCCACTAATGTGCCTAAACATTGAAACCCCCCACAGGTGACACCATTTTGGAAAGTAGACCCCTAAGGAACTTATCTAGACGTGTGGTGGGCACTTTGACCCACCAAGTGCTTCACAGAAGTTTATAATGTAGAGCCATAAAAATAAAATATATTTTTTCACAAAAATGAAATTTTTGCCCCCAATTTTTCATTTTCCCAAGGGTACCAGAAGAAATTGTACCCCAAAAGTTGTTGTGCAATTTGTCCTGAGTACGCTGATACCCCATATGTGGGGGTAAACCGCTGTTTGGGTGCATGACAGAGCTTGGAAGGGAAGGAGCGCCGTTTGACTTTTCAATGCAAAATTGGCTGGAATTAAGATGGGATGCCATGTTGCATTTAGAGAGCCCCTGAAGTGCCTAAACATTGAAACCCCCCACAAGTGACACCATTTTGGAAAGTAGACCCCCTCAAAATGACTTCAAATGTGATGTGGACCCTAAAAAAAAATGGTGTTGTAAAAATGAGAAATTGCTGGTCAAATTTTAACCCATATATCTCCCTAACCAAAAAAATTTTTGTTTTCAAAATTGTGCTGATGTAAAGTAGAAATGTTACTTATTAAGTATTTTGTGTGGCATATCTCTGTGATTTAAGGGCATAAAAATTCAAAGTTGGAAAATTGCAAAATTTTCAAAATTTTCGCCAAATTTCCGTTTTTTTTCACAAATAAACGCAGGTAATATCAAAGAAATTTTACCACTATCATGAAGTACAATATGTCTTGAGAAAACAATGTCAGAATCACCGGAATCTGTTGAAGTGTTCCAGAGTTATAACCTCATAAAGGGACAGTGGTCAGAATTGTAAAAATTGGCCCGGTCATTAACGTGCAAAACACCCTCGGGGCTTAAGGGGTTGACCAAGGACAACTGCTGAACAGTAGAATAGATGAATGTACAAAGCATTGCATTCATCTAAAGCGTCACATTATATAGATACTTATTTTCCACCATAATATGCAAATAAATTGTTAAAAAAACAGACAATGTGATTTTCTGGATTTTTTTTTCTCAGTTTGTCTCCCATAGTTGAGGTCTACCTATGATGTAAATTACAGACGCCTCTCATCTTTTTAAGTGGTGGAACTTGCACTATTGCTGACTGACTAAATACTTTTTTGCCCCACTGTATTATGACTTTTAACTGTTTTTTTCCATTGAGGCATCGTGGGAGGTCTCCCTCTCATCCACCTCGGTGCTATCGCCTTCCTTGCTAGGATCGTAGATTCACAAAGTAATATTTTGCCATAGTGGGGCCAAATCTACTTGTCTGCAACACCCAAGACAAACAATTCTGGAGCACAATCAATTGGGGCTGTAATTGTGATAACGTGAAACTCACTTCACCCCAATATCTTCTAGTTCTTTTACAATTCCATATAAGATGCCAGAAATCTGCGCTCAGTTCCGCACACCTATTACACCCATCTGAAAATGATCTACCGAACTGATATATGGGGTTAGACAAGATTGGTGAAAGATATATACTTGTATTAGCCTTTTTGCTGTTGGGGATGCTACAGTATGAGCTTCTAAGGCGTCATTCCATTGCTCCCCAATTATTGAAGGAATCAATTGACGTCATTGTCCTCAACAGGGAGCTGAGTAGATGCGATTTGAGAGTTTAGGAGAGATGTGTAAAGCGCGTATATTAAATGATAATAAAACTTCATTTTCAAAAACATCATCTAGCCTTGTTATGTTATATGGTTTCCAGAATATAGGGTCCTGTAGGTTTTTAAGGTGCAGAAATTTGGGGTTATCCCACCCATTTGGTCAGTAAACTTTAGGACATGCTTAGTCTCTTTCCATATCTCTATCACCAGGCCATGTACATATAATCAGCCCTGAGGTGGTTTGTAGGATCCTTCTATAATCGCCCACACAGAAGTGAATGAGATGGGCCAGCTATGTTCTATACACATACTGCCCTTTATAAATATATCAATTTTTATTCCCTAGCCACTTTTTTATGACATACTTTTTCAAGGGGTTGATAGAAACTTTTTGATGTCCTAGCATTGGTCTGTGATGTGAGCATAATTTTATCACCTCCCTGGACCCATTAAAAGGAGTTATCCAGTGGTTGAAATCCCCTTTAAAGGAGTACTAAGGGTAGTCAGGAACTTTGTACGCTGTTGGCTCATATTAGGATCTGAGAAAAGTGCCAGAAAGCATAGCTAGCTGCAGTCAGATACTTATAGCCTTTCCACCACACAATGGATATATGCATACAGGGTCGGACTGGCCCACAGGAGAACAGGAGAATCCCCTGGTGGGCCCTTGTGCAACATTTACACTATGTATAGACAATAGCAGCATCTCATCATTCATTCAACAATCTACCTAGTCTATTATTTTATAAGTAAATTTGGGAATGAGTGTAATGTAGCTGAACAGTGGGCCCCCAGAGTAAATGTTACTGGTGGGCCTTTGCCAGCCCCTTTTGACACTATATATATAACAAATGATAACTGTTATACAGTTTTTCATATAGGTAACATGTTGCTGTACTCTTCTACAGTTAATCTGAATGTTTCCATTTTCTGTGCAGTGCCAGCAGTTTTCCAGGGTAAAGGCAGAAGTAGCATGCATTGCCGTATATGATTCAGAAGCATTGGTTGTTGGCAGCCGGAAAGGAAAAGCCTTCTTTGATTCCAGGAAGGATCTCCAGACAGATTTCATACAGTATTGTGAGCATTTTGGAACTGTAAATGCAATGATTTGTTGATACTCTAGAATTCTTTTCAAAAACTTTTGCGCACAGTAAAAAAAAAAGTAACAAATATGGTAGAAATTGTATATTTCTTATCCTTGGATTTCTTTCAGGCAGTTTGGATGAAGTTTGTGTTTCAGAAACGGTAATGAAGACGCTTAGATTGACATCGAATCACTCAGAGATTGAATCTCTCCAGAAATGTGTTGAGGATCTGTTCTGCCTGTGTTATGGTACGATGCATTATTGTGTTTTCCTTGTATTGTATGTAATCATATATATATTTTATGTATAGTTAATTATAACAGGCGACTCCATTTAGTTCTGTCGCTTGTAACATCTGATATCTGAGAGCCACTGTTGGTATCTTCTCCAGACTGTAATGGACATAAACGGCATATACTTGATATTGCCCTATTTGTCTAGCAGATGGTAAATGATCCACAGATTCTATTTGAGGAATTCTCTTATTATATCTGTGACAGTACAATTAATCATTTGTACCCGTAAAAAAATTCTTCTTATGAATTACTGCTGTCAGAGACTAAAATAAAGGGTACCACACCAACACCCTGACAGCAACCATTGTAAGTCATTGGGGCTCTCAGATACGGCAGCTATGTTCTGTATGTCACATTTGGCGTTGTGCTATGGCTCTCTTATAAACAGGAGCCACAACGCAGATGTGAACACAGCCCAAACCTTTTCTCCTTCGCCTCATTGGGGGCCACAGCCCGTGGGTGTATGCTGCTGCCACTAGGAGGCTGACACTTGGTGATACAAAGAAAGTGATCTCCTCCCCTGCAGTATACACCCTCCTGCTGGATCCCAGCTAACCAGTTCTTGCTTAGTGTCTGTAGGAGGCACTTGGGTCTGGTTCAGACCCCAACGTTTTTATTTTATTTTTTACTTTTCTGTAAATTTTAATTTTTCAATTAACGGAGTGAAGGGGGCGATGGATCCTTTCAAGGTTCTGATCTCCCCCGAATCATCAACAGGCGAGCACGGCGAGTATACCTCCCCGTACCCTCTCTTGCGACGTGGGAAGCCATGCCTGAGCTCACTTCAGGGGCGACGGTTCCTTCAGGTTTAATCCACACATGACTTTATCAATAAAGTTATGTCATATCCAATTAACAGCAGGTTTCCAAAACGAAGCAATTTTAGAGCAGAGCAGAAAGAAAAACACGAGTAGCCTAATTTAACAAATTGGTGTAGATATGCTGCAAAAAAAAATCTGCAACATCAATAACACAGCATATACTCATTGTGGGAATCACTGCTTTGTAATCCTGTCTGTGATGATAATGAGACTGCTGAAAAGTTTCTGTAACAACCTGGAAGTTGGCTTGTGATATTAGACCTAGTGGCCAAAATGAAAATTGCCAAATTTCTCATTTTTTACAAAGTGTAAAAGAAAAAAAATATAAATCACTTTTTTTTTTTTAAATGTGTGTTTCTATTAAGTACATGTATAAACTAGTATTATTTTGTATTTCCAGGCAATTTCTGGTGGTTTACAGTGTCTGTGTTGTTACAAGAGACTCCATGTTTGCAAATTAGAAACTATGTAAAAACTGTAATTGATATATTTTAAAATGTGGCTCAAAAGTAAAAAATGTGTAAAACTTCCTAAGTAATGAAAATCAGAACCAAGGTGAAGGTCACAAACTCCATCAAGTCTGTAATGACATATGTGACATGGTACTATCTGCTTGTCACGAATATAGAAGATTTAGTTAGTCTGAACTTATAACAACTTGAGTGTTGACTTCTGACAATACAGAATGAATGCATTTGATTACTCATTTTTGCATTGATTTTGAATTCATTTTAGTCATACTAGTTTTTCTGTACTATTTTTCCTTTTTTTTAAAAAAAATCCCAATTAAGGTAAGGCATTAGGAAAAACAACGCCCGTACCGATCCCGTATGAAAAGATGGCTAGAGACCCCACAGCTGTCGTGGTATGTGGCCTCCCAAATGATGTAGTCATTAAAAATCCATCAACATATGATCTTCACACTATCAAGCAGATCTTGGAAAACAAGTCGAGCATATATTTCACTATAAAAAGGTGAGTGATTTCTTACCTGTCTGGTTCCCCAAATCTCCCAAACTGCCCCCCACTATCAGTTACAGCTGTAATCCTAAACCCAGCCATGTCACTGATGGTGTAGATGGTAGCTCCTATGTGTGCGCCAACGTTTATTACTGTCCTAGGCGCAAGGTATTTACCTCAGACTAGTCCAGGGGCTGTCGCCTTACCAGAGCAGTCCGGCCTCAGATGCTGTAATGAAGACCCCCTGGGCGCGATTAACGTCTTATTCATTATACTGCAGAGATGATGGGACCAGTAAGAAGGGCGTCAATCATGCCCACGTGAAGTCCTGGACAGCAATAGCCGTATATTAACTATTGTCTGTGTCTTCAATGATCTGATATGGGTGCAGGATTGGGGCACTAAATGAAAATGGGTCGGTTTGGGGTCTTGAAAGGGTCTCTTTAAAGCAGTCCAAAATATACTTTAGAAGGAACCAATTAATAGAAGTGTAGCTGCTTGCTAGGCCACATTCATAGTGCAGTGTTAAGGCCCCCCTACAAATTAGATGGCTGTCAGCTCATTGATGGTTTGGCCGGCTCTCCCATACACGTGTGCTCTCCTGTGTTTTCTATGAAAGAGCTGCCGCCAGACATCACTGCCGACAGCTTATCTCAGGAAGAACAAAGCAATCAGCAGTACTAAATCTGGACAACCGACATCTACCTTGACTGCCAGCTATCTGGCTCACCTATACACATTAGAGTGTCAGCTGAACCTGTCGATATCAGGCACGTGTGGCAGACAGCCTAATGGGTAGGGGAAGGCTTTAGTACAGTTTTTGATCATTTTTGTTATGCTTATCTTCTATGCTTCTTCCCCATTTAGATCCACTATCGGTGTCCAATATACCCACAATTTTTAATGAACATTACGTTTGGGTATATAGTTAAGACTTTTTTCACAATGCATTTTCCGTTCGTTAAACGTAAATGAGGGAAAAGCTTCCAACATATCCATCTATTGAATGGCTGTCATGAATGTCGTGCAGTGCCATCCATTGCCCATGGTACTACTTGTAAAAAAATGTATATTGTGCCATATATGTTTTTTATACTGGATGCCATAGTATGCAGTAATGCAGCCGGACGAACTGGTCAGTAGAGTTGAAAAGATATTAGCCTAGATGTATACTGTTGTCTGCAATTATAAGGTGGAGAAAGAGCACCAATGCTATGCCTGTTCATTCTAGCAGCGCCCAAAAGACTACAAATAAAACAATTGCTATATATATATATATATATATATATATATATATATATATATATATACATATATATATTGTTTATATATATATGTATACACTGTATATACTCAAGTATAAGCCAACCTGAGTATAAGCCGAGGCACCTAAATTTGCCACAAAAAAGTGGGAAAACTTATTGACGTGAGTATAAGCCGATTATGCATTGTCTCCTCATCCCTATGCTGATATGCATGGCTCCCCGTCCCTGTATGCGTGGCTCCTTATACCTGTCATTCTATGTATGGCTCCTTATCCCCTATCCTTGTATGCATGGCTCCTTATCCCCTATCCCTGTATGCATGGTTCCTATAAAAAAAAAAAAAACAACACATCCTTCTTACCTTCCCTGCGCACCCTCGCTGCATCTTGTTCTGGCACCAGCAGCTCTTCCTGCTGAGCAATCATGTATCCCCACTCATTAAGGTAATGAATATTTGCTCCACACCTGTGGTAGTGGAGAGACGTGAATATTTATTTCCTTAATGAGCGGGGGACACATGATCGCTCAGCCGGAACAACGTGCAGCGAGGGTGCGCTTGGAAGGTAAGTAGGATGTGTGCTGGAAGTCACCGGCTGCTGCTGTAACTGCGTGCTATAAGAGTAATGAATTGCCAGAACAGTGAATATTAATTTCTCTTTAGCAGCGGGCACAGGCTTTAGCCGCAGTAGTCGGCTCCTGCCTCTGTGACCCGCTGCTCTGCCGCTCCCCCTCCCGAGCCGTCTTTCTGGGACAATGACTCATGTGTAAGGCGAGGGGGTGTTTTCAGCGGTACAAAGTTTCACTATGTTATTGTATGTTGTTTTTAATCAGGCCCTTTCCTGATAGAATATCTTCACCAGGTAAGTGCCTAACTATGAGCTTTTAGTTCTTTCATACCCAGAAATATTGTGTTGTGATTTCACATTACAGTAAGGACCCATTTGGACTGGCCGATATATATAGTAACGACCGGTTTCCAATTATTGGCCTATTTAAACAGGCCGGCAGTCACCTGTTGAATAAGCAAAACGCTTGTTCTTTGGGTGAGATGATTTTTAATTATTCTTAAACATCATTGTTCTCGGCAACACATCTTCCTGTATAAACAAGACAAGTGCTGCGAAAAACATGATGTTCTATGCGGAAAGAACTATCATATCAATGATGGCTTTATGAGCATGACAGTGTAGTCAGCCAATCCGGGCAGGCTATTAAACGATCGCTGATCAGTTCCACATGTAGCCAGTCTGCAGTCATTTAATGACCATGAGCAGCCTGTCCAAACATACCCTGGACAGGCAAACTATGGCTGCTAAATGACTGCCGATCAGCTATATACACGACGATTGGCAGTCGTTTAATAGACTGTTTAGACCTGCAACCACACTTCCATGCTCACAGAACAATTATTGTTATGTTATGATCATCCTGTGCACATGGAACATTATTTTCTCAGCAGCACATGTCCTGTGTACACATTAAAATGTGCTGCCGAGACCGATCATATTTAATCAAGCTTTAAAATAATTTCTCCCAGACGAACTAGTGTTTTGCTCATTCAAGGGGTGTTTAGACAGGTCATTGACTGACAAACAAGTGTTCCTGATTAAATGAACCCTATTCATATCTGCATTGACGCTTTCTATTTTTCCGGTAAAACGATGGATACCATAGAAACCCATTGTAGTCACTGAAATCTGTCAGGCCCCTTTTTTGTCCATTATGTTACTGATCCCATATAGTCATTTTCTTTAATTGTTAATATAATTGAATGGAAATATGGAATTTCTAATGCAGACGTGAATATAGCCTGAAATGTTCACAACATTAGCCTTTATCCCTAAAGGGGTTGTGTACTTCTTTTATATTGATGATGACCTATCCTATAATGAGAATAGGTGCAGTATCTGGCTGCAGCCACTAAACCGTGTAAGGAGCTGTGGCTTTCCACACCATACGTTGTTTGCATCAGGCCACTGCCAAAAGGGATAACAGCTGATCAATTGGAGTGAGGGATATTGGCCCCCCACCGATTTTTATATTGATGAGCTATTCTAATTAGGTCATTAATATAAATGTAACCCCTTCATAAATGTTTATCTTACTGTGACCTGTAAAATTATTATAGTCACAAACTTCTCTTAAAAATCACAGACACATCCCATTTTCGCACATTTTTGATGGACTGAGCAGGAATTTAAAGAAGGCCACACTGATCTTATAGCCATATGCCAGTGAAATTTGAATAATCTCTTTGTAATCTGTTGTAGATGAAGTCACTGCTGAAACCTACGGCTCTTTATCTGAAAGGTACCTTGTAGTTTTTTAAAGGACCGCAGTATCTTTTTTACTTCTGTAACAGAATATTGCTTTTTGAGCATTTAGTTTAAAATACAACTATATCAAAATATAGCTGTTAGCCAAAATCTAAAATATGCATATCGGCATCAAAGTGGTTGACTCAACAACCAATTTGGCAACTTACCTGTTACTAAAAATCTAAAACCAAAATAACCACTGGCGCTTATCAAGTCCACCCACTGATCTGCTGCTGCATTAAAAATACTCTCCGTTCTCAAGAACAGAGGGATTTTAAGTTCTATTGTGTACTGCTGGTTGCCTAGGTTACCAGCTACCTCCACAGTGTATTAGAGGTGACCGGTTTCCTAGGCAAAGAGTGTGTGCACTTTACTTTAGAGCCATCAAGTGCTGCACTGGAGCTGGGCAGATTGCTGGATCTAGCCAGATTCAGCGCTCCTCTGATGCTACGGAGGCAAGGTTGGATGTGCAACCAGCATGAGAGAGCACACAGTTCAGATCTGTTGCCCGATCACTCCTTTGGTCCGAATATCAATCTTCAGGATTGAACCAGTGGTGTGCTTTTTAATGGCGTTTACTATAAATTCTATTGAACGATCGCTAATCAGCTTTCATGTCATCTAAAATGATGGGTTCGGCCGACACTATTCTAATGTGAATGGCAGTCCTTCAGTCTCATTGGCTACAATATCAGATTGTACTATTTAAAAAATGCTACAAAAAGTGAAAAAACATTAGTGCTTTTTCAAAACGTTATATCACATCTGTCTAAAAATAGGGATTTTTGTGTACTCACTGTAAAATCCTTTTCTCCAAGCCACTCATTGGGGAACCATGGGTGTTATGCTGCTGTCACTAGGAGGCCGACACTACGTTGAGACAAAAAAATTAGCCTCTCATGCAGTATACACCCTCATGGTGGCTTCCAGAGACTCAGTTCAGTGTAAAAGCAGTAGGAGATCATTAACAAACATATAACATAATATTAGAGTATAACATGTCAGAGTAGGCCAAAAACCATTTAAAAAAAACGAGCCATAAGGCTAACAGGGTGGGTGCTGTGTCCCCCAGTGAGTGGCTCGGAGAAAAGGATTTTTACAGCGAGCACACAAAAATCCCTATTTCTACTTCGCCACATTGGGGGCACAGAACCATGGGACGTCCCAAAGCAGTCCCTGGGTGGGGAACAATATAACCAAATAACTCCGTGTACCGACTGACTAAAAGTGCGCAACAGCCGCTTGCAGAATACGTCTGCCAAGGGCTGCATAAGCAGAAGATTGAGTGTTGACATTGTAGTGCTTTGAGAAAGTATGCAGGCTGGACCACATTGCAGCCTTGCAAACCTGCTCTGCTGACGCCTGGTGCCGAATGGCCCAGGAAGCACCCACCGACCGAGTTGAGTGTGCCCAAATCCCCGCTGGGATAGGTCTGCCCCTGACCCGATAAGATTCTTGAATAGCAGATCGGATCCATCTGGCTATTGTGGCTTTAGAAGCGGCTAAACCCTTTCTGTGACCCTCAGGGAGCACAAAGAGGGAGTCCGATTTGCGGAAGGGGGCAGTCCTAGAAATCTACCTCCTGAGAGCCCTCACCACGTCCAAGGTGTGAAGGGCCTTTTCAACCCTATTTCTTGGCTGTGGGCAGAAGGAGGGAAGAACGTTATCTTCATTAAGGTGGAAGGATGAAACCACCTTGGGAAGAAAAGACGGAGATGGACGTAGGACCACTTGTGTCCTGGTGGAAGGAAAGAAAGGGTGCCCGGCAGGACACGGTGGCCAACTCTGAGACTCGCCTGATAGAGGTTACTGCCACAAGGAAGGCGACCTTCCAGGAGAGAACAGTCAGCAAGACATCTTGCAGAGGTTCAAAAGGGGATTCTTGAAGAATACTCAAGACCAAATTGAGATCCCAGGTTTCTAACGGCATTTTATAGAGGGGTACTACGTGGGAGACCCCCTTAACAAAAGTCCTGACTTTCAAGTTAGCAGCAATCTTACGTTGGAAGAACACGGATAATGCCGAGATCTGACCCTTGAGGGAACTGAGCACCAGACCGGAATCCAAGCCGGACTGGAGAAGATCCAGAATGGAGGGAAATGAAAAAATGAGAGGAGGACGTCCACGGAGCCTGCACCATGAGAAGAAGGCTTTCCAAGTGCGGTGATAGATGCAAGTGGAAGAATTCTTGCGAGCGCTTATCATGGTGGCAATGACTTGCTGGGAGAAACCAGCTTCAGTTAGGATCCAGGTTTCAACAACCAAGCGGTTAAACATAGGGCCCCTGAGCTCTGGTGGTAGATCGGCCCTTGGTGAAGCAGATCTGGGCGATCTGGTAGCCTGCAGGGAACGTCGACTATGAGTTGAACGAGCTCCGCGTTCCACGCGCGGCGTGGCCAATCTGGGGCGACTAGGATCAAAGGATCCATCTTGATTTTCCGGATAACCTTCGGTAGTAAGGGAAGTGGAGGAAACATGTACGGGAAGTGGGACCGATGCCATGGGGATATCAGTGCGTCCACCCCGATGGGGATCCCGAGAACGTGCTATGAAATTGGGAACTTTTGCATTCAGTCTGGATGCCATCAGATCCACGTCCGGAGTCCCCCAGCGAAGGCAAATCTGCTGGAAGACCTCCGGATGGAGTTCCCACTCCCCCGAGGTGAGACCCTGATGGCTGAGAAAATTCGCCGCCCAGTTCTCGACGCCTGGAATGTGCACTGCAGAAATAATGGAGTGGTTGTTCTCAGCCCAACGGAGAATGTGGGAGACCTCCCGCATCGCTGCCCTGCTGCGGGTACCCCCCTTATGTTTTATGTACGCCACCACTGTGACGTTGTCTGATTGAATACGACTAGGGTGACCCACAAGGAGGAAATGGAAACGTCTCAGGGCAAACCTGATTTCTCGAATCTCCCAACGCCCCTGGGCAGTGTGGTGGCGAAATACTGCTCCCCAAATGAGGAGACTGGCGTCGGTAATAACCACCATAAACATAAGGATGAATGACCTCGGGGAGATCAAAACATCCAACACCGCGGAGACACCATCACGTGTTTCTCAACGCAGTGATCCAGAGCACTGCTCCCATCCCTTATGGGAAATATGCAAATGCATGTAGAAAAGCTGCGGAGACACCATCACGTGTTTCTCAACGCAAGCAATAAATAGCCAGGTCTTTCACCGGTAATCACCACCAGCCAGTAAATTGGGACTAAAGACCTCCCCTGGCTGAGAGATGATTCCAAAGTCCACCATTTGAGCGCTTGCCTGATCCGCGGGGACAGAGGACATGGCCGATCGAGGGATAAGGGACTCCTGTCCCAATTGTCTAGCAGAAACTGTTGTAAGGGGCGGAGATGCAGTTGGGCAAAAGGAACCGCTTCCATTGCAGCCACCATTTTCCCCAAGATCCTCATGGCAAACCGAATGGAATGAGGAAAGGGACGACAAAGCGTCTGGGTTCCCTGCTGGAGCGCTTGTGCCTTGGACCGAGGAAGCAGGACCAGCCCCTTGGACGTGTCCAAGATCATGCCTAGGAAGGAGATCGGTTGGGCTGGAACGGGGGAGGACTTGTCCAAGTTTATCAGCCAGCCCAGGCGTAAAAGAGTATCCAAGGAAATGTGGACGCCACATGCGTCGCAGGCATGATAGGATGGACCTTTGATCAGGAGGTCGTCTAAGTATGGCAACACGACCACTCCTCGGGAGTGAAGAATGGCCATGACCGCCGCCATGACCTTTGTGAATACCCTGGGCGCGGTGGCAAGGCCGAGGGGTAAGGCCGTGAATTGAAAATGGTCCTCCTGGATGGCAAAACGCAGGAACGTTTGATGTGGCGGGAAGACTGGGATATGAAGATAAGCATCTTTGATGTCTATTGATGCTAGAAATTCTCCTCTCTCCATTGAGGAGATGACCGACCGGAGGGATTCCATCCTGAAGTGCTGGACTTTTACATACTTGTTTAGGAGCTTTAGTTCCAAAATAGGGTTCACTGTCCCGTTCTTTTTTGGAACGACGAAGAAGTTTGAATAAAAACCTCTGAATCTCTCGTGTTCTGGAACCGGAACAATCACCCCGTTTCGGCAGAGAGATTTGATGGCGCGGTGAAGTTTGCGAGACTGAGCTCCTGTGTCGTCGGACTATATCTAAAAAGCCGGGTGAGAGGCGAACACCCTATGGGATCGCTTGGTTCTTTTAAAAGATACCGCATGATCCGGAGCCGAATTATGGTCATCGTCAACCTTTAGCGCATGATTGACGGCTTCAGTGAGGGAGTCCACATTGAAACTCCGGAGAATCCGTGCCCAAGGATGCCTCAGACTCCTATTCGGAGTCATGTTTTTTGCGAGCCCCTGGAGAGGGTGAGCGAGAAGTGGAGCTACCAGAGACTGAATGGCATGAATGCTCAGGAGAGGTAGTGCGGATCTGTTTTTTGGATGTCCGTACCTCCTTCAGCTGAGAGCGGCCCCTGCTGGCCGATGATTCCCCTGTAAGGGAGGGGTCTCTTAACACAGGTAGACGAGTGCCCCGCTCCCCAGAGGGGTCATGAATGGATTCAATCGCTTTGGCCAATGAAGCCATGGATTGTGACAGTGATGCGGCCCACTCGGGGGGGCTAGATACACTGGGGTCGGTAGCGGCGGAGGGCTCCTGAGCACATTGGGCATCACAGGCTGAGCAGGGAGGGGAGCTTTGAGGCCGAGGGAGAGGAGCCTGGCTGGTGGTACACACAGTGAAAAAGATGGTATGTACCTTTGATGTCTTTTTAGCCCTTGACTGCAACATGATGTACCCCAATATAAGTAAAAACACTGCTAGTGGAAGCGATGTGGGGTAAAGCTGCAGGGAAGCACCTAGTGCAGTCTCCTTACCTTACCCAGGTCCTGTGTCCCGCAATCTGATGAGGTGGCGTTGAGTAGGGGAAGAACGGCATCCAGGAGTGCTGACATGTGCAGAAGGCGGCCGGAGCTGCTGTGCAGTGGGAGAAGATGGCTGCTGAGAGCTGGGAGGTAGTGCTGGGAGGTAGTCTCGCAAGGAGTGAGAAGCGCCAGGTCTGGGGGCGGAGCCGCAAGAGTGATGTGAGCGGTGGGCGGGACCTATTGGGATGCGGCCCGCACTGGGCCGAAGCCGGGGACTAAATTTATGGCTTCGGCCGGCGCGCACCCGTGGACCGCCGGGAAAGATGCCGCGGAGCCCTGTGGAGTCCCTGCTGCTATGGAGCCCTCCTATGACCGCCGGAAAACGACCCCTCCTGGGTGGCACTTACCCCGATATGAAGGGGATTCAGATGCAGCAGGTCAGAGCTGTGCCCGGGGTAGTTAGGACGGTGCAGGGTTGAGGGAGCCTCCATCCACCATCCCCTTAAAAGGGGGGTGGAGAGGAACCGTCCGCCTCCTTCCATCATCCGCTTTTTTCAGTGGTGATGCAGTGGGGGCTGCACGGACGCCACGATGGAGGGTGCCTCTGAGCATCCGAGGGTATAACCTGGTGGGCAGGGAAAAATGTCCGTCAATAGGCCTGGCTGCAGGAGAGGATACGTGGAGGTGACACTCCATTTGGTCGTCTGTTAAGGGAGGAGGGGAGATCGGTGCCTTTGAAGGGGCCCGTCGCCCTTAAAAACAGCCCAGGCAGTGGCATCCCACGTCGCAGGAGAGGATACGGAGAGGCGACACTCTCCGTGCTCGCCTGTTGTTGGTTCGGGGAGATCGGAGCCTTGAAAGGTTCCGTTGCCCCTTCATCCGGGTAAAAAATTAAATAGTAAAAAAATCAAAAAATAAGAGAAATTCTGTCCTGAATAGCAGACCCTGTGTGCCTCCTACGGGACACTAAGCTTGAACTGGGTCTCTGGAAGCCAACATGAGGGTGTAAGTAAATGCAAAACCCAGCACTCAACTTTGTGGTGAGAAGAAATGGATAATTTATTGTATCCCAAGCAAATGTTTCGGTCACACAAAGGACCTTCGTCAGTAACTGAAAAGTACATATATCAATACAGTTCATATAATCGGGGTAACAAAATCATAAGTAACCAATAAACAAAGTATATACAAAACATACACATGGACCACCGTACATGTACATGGCAATAAGAGTATTTCTACAGTGCGCGTTTGATAACGGAGAGTCATAAATATATAGTGGCACAGTGAGTGAGAAAAAGGGAGTGGAAGGGTACGTACCATATACTGGGATAGAAGATGGGTGCTAGTGGCTATACACGCTGCCTATAAGATAGAAGTCATGGCAAGACCGGTAAGATCCTGAAGTATAGGGATATAATAGACACAAGAGGTATTTCAATGCAAGCCTACCGACAATGTCCAGAATACAGCGCTAGTTCCAATGGCGAGAGAGTGTCCTTATGCAGCCTGAAGGGGATAGGGCAGTGTTGTTACTGACTTCGCAACCCGTGGACAGCTTCCACAGTGGTAACCAGGGACCGCACATGTGGATGGTCATGCAGCAGAGCAAAGACCTAACCACCCATGTATGGCTACGCAGCAGAGCAGGGAACTGAGAAGGCTCCATACAGGTAACAGCCAACAGTATCTCAGCTCAATTAGGGGGAAAAGAGCAAAGGGTTAAAGCAAAAACATGCATTGTCACGCCGAAAACCAGATACAGACAGAACGGTGTGACCCACAGCCTTATTAATGTACAAGTGACCTCAATCTGTCTTCTGGCTAAGGGAATAGGGATGGTAACTGGTGGTAGTCAACCTCGGTTTTCGAGTGTGAATGTGTGTAATATTGGACTATTACAACAAGTGAGTGTCACAATTCCTGGTGACTACCTCTTGAAGCTCATCAAGAGAATGCCAAGAGTGTGCAAAGCAGTCATCAAAGCAAAAGGTGGCTAATTTGAAGAACCTAGAATATAAGACATAATTTCAGTTGTTTCACACTTTTTTGTTAAGTATATAATTCCACATGTGTTAATTCATAGTTTTGATGCCTTCAGTGTGAATGTACAATTTTCATAGTCATGAAAATACAGAAAAATCTTTAAATGGGAAGGTGTGTCCAAACTTTTGATCTGTACTGTATGTGATGTACATTGTTTTTTGAATCATCTATCTTATAAGAAATATAAATGTCTGATGTTTTCATTTTTGGTGGTTGAAAAAGAACATTGATTAAAATTATTACATATATTGAGAACTGTTTTTTTTTTCCTCTGTCATATTAAAGCTTTTATCCAGTCCAAGTGAAAGCAGAACCAAGTGACAACTCTGGTACGTCATTTTTCATATAATCTTCTATCTTACGTTATTGAATGGACAGATATTGTTGATCAGCTTTGGTCACATGCAGCCAAAGTTATGGAGGCCTGAATGTCTGCTTTTACAGAAGCTTCCAACCCCATGTGGGCATGACTGATCCTCCAAAACAAATAATTGCCCTTTCCAGTCCTCCCATCATTTCTGCTGTACAGTTCTAGTGATGCTATCAGTATACTTATGTACTACATATAGGAGAAACATGCTAATGATTGTGTATGTTTCAATAGAAAATTCATTTGAGCTGACAACAGTGACCATAAAACAAGAGGCTGATGACCAGGATTACTATCAGTTCAGATTCCAAGGTAATGCTTTTGCATTTTAGCCGTACATTTAGTAATATATGTGGTGGTTGGTAAAATTCTCTGTTCTGTTCATGAGCCTGTGACGCAATCTGAGCATGATACGGATACGCCAGCTTCATAGGCCAATGGCTGGTAATCTAAAACTTCATAGCTCATAGTAATTTTTAGAAATATTAATTTCTAAGGCTATTCTCTTGTTTCCTTTAAGGACATGCTTATGGAGAAGAGTCTAATAAAGAAACAGAAGTGGATCACCATGGAGGTTTTTGAATAGAAAATAACTTGTACAGTAAAGTATGAAAGCTCACATGACATGGCTGGTAACACACTAAGGAGTTTGTGCATGGTTTTTCCAGCGTTTTTTCAGTGTTTTTCACCCATTGACATGAATGGGTGGTGAAAAAATTGCTGAAAATCCAAAGCAAGAATGCAGGTATCATGTTTTGCAGCCTTTTTTTGTGCCAAAACCTGATTCTGTAGAATGGGACTTTTTATTTTGCACTAAACATTATCCACATGCACAAGAGGCAAATCTAGCATTCAAAAAACACATAAAAATGGATTAAAAACGCAAGCAAAAACCTTGGTTTTTCCTGCCGAAGATCCGGTTTAGCTTCAGAAAAAAAAAATGCTGAAAAAAACGCCTAGTGTGAACTTACCGTTAGGGTATTTGTGTACCTCACTTTTTCAGGTGCTTTTGTGCCAGCTTTGCTTTGGTGTCGTTTATGCTATGATTTCAAGTACAAAGAGCAAATGGCTTCCTGTTGCTTTTGCGATGCTTTTTCCAGTGGATATCCTAATTCACCCAGTTTTGTCCTCGCAGATTACCACTGGGAAGCACGTTTTACAATACAATATAGTGGTGCATTTACAAATAGGGAGATTTAATGGCAAGTTTTAATGAAACATTCTGAAGTAAGTTGTACTTAAAGAGGTAGTCTACTGCAATCATTATGCACATCGATTTAAACCATTGAGATAATAAGTCTTTTTTTCAAAAACATTATTTTTTCATATGTTCCGGTGAGCTTGCTATGTCTGCTCGCTCAGTTCCGATCACGTGACCCCAGGCTGCAGCCGCCAATGATATTCGGTGATGTCACGTCAACTTCTAGACTCAGGAAATTGAGGTTGCATCACTGAGGCGTGACCCAGTCTCATGTAGACTGTCGCCACTCTCTCTGATTGTAACACCACCCACAGCGCAGTCAATCAGTGAGAGTGGCGACAGTCCACATGAGACTGGGTCACGCCTCGGTGATGCAACCTCAATTTTCAGAGTCTGGAAGCTGACTTGACATCACATGACTTCAACTTATTAAGAGGGTCAAAATAGAAAAAGCTTTGGATGTCTGTGTCCTCCAGAATATCAAATCTGGCATAGATTTGCACTATAATCTATGCCAGTTTCTAAAATTATAAATGCTATACTCACCTCCCATGCCGGCGCCGTTCCAATGGTGTCGACACACGCTCTTCCCGGGGCTGTGATGCGGTGGAATGACACGTGATGCCCGGTGCCCGGCCAGCACTGGCGTCACTGTCTCCACCTTCGGACTAATTGAACATAAAGAGGAAGCCAGAGCTCCAGCTGATCCCGGACTTCAGTTTGCCCGAAAGTGGAGACAAGGACGCCAGCACTGATTGGGTGCCAGACATCACATGTCATCCCCCCCCATCATAGCCCCAGCACCACTCGAATGGAGCCGGCACGGGAGGTGAGGATAGGCTTTATTATATTATCAGGATCGAACATTTAGCTTAAGAAGGGATTGTCCTAGTTGTGGACAACTATTTTAAGACTAACATAACTATTGTGGATTTTTTGTTTCTGGATGTGTGTGATCCCAGCTTCAAGTAAATCTATCAGTACATTCATGCTGCCTGATCTAATGAACGTATGAATGAATCCAGAGAGCGGGTCCTCCATTACAAATCTGTATGTTTCAGTCTAAAGGCGTCTGCAGCATCTTTCCTTATACACACATAGGGAGTGAGCACCCTGTTGAGCACTACCGGGCAGGGAGAAGTCAGTGGGCACTCCTCCTATGACTAGTCTTCTTAGTCACCTTGCTTGCCGTTCAACGTATGTTTTCTCAGAAATACACGAATGTTTGTAATGATGGTACCTGTCTGTATTGATGTTGGTTCATACTCAGACTGTATTAGTCTTCTGACACGTTCCCTTCGAAACAGGCCTAACTGGATTTATTTTTGTGGATATGTATGATCCCAGCTTTTGGCTTGCTTCACACTGGTGTTATGACTTCTATTTTACAGGATCCATATCTGAGAGTGACAAAATCTAAAATAATCTGTTAGGATTTGTTTTTTATCTCTCTTGACATCTAATTGGTCCACGAGTTATCATTTATTCTTGTACCGAATGGAATATGATCAAAAAGCAGTTCAGTGTGGAACTTAGGGTAAATTCACACAGGGCGTTTTTGCTGCGTATTTTTATGCTAATTTTCAGCTGCTTTTTACAATACCAGCAAAGCCTAGGAGATTTCAGAAATCTCATGCACACACGTTGGTTGTTTGTGTGATCAGTATATTGTGCTTTGCTGCGTTTTTTGGACATAGAGCATGTCACTTCTTTCAGCATTTTTGCTGTGTTTTTTCAGCCTTTTTCACCCATTGACTTGAATGGGTGTTGAAAAAAACACAGCAAAAACGCAGATATCATTTTTTGCTGCTGAAAATTCAAGGACATTAGCATATACAAAAAGAAAACAAAACGCATAAAAAAAATGCACCAAATACGCAACAAAAAAACGCACCTAAATCTGCATTTTTGACACAGCTTCTTTCCTGCCAAGAAAATCAGGTTTTGCTGCAGAAAAAAAAGCAGCAAAAAGGCACTGTGTGAACTTGCCCTAACACAAATGTGAACAAGCTGCATGAAGTCATCATTCCTAAAGAGTACCTGTCTCCAGGTCAAAAGTGGCCAATTTTTGCTCTTATTTTATTTCCTGCTGCTCCCCTGAGTATTCATGTGGTTTTTTTTTTTGCTTGTTTTTTTCATTTCATTTTTTAAATCCAGCATACGGATCTAAAGACATACGGGCCTTTTTATTTAGTGCTGTTATTTAAGGTCATTAACAAGGGGGTGTGGATCACCGAATCCTTTGGGGTGTGTCTTTAGGCTGCTCTGCATAATTATCCTGTTAGCCACACCTACTTAGTAAAGTCCAGAAAAATTAGCACGAACTAAAAAAGCTCATATCTTTGGAACTGTATGGCTGAATTTTAAAAAAGACAAAGAAAAAGACTACTCGGGAACAGGGAGCATAGAACAAGAGGATAAACTTTTGACCTGGTGACAGGTCCTTTTTTATGTATTTAACTGTTCATATCATATCACTTCTGTCTGTTCCCTTTATGTAAATGATACAGCGCTATAGCAGATCACACAGCATATGGGAACCTGTATCTATGTCTGGTACACCGTATATTTTTCACTTACCGGTAGTTTAGATATTGCTCACATATGTGTTATGAGCCTTTATAGGTTGTTTCATCAGGGCTATTCTTGCCATCAAAATGTTAGAAACCTCAAAACTGTCATGGAAAAGAGCCGTGGTCTACTTTTTGTGTTATAGATTTCTGATTTCTTTTTCAGAGGAGTATATGCCACCCCGCAAGAAGCAGAAGAACACGGGGCAAATTCTGCCCATCATTCACCCATCTGTGCAATGCAGAAGGAAACCTAGGGAGTTCAATTTTGGTAAGTTGTCTCAGTCCCAAAATAGTACATAGTCTGGAAAGTCAGCCGGGAATTCTGGAAAATACATAGCTTGCTTGCAGGTCTGTAGGAAAATCAAGGATTATTAAGCAGCTTATATCTGTGTTCCTATGTCACAGAACTCATCATGACATTTCTATGAAAATTCCATTCATAAAATACAGACTGCTTTTTTTGTCATTCTGTCATCTTTCATCTCCAGAGAAGCCCTGGAGATAGGATCACTGGTGGATGGACAGCCTTGATTCACAGATGCACGTCCAGTGATAAACGTACAGTTAGGACCAGAAATATTTGGACAGTGACACAAGTTTTGTTATTTTAGCTGTTTACAAAAACATGTTCAGAAATACAATTATATATGTAATATGGGCTGAAAGTGCACACTCCCAGCTGCAATATGATAGTTTCCACATCCAAATCGGAGAAAGGGTTTAGGAATCATAGCTCTGTAATGCATAGCGTCCTCTTTTTCAAGGGACCAAAAGTAATTGGACAATGGACTCTAAGGGCTGCAATTAACTCTGAAGGCGTCTCCCTCGTTAACCTGTAATCAATGAAGTAGTTAAAAGGTCAGGGGTGGATTCCAGGTGTGTGGTTTTGCATTTGGAAGCTGTTGCTGTGAGCAGACAACATGCGGTCAAAGGAACTCTCAATTGAGGTGAAGCAGAACATCCTGAGGCTGAAAAAAAAGAAAAAATCCATCAGAGAGATAGCAGACATGCTTGGAGTAGCAAAATCAACAGTTGGGTACATTCTGAGAAAAAAGGAATTGACTGGTGAGCTTGGGAACTCAAAAAGGCCTGGGCGTCCACGGATGACAACAGTGGTGGATGATCGCCGCATACTTAATTTGGTGAAGAAGAACCCATTCACAACATCAACTGAAGTCCAGAACACTCTCAGTGAAGTAGGTGTATCTGTCTCTAAGTCAACAGTAAAGAGAAGACTCCATGACAGTAAATACAAAGGGTTCACATCTAGATGCAAACCATTCATCAATACCAAAAATAGACAGGCCAGAGTTAAATTTGCAGAAAAACACCTCAAGAAGCCAGCTCAGTTCTGGAAAAGTATTCTATGGACAGATGAGACAAAGATCAACCTGTACCAGAATGATGGGAAGAAAAAAGTTTGGAGAAGAAAGGGAACGTCACATGATCCAAGGCACACCACATCCTCTGTAAAACATGGTGGAGGCAACGTGATGGCATGGGCATGCATGGCTTTCAATGGCACTGGGTCACTTGTGTTTATTGATGACATAAGAGCAGACAAGAGTAGCCGGATGAATTCTGAAGTGTACCGGGATATACTTTCAGCCCAGATTCAGCCAAATGCTGCAAAGTTGATTGGACGGCGCTTCATAGTACAGATGGACAATGACCCCAAGCATACAGCCAAAGCTACCCAGGAGTTCATGAGTGCCAAAAAGTGGAACATTCTGCAATGGCCAAGTCAATCTCCAGATCTAAACCCAATTGAGCATGCATTTCACTTGCTCAAATCCAGACTTAAGACGGAAAGACCCACAAACAAGCAAGACCTGAAGACTGCGGCTGTAAAGGCCTGGCAAAGCATTAAGAAGGAGGAAACCCAGCGTTTGGTGATGTCCATGGGTTCCAGACTTAAGGCAGTGATTGCCTCCAAAGGATTTGCAACAAAATATTGAAAATAAAAATATTTTGTTTGGGTTATGTTTATTTGTCCAATTACTTTTGACCTCCTAAAATGTGGAGTGTTTGTAAAGAAATGTGCACAATTCCTACATTTTCTATCAGATATTTTTGTTCAACCCTTCAAATTAAACGTTACAATCTGCACTTGAATTCTGTTGTAGAGGTTTCATTTCAAATCCAATGTGGTGGCATGCAGAGCCCAACTCGCGAAAATTGTGTCACTGTCCAAATATTTCTGGCCCTAACTGTATATTGTATTGTTTTCCTATTGCTGCATTTAAAGGGAATCTTTCCGTAAGATCATCTTTCCCCCAAACCACACTTGCCATCACACAGATAGTGGGCTGTCAATCAAGCTAAAGAGTCTGGTGATGGGTGGAGAAACAAGTTGAGGAGGCAAAGGTTTGTTAAACGGAATTTGTCAGCAGAATTCTGTTATTTAATCTGAGATCAGCATAATACAAGGCTGAGTCCAGTGATGTATCACTTAGGCCTCTTTCACACTTCCGTCGTTTGGCATCCGTCGCAATCTGTCGTTTTGGGCAAAAAACGTATCCTGCAAAAGTGCTCGCAGGATGCGTTTTTTGCCCATAGACTTGTATAAGCGACGGATCGTGACGGATGGCCACACGTCACGTCCGTTGTGCGACGGATCCGTCGTGTTTTGGCGGACCGTCATCACGAGAAAATGTTCAAGTGAATGTTTTTTTGTCCGTCGCGCCCACCATTTTCGACCGCGCATATTCTGCCGAAACTCCGCCCCCTCCTCCCCGGACTGCAGAATGGGCAGCGGATGCGTCGAAAAACTGCATCCGCTGCCCACGTCATGCAAAACTTTCACAACGTCCGTCGGTACGTCGGCCCGACGCATGGCGACGGTCCCGTACCGACGGAAGTGTGAAAGAGGCCTTACTGGGCTTCTTTGTGTGGTTTTGATAGAATCCATGTTTTGTCTGATGTATATGTAGCAGATCTCTGTGTATAATCCGCCCACACTCCTAAGTAGCTGGTGGGTGGGGGCAGGGTTACACAGATTAGCCTTACTGGCACTGGAGATGTAGTCCTATAGTGTTAATCTCCTGCTGATAACATGCTGAATGTATTGAAACTACAACACACAGCATAATTAGCGATACATCACGCTAATCAGGCTCTTGTTCCCTATATTATGCTGCTTTCAGATTAAATCGTAATAACCTGCTGACAGATTATCTTTAAGTGCTTTGCTGGGGCCAGAGCACTGAACATCTAATTTGCATATTAATTAAAATGCTAATTTACTGAGAATGCAGCAACAGATATAAGATGTAAAGGTCTCAATAGATTTCCATTTCAAACACCTGAATGTCCAAATGTACAATTTTGGAGATTGATCTTACTGATATGTTCTCTTTAGCTAACTAATTTCCAAACCTGTCTAATATTCAGTAACATAGGCTACCGTATTCAAAGAGGTTGTACACTACTAGGACAACCCTTCTTGGCCCCGATAAAATAAAGCACGCCAGTGCTGTGCCAGTGGTGTCAGCACTCGCGGTTCCAAGGCTCTAGTGCGATTGTTCTGACACTTAATCCCGGTGCCCAGTCAGTGCTGGGATCACTGTCCCCGCCTTCGAACAAATTGAACATGAAGAGTAAGTAACAACATCTGCAAGGAGTTTGTATGTTCTCTCCGTGTTTGCGTGGGTTTCCTCAGGGGACTCCGGTTTCCTCCCACATTCCAAAGACATACTGATAGGGATTCTAGATTGTGAGCCCCATTGGGGACAGTGATGATGATGTGTGCAAAACTGTAAAGGGCTGCGGAATATGTTAGCGCTATATAAAAATAAAGATTATTATTATTATTAATAAAGTAAGAGAGCAGCTGCAGCCCGGCCTTCCTCTTCGGAGACAGTGACGCCAGCGCTGATTAGGCACCAGGGTCACGTGTCACAACAACTGCACAGGAGAGCTAGTGCCGACACCACTTCACCGGCGCCAGCACGGGAGGTGAGTATAAGCTAAGGGGCCAAACATATAGACTATCGGCTGAAGACAAGTTTGCATGACTTTAGTCTAATGTTTATGGGGCCCTAAGGGTACCCAGTATCCACTACTGGTGCAGATAAAACCCAAGCATTCTATAATGAAGTGAGTGGGAGATATGGAAGCAGTCAAGTGAGAGCGTGCCATGTATGTGTAGCCACATTAATTAATGGGAATCTGTCACCTACTTTATGGCCTATAAACTGCAGCCACTGCCATCAGGGGCTTATCTACAGCATTCTGTAATGCATTCTGTAATGCTGTAGATAAGCCCCCGATGTAACCTGAAAGGTAAGAAAAGCAGGTTATGTTATACTCACCCATGGGCGGTCCCGCGGCGGTCCGGTCCCATGGGCGGTCCCGGTGCGGTCCGGTCCCATGGGCGTCGCAGTCCGAGTCCAGCGCCTCCCATCTTCATACGATGACGTCCTCTTTGCTTCCTGTCACGGCTCTGGCGCAGGTGTATTTTGTCTGCCCTGTTGAGGGCAGAGCAAAGTACTGCAGTGCGCAGTCATCGGGCCTCTCTGACCTTTCCCGATGCCTGCGCACTGCAGTACTTTATGCTGCCCTCAACAGGGCAGACAAAGTACACCTGCGGCAGAGCCGTGGCAGGAAGCAAAGAAGAGGACGTCATAGCTTGAAGATGAGGGGCGCCGAACCCGGACCGCGACGCCCATCGGATCGGACTGCATCGGGACCGCCCCTGGGTGAGTATAATCTAACCTGTTTTTCTTATCTTTCAGATTACATCGGGGGCTTATCTACAGCATTACAGAATGCTGTAGATAAGCCCCTGATGCCGGTGGACACAGTTTATAGGCCCAAAATTAGGTGACAGATTCCCTTTAAAGCACCACTCCAACTTTTTATTTTATTGCACTACTGGAGTGATGCTTTAAATGTAATTCTCCTGGCCCCTGTCTCATACTCACCTGCCGCCACCTTCATCCTTTTCCAGCGTTGTACCTGTCAGTCTCCAGCGAAAAATGGCCTGCCATCAGTTTCAGTGTTTCATGGAGTGACGCAGAGGTCACTAATCAATATAAGTCTATGAGAGCAAAGTTCTGCCTTTCATAGACTTACATTAAGAGCTTGTGGCGCAGCTTCTGACTTCCGGCCGTCCAGAAGCTGCTCTCACAAGATGCCGCCGCGGGACCTGAGTGGTGGTGAAAAACGATGAAGATGCCGCAGGGTGAGTATATGACCTGGGGCAAGGGGCTTATATTTAAAGGGTCACTCCAGCACTGAAAAAAGTTGTCACGCAATTCTATTTTCAGAGAAGTGGAATGCAAGGATTACTGAACTAAGAAAGCAAGTGGAAGAGCTATTCGAAAAGAAGTATGGTATGTTATATATTGTATACCACTATATATTGTCTTCTGCTCAGCTCTATACCACTACGGGTCTGACAATTCAATGCTGGACTTACAGATTTTCTGATTGGAGGTGAAAATTACCCGGTGCACAGCTCTTTCACATGAGAATTAAAACTTTCTTTAACTTATAAAGCAGGGGTCCCCAACTCCAGGCCTCGAGGGCCGCCAACAGTGCAGGTTTTGAGGATTTCCTTAGTATTGTATCGGTGGTAATGTGATCATCTGCACAGGTGATGATTCCAACCCCTGTGCAATACAAAGGAAATCCTGAAAACCTGCACTGTTGGCGGCCCTCGAGGCCTGGAGTTGGGGACCACTGTTATAAAGTAACTAAGCTTTTAATATTTGTTTTTTGTATATATTTTGCAGGCACTTTCCATGTCTGAATATTGTTGGGGTTTTTGTCCAACTGATCACTTAAAGGACTTCTGAAAAGTGTGCAGTTTGTGAGGAAAAAGCACACACGGAGCAGAGTACAGATACTATGGAAAGCCTATGACTTTCTGTTGCTTCCATACTGCTCTCCATGTGTACGCTGCACTCTTCTCAGCCGACTTTTAGCGATCAGTGGTGATTTCAGGACCTGTATACCCAATGATCTGCAGACATGGGAAGTGCCTACAACAGTGATGGCGAATCTTTTAGAGATCGAGTGCCCAAACTGCAATCCAAAACCCACTTATTTTTCGCAAAGTGCCCTGAATACTGAGGTTTTAGATTAGAAAGATAACTCGTACATTAACGCACTATAGAATCAATATCACAGAGCTTGTAAGCACTGCACTCCAAGCAGTGGTGGATTAAGGGTAGCCAGGGCCCCAGGCTGTGGGACCCCGGTCATGTGATGGGGTCGTGACGGGGTCATGCGATGGGGTCATTATATGCCTGAACCAGATTATTCCAGAAAAATAGTTGCTGTGTGAAACTATAACCTGTCAAACATCCATTGATCTATTCAATTTACCCTTCAGTTCAGTATATAGTATACAGTGTATAGTGTCAGTGTATAGGTAACACTGACTCACCAGTGACGTCTCTAGGTGAAGTCCTTCATCTTTCATCCAGCACAGACCGCCATCACTTCATCCAGCCAGGACTCGTCTCTGCAGGAAATAACACAGTTATCTCGAGCTCCGCTTGTAGAACACATTACTTAATTTTTCCCAACTTCTACATTACACCACATGAAGAAAAAGAGGTGACATAGTGTTACACAGTAACAGGACCGCCCCCCCATTTAAAACAGTGTCCTCAAAAAATAAAATAAATACATCACTGCAGTAATAATATCCCTTAATTAGCCCCTATGGTAATAATAATATCCCCCATCCTGGCCCCATGTATCTCATTCCTCGCTCCAGCCATATGTTCTCCCATCCTGCCCTCATGAGTATCCATCCTGCCCCATATGATCTCCCCATCCTGCCCCATCAGTCTCCATCGTATCCATCCTGCCCCATGATCCTGCACGATCTGTCTCCAGTCCTACCCCATGTCTTGCATTCTGCCCTGTGTCTCCAAACATGCCCCGTATCTACATTCTGCCCATGTCTCCAGTCCTGCCCCCAATGTGTCCAGCATCTCTGCCCCCAATGTGTCCAGCATCTCTGCCCCCAATGTGTCCAGCATCTCTGCCTCCAATGTGTCCAGCATCTCTGCCCCCCAATGAGTCCAGCATCTCTGCCCCCAGTGTCCAGCATCTCTGCCCCCAGTGTGTCCAGCAATCTGCCCCAATGTGTCCAGCATATTGCCCCAGTGTGTTCAGCAATCTGCCCCAGTGTCTGACTCCAGCATATTGCCCCCATTGTGTCCAGCAATCTGCCCCAGTGTCTCCAGCATTGCCCCCAGTGTGCCCAGCAATCTGCCCCAGTGTCTCCAATATTGCCTCAGTGTGCCCAGCAATCTGCCCCAGTGTGTCCAGCATTGCCCCCAGTGTGTCCAGCAATCTGCCACCCCCACTGTCTCCAGCATTGCCCCCAGTGTGTCCAGCAATCTGCCCCAGTGTCTCCAGCATTGCCCCCAGTGTGTTCAGCAATCTGCCCCAGTGTCTCCAGCATTGCCCCCAGTGTGTCCAGCAATCTGCCCCAGGTTGTCCAGCAATCTGCCCCAGTGTGTCCAGCAATCTGCCCCAGTGTGTCCAGCATATTGCCCCGGGCCCCCCGGATTGCAGTTCGCGAAAAAAAACGAGTTCTCCTCACCTGACCGGCGCTCCAGCGGCGAGCTCCCTCTAGCAGCGCGGACTCGCCGGCAACTGACAATGACGTTAGACGCCGGCGACGTGTGCGCTGCGCCTGCGGCCGACTTCAGCTGCCAGCCTCCAATTGGCTGGAGGCTGTTGTTAACTATTCACGCCCGCACGTCAATAGGTGAAACTGCCGCAGTGCCGGTAGGGGCCCGGTGAGCAGACGAGACTGGGCCCTATGCGGGCCCCCTCTGCCCACCGGGCCAATACGCCAGGCAGGGCAGTAATGCCCTGATGGTGGCGGGCAATCTGAGCGGTAGCCCAGGGCCCAGTGGTGTGGGGGGGCCATGATTGACCCTATTATAATCTGCCCCTGACTCCAAGCCTAAGATACTAGCCACTGAATGCAGTGGAGGTCTATTCTTGAGAATGGAGAGGATTTTTAATCAAAAGTAAAATTGTTGTTGTTTGTTTTTACAACTTCTTTGCAGTTGTAACCCTTTATCATGGTGAGAACAAACCCTTTAAGGCTTGGATGTCAAACTCAAATACACAGAGGGCCAAAGTTAAAAGCTTGCAGAAAGTGGCAGGCCAACTTTGATATTTGTTAAAAGAATGTCTACAATTGAGGAAGTTTTTCCTTATCAAACACAATTTACTTTTGGAATTATAGTGGAATAATATAATATGTTATGGAAGAGCAATACAAAGCTTATGGCCCAATGGCCTAATTTAAATATGTAATAACTAAGAATAAAAAGCCTTGAATAAAACATAAAAAAGTGTGATGCAAGCAAAAGTGCTCCCAAACACAGTATGATTCCCCCACAGTGAACTCCTCCACACTCACAGTATGATGTCTCTACTGTACCCCCCTCCCTCAGTTCCCCCAACAAAGAATGTTGACCCCACAGTATGATTCTCCAACTGTAATCACCACACAGCCCTCCCTACAGTGTAACGGGCACATAAAATCCTCCATACAGTACAATGGCTCCACAAAGATCTCCATAAAGTATAATGGCTCCACATAGTCCTCAATACAATGTAATGGCCCCCACATAGTCCTGCATAAAGTGTAATGGGCCCCACATAGTGCTCCATGCAGTATAATGGCCCCACACGATGCTCCGTACTATAAAATGGCCCCACATAGTGCTCCATACTGTATAATGGCTTCACATAGTACTCCATACTGTATAATGGCCCCACACAGTGCTCCATACTGTATAATAGCCCCACACAATGCTCTATACAGTATAATGGCCTCACATAATGCTCCATACTGTATAATAGCCTCACGCAATGCTCCATACTGTGTAATGGCCCCACATGATGTTTCATACTGTATAATGGCCCCACACAATGCTCCATACTGTATAATGGCCTCACACAATGCTCCATACTGTATAGTAGTTACATGTGATGCTCAATACTGTATAATGGCCCCACATGATGCTCCATACTGTATAATGGCCCCACATAGTGTTTCGTACTGTATAATGTGCCAACATAGTGCTCCATACAGTATAATGGCCTCACATAAAAGAAATAAAAGCCGTATATATATTCGTGTATAACCTAAGGCACCTGATTTTGCCACGAAAAACTGTGAAACCTTATTGGCTCGAGTGTAAGCCTGGTATGCATTATCCCCTAACCCCTATTCTGGTGTGCATGGTTCTTCATCCCCATCCTTGTCTGCATGGCTCCTTATCCCTATCCTTGTATGCATGGCTCCTTATCCCCATCCTTGTATGCATGGCTCCTGATCTCCATCCTTGTATGCATGGCTCTTTATCCCCATCCTTGTCTGCATGGCTCCTTATCCCCATCCTTGTATGCATGGCTCCTGATCTCCATCCTTGTATGCATGGCTCCTTATCCCCATCCTTGTCTGCATGGCTCCTCATTCCTGTCCTGATATGCATGGTTCCTCATCCCTATCGTTGTATATATGGTCCCCATGAGAAAAGCATAAAAAAACATACTTACCTTCCCTGCGCTCCCTTGTAGCATCTTGTTCCTGTGCCAGCAGCATCTGCAGCTGAGCGATCATGTGTCCCTGCTCATTAAGGTAATGAATATTCACCTCTCCCCATGCCTATGGGAGTGGAGAGAGGTGAATATTAATTACCTTAATGAGTGGACACCCGTGATAGGCCGGCAGCTGCTGGAAGCCGGCGACTGCTGCTGACACTGTGCGCTCTATAAGAGAAATGAATATTCACTGCCTATGCAGTTAATATTCATTTCTCTTTAGCAGCAGGCACAGGCTTCAGCTGCAGCAGCCGACTCCTGCCTCCTGTGACCCGCTGCTCCGCCGCTCCCCCTCCCCTGCCATCTTCAGGGACAATTACTTGTGTATACCCCGAGGGAGGCGTTTTCAGAACAAAAAAATGTGCTGAATAACTCGGCTTATACACAAGTATATACAGTAACTACTCACTTCTACCAGTTCCAACGCTGATCTAGTGTCTTTATATATCGTAATTCTACCTGTGGGCACTAGCACCACCACTCTCCTCAGCCCCACACGCAGACTGATGGGAGGATGCGTGATCTGATGGGAAGGCATGCAGAGAAGAGGGGCCACAGTGTTAGTGATGAGGGAGATGGTGAGGGGCCTGAGAAGAGTCGTGGCGCCACTAGTCCTGAGGAGTTGGCACATATGCCCACCAAGAGGGCTTTGCATGCTCACTCTGGCATGCATGCCATCGGTTCGCCGCCACTGACCTACAACATGTACAGGTGCTTCTCACAAAATTAGAATATCATCAAAAAGTTAATTTATTTCAATTCTTCAATACAAAAGTGAAACTCATATAGAGTCATTGCAAACAGAGTGATCTATTTCAAGTGTTTATTTCTGTTAATGTTGATGATTATGGCTTACAGCCAATGAATACCCAAAAGTCATTATCTCAGTAAATTAGAATATTTTATCACACCAGCTTGAAAAATTATTTTAAAATCCGAAACTACTGAAATGCATGTTCAGTAAATGCACTAAATACTTGGTCGGGCTCCTTTTGCATTAATTACTGCATCAATGCGGTGTGGCATGGAGGCGATCAGCCTGTGGCACTGCTGAGGTGTTATGGAAGCCCAGGTTGCTTTGACAGCAGCTTTCAACCTGTCTGCATTGTTGGGTCTGGTGGCTCTCATCTTCATCTTAACAATACTCCATAGATTCTCTATAGGGTTAAGGTCAGGCAGGTTTGCTGCCCAATCAAGCACAGTGATACTTATATTTTTAAACCAGGTATTGGTACTTTTGGTAGTGTGGACAGGTGCCAAGTCCTGCTGGAGAATGAAATTTCCATCTTCAAAAAGCTTGTCGGCAGAAGGAAGTATGAAGTGCTCTAAAATTTCCTGGTAGAAGGATGCGCTGACTTTGGTCTTGATAAAACACAATGGACCTACACCACCAGATGACATGGCTCCCCAAATCATCGCTGATTGTGGAAACTTCACACTAGACCTCAAGCAGCTTGGATTGTGTACCTCTCCACTCTTCCTCCAGAGGCTGGGACCTTTTATTTCCAAATGAAATGCAAAATTTACTCATCTGAAAACAACACCTTGGACCACTGAGCAACAGTCCAGTTCTTTTTCTCCTTGGCCCAGGTAAGATGCTTCTGGCGTTGTCTTTTGGTCATGAGTGGCTTGACACAAGGAGTGCGACACTTGTAGCCCATGTCCTGGATACATCTGTGTTACTGGCTCTTGAAGCAATGACTCCAGCAGCAGTCCACTCCTTGTGAATCTCCCCCAAATTTTTGAATGGCCTTTTCTTAACAATCCTTTCAAGGCTGCGGTTATTCCAGTTGCTTGTGCACCTTTTTCTACCACACTTTTTCCTTCCACTCAACTTTCCATGAATATGGTGGGATACAGCACTCTGAACAGCCAGCTTCTTTAGCAATGACCTTTTGTGATGTACCCTCCTTGTGGAGTGTGTCAGTGACTGCCTTCTGGACATCTGTCAAGTCAGCAGTCTTCTCCATGATTGTGGAGCCTACTGACACAGACTAAGGGACCTTTTTAAACCCTTAGGAAGCCTTTGCAGGTGTTTTTGTTAATTATTCTAATCTACTGAGATAATGACTTTTGGGTGTTCATTGGCTGTAAGTCATAATCAACATTAACAGAAATAAACACTTGAAACAGATCACACTGTTTGTAATCACTCTATATAATATATGAGTTTCACTTTTGTATTGAAGAACTGAAATAAATTAACTTTTTGAAGCACCTCTATGTATATGCAGTGTATATATACAGTGGGGCAAAAAAGTATTTAGTCAGTCAGCAATAGTGCAAGTTCCACCACTTAAAAAGATGAGAGGCGTCTGTAATTTACATCATAGGTAGACCTCAACTATGGGAGACAAACTGAGAAAAAAAAATCCAGAAAATCACATTGTCTGTTTTTTTATCATTTTATTTGCATATTATGGTGGAAAATAAGTATTTGGTCAGAAACAAACAATCAAGATTTCTGGCTCTCACAGACCTGTAACTTCTTCTTTAAGAGTCTCCTCTTTCCTCCACTCATTACCTGTAGTAATGGCACCTGTTTAAACTTGTTATCAGTATAAAAAGACACCTGTGCACACCCTCAAACAGTCTGACTCCAAACTCCACTATGGTGAAGACCAAAGAGCTGTCAAAGGACATCAGAAACAAAATTGTAGCCCTGCACCAGGCTGGGAAGACTGAATCTGCAATAGCCAACCAGCTTGGAGTGAAGAAATCAACAGTGGGAGCAATAATTAGAAAATGGAAGACATACAAGACCACTGATAATCTCCCTCGATCTGGGGCTCCACGCAAAATCCCACCCTGTGGGGCCAGAATGATCACAAGAACGGTGAGCATAAATCCAAGAACCACGCAGGGGGACCTAGTGAATGAACTGCAGAGAGCTGGGACCAATGTAACAAGGCCTACCATAAGTAACACACTACGCCACCATGGACTCAGATCCTGCAGTGCCAGACGTGTCCCACTGCTTAAGCCAGTACATGTCCGGGCCCGTCTGAAGTTTGCTAGAGAGCATTTGGATGATCCAGAGTAGTTTTGGGAGAATGTCCTATGGTCTGATGAAACCAAACTGAAACTGTTTGGTAGAAACACAACTTGTCGTGTTTGGAGGAAAAAGAATACTGAGTTGCATCCATCAAACACCATACCTACTGTAAAGCATGGTGGTGGAAACATCATGCTTTGGGGCTGTTTCTCTGCAAAGGGGCCAGGACGACTGATCCGGGTACATAAAAGAATGAATGGGGCCATGTATCGTGAGATTTTGAGTGCAAACCTCCTTCCATCAGCAAGGGCATTGAAGATGAAACGTGGCTGGGTCTTTCAACATGACAATGATCCAAAGCACACCGCCAGGGCAACGAAGGAGTGGCTTCGTAAGAAGCATTTCAAGGTCCTGGAGTGGCCTAGCCAGTCTCCAGATCTCAACCCTATAGAAAACCTTTGGAGGGAGTTGAAAGTCCGTGTTGCCAAGCGAAAAGCCAAAAAAATCACTGCTCTAGAGGAGATCTGCATGGAGGAATGGGCCAACATACCAACAACAGTGTGTGGCAACCTTGTGAAGACTTACAGAAAACGTTTGACCTCTGTCATTGCCAACAAAGGATATATTACAAAGTATTGAGATGAAATTTTGTTTCTGACCAAATACTTATTTTCCACCATAATATGCAAATAAAATGTTAAAAAAACAGACAATGTGATTTTCTGGATTTTTTTTTCTCAGTTTGTCTCCCATAGTTGAGGTCTACCTATGATGTAAATTACAGACGCCTCTCATCTTTTTAAGTGGTGGAACTTGCACTATTGCTGACTGACTAAATACTTTTTTGCCCCACTGTATATATATATATATATATATATATATATAAATTTTGACCACACACAGATGTGGTCAAAATTGTTGGTACCCCTCGCATAATGACAGAAAAACCCACGATGGTCACAGAACTAACTTGAATCTGACAAAAGTAATAATAAATAGAAAATCTATGAAAATGTACAAATGGAAGTCAGACATTGCTTTTCAACCATGCTTCCACAGAATTAAAAAAAAAAAATTAAAATCTGACTTGGTCAAATAGTTTGACCAAATTCATTCTTTTTACTTTGCTTTGTAATCACAGGCGTGGCTGTAATTACAACGCTCTCCAGTGGGTTCAGTATGCCTTTATGCACATTCTGGGGGACACATAACAACCCTCGTATAAGATTCCCCTATCTGCCTCACAATATATATGTATATAGATATAAAGATTAAGTTGCTCTTTAAAGTGTTATTTGATTTCCAATAAATACAGTATTTCATAATTGGCATGAATCCAAAGTTGTTTTTTTTATCTTGCAAATATTTTGCACCATTTCTGTATTCTTTACACTGTGTCCATACTTGTCCCACACACAAGACCAATCTGAGATCGGCATTATGTAGGGGCAGAAATCCTGATTCCAGCAATGTGTCACTTACTAGGCTTTGTGTTGTAGTCTCAATAAAATCAGTGTTTTATCAGCAGGAGATTATCACTAGAGGACTAGTTGTCTCGTGCTATGTCGTCCTCTACATCATGCTGCTCTCAGATAACATTCCAAAAACCTGAAGACATGTTCCCGCTAATGTATAATATTAATGTTTATTAACGTGAAATCATTAATAATTGAAGATGCAAAAAAATGCTCCCCACTCAGAGATGCCATCTTCTGGTCATAATTTCATTATATGTGTCCACTGTATTGTATGAACATTGCTCAGTGTAGAATCTTATTATAATGGTGAAAATTGTGTTTATGTATTCTCTTAAAAGCAGAAGCAATAAATGTGAGTGGCCCGGTTTCCATTCCATATCACCTTTTCCAGTCTAATTCAGATGATCTTTATGTGGAAGGACTGCCTGAAGGAATCCCATATAGAAGACCTTCAACGTATGGAATTCCGCGTCTGGAGAGAATCCTGCTAGCAAGGGAAAGGATCCGATATGTAATCAAAAAGTATGTTTATTGCCATCTCCATAGCTCATTGCTAACTTTGTGATGTAGTAATGAAGTGAATTACCATATTTTTCGGACTCTAAGACGCATCCTACCATAAGACGCACCCCAGGTTTAGACAGCAGAAAATAGCAAAAGCATTTTTCCTATTAATTAAAACTTCCCTGGTGGTGTAAAGTGGAAGGGTCATTATCACACTTTTTAATGCACAAGGGTATAATAGGGAATCTAAAATTAATCTATTGTTTGTACTTCTCTGCACTGTTTACTATACACTCACAGCTCTGCTACATATGCATGTGTACATACACACAGCTCTGCTACATATACTACATATATACACACAACTCTGCTACATTCACATTTACATACAAATGCACAGCACTGCTACATGCTTATTTACATACACACACCTATGCTACATGTACATTTACATATACACACCTCTGCAACATGTATATTTGCATACACACACATCTGCTACATACCATTTACATACACACCTCTACTGCTTGCAGATTTACATAGTCACAGCAGTGCTACATATACAATTACATACAAACATCTGCTACATTCACATTTATATACACACACCCCTACTATTTGAACATTTACACACACTATACATTACCACATCTTGCAGTTGCGTCAAGACATGTGACTGATCACATGATCTTAAAGGTCCTGGAGCTGGTAGGGTAGAAGGTTCTTCAGCTGCTCAGTGTTATGATCATGTGGTAGTAAACAGGGGATAAAGGATCTAACTAAGGCTACGTTCACATTAGCGTTGCGTCGGGCGCAGCCGCGGCGACGCATGCGTTATGCGCGCCTATATTTAACATGGGGGCGCATGGACATGCGTTGTCTTGCGTTTTGTGACGCATGCGTCATTTTTGGCGCAAGCGTCAGGGCGCAGAGGACGCAGCAAGTTGCATTTTTTTGCGTCCAAAAGCAAGGCAAAAAATGGACGCATGTGTCACAAAACCATACGTTTTTGCATGCGTTGTGCATGCATTGTGCGTTGCGTCGCCGACGCAACACACAACAACGCAAATGTGAACGTACCCTTAGACAAAAGCTGGACAAACCCCACCCGGTCCCTGTACCGTATAGTATCCAGTAATGCAGGCCCTAATGGTTTCAGCGCAACCTGGACAAACCCTGAAGGTAAAAACTAGAGAAGACATCTTGGACCTGCCTCCTTAAAAGGCAGATGAGTGTATTACGTACCTCCTAAGGAATCGAGGGAGAGTAGAGCATGAGAAAGAAATACCAGCAGTACACTTATCTGACTGGCCTAGTTACTCAGAAGTAGGACTAGAACTTCAAGCAGAATCCACTAAAGACTATCACCAGCAGAGAAGACCAGCAGGGTATAGTTGTAAGTAATAGCACCTGCAGTGTGATGGGACAGACTAGATAACAAATGAATTAAACTGACTGTCCGAGAAGACTGGACAAAGGCAAAAGGTAGTCAGCATCCGAACAGTGATAGAACCTGCTGAGGCTAAGCAGACAGAGACACGGACAGAAGAGCACATTTCTGCCAGATCGAATCCCGAGGCCTGGTGGCTTCCTCTCCTTAGCACTGATCACATGGATCAATGTAGGGCAGGAGGAGGGAGAGCAGCTCTCTGTGATTGGGAAGGATCCAGTGTCTGCGTTCTCCATGGCAGGAAGCTGCCTCCAGACTATACGAGAGATAACTCTCTAAAAACTTTTTAGTAGTTAGTCTTTCCTTACTAAAAAGTGCGTCTCATAGTGTGAAAAATACGCTAAATGTATTTTTTATCTTATATTTGTTGGAAATTTGCTTGCACTTTTGGAATAGAGAGCCTTATACCACAGATATCGTCTGACAGTCTAATGTAATATATTCCCCCTCCGACAGTTGATGCCAGTGGAGATAAGCATCTAGCATGTCTGACAACGGACTGCTGATCGTCTTGTTCCACCGGATTGCCACTAGAACAGTTTGCTAGTGGCTCTCTCATAGAGAATACAGGAGTGCTTGTCTCTAAAGAGTATTTACAGTATGATTACAAAAGCAATTGGCTGCATAATTTTCTTTATAAAATTCCTTAGACCAGAACTTCTGAATACTACAATAGAAGCTATTTCCATTGAAAGGACATCTCCAGGAGGTAGTGTAAATTATTTTTCACTGTCATGTTCTTTTTATGATATATGATATGTAAGCATCTTTCATGTTGTTTAATTAAAAATAATGATTTGTTTAAAATAGTGAAGGAAGAGTGGTATGCAAGGATAACTAAGTTAAGAAAAACGGTCGATCAGCTGTTCAGTAAAAAGTTTGGTAGGTATTTTAGGTTTTACCCTTTCTTAATCTTTATCTATCTAATCTCATAGCATTCAAATCTTAAAGAGTAAAACTTTTGTGTTTTTATATGTAGCTTTGTCCAGCATGAAAGCTATGAAACCTTGAATATCACTTTATTAGGGGATTTGTCTAAATTTCTGTAAATAAAAAATTATGTGTAACTGGTTTCCAAACTCCTACTTTTCCCCAGTCTGTTTGATTGCCTTTGGCTGCATTGATATAAGAATTTACTCATTTGGAATACTGATGCTGACAGTGAAAGGGTCAGCACTTATCGCTTTCTCTGACTGTTCTGCTGAGTGCTTGAGCAATGTCCTGCAGCAGCTTATTCACAGAGTTAATGAGACACAGAAGCTGAACTGACCCTTTCACTGGCATCATCTGTACTCCAAGTGAGTACTAATCTAATTTCCTTCTATGATGGAATCACTGACTGGGTGGATCAGGGAAGTGCGGTAAATTTAGTATATCTCATCTTCAGAAAAGCATTTGATAAAGTATCTTGTACTATCCTTATTAAAAAATAACAAAGTATGGGATTGACAAGGCTACGGTTAGGTGGATTCATAAGTAACTCAGTGAGCATAGTCAAAGAGTGGTAATAAATGGCTGCACATCCAATTGGAAGAGTGTTTCAAGTGGGGTAACACAAGGCTCTGTCCTGGCCCAAGTGTTGTTCAACATTTTCATAAATTATCTAGATAAGGTAATTGAAGGGAAACTAATCAAATTTGCAGACAATGCAAAGCTAGAAGGGATAGCTAACACTAGAAAAGACAGTGAAAGGATTCAGAAGGATCTACAGAAGCTTGAACAATGGGCAGCAACTAATAGAATGGTATTTAATAGGGAGAAATTCAAGATTCTACATCTACAGAATGGGAGGAATAAAACTAAGCAACAGCATGTGTGAAAAAGACTTGGGTATTCTAATAGACAGACTGCACAGAATTAACAGTGTGATGCAGCAGCAAAAAAGGCAAACACAGTTCTAGGATGTATTAAGATAAGCATAGAGTCTAGATCACGTGGCCAGGCCTCTTCTGGAATACTGTGTCCAGTATTCCATGTTAAAACACCTCATGTTAAAAAACCAACATCATACAGGGAAAGGGATTAGTGGTGCCTCACCGGAATCCAAATGAACACAGGTGCCAGGAACAAGTGGCTGGATTCCACTCAATAGCAACAGCAAAAAGGAAAACGTTCCAGCACCAGGCGTCTCTTCATAAAATCTTCAGTAGTTTATTCTCATGTCAAGAAAAAACCATCATGTGGGGACGCAGCCCTTAAACGCCTCGTCATAGGCATATGAACAATACATAAAAACATCCTTATATACCCATTCCATTAAGTGAAACCATGTACACCTGTTGCTTGACATGATTGGTTTACATTCCTTACAAAATCAAAGGTGAGACAGCCGACCAGGAATCACGACGCCTACTCAGATTATCGCCTCCTTATCCACACAAATTATCTCTACTGACTCAATATAACAACTCTGTGGATTAGCCTGTGTGTTGTGGATAACAGCTGAGCATCTGCTACAATAATATCCAATACAACCTGAATATGATATATGTCACGCCTGAGCATCTGGTACAATGACATCCACTACAGTCTATCACAGCTGAGCATATACTACAATAACATCTAGTACAATCTGTGTATGTTATATTTCACAGCTGAGCATCCGTTACAATATCATCTATTGCAGCCAATGCACACTGTATCACAGCTGAGCATCCGCTACAATATCACCCAATGTAGCCTATGTATGCTGTGTATCATAGCTGAGCCTCCGCCACAATATCACCCAATGCATCCTATGTATGCTGTGTATCATAGCTGAGCCTCCACCACAATAACACCCAATGTGGCCTATGTATGCTGTGTATCATAGCTGAGCCTCCACCACAATAACACCCAATGTGGCCTATGTATGCTGTGTATCATAGCTGAGCCTCCACCACAATATCACCCAATGCATCCTATGTATGCTGTGTATCATAGCTGAGCCTCCACCACAATAACACCCAATGTGGCCTATGTATGCTGTGTATCATAGCTGAGCCTCCACCACAATAACACCCAATGTGGCCTATGTATGCTGTGTATCATAGCTGAGCCTCCACCACAATAACACCCAATGTGGCCTATGTATGCTGTGTATCATAGCTGAGCCTCCACCACAATATCACCCAATGCATCCTATGTATGCTGTGTATCATAGCTGAGCCTCCACCACAATAACACCCAATGTGGCCTATGTATGCTGTGTATCATAGCTGAGCCTCCGCCACAATATCACCCAATGCATCCTATGTATGCTGTGTATCATAGCTGAGCCTCCACCACAATAACACCCAATGTGGCCTATGTATGCTGTGTATTATAGCTGAGCCTCCGCCACAATATCACCCAATGCATCCTATGTATGCTGTGTATCATAGCTGAGCCTCCACCACAATAACACCCAATGTGGCCTATGTATGCTGTGTATCATAGCTGACCCTCCGCCACAATATCACCCAATGCATCCTATGTATGCTGTGTATCATAGCTGAGCCTCCACCACAATAACACCCAATGTGGCCTATGTATGCTGTGTATCATAGCTGAGCCTCCGCCACAATATCACCCAATGCATCCTATGTATGCTGTGTATCATAGCTGAGCCTCCACCACAATAACACCCAATGTACCCTATGTATGCTGTGTATCACAGCTATACATCTGCTACAATAATATCCAGCACAATTTGTATATGATGTGCTTGTGTGTGCTATATGTCATAGCTGAGTATCCGCTGTAATGTGTCTGCTGCTAATCACAAAAAAAAATAAAAATGTTACAATAATTATATACACTCGAACTGCCAGCCGCTATTAATAAAAATAGTTAATGTCGCTGCGATAATTTAGCCCAGCAGGGAATCTCGCTCCCAACTCTATTATCCAATAGGCTTCCCTACACGTCACAGTACGCTCCCAGTCCCCACCACGGGCCGGCTTCCCGACCCTCTCAGGGAACTTACATCTCCATTATGATTCTCCATAAATGTTTGGAAAGTGCCGACAATCCCCGACGGTTGACAGTGCCATCAGGCTTCGCAGCCGTAATATGTTCACCAATTCTTTTCTTAAGGGGTCTCACCGTGCACCCTATGTAGTACTTATTGCACACCATGCACGTCGCCATATAAACAACGTGTGTGGTGTTACAATTAATAAATGCCTTAATCAAATATTTGTTGTTGGTCATACCATTACAAAATTCATTTGTTCTCTCCATATGTCTACACAGGGTGCACTTTTTCCCCCCACATTTATAACACCCTTTTTGTGTCAACCATACAGGTCTCTTTTCTGCACTGACAAAAAGACTTGGGGATAAAATATTATCTAACGTTCCGGCACGCCTGGGAACACAACGATAGCCTTTTTTCAAGATCTTGGCCAAAACCGAATCCTGATAGAGAATGGGCAAAAACTTGTGCATCAGTGCGACAATGTTATTATAGTCCGCACTATAGGTGGTGGAAAATGTAGGTATATTCTGTGCATTACCTCTGTCTATGCGGTTTTCATCACCAAGTAAGGACTCCCAAGTTCTCTCCTTTACCAAAGAATACGCCCTTTGGAGCATCCATTTCTTATAACCCCTATTTTTTAACCTCCTTTCAATCCTTTGACAAATCCTCTAATAGTGATTTGCAAATTTCATAACTTTTTATTCTGGGCAAAATGATAAGAAAAAAGAGTTTAGTTATTCTATAGACTATCTACCTAATATTGTGTATTGTAGGTGCCCTTCTTTAGCTGTAAATCCTTTAAGTTTTGTAAATTGCACGGTCACGGTCGGGTGTAAATAGATTGGACTTGGCTTTTGCAGATCATCCCACAGTTACTTGATGAGGCCACGTGCACACGTTGAGTGTTTGGTGAGTTTTTTACCGCAGTATTTGTAAGCCAAAACCAGGAGTGGGTGATAAATACAGAAGTGGTGACGTGTTTCTATTATACTTTTCCTCTGATTGTTCCACTCCTGGTTTTGGCTTACAAATACTGATGTAAAATACTGACCAAATACTGAATATGTGCCCATTGCCTTAGGATATGTGCACACGTTAAGTATTTGGAACAGAAATTGATGCAGATTTTCAACATCATTTGGCAGGAAAAACGCAGTTAAAAATATGCGCTTTTTTTTATAAGTTTTTGACTCGTTTTTACATACATTTTTCTTGCAGATGTTTCCACACTCATTAGTGTGGATGAAATCTGCAGCAAAAACGTTGAAAAAATGTACATGCTGCAGATTTAAATCTGCAAGTCAAAAATAAGTAACGCGGGCATTAGACTTCAGGAATCTCATTCTCTTTGCAGGCATCAGGAAACACTTTCAGGTTGCGTGACAAAACTATGCGGAAAAAATGTCACAAAAACACAACGTGTACACACAGCCTTACGTTTCTCAAACGATTTTTACTGGGTGGCAGGGCACATTATTCTGCTAAAAGAGGTCAATGGGAAGATGCTAGCCCCAATATTGTGATTGTCTGCAGGGACTGGGGATGGCGTTGGTGGGACAGTAGAATAGATCAGGCCAGCTGTGAAGTTATTGCCGAGGAATTCTTTCAGTTATGTTTTTTACATCCCTCTTGAATATAAAATTTTATCAGACCTGTCAGTACTGAGATAAGTAAAGCATGGGTTAAGATAAAATTGCATAGAACTAGTTTCAGTGACATTTGACAATATTTTCTTTCTGCTTTAGCTGAAGCTTTGGGAAAGGCCAAACCGATGCCTGTACCTTACCAAAAGTTTGAAGCAAATCCTATAGATCTGTGTGTGGAGGGGCTGCCAGATAATATCCCCTTTAGAAGCCCATCCTGGTATGGCATTCCTAGACTTGAAAAGATTATTCAGGTTGGCAGCCGGATCAAATTTATGATAAAAAGGTAAGTGATGTACTATATTAATTACACTTGATTAAACAAAAAGTTCACTTTTAACATAAGGTCCATTAGAATGGGCTTAATAATAGTCCCAAAAGTAATTATTTGAGAACTGCATATGTTAATATCTATGTACACAGCTCATCAACAGTGCTTTCTATACAAATATACTGCATTGCTGTGATCTAAACACAGCGTCCATGATCATAAGTCTTAAGCCCCCAATTTACATTAGAATGATGTTGAATTAATCCAACTTTAACGATGACTTCAGCTGATAATCTAATGTGCAGGGGAGCCGGGACACTAAATTGTTGGTGGAGTTAATGATCCACCATGTCCGATTTCGAAATGATGATTCTTTTGCTCTCACTGGAATAAGCAGCCACCAGACATGGCTAGCAGTGGCTCACTTATAGAGCACAGAAGTGCTCAGCCGAGCGAGTGCTCCTATGTTTGGGGGAGCCAGCTGAGATAGCTGCCAACCGAACATTTAGCCGGACCATAGTTCAGCCATCTAGTGTGTATTTTTATTTATATAGCACCATTGATTCCATGGTGCTGTACATGAGAAGGGGTTACGTACAAATTACAGATATCACTTACAGTAAGCAAACTAACAATGACAGACTGATACAGAGGAGTGAGGACCCTGCCCTTGAGGGCTTACATTTTACAGAATGGTGGGGAAGGGGACAGTAGGTTGAGGGTTGCAGCAGCTCTGATGTTGGTGAGACGGTAGCTCCGGTAGTGGTGAGGAGGCAGCGGGGTCAGTGCAGGCTGTAGGCTTTCCTGAAGAGATGGGTTTTCAGGTTCTGTCTGAAGGATCCGAATGTGGTTGATAGTCAGACGTGTTGGGGCACAGAATTCCAGAGGATGGGGGATATTCGGGAGAAGTCTTGGAGGGGATTGGATGAGGAGCGAATAAGTGTGGAGGAGAGAAGGAGGTCTTGGGAGGACCGGAGATTACGTGAGGGAAGATATCGGGAGATTAGTTCAGAGATATATGGAGGAGACAGGTTATGGATGGCTTTGTAGGTTAGTATTAGTAAATTGAATAGGATATGCTGAGGGAATGGGAGCAGTGAAGAGATTTGCATAGGGGGAAGAGGAGGAGTAGCGAGGAGAGAGATGAATCAGACGGGCAGCAGAGCTACAGATGGACTGGAGAGGTGCAAGGGTGTTAGCAGGGAGGCCACAGAAAAGGATGTTGCAGTTGTCAATGCGGGAGATGATGAGGGCATGCTCAAGCATTTTAATAGATTGACGGTTGAGGAAGGGACATATTCTGGAGATATTTTTGAGCTGGAGGCGACAGGAGGTGTAAAGAGCTTGGATGTGCGGTTTGAAGGACAGGGCAGAGTCAAGGGTAATTCCGAGGCAGCGGACTTCCGGTACAGGGGAAAGCGTGATGTCGTTAATTGCGATAGATAGGTCAGGAAGGAAGATCTATGAGATGGAGGAAAGATGATGAGTTCAGATTTGTCCACATTGAGTTTGAGGAGCGAGAGGAGAAGAAGGATATGGCTGAGAGACACTCCGGGATTCTGGACAGCAGAGAGGTGACGTCTGGGCCAGAAAGGTAGATCTGAGTGTCATCAGCATAAAGGTGGTACTGGAATCCATGGGACTTTATGAGTTGTCCCAGGCCTGGTGTATAGATTGAGAAGAGTAGGGGTCCTAGGACAGAGCCTTGGGGGACTCCAGCAGAGAGAGGGTCCGATGAGGAGGTAGTGTGGGAGTGGGAGACGCTGAATGTGCGGTTGGAAAGGTATGAGGAAATCCAGGATAGGGCGAGGTCTTTGATGCCAAAGGAGGAAAGGATCTGTAGTAGGAGGCAGTGGTCAACTGTGTAGAAAGCAGAGGACAGGTCTTTTCCGTTATTTTTGGCTGTAAGTAGGTCGTTAGTAATTTTGGTCAGGGCTGTCTCAGTTGAGTGATGGGGGCGGAAACCAGATTGTGGATTGTCAAAGAGCAAGTTAGATGAGAGGTGGGAGGAAAGTTCAGTGCGGACTTGCTGCTGCAGGAATCATAGAATCATAGAGTTGGAAGGGACCTCCTGGGTCATCTGGTCCAACCCCCTGCTCAAAGCAGGATTGACTAAATAATCCCAGACAGATGTCTGTCCAGCCTCTGTTTGAAAACTTCAATGGAAGGAGAACTCACCACCTCTCGTGGCAGCCTGTTCCACTCATTGATCACCCTAACTATCAAAAAGTTTTTTCTAATATCTAATCTGTGTCTCCTCCCATTCAGTTTCATCCCATTGCCTCTAGTCTTTTCTTGTGCAAATGAGAATAAAGATGATCCTTCTACAATGTGACAGCCCTTGAGATATTTGTAGACAGCTATTAAGTCTCCTCTCAGTCTTCTTTTTTGCAAGCTAAGGCTATATTCACACTTAGCGGTTTTTACCGCGGAACCGCCGCGATTTTGATGCTGCGGGTCCGCAGCAGTTTCCATAGCGTTTACAGTAACATGTAAACCCTATGGAAACCGCAAACCGCTGTGCACATGCTGCGGGAAAAACCGCGCGGGAACGCAGCGGTTTACAACCCGCAGCATGTCACTTCTTTGTGCAGAATCGCTGCGATTCTGCACCCATAGGAATACATTGAACCGCTTACTTCCCGCATGGGGCTGTGCCCACGTTGCGGGAAGTAAGCGGATAATGTGCGGGTGGTACCCGGGGTGGAGGAGAGGAGACTCTCCTCCAGGCCCTGGGAACCATATTTGGGGTTAAAAAATAAAAAATCTGGTTATACTCACCCTCTGATGTCCGGAGCTCCTGGGCGCTGCACGCGGCCGTCCGGTCAGAGTTGCTGTGCGACCAGGACCTGCGGTGACGTCGCGGTCACATGACCGTGACGTCACGAAGGGTCCTTCTCCCACAGCATCTTAGGAACCGGACCGCCGGGTGCAGCGCCCAGGAGATCCGGACATCAGAGGGTGAGTATAACCAATTTTTATTATTTTTAACATTACTATTGATGCTGCATATTGCTGCATATGCAGCATCAATAGTATAGGCGGAAACCCGCAGCGGAACAAACCGCGATAAATCTGCAGGGAGAACCGCAGTTGTTTTGCCCTGCAGATTTATCAAATCCGCTGCGGGAGAACCCGCAGGGACCCGACGCAAGGTGTGAACATAGCCTAAACATTCCCAAATCCTGCAACCGTTCCTCATAGGACATGGTTTGCAGACCGGTCACCATTCTGGTCACTCTTCTCTGAAATTGCTCCAGTTTGTTGATGTCTTTTTTAAAATGTGGTGCCCAAAACTGGACACAGTATTCCAGGTGAGGTCTGACCAAAGAGGAGTAGAGGACAATAATGACTTTGCGTGATCTAGACTGTATGCTTCTGTTAATACATCCCAGAATTGCATTTGCCTTTTTTGCTGCTGCATCACACTGTTGACTCATGTTCAGTTTATGATCTATTAGTATACCCACGTCTTTTTCACATGTGCTGTTGCTTAGCCCTATGCCTCCCATTCTGTAAATGCTTTTTTTATTTTTATTGCCCAGATGTAGTACTTTGCATTTTTCCTTTTGAAAACCGTTCTGTCAGTTTATTTATATCTTTTTGAATCCTCTCTCTCTCTCTTCTCTAGTATTTGCTATATCTCCTAGCTTTGTGTCATCAGCAAATTTAATTAGTGTACCCTCAGTTTCTTTACCTAAATCATTGATAAAGATGTTGAACAATACAGGGCCCAGGACAGAACCCTGTGGTACCCCACTTGAGACATTATTCCAACTGGATGTGCAGCCATTTACGACCACTCTTTGGGTCCGATCACTAAGCCAGTTATGAATCCACCTAACAGTTGCCTTGTCCATTCCATACTTAGTCATTTTTTCAATAAGGATGGTGTGAGATACTTTGTCAAATGCTTTGCTGAAGTCAAGATATATTATAGCTACAGCATTTCTCTGATCCACCCAGTCAGTGATTCTGTCATAGAAGGAAATTAAGTTAGTCTGACATGATTTATTAGTTACAAACCCATGCTGACTCTGGTTAATCACTTCATTCTTATCCAGGTACTTGCATATATGTTGTATAACCCCTTAATCCCATATGACGTACTATCCCGTCGAGGTGACCTGGGACTTAATTCCCAGCGACGGGATAGTCATATGTGATCGGCCGCGCTCACGAGGGGAGCGCGGCCGGTTGTCAGCTGACTATCGCAGCTGACATCCGGCACTATGTGCCAGGAGCGGTCACGGACCACCCCTGGCACATTAACCCCTGGCACACTGCGATCAAACATGATCGCAGTGTTCCGGCAGCATACGGAAGCATCGCGCCTGGAGGGGGCTCCATGCGTGCTTCCCTGAGACCCTCGGAGCAACGCGATGTGATCACTTTGCTCCGAGGGTCTCATACCTTCGTCTCCCTGCAGGCCCAGGATCCAAAATGGTCGCGGGGCTGCATCCGGGTCCTGCAGGGAGGCTTACCAGCGCCTGCTCAGAGCAAGCGCTGGTAAGCCTGCAGCCCTGCATGTCAGATCACTGATCTGACACAGTGCTGTGCAAAGTATCAGATTAGCGATCTGACCCTATAACATGATGTCCCCCCCGGGGCAATGTTGTAAAGTAAAAAAAAAAAATATTCACATGTGTAAAAGAATAAATAAAAAAAATTCCTAAATAAAGAAAAAATATATATATATTGTTCCCATAAATACATTTATTTATCTAAATAATAAAAAAACAATAAAAGTACACATATTTAGTATTGCCGCGTCTGTAACAACCCCTCCTATAAAACTGTCCTGCTAGTTAACCTCTTCAGTGAACGCCGTAAAAAAAAAAAAAAACGAGGCAAAAAACGCTTTATTACATACCGCCGAACAAAAAGTGGAACAACACGCGATCAAAAAGACGGATATAAATAACCATGGTACCGCTGAAAACGTCATCCTGTCCCGCAAAAAACGAGCCACCATACAGCATCATCAGCGAAAAAATAAAAAAAAATGATAGTCCTCAGGATAAAGCGATGCAAAAATAATAATTTTTTCTATAAAAGTTTTTATCGTATAAAAGCGCCAAAACATAAAAAAATGATATAAATGAGGTATCGCTGTAATCATACTGACCCGAAGAATAAAACTTCTGTATCAATTTTACCAAACGCGGAACGGACAGCACGCTTCCCCTCGGCGACCTAGCACGCCACCAGTGCTGCTGCTTCAACACGTGCTGACCTCCGGATCTCTGTAGCGCCGCTGTGCACTACACACTCCAGATGTACACATTGCATGTAGTGTGGTGATAGCCAGTACATTGTCAGAGGGATCCCCCTACTGGCCATACGCATTATCCTTCCATTCCAGATAAATTGAACTGTTCTGAAGAAGGTCCATCTGGGACCGAAAACGTTCAACAAACAAACTGGTTCTATGTTTGGATAATAATAAACTGTAATTGTAACTTTTCACAATTTTTGAGTGCTGGGTGATTCTTGAATACTTGTGACTGAGGGTTGGATACCCTACTCGAGCACCAAAACTCATATCCTCACAGAGTGCCGTGTTTATCTATTTTTATAAGTTCTGTGTTCATCCATCCTGGTTTCATCCATCCTGGTTTCCTTAAATGCTTTGTATTCTTCCCTCTTTTTTGGAACTGTTAACGATTGTGCTTTGAGAATCTCATTTTTCAAGATTTCCCAACCTTCCTGGACATGTTTGTCCTTAAGGATATCCAGCCATTGAATCCCTCCAATTCTCTTTCTGAGTCCCTTAAAATCTGCCTTTCTGAAATCTAACCTTGAAGTCTGAGTCTTCACAGGTCTTCCTCCTCTAGTTATCCAAAATTCTAAAATAGCATGGTCGCTACCTCCTAGGGTCCCAGCCACTCTTACCTCCTCAACCATTTCCTCCCTGTTTATAAGGATTAAATCCAAGGTAGCAGATCCCCTTGTTTTCTCCCCTACGTTTTGGTAGATAAAGTTGTCAGCAAGAGAAGATAAGAATTTGCTTGACCTGTTAGTTTTAAGGCCCCTTCACATTAAGCGACGCAGCGATACCGACAACGATCCGGATCGCTGCAGCGTCGCTGTTTGGTCGCTGGAGAGCTGTCACACAGACCGCTCTCCAGCGACCAACGATGCCGGTAACCAGGGTAAACATCGGGTAACTAAGCGCAGGGCCGCGCTTAGTTACCCGATGTTTACCCTGGTTACCTTCCTAAAAGTAAAAAAAACAAACAGTACATACTTACCTAACGCTGTCTGTCCTCCAGCGCTGTGCTCTGCACTCCTCCTGTACTGTCTGTGTGAGCACAGCGGCCGGAAAGCAGAGCGGTGACGTCACCGCTCTGCTTTCCGGCTGACCGACGCTCACAGCCAGTACAGGAGGAGTGCAGAGCACAGCGCTGGAGGACAGACGGCTGTAGGTAAGTATGTAGTGTTTGTTTTTTTTTACTTTTAGGATGGTAACCAGGGTAAACATCGGGTTACTAAGTGCGGCCCTGCGCTTAGTTACCCGATGTTTACCCTGGTTACCAGTGAAGACATCGCTGGATCGGTGTCACACACGCCGATCCAGCGATGTCCACGGGAGATCCAGCGACGAAACAAAGTTCTGGACTTTATTCAGCGACCAACGATCTCCCAGCAGGGGCCTGATCGTTGGTCGCTGTCACACATAACGATTTCATTAACGATATCGTTGCTACGTCACAAATAGCAACGATATCGTTAACAATATCGTTATGTGTGAAGGTACCTTAACCTGAGAGAGATTCCCAACAAATGTCTGGATAGTTGAAATCTCCCATGACCACTATGTCATATTTTTTGAAGAACTTAGCCATTTGTTGCATAAAGAATTCATCCATATCTTCAGCTTGCACAGGTGGCCTGTAGTAAATGTCTACAATGGTGTCGTTTCCGTTGTTCTCTCCTTGTATTCTTACCCAAACAGCTTCAATCTCTGTGCAGATATACGCTTTTCTTACATACAGTGCGACACCTCCTCCTCGTTTATCAAGTCTATTTCTTGCAAATACAGTTAGGTCCATATATATTTGGACAGAGACAACATTTTTCTAATTTTGGTTATAGACATTACCACAATGAATTTTAAACAAAACAATTGAGATGCAGTTGAAGTTCAGACTTTCAGCTTTCATTTGAGGGTATCCACATTAAAATTGGATGAAGGGTTTAGGAGTTTCAGCTCCTTAACATGTGCCACCCTGTTTTTAAAGGGACCAAAAGTAATTGGACAGATTCAATAATTTTAAATAAAATGTTCATTTTTAGTACTTGGTTGAAAACCCTTTGTTGGCAATGACTGCCTGAAGTCTTGAACTCATGGACATCACCAGATGCTGTGCTTCCTCCTTTTTGATGCTCGGCCAGGCCTTCACTGTGGTGGTTTTCAGTTGCTGTTTGTTTCTGGGCCTTTCTGTCTGAAGTTTAGTCTTTAACAAGTGAAATGCGTGCTCAATTGGGTTGAGATCAGGTGACTGACTTGGCCATTCAAGAATATTCCACTTCTTTGCTTTAATAAACTCCTGGGTTGCTTTGGCTTTATGTTTTGGGTCATTGTCCATCTGTAGTATGAAATGACAACCAATCAGTTTGGCTGCACTTGGCTGGATCTGAGCACACAGTATGGCTCTGAATACCTCAGAATTCATTCGGCTGCTTCTGTCCTATGTCACATCATTAATAAACACCAGTGACCCAGTGCCACTGGCAGCCATGCATGCCCAAGCCATCACACTGCCTCCGCCGTGTTTTACAGATGATGTGGTGTGCTTTGGATCATGAGCTGTACCACGGCTTCGCCATACTTTTCTCTTTCCATCATTCTGGTAGAGGTTGATCTTGGTTTCATCTGTCCAAAAAAAGTTCTTCCAGAACTGTGGTGGCTTTTTTAGATGTTTTTTAGCAAAGTCCAGTCTAGCCTTTCTATTCTCGATGCTTATGAGTGGTTTGCACCGTGCAGTGAACCCTCTGTATTTACTTTCATTATTATTATTATTATTATTATTATACATTTTTATAGCGCCATTTATTCCATGGCGCTTTACATGTGAATACGGGGCAAATATAGACAAATACATTAAACATGAGCAGATAACAAGGCACACGAGTACATAAGGAGGGAGGACCCTGCCCGCGAGGGCTCACAGTCTGCAGGGGATGGGTGATGAAACACTAGGAGAGGGAAGAGCTGGCTGTGCGGCTGTTCAGTAGGTTGAGGATCACTGCAGGCTGTAGGCTTGTCGGAAGAGATGAGTCTTCAGGTTCTTTTTGAAGGTTTCTATGGTAGGCGCAAGTCTGATGTGTTGGGGTAGAGAGTTCCAGAGTATGGGGGAAGCACGGGAGAAGTCTTGGATGCGGTTATGGGAAGAAGAGATGAGAGGGGAGTAGAGAAGGAGGTCTTGGGAGGAGTCTTTCATGCAGTATTCTCTTTATGGTAGATTTGGATATTGATACGCATACCTCCTGGAGAGTGTTGTTCACATGGTTGGCTGTTGTGAAGGGGTTTCACGTCACTATGGAGATTATTCTGCGATCATCCACCACTGTTGTCTTCCATGGGCGCCCAGGTCTTTTTGCATTAGTGAGTTCACCAGTGCTTTTTTTCTTTCTCCGAATGTACCAAACTGTAGGTTCTGCCTCTCCTAATATTGTAGCAATTTCTCAGATGGGTTTTTTCTGTTTTCGAAGCTTAAGGATGGCTTGTTTCACCTGCATGGAGAGCTCCTTTGACCGCATGTTTACTTCACAGCAAAACCTTCCAAATGCAAGCACCACACCTCAAATCAACTCCAGGCCTTTTATCTGCTTAATTGAGAATGATATAATGAAGGGATTGCCCACACCTGTCCATGAAATAGCCTTGGAGTCAATTGTCCAATTACTTTTGGTCCCTTTAAAAACAGGGTGGCACATGTTAAGGAGCTGAAACTCCTAAACCCTTCATCCAATTTTAATGTGGATACCCTCAAATGAAAGCTGAAAGTCTGAGCTTCAACTGCATCTGAATTGTTTTGTTTAAAATTCATTTTGGTAATCTCTTTAACCAAAATTAGAAAAATGTTGTCTTTGTCCAAATATATATGGACCTAACTGTAAGTTGTATCCTTCTAGTCTTGTATTCCAATCATGTGTATTGTACCACCAAATTTCAGTGATTCCAATAACATCATATTTCTTCTCCTGTGTTAGCCCGGGTTCACACTGCGTTAGCAGCAGCCCGTTCAGCACATACGCTAACGGGCTGCTGTAACGCAAGTGCCGACGTTTACATCGCGCTAGCGCAGATGGAGCACCTGCTAGCTCTATCTGCGCTAGCAGTGACGGACCCGGAAACGCTGCAACCCGCGTCTCAGGATCCGTCACTCAATGATGGCACATCCCTAGCGCACGCCCATTGTGGGCATGCGCTAGCGATGCGTACAACATGGCTTTCAATGGCGGCGTTAACGGACTACATTATGCCGCTGTGTAACGTAGTCCGTTTAACGGACCACGATAGCGCAATGTGAACCTGGCCTTAGTAGTTCCAATTCTCCTTGTTTGTTGCCCATGCTTTGTGCATTTGTATAGAAACATTTTAGTTTCTGATTGGTTTCTCTTCCTCCAATATTTTTATTATTTAGATTTTTTGGTCTTTATTCTTCCTTTCCACTTCTAATAGCAGAGTTCTCAATAGTAGTTGTCAGGTGTATGGCTTTTTCTGGCCTTTTGCTTCCCTTCCCACATTGTTCTAGTTTAAAGCTCTCCTGATGAGTGTAGCAAGGCGACTTCCAAATACATGTTTTCTAGTCTTCATAAGGTGCACCCCATCTCTCTTAAGCAGTCCATCGTAGAGGAAATTCACTCAGTGATCCAGAAATCCAAATCCTTGCTAATGGCACCATCGACGTAGCCAGTTGTTCACCAGCAGAATCTTATTCCACCTCCTTGCTCCATGGCCATCCACTGGAAGGATGGAAGAGAAGACCACCTGCGCTCCCAGTTCTTTCACTTTCTTACCTAAGTTTTCAAAGTCACTGCAGATGGTTTCCAGGTCATTTCTTGCAGTGTCATTTGTCCCCACATGTATTAACAGGAATGGGTGGGCGTCTGTAAGTCTGAAGAGTCCTGATATCCTGTCAGACACATCTTTAATTTTTGCACCTGGGAGACAGCACATTTCTCTTGAGGTTATGTCCGATCTGCAGATAGCGGCCTCTGTTCCTCTCAATTCAGGGAATCCCCCATGACAACAACTCTCCGTTTCTTCTTCACAACATTATTCTTTCTCCATCCAGGAGGACTCTGAGAGCGTCCAAGGTTGTTCTTTGTGGGTAAAGTCTTATCTTGATGTATTTCTTCATTGTTCTCCTGCGTGAGAGCCTGGTTCTGGTTCCTGAGCAGTATGGGTGTTGACTGCCTCCCGATCCTCCTGCTTCTCTGGGTCACATGCTTCCATTTCTCTGTTTCTTCAGGTGCAGTTCGAATTTCTTCTCTTTCTGTAACATGAAGAGATAATTCTGCTCTGTCTAAGAAATCTTCACCTTCCTTAATGGTTTTCAATGTAGCTAACCTTTCTTCTAGATTTTATTATTATTATTATTATTCATTGTTATAGCGCCATTTATTCCATGGCGCATTACATGTGAGGAGGGGTATACATAATAAAAGCAAGTACAATAATCTTAAACAATACAAGTCATAACTGGTACAGGAGGAGTGAGGACTCTGCCCGCGAAGGCTCACAATCTACAAGGGATGGGTGAGAATACAGTAGGTGAGGATAGAGCTGGTCGTGCAGCGGTTTGGTCGATCGGTGGTTACTGCAGGTTGTAGGCTTGTCGGAAGAGGTGGGTCTCCAGGTTTTTTTTGAAGGTTTCGATGGTAGGCGAGAATCTGATGTGTTGTGGTAGAGGGTTCCAGAGTTGGGGTGATACGCGAGAGAAGTCTTGTATACGATTGTGGGAAGGGGAGATAAGAGGGGAGTAGAGAAGGAGATCTTGTGTGAGGATCGGAGGTTGCGTGTAGGTAAGTACCGGGAGACGAGGTCACAGATGTATGGAGGAGACAGGTTGTGGATGGCTTTGTACGTCATGGTTAGGGTTTCGTAGTGGAGTCTCTGGGCAATGGGGAGCCAGTGAAGGGATTGACAGAGGGGAGAGGCCGGGGAATAGTGGGGGGACAGGTGGATTAGTCGGGCAGCAGAGTTTAGAATAGATATTGAGATTTTGCAACTTTTCCTCCAACAGGGACACATGCTTGCATTTCTGGCATGTGAAGTTTGGCTTTTCCACTGGTAAGTCTGTGAACATGTAGCAAGAAATGCAGCTCACCAAATGGCTCCTGGCCTCTTCCATGTTCTTACTGTTAAAGAGATATTAAAGCGGTGAAAAGCTTCTCAAAATCCTTTCAGCTGCAACGGCCAAAATCCAGTGTTCTTTGAGCTCGCGGAGACTCTTTACTTATCCCAGAATGGATTGGGAATATGCAAATTTTCCCCTCAGGACTCCTCCCCTCTGGTTTACCGATGTCCTCCTTTCAGCTGCAAAAGCCAAAATCCAGTGTTCTTTGAGCTCGCAGAGACTCTTCACTTATCCCAGAATGGACTGGGAATATGCAAATTCTCTCCTCAGGACTTCTCCCCTGGTTTACCGATGTCCTCCTTTCAGCTGCAACGGGCAAAATCCAGTGTTCTTTGAGCTCGCTGAGACTCTTCACTTATCCCAGCATGGACTGGGAATATGCAAATTCTTTCCTCAGGACTCCTCCCCGGATTTTGGAAGCGAATGGGAGCAATGATATTGGGTGATAGCTGGACATAGCAGTTGGATCGAGGGTTGGCTTTTTAAGGATAGGTGTGATTGTGGCATGTTTGAAAACAGAAGGGAAGGTGCCAGAAGTTGGTGATGGTTGAAGGGGTGGATTAGGGATGGGATAAGAGTGGTGGTGAGGTTGGGGAGGAGATGGGATGGGGTCGAGCGCACAGGTGGTGAGGTGCGATTTTTAGAGGAGACAATTAAGCCCCCCTTCAGTGATGTTGGATAGGGAGGTTAGGGATTTGGGCATTGGTCTGATATAGAAAGGGGTTGTGGTGGTTAAACAATGAAGACTTGCCTTGTTTGGTTGATCTTATTTTTAAAGTGTGTGGCAAAGTCTTCAGCAGAGATGAGGGAGGTTGGAGGTGCAGTGGGGGGGCGGAGGATGGAGTTAAAGGTTTTGAATAACTGTTTGGGGTTGTAGGATAGGGAAGATACGAGGGTTGTAAAGTAGGCCTGTTTAGCAGAGGTGAGAGCAGATATAAAAGCGAGTGTTGACTATTTGAATGCAGTGAAGTCGTTTTGCGAATGTATTTTCTTCCAATGCCGGTCTGCAACCCTGGACACTTACCGGCGCTTTTTAGTGGTGTTATTGTGCCAGGGTTGTCTATTGATATATCACACTCTGCCATGAATGAGAGGGGCAACTTTGTCAATAGCTGATGCGAGAGTGGCATTGTAGAAAGCAGTGGCACTGTCTGTGTCATGGAATGAGGATATGGATGCCAGTTGTAGGATAGAGTCAGAGAGTGTGTGGGTGTCTAGGTGTGCAAGGTTTCTGTGGGGGTGCGCATGTTGCTGGACATGGTTGACCGGTGAGGAGGACAGGGATGAGAAAGTGAGCAGATGGTGGTCGAATAGAGGGAGTGGGGAGGTGGTGAAGTTGGATAGAGAGAAGAGACGGGTGAAGACAAGGTCTAGTGTATGTCCGCTTGTGTGGGTGGCTGCGGAGGACCACTGAGTAAGTCCAAAAGATGAAGCAAGGGACAGAAGTTTAGAGACTGTTGACTGAAGGGTATCAGTGGGGACGTTGAAGTCACCCATGATGATGGTGGGAATGTCAGCAGAGAGAAAGTGAAGAAGCCAGGTGGAGAATTGGTCAATAAAAGCAGTGGCTGGGCCCGGAGGTCGGTATATGATGACCACTTGGAGATTGGAGGGAGAGTAGATGCAGACAGTGTATGAAGGGCTTTAGATTTGTTAGACTTTGGCATGAGACTTGTTAGACAGGCGGATTCACCCTGGCCACTGTAAGTGACTTACAGGTCTCTCCCTATACATGCTCTCCTGGGGAACTTGTGAGAAGAAACCCCCTAGGACCCATATGCGCAACTTGTCTCCATGGCGGCTTTTATGCTGCAGTGTTTCAGAGACAAACACAAAGCAAAATAATACAGTTTGTGTATGAGCATATGGATGTAATTTTGTATGGTATTTAATACAAGACAGACAAATATGTATTAGATGGAAAATGAAGCCTAAAGATCAGTGTTCACATGGTATTATGGTATTATCTGAATTGACTTTGATTTGGAATGTTGTAGTAAAGATTTTCAAAGCAGAAAGTTTCTGATTAAGTTTTCGTTCATTTGACAGCATAATCTCTATAAATGTATTTTGAGTTATTTCTCTTGAAACTAAGTTTTGCAAATCAAGTATTCTGAACATGAACAATGTATGTTAAATTACCGTTTTCATTTTCTTTTATTCTTCTTGTTCCCCTTAACAGGCCGGAGCTTTTAACACAGACAACCTCAGAATCCGCTCAGAATCGAACAAACTCAGGAGGTGAATATGATAAGACTAAATTCTGAGATTGAGTTCTTTTATAAGCAGAGACATTTCTTCTCTTCTCAGCTTCTATTGTTTTCTTTATTTAATGCTCATAAATTGTTATATTGGAAATACACTGGGCACTTTGTGTGTCTCTTTTCTAGCAAAAGAAGACTGGAATGTTAGAATTACTAAATTAAGGAAACAAGTTGAAGAAATCTTTAACACAAAATTTGGTAAGCAGTGGGTCATTAATTTTTTTGTCATTATTGCTATTAATAGTAATCGGTCATTGACATGGTGGCAGAATATGGGAAGAGAGAACACATTAATGAAAATAATAGTAAGTAACATGATAAAGCTAACAGTAAACACTCCACATGTCTGTTGATTAAATGCATCAGATACCTTTAAAAATGATAGTGCTTTTTTAATTCAAGCAATTTGATTTTATGAAGTTATTTTTCAAGTTGTCTCTTGAGGAGCTCAGAGCACTGTGGTCTCCTTACTTCTTGGTTTCTGCCAGGGGCGGGCTTTCCTCCTTGAGTGACAGTTCTGCTTAGCCGCGCAACTGTAGTAGTAGTAGAACTTTAAAGCTCAGCATAAGTTCTGCTGTAACACATTCAGCTATCAGTGGTGTGTTCTGAGTCTACATTGTTATCATTGTATTTACAAATAGAAACAACGGGGCATATGAACAAGCGCACAACTTAGTGCCATGATTAGGAGCGATGCTCTGGGAGAACAGATGTTTTAGGCTGGTAATTTTGCAAAATTTAGTACGGCAGCTTGTCATGTGGGAGAGGATGGTGAGCAGCTAATTGATGTACAGAAATCAATGGGCTCGAGAGAAGTGGCTGGGATATTCCCCTCCTGGAATGTATCTACTGCACACACTCTGTCAGAATCTGGGCAGTCACTACTGTCTGAGCTCCATGGAAACAAGCTGTACACTATGTAAGGCAAAAGCACTCACAGCAGGAAAATGACAGCATGTAGAAAAAGAAAGTCAATTGTAAACTTGCTTATTTTCGTGCTGCAAACTAACTAAAGAAATTTACGATAATAAGATGGATAATGTTCAATTTTTGCCAGAAAACTGGCATGAATATATTCATAAATCTATTTCAGTGTTAAGTAAAACAAGTCCAAAAAAAAACAAAAAAAGCCAGCTCACCAACAGCCGTAACAGGTGCACAGAACTTCATCCTGTTGAGACACAATCAGCAATGAAAAATTATGGATGTTCCAGCTCCTGAAAAAAAATCCAAAATGTATTTAGTCCAATTAAAAGGTGCACATGCTCCTGAACCGCACTCTTAACAAGAGGAACAGCGAATTTGCATCAATTTCCCTGACATTTCTCAAAATTTTTTTCAAATGCAGCAAATAGTTTAAAGGGAATCTGTCACCCCCAAAATCGTATATGAGCTATGGCCACCGGCATCAGTGGCTTATCTACAGCATTCTGGAATGCTGTAGATAAGCCCCCGATGTAACTTGAAAGATGAGAAATAAAGGTTATATTATACTCACCTAGGGGCGGTCCCGGTTCGGGTCCGATGGGTGTCGCGGTCCGGTCCGGCGCCTCCTATCTTCATCAGATGATGTCCTCTTTATGTGTTCACGCTGCGGCTTCGGCGCAGGCGTACTTTGTTTGCCCTGTTGAGGGCAGAGCAAAGTACTGCAGTGCGCAGGCGCAGGAAAGGTCAGAGAGGCCCAGCATCTGCGCACTGCAGTACTTTGCTCTGCCCTCAACAGGGCAAACAAAGTACGCCTGCGCCGAAGCCGCAGCGTGAAGACATCAAGAGGACATCATCTGATGAAGATAGGAGGTGCCGGACCGGACCGCGACACCCATCGGAGCGGACTGCAGCGGGACCGCCCCCCAGGTGAATATAATATAACCTTTATTTTTCATCTTTCAGGATACATCGGGAGCTTATTTACAGCATTACAGAATGCTGTAGTTTAGCCCCTGATGCCGGTGGCCGCAGCTCATATGCGATTTTGGGGGTGACAGAGTCCCTTTAAAATAATTAAAAACTGAATATTCACTGTTTCTAATTCTTGTTGCTCAAGTTCAAGCTACTTCAGAAGTCTGTATTGGGACAGAAATCAATGGTGTCCCATTTTTGGTCACCTAAGCCTTCTAAGGCTTGTAATTGCCTGCAGTGGTCAGATGACCTGACTACTGTAGCCAATCATGGGCTTCATCAGCGGCCTTAAGGTGCAGTTGAACAGCCGATAAGTTTTACCTAAGGGTAATATGGAACAGAGTGTGTATCACATCATAATTCTGACTATTTGTAGATATCTCCACCATGGATGCAGAAAGTCTGGAGAGCTCCAGCCTTGAATGATGGTCAGGTGATTATCTGGTTCTGGATAGTTTATGTGTGATGGACATTGTAAGCAGATTCTAGGGTTGTGGTGGTTGTTTGGAGAGCTGAAAATATATTATCACAGATGTCTTATATTGTGACTTCTTAATGCCATCGTTGGTTTCTGACCCAGTAATATATGAGGTGTTCTGTAAGTAGTAATATTATTAGTAGTTTAATAAGGACAGTGAATGTATCCACGATTCTTATTTTTCCCCCTTTTCTCGGATTTCAGCACAAGCATTGGGACTCTCAGAAGAAGTAAAAGTCCCCTATCCAGTGTTTGAATCTAACCCAGAATTGCTTTATGTGGAAGGATTGCCAGAAGGAATTCCATTTCGGAGCCCCACATGGTTTGGAATCCCCCGGCTAGAGAGGATCGTGAGAGAAAGTGCCAAAATCAAGTTTGTTGTTAAGAAGTGAGTAATTTCTTTGTTGATAATTTGTAATTATCACATTTTTTTGCCATGTAATCTGAGAGTACCATGATGTAGGGGCAAAGATCCTGATTCCAGTGATGTCACTTACTGGATAGTTATGTTTACTTTGGATAAAATTTTTCAGCAGGAGATTATCACTAGTAAACCTGCCATGTAGTTCTCTATATTCATGAACTCTGTATTGACCAACCCTCCATCATTGACTCACAGCTTTCTGCCTATATACATTGTACACAGAAAGTTGTCAATCAATGGCGGAACTATATAGTGCTCTGCATTTAAAGAAATGGTAGCTGCAAATAAAACAGTGATTTTATTGAAACCGCAGCAAGCAGCCCAATAAGCAATACATAATTGAAATCACGGTCAGGCTGGGCTCGGTGGGCAGAGATACACTTGAACTATTTCAATCTCTAACTGTACTGTCCCCTGTCACATTAGGATATCTTTACTTCAGGTTTTATGCTTTCACATATTACTGGTTTTAGGAATTCTGTCAACAGGTTTTTGCTATCTAATCTTTATAGTGTAGAGACATAGACTCTCATTGCAGTGATGTATCACTTACTAGACTGCTTGCTGTAGTTTTGATAAATTCACAATTTTATAACCTGGAGATTTTCACTAGAGGACTAGTAAATCTGTTTCCATGTAATGCTCCATATTCATGAGCTCTGTATAAACCCGCCCCCACCACTTATCTGCATCTTTCTGCCTATGCACAGTGCGCACAGAGAGCTGCCAAACAGCGGTGTGGACAAGGTTATAAAGAGCTCAGCATTCAGAGAACTGGTAGATTTGTAGGAGATAAAACTGTGATTCTATAAAAACTGCAACAAGCAGCCCAGTAAGTGATCCATTGTCGGAATCAAGGTGTCTCCCCTATGTGATGCTGTTAATTTCTTCCCAAATAAAATATTGTAAAGATTTAATTTGTAAATTTCTTGTTTGCATTTAATGGCCATGCTGTTTTCCAATAACAGGCTACAGCTTGTAGTACCTTACCTGCCTCCTGAGCTTGTCAGTAAAATCAATGTGGAAGGTAAGGAAATCTTGCATGAATGCATGTGTCTTTGTGGCTTTCTCTGTGTGATTGCAAAGTTATGTGTTATCATATTTTGTTAACCCTTCCCTCATATGGACATATGATTGTTAAAAGCTACCACATCTTCTAAGGCTCAATGCAATTTAATGCTAAAAAAAGAAAACCGCATCCCCCCCAAAAAAAAAAATCAATAAAACAAACATTTTTAAAAAAAAAAAAATATTAAAATTTACTGAATATCACCTGATGAAAATCAGGTATTGCTTTTTAACTGTGATACAACAGAAAATTAATATAAAAAATAATGAAAATGTCTTGACCAAAACTGATGGTACCTCTAGAAAAGAATGAAAATAATTTGACCATAAAGGCATGTTAAACTCAGGCGTGTCGTGTGGTTAGCAACACAGGTGGCTACAAACTTGTAATCAGTCAGTCTGCATATTCCAAAGGTGAAAAGTAGTCAAAGTGCTGTTTGGTATCATGGTATGTACCACACTGAACATGGACCAAAACAAAGTTAAAGAGAGAGTCGTCTCAGGTTAGAAAGAAAATTATAGACAAACATGTTACAGTAAATGTTATAATAGGGTTGGGGAACCTCTGGCCAGTTTGCTGTTTTACGGCCCTCTAAGTCATTTGGTCAAACACTCAAGCAGATACCCTGCGGGCTGCAGTGATTGGGCTGCCAGCCCTTTAATTTTCTTGTTGATGCCACACATGCATCATTCATTGATGAATGCTAATGTGGCACACGTAAAGCTGGATTACATTCTTCTCTTGCCATTGCAAGCATCAGGATGCTGTTTGTGAGCCGAGTTAGCGTGCTCTGCACTCCGGCCTACAGGATTTATACAGCAGCAGTGTTTCCTATTTGATGTATATACAGCAGTCTCAGTGTTTCCTATGTGATGTGTATACAATAGCCTCAGTGTGTCCTGTGTGATTATATACTGCAGTCTAGGTGTCTCCTTGTGATGTATACTGCAGTCTCAGTGTCTCCTTTGTGATGTATATACAGCAGTCTCAGTGCATCCTTTGTGATGTATATACAGCAGTCTCAGTGTATCCCATGTAATGAATACAGCAGTCTCCGTGTATCCCACATGATGTATACAGCAGTCTTGATGTCTCTTGTGTAATGTATACAGCAGTCTCAGTATCTCCTATGTGATATCTATATACATATATACAAAAAATAAAAAATGGAGGCAGCACACCAGTAAAACATGAAAAAGTGCTTATTTAATAGCCCACACTGGCAACGTTTCGGCTCAAAAACTGTGAGCTTTTCTCACTCCACATTTGTACCATACTTTTTCCTTCCACTCAACTTTCCATTCATATGCTTGGATACAACCCTCTGTGAACAGCCAGCTTCTTTAGCAATGACCTTTTGTGGCTTACCCTCCTTTATAGTGTGTCATTGACTGCCTTCTGGACATCTGTCAAGTCAGCAGTCTTCCCCGTGATTGTGGAGCCTACTGAAACAGAATAAGAGGACTAGAGTTTTTAGTATTAAAAATATCATTTATTAAATACAAAAAATATAAAAATACAAAGAACTATAAAATATCACATACAATAATAAAGCATGGAAATATAACGGATAGTGTGATCCCTGTGGTGTGAAAATGCAAAGGGGTCGTAATCCTGGACTAAAAAGGGTAGCAATGCACAGTATAACAATGCAATGAATGGCATGGAATTTGTACTGCACGAATCCTGATAGCGGAGATAGTCTCTTTCCTCATATAGTTACAAATGATTCCAGCCGTGCATGATTGCCACGTATATCTTAAAAGGCAATTGCTGCCCAGAAACAAACAATGCATAATAAAGGGTTAATTACCCATGGTATTTGTAGTGCCGTCCAGGACCCGACCTCTGGACGGCACTACAAATACCATGGGTAATTAACCCTTTATTATGCATTGTTTGTTTCTGGGCAGCAATTGCCTTTTAAGATATACGTGGCAATCATGCACGGCTGGAATCATTTGTAACTATATGAGGAAAGAGACTATCTCCGCTATCAGGATTCGTGCAGTACAAATTCCATGCCATTCATTGCATTGTTATACTGTGCATTGCTACCCTTTTTAGTCCAGGATTACGACCCCTTTGCGTTTTCGCACCACAGGGATCACACTATCCGTTATATTTCCATGCTTTATTATTGTATGTGATATTTTATAGTTCTTTGTATTTTTATATTTTTTGTATTTAATAAATGATATTTTTAATACTAAAAACTAGTCCTCCTATATTTAACATTATAATTGAGTTAGTATTTTGTTATAAACCTTATATGCTGGTTTTTTCTATATGTTTTGAAACAGAATAAGGAACATTTTTAAACGCTTAGGAAGCCTTTGCAGGTGTTTTTTATTAATTATTCTAATTTACTGAGATAATGACTTTCGGGATTTCATTGGCTGTAAGCCATAATCATCAACATTAACAGAAATAAACACTTGAAATGGATCACTCTGTTGGTAATGAGTCTATATAAATCACTGCTCAGAAAAATAAAGGGAACACTAAAATACCACATCCTAGATATCTCTGAATGAAATGTTCCAGTTGCAAATTTTTATTCATTGCATAGTGTAATGTGTTCAGAACAATAAAACATAACAATTATCAATGTAAATCAAAATGAATGTCCCATGGCGGTGTAGATTTGGAATGATACTCAAAATCAAAGTGGAAAATCAAATTACAGGCTGATCCAACTTCAGTGGAAATTACTCATGACAAGGAAAAGATGCTCAGTATTGTGTGTGGCCTCCACGTGTCGGTATGACCTCCCTACTGTAGAACGCCTGGGCATGCTCCTGATGAGGCGGCAGATGATTTCCTGAGGGATCTCCTGCCAGACCTGGACTAAAGCCAACTCCTGGACAGTCTGTGGTGCAACATGACATTGGTGGATGGAGCGAGACATAATGTCTCAGATGTGCTCAATCGGATTCAGGTCTGGGGAACGGGCGGGCCTGTCCATAGCTTTAATGCCTTCATCTTGCAGGAACTGCAGACACACTCCAGCCACATGAGATTTGGCATTGTCCTGCATTAGGAGGAACCCAGGGCCAACCGCACCAGCATATGGTCTCACAAGGAGTCTGAGGATCTCATCTCGGTACCTAATGTAATACAGGCTACCTCTGGCGAGCACGGATCTCCAAAGAAATGTCACCCCACACCATTACTGACCCACTACCAAACCGGTCCTGCTGAAGGATGTTGCAGGCAGCACATCGCCCTCCATGGCATCTCCAGACTCTGTCACGTCTGTCACGTGCTCAGTGTGAACCTGCTTTCATCTGTGAAGAGCACAGGGTGCCAGTGGTGAATTTGCCAATCCTGGTGTTCTGTGGCAAATGGCAAGCGTCCTGCACAGTGTTGGGCTATGAGCACAACCCCCATCTGTGGACGTTGGGCACTCAGACCATCCTAATGGAGTCCGTTTCTAACCGTTTGTGCAGACATATGCACATTTGTGGCCTGCTGGAGGTCATTTTGCAGGGCTCTGGCAGTGCTCCTCCTGTTCCTCCTTGCACAAAGGCAGAGGTAGCGGTCCTGCTGCTGGGTTGTTGCCCTCCTACGGTCCCCTTCACGTCTCCTGGTGTACTGGCCTGTCTCCTGGTAGCGCTTCCAGCCTCTGGACACTAGACTGACGCAGCAAGCCTTCCTGACACAGCTCGCATTGATGTGCCATTCTGGATGAGCTGCACTACCTGAGCCACTTGTGTGGGTTGTAGAGTCCATCTCATGCTACCACTAGTGTGAAAGCAAAACCAACATTCAAAAGTGACCAAAACATCAGCCAGAAAGCATTGGTACTGAGATGTGGTCTGTAGTCCCACCTGCAGAACCACTCCTTTATTGAGCGTGTCTTGATAATTGCCAATAATTTCCATCTGTTGTCTATTCCATTTGCACATCAGCATGTGAAATTGATTGTCAATCAGTGTTGCTTCCTAAGTGGACAGTTTGATTTCACAGAAGTTTGATTTACTTGGAGTTATATTCTGTTTTTAAGTGTTGCCCTTATTTTTTTGAGCAGTGTATAGGAGTTTCACTTCTTGTATTGAAGAAATGAAATAAATTAACTTTTTGATGCTATTCTAATTTTGTGAGAAGCACCTGTACATGCTTTAGGCCAGTGGCTGCGATCCTGTGGCACATGAGCCAGAGGGGGCACGCAGAGCCCTCCCGGTGGGCATGCTCGCCATCTCCTCAGGACTAGTGCCGCCACCCTTCACCATCTCCCTCACCACTAGCACTGTGGCCACTCTCCTCGCGCCGTCCCATCTGTATTGAAGAAATGAAATAAATGACCTTTTTTATGATATTCTAATTTTGTGAGAAGCATCGGTATATATGTACTCTATAAGGCAACATATCTATCTATCTATCTATCTATCTATCTATCTATCTATCTATCTATCTATCTATACACACACACACACACACACACACACTGTGTGCATATTTATTAGGCAATTTGTATCTTTGATGATTAGTTTTTTTATTGAACAACTGCAGTTCAGTCGTTCAGTCCAAAGGGTTAATGAACCTGAATATTTAAAGGGAACATGTCAGGTTCCCCATGCCCTCCAACCCAGCAGCATTCACATATGTGTTACTAAATTCCCTGCCTAGCCAGCCTTTATAATGTTATATTTACATCCATGTTTAAAACAGTATTTGCACCCACTTTTCCTATGCTAATAAGGCCTTTGACTAGTCGATGGTGCATTTGTTTCCCCGGACTAGTTGGCCCTCTCACATGTTATCCTTGCTCTGTTGGGCCTGCAAAAGCGTAGATTGCCTCTTCCCATGCAACCACTGGGTAAGATGTGATGCACATCTATTGCAGCATATATATGGTGCCCAACTCTTGTCTTAATCTTCTATTCTCCGGCCAAAATACAGGTTGTAGGCTTTCCTTTTCACGGTAGTCCAGTTTTGCCTTTGTGACACAAAAGTGACTTCATTTATGTAGCAAAAACTATCTGCTTTGTTAACGGAAGAACGAGGCATATCTGAAACAACATATAGAAACATGTCAATATGCTAATAAACTGAGATAACAAATCCTAAAACTGTATACCTTACACAGAGAGCATTTATAACAGTAGGTGATGCAACTGTAATTAGGATTACGTCATCAGAGCTGAGTTTTTTGATTGATGATAGAAGATGATAGAATACTGAAGGCTCAATAGACTTAAATAGATGATGTAATAGACTAGCAACTAACAATGCAATAATGATGCAATAAGAAAGACACAATTTTTCTATAAGTCTGCATGAATGGTGTCATAAGTAATTACAATTTCCTCTGGATCTTGAAAATTAGAGCCAATCAACAAATTTAAGCATCATATTTGTTTTCAGCACTAGAGATGAGTGAACCTTTCAATGTTCAGTTCCCGATGTTCGCTGAACGTACCCGAACCCCATTGAATTCAATGGGAGACAAAACCAAACGCATAAACAACACCTTCAGGGGAGCCAAAAAGCTTCCCAAGCAGCTCAAATTAGGGGCAGACACAAGGAAAAGTGACATCAATTGACCCAGAGTACAAATAGTATAATTGCACAGCATGGATGCATGGGACAGGCTTAGACCAGCATTTCTAACTGAAACATTGATCAGTAACAAGTGGATGAGTGACAGGTGTAGGCCTGGTACTGTGAGAGCCCTGCCAAATTCAGGCAACACACATGAAGAAGAGCCATCTTAGAGTCCAAAATTTAGTGGCAGACAACAAGAAAAGTGCACAACAACTGCAGTTAGTCATGGGACATGCATGAGGTATCATGAAGTTTGGGCTAGCATTTATATTTTTTAATTTAAGTTTAAATTAAGATGTGGTGGGTGAATGACAGATGTAAGCCTGCTTCGCTAGGAGCCCTGATACCTCAAGCTCAAACTGTATTTTTGCTCAGCCACACTCAGGTGCCACAACAGCTTAAACATCAGTTTCGTAGACAACTATTGGTAGAAAAATTTAAGGATAGTAACACTGAAAGTAAGTTCTGGCCTGCCGGTCTAGGAGCCCTACTGCTACAGGCAACACACATGAAGGAGACCCCAAAATTTTTTGCCACAGACCACTAAAGTGGCATCAATATCCCCAGAGTAGAAATAGTATAATGGACCTCTGACACCCCTTCCACTACAGGCAACCCACCAGATGGAGACGCAACTTGGAATCTCCACATTTCCAAAAATTATCAAACACCACAAAAGTGGCATCAATTTCCCTAGAGTAGAAATGGTGTAATGGGCCTCTTACACCCCTTCCACTATAGGTAACCCACTAGATGGAGACCAAACGTGGAGTCTCCACATTTCAAAAAAATGTTTGTAACAGCAGCAGTAGCAATAGCAGGCACAAAAGCCAAGACAAAGGTGTCACATGCTGCAATAACGCGAGATCAATGCATCACACTAAAAACTAAACCATTGCTAGTCTGTCCAGTCTGCGACTGGAGTGCAAAAGTCATTGGAGATCCATGACTTGATCATTTTGATGAAAGTGAGGCAGTCTACACTTTCAGAGGACAACTGGTTGCGCTTATACGTCAGGACATCACCAGCAGTGCTAAAGACACGTTCTGAGATAACGCTGGCTGCCAGGCATGACAAAACTTCCAAGACGTTAGGCCACTCTTCCATTTTTGAAGACCAAAATGCAAAATGGTCCAAATTCGCCCTGATTGCATTGATATTGAGTTTGAGATATTCCTGCACCATCCTGTCCGGTCATTCAACGTGTCAGACTTGTACTCTGTTCTGCTGGTGCACAGGCTGGTCTAAAAAATGTGTGAAATGACTCACAGAAATTGCCTATGCCACTTACACTGCTGCTGCTAATGTTTTTGTGTTGATTACTCGACAGTCCCGGGGTTGAAAGTCTATAATTTTGATGCACACAGTGTGCTTCACTGCTGTCTTGGGGAAAATCACTCTTAAGATTGTTTAGAAGCGTGTTGCGATACTCCAACATGCGTGTGTCCCTTTCCAGGGGGGAAGCATCTTGCAAAATTTGTTCTTGTACCGTGGATATAACAGAGAGGCAACCCAGTAGTCAGCATTATTTGTATTCCTGCGTCATCTAACAGAAAGTGCAGCAAGAAGGCGTTCATGTGTCGGGCGCTCCCATGAGGCCCAAGTCCATGGTGTGTTGGTGGCGGGATAACACTCAAGCTTGCTTCCTATGTCCCCTCCCGCCAACCACGAACAACAGAAAGGGGATCATTATCCTCTTCATTTCCTGACTGTTGTGCGCAAATCACCTCTTACTTCTCGTCCTCCTCTATTTGTTCCTCGGCTCCTGCACCTTTACTAACAGTTTGTCTGGTACCATGAGCCCCCCTCGATCGCTGTAATCCACTCTTTTATGGTGCACGCCTGTGCGATGACAGTCCTGGAACTTCGAGATATTGTTAACCCTTCCGCATCCTCCTTTGCTTCCACCTCTTCCTCTGGGAAGACCACATCCTCCCGCAGACTATTCAAAGTGTGCTCTAGCATATAGATGACCGGAAAAGTGATGCTGATGATGCCATCGTCAGCACTAACCATCTTAGTAGCCATTTCAAAACTGTGCAGAAGGGTGCAGAGGTTATTCTTCTGTGCCCACTCCGCAAGCGTGATTTGCACCACATCCGTTGGCCCAGGCTTTGCAAAAGTACATACTGCACCACGGCTCATTGCTGCAACATGTGGAGAGTGGAATTGCAAATTGTCGACACATCACATATCAAACAGTTAACCAGTAGGTCGCAAGACCTCAGTATCAATGGAAGTTGATCACCAGCGGTGTGCAAACGGTGGAAGTGAGCACACAGCACCATGCTTTATGCAGTAGCGCATCCAGGCCGGGATAGTGGCTGATAAATTACTGTACCACCAGGTGGAGGACATGAGCCATGCAAGGCATGTGTGAGATTGCCCCGGCATAGGGCCACCACAGGTTTGCACCATTATTGCACGTGGCCTTCCCTGCCTCCAGGTTCATTGGAGACAGCCATTGCTCAAACTGGGCCTGGATAGCTGTGCACAACTCTTGAGCTTTGTGACTGCGATCTCTAAGGCATATTAATTTATTCACTGCCTGATTGCGGTGAGCCCTGGCTGTGCAGTACAGAGGTGGGGGGATTCTCTCTGCACTATTGGAACGCGAGTCTCAGGGAGAGGGTGAGGGTGCAGGTGGAGGCCCTTGAGGAGGTGGAGGCAGAAGCAATGAAGGAAGCGTTAGATACAGAGGTTTGTCTCACTAGACTTGGGGACTCTAAAGGTACCGTCACACTGGACGATATCGCTAGCGATCCGTGACGTTGCAGCGTTTTGGCTAGCGATATCGTTGTGTTTGACACGCAGCAGCGATCAGGATCCTGCTGTGATGTCGTTGGTCGCTGCAGAAAGTCCAGAACTTTATTTCGTCGCTGGACTCCCCGCAGACATCGCTGAATCGGCGTGTGTGATGTCTTCACTGGTAACCAGGGTAAACATTGGGTTACTAAGCGCAGGGCCGCGCTTAGTAACCCGATGTTTACCCTGGTTACCAACGTAAAAGTAAAAAAACAAACACTACATACTTACCTTCCGCTGTCTGTCCCCGGCGCTCTGCTTCCGGCACTGGCTGTGAGCGCTGGTCAGCCGGAAAGCAGAGCGGTGACGTCACCGCTCTGCTTTCCGGCCGCTGTGCTCACAGCCAGTGCAGAAAGCAGAGCGCTGGGGACAGACAGCTGAAGGTAAGTATGTAGTGTTTGTTTTTTTACTTTTACGCTGGTAACCAGGGTAAACATCGGGTTACTAAGAGCGGCCCTGCGCTTAGTAACCCGATGTTTACCCTGGTTACCGGCATCGTTGGTCGCTGGAGAGCTGTCTGTGTGACAGCTCTCCAGCGACCAAACAGCGACGCTGCAGCGATCGACATCGTTGTCGGTATCACTGCAGCGTCGCTTAGTGTGACGGTACCTTAAGACTTGTGGAGCAGCCTCTTGCCCGCCTGCCCCCACAGAAACCAGAGTCACCCAGTGCCCAGTCAGTGAGATGTAACGCCCCTGGCCATATTTGCTCCTCTGGGTGTCAGTGGTGAAATGCACACTGGCAGACATAGATTTTTTCAGGGAACGGGTGATGTCTGCAACATGCTGGTGTAGTGCAGGCACAGCTTTCTTAGAGAAGTAATGGTGACTGGGCGACTGGTACTGAGGGACTGTGACTTCCATCAGCTTTTGGAAACTGTCTCTATCCACCAGGTGGAAAGGCAGCATTTCCGTGGCCAACAAATTGGAGATGGTGGAGTTCAAGCTCTTATTATTATTATTATTATTATTTATTTATATAGCACCATTAATTCCATGGTGCTGTACATGAGAAAGGATTTACATACAGGGCTATAGATATCGATTACAGTATTACAGTAAGCAGGTTTACATTGACGGACTGGTACAGAGGGGAGAGGACCCTGTCCTTGCGGACTTACATTCTATGGGATAGTGGGGAGAGACAGAAGGTAGGGGCGAGGCGGCGGCTCTGGCGATGGCGAGGCGGTGGCTCTGGCGATGGTGAGGCGGCAGAATGGTTATTGCAGGCTGTAGGCTTTCTTGAAGAGATGGGTTTTCAGGTTCCGTCTGAAGGAGCCGAGGGTGGTGGATAGTCAGACGTGTTGAGGCATGGAATTCCAGAGGATGGGGGATATTCGGGAGAAATCTTGGAGGCGGTTGTGTGAGGAACGAATAAGTGTGGAGGAGAGTAGGAGGTCTTGGGAGGATCGAAGATTACGTGAGGGAAGATATTGGGAGATTAGTTCAGAGATATAGGGAGGGGACAGGTTGTGGATGGCTTTGTAGATCAGTGTTAGTAGTTTGAACTGGATTCGTTGGGGAATGGGGAGCCAGTGGAGGGATTTGCAGAGGGGAGAAGCAGGGGAGTAGCGAGGAGAGAGGTGGATTAGCCGGGCAGCAGAGTTGAGGACAGACTGGAGTGGTGCAAGAGAGTTAGCGGGGAGGCCACAGAGGAGGGTGTTGCAGTAGTCGAGGCGGGAGATGATAAGGGCATGCACAAGAGTTTTGGTAGATTGTGGGCTGAGGAAGGAACGGATTCTGGCAATATTTTTGAGTTGGAGGCAACAGGAGGTGGCAAGAGTTTGGACGTGCGGTTTGAAGGACAGGGCAGAGTCGAGAGTTACCCTGAGGCAGCGGATTTCAGGTGCGGGAGAGAGCGTGATGCTGTTTACCATAATAGATAGGTCAGGTAGGGGGGATACGTGAGATGGGGGAAAGATGATGAGTTCGGTTTTGTCTACATTGAGTTTTAGGACGCGAGAGGTGAAGAAGGAGGATATGGCTGACAGACACTTCGGGATTCTGGACAGCAGAGAGGTGACATCTGGGCCAGAGAGGTAGATCTGAGTGTCGTCCGCATACAGGTGGTACTGGAAGCCATGGGACTTTATGAGTTGTCCTAGGCCAAGAGTATAGATGGAAAAAAGTAGGGGCCCTATGACAGAGCCCTGAGGGACTCCAACAGAGAGAGGGCGGGATGAGGAGGTGGTGTGGGAGTGGGAAACGCTAAATGTGCGGTCGGAAAGGTATGAAGCAATCCAGGACAGGGCAAGGTCTTTGATGCCAAGGGAAGAAAGAATCTGTAGCAGTAGGCAGTGATCGACTGTGTCGAAAGCAGAGGACAGGTCAAGAAGGAGGAGGATGGAGAACTGTCTGTTGGCTTTGGCTGTGAGTAAGTCATTAGTAATTTTTGTCAGGGCAGTTTCGGTGGAGTGGTGGGGGCGGAAGCCAGATTGGAGGTTGTCAAGGAGAGAGTTAGATGAGAGGTGGGAGGAAATTTGAGCATGGACATGCTGCTCAAGGAGTTTTGAAGCAAACGGGAGCAGTGATATGGGGCGGTAGCTGGGCATAGCAGTTGGGTCAAGGTTAGTTTTTTTGAGGATGGGTGTGATGGTGGCATGTTTGAAGGCCGAGGGGCCTTAGCTCTTAGCTTTGGTATGTGTAGGAGGAAGAATTCCTTTTACATTCTTTTATGTGACCACAACTGTGGAACCGAGGGCTGGCTGCTGTGCTGAGAGAGGGTGCAGTATGATGAACACGGCAAACTGTTGGACTGTGAGTGCGGTGCAGGCGGAGATGTTGTGGTGGATTGAGAAAGATTTGGTGTCCTCGGTGAAACAAAACTGCAGGCATCTCCACTTCCGTAACAGCTGACGGGCTCTCACTCATCCCGACTGTAGGGGGTAAACAAGTGGAGGTCCTGTGGCCAGAGACCTGTGTGAGAACACTTGTCACAGTGACAGAGGAAGAAGAAGCAGCAGATGTGGTTGATGGGATAGCTGGTGGTTGGGGAGGCACGCTAGTCCTCATTTTTGCTCAGTGAGATTACCAGACTAACACATGTTGATCGCTGTTATGATCCGGTGACCTTGGAGCAGCATGAAAACTTTCACTGGAGTAGGTGGTAACTATACTGACCGCAAATCCTGATCTTAACACCGCAACTAGAAGTAGCCGTGGGGTGTACCTAACAAACCCTAGACACCTCGTCACAGCCGGAGGACTAGATACCCCTATAGATAGAAATAGGAATACTACCTTGCCTCAGAGCAGAACCCCAAAGGATAGGCAGCCCCCCACAAATATTGGCTGTGAGTAGGAGAGGAAAGACAAACACAGGCAGAAAACAGAATTTAGCACAAGAGGCCACTCTAGCTAAAATAGGAAAGGATAGGACAGCGTGCTGTGCGGTCAGTATTAAAACCCTTCCAAAAATATCCACAGCAGATTATACAAAAAATTCCTCCATCTAACTAAAGACGTGGAACGTATATCTGCAACTCCAGAGATTCCTACACTCAGAGCAGGAATACAATCAAAAAACAAGCACACAGCTTGTGTGCCAAAGAAAAAGAAACAGACACTTATCTTTGCTGAATTGGCAGCTAAGCAGGAGAAGCCAGACAGAGATCCAAGACTTCCCAAGAAACATTGACAACTGGAAAGGACTAATGAGTCCTGCAAACCTAAATACCCCAGTCAGAATTGCAATTAGCATATACACCTGTCCAGGACTGCAGCCCAGAGACAACTGCATTACCACCTACAACCACCGGAGGGAGCCCAAAAGCGGAATTCACAACAGTACCCCCCCCCCCCTTGAGGAGGGGTCACCGAACCCTCACCAGGGCCCCCAGGCCGATCGGAATGAGCCAGATGAAAGGCACGAACCAAATCAGCGGCATGGACATCAGAGGCAAAAAAACAAGAATTATCCTCCTGGCCATAACCCTTCCATTTGACAAGGTACTGAAGCTTCATCCTCAAAAAACGGGAATCCAAAATCTTCTCAACAACATATTCCAACTCCCCATCAACCAGCACAGGGGCCGGAGGATCAACAGAGGGAACAACGGGCTCCACATATTTCCGCAATAAAGATCTATGGAAGACATTATGGATCGCAAAAGAGGCCGGAAGCGCCAGTCGAAAAGACACCGGATTAATAATCTCAGAAATCCTATAAGGACCAATAAACCGAGGCTTAAACTTAGGAGAAGAAACATGACGGGAAGACAACCAGACCAGATCCCCAACCCGAATCCGGGAACCAACACACCGACGACGGTTAGCAGAACGTTGAGCCTCCTCCTGAGACAACACCAAATTGTCCACCACATGAGCCCAAATATGCTGCAGCCTGTCAACCACAGAATCCACACCAGGACAATCAGAAGGCTCAACCTGCCCTGAAGAAAAACGAGGATGAAAACCAAAATTACAAAAAAAAGGCGAAACCAAGGTAGCAGAACTAGCCCGATTATCAAGGGCAAACTCGGCCAATGGCAAGAAAGCCACCTAATCATCCTGATCAGCAGACACAAAGCATCTCAAATAAGTTTCCAAAGTCTGATTAGTTCGCTCGGTTTGGCCATTTGGCTGAGGATGAAATGCGGAAGAAAAAGCCAAATCAATGCCCAGCCTAGCACAAAAGGCTCGCCAAAACCTAGAAACAAACTGGGAACCTCTATCGGACACAATATTCTCCGGAATGCCATGCAAGCGAACCACATGCTGAAAAAACAACGGAACCAAATCAGAAGAGGAAGGCAATTTAGGCAAAGGTACCAAATGAACCATCTTAGAAAACCGGTCACAAACCACCCAGATAACAGACATCCTCTGGGAAACCGGAAGCTCTGAAATAAAATCCATAGAAATATGCGTCCAAGGTCTCTCAGGGACCGGCAAAGGCAGAAGCAACCCACTAGCGCGGGAACAGCAAGGCTAAGCCCGCGCACAAATCCCACAGGACTGCACAAAAGAACGCACATCCCGCGACAAAGAAGGCCACCAAAAGGACCTACCAACCAAATCTCTGGTACCAAAAATCCCAGTATGGCCAGCCAACACAGAACAATGAACCTCAGAAATCACTTTACTAGTCCATCTATCAGGAACAAACAGTTTCCCCACTGGACAGCGGTCAGGTTTATTAGCCTGAAATTCCTGAAGAACCCGTCGTAAATCAGGGGAGATGGCAGAAAGAATCACCCCTTCCTTCAAAATGCCGACCGGCTCAAGAACCCCAGGGGAATCAGGAAAAAAACTCCTAGAGAGGGCATCCGCCTTAACATTCTTAGTACCAGGAATGTACGAGACCACAAAATCAAAACGGGAGAAAAACAGAGACCATCGAGCCTGTCTAGGATTCAGCCGTTTGGCAGACTCGAGGTAAATCAGATTCTTATGATCGGTCAGGACCACAATACGGTGCTTGGCCCCCTCAAGCCAATGTCGCCACTCCTCAAATGCCCACTTCATAGCCAACAACTCCCGATTGCCGACATCATAATTGCGTTCCGCAGGCGAAAACTTCCGAGAAAAGAAGGCACACGGTTTCATCAAGGAACCATCAGAATCCCTCTGAGACAAAACGGCCCCTGCCCCAATCTCAGACGCGTCAACCTCAACCTGAAATGGAAGAGAAACATCCGGCTGACGCAACACAGGGGCAGAAGTAAATCGGCGTTTAAACTCCTGAAAGGCAGAAACAGCCGCTGAGGACCAATTCGTCACATCAGCGCCTTTCTTCGTCAAATCGGTCAGAGGTTTAACCACACTGGAGAAGTTGGCAATGAAACAACGATAAAAATTAGCAAAGCCCAAGAATTTCTGAAGGTTCTTCACAGATGTGGGCTGAATCCAATCATGAATGGCCTGAACCTTAACCGGATCCATTTCTATAGATGAGGGAGAAAAAATGAAGCCCAAAAAAGAAACCTTCTGCACTCCAAAGAGGCACTTCGACCCCTTCACAAATAAAGCATTATTACGGAGGATCTGAAATACCATCCTGACCTGTTTCACATGAGACTCCCAATCATCGGAAAAAATCAAAATATCATCCAAATATACAACCATGAATTTATCAAGATAACTCCGAAAGATATCATGCATGAGGGATTGGAACACAGATGGGGCATTAGAGAGTCCGAATGGCATCACAAGGTATTCAAAATGGCCTTCGGGCGTATTAAATGCAGTTTTCCATTCGTCACCCTGCTTAATACGAATAAGATTATATGCCCCTCGAAGGTCAATCTTAGTAAACCAGCTAGCCCCCTTAATCCTAGCAAACAAATCAGTAAGCAAAGGCAAAGGGTATTGAAATTTGACCGTGATCTTATTCAAGAGGCGATAATCAATACAGGGTCTCAAGGAGCCATCCTTCTTGGCAACAAAAAAAAAACCTGCTCCCAATGGTGAAGAAGATGGCCGAATATGCCCCTTCTCCAAAGACTCCTTAATATAGCTCCGCATGGCGGCATGTTCTGGCACAGACAGGTTGAAAAGTCGGCCCTTAGGGAACTTACAACCTGGAATCAAGTCAATAGCACAATCATAGTCCCTATGCGGTGGAAGGGAACTGGATTTGGGCTCATCGAATACATCCTGGAAATCTGACAAAAACTCAGGAATTTCACAAGAGGGGGAAGAGGAAATTGACATCAAAGGAACGTGACCATGAACCCCCTGACAACCCCAACTAGTCACAGACATAGATCTCCAATCTAACACCGGATTATGTACCTGTAACCATGGAAAACCCAGCGCAATATCATCATGCAAATTATGCAACACCAGAAAACGACAATCTTCCTGATGGGCTGGCGCCATGCGCATGGTCAGCTGTGTCCAAAACTGAGGTTTATTTATAGCCAACGGTGTAGCATCAATGCCCCTTAAAGGAATAGGGTTCTTCAAAGGCTGCAAGGGGAAACCACAACCTCTGGCAAATTCTAAGTCCATTAAGTTCAGAGCGGCGCCTGAATCCACAAATGCCATGACAGAAAATGATGATAATGAGCATATCAAGGTCACAGATAACAGAAATTTAGGTTGTACAGTACTGATGGTAACAGAACTAGCAATTCTCTTTGTACGCTTAGGGCAATCTGAAATAACATGAGCAGAATCGCCGCAGTAAAAACACAACCTATTCTGACGCCTGAATCTTTGACGTTCAGCTCTAGACAAAATCCTATCACACTGCATAGGCTCAGGGCTCCGCTCAGAGGACAACGCCACAGTGTGCGCAACTCTGCGCTCACGCAAGCGCCGATCAATCTGAATGGCCAGAGACATAGAATCCCTCAGACCAGCAGGCGTGGGGAACCCCACCATAACATCTTTAACGGATTCAGAAAGACCCTTTCTGAAAATTGCCGCCAAGGCATCCTCATTCCATTTAGTCAGTACAGACCATTTTCTAAATTTCTGGCAATACGATTCTGCCGCTTCTTGACCCTGACACAGGGCCAACAAGATCTTCTCAGCTTGATCCACAGAATTAGGCTCATCATTCAATAACCCCAATGCTTGAAAGAAATAATCGACATTAAGCAAAGCAGGATTGCCAGTTTCCAGGGAAAATGCCCAATCCTGTGGGTCACCACGCAGCAGGGATATGATGATTTTAACCTGCAAAATAGGATCACCAGAGGACCGGGGTCTCAATGCAAAAAACAGTTTACAGTTATTTTTGTAACTCAAAAATTTGGATCAGTCACCAAAGAATAAATCAGGAGTGGGAATCTTAGGCTCTAAGGCAGGAGTCTGAACAATATAATCTGAAAAACCCTGTACCCTATCAGCAAGCTGATCCACACGAGAAACTAACTCCTGAACATTCATGTTATTACTAGGTTCCGTAGCCACCCAGAGATTAAGAGGGAGGAAAAGACAAAACAGGCTAAGGAAAAAATAATGGCTCAAAACCTTTCCTCCCTTCTTCTGAGATGCAATTAACTCAATAATAACTAAAGCAATTGTTACCATCCACCTCTCGTGTCTCCCCTTTTCCCCATAGTTTGTAAGCTTGCGAGCAGGGCCCTCACTCCTCCTGGTATCTGTTTTGAACTGTATTTCTGTTATGCTGTAATGTCTATTGTCTGTACAAGTCCCCTCTATAATTTGTAAAGCGCTGCGGAATATGTTGGCGCTATATAAATAAAAATTATTATTATTATTATATATTATATTGTTGGCCAGTTGTACTGTTATGATCTGGTGGCCTAGGAGCAGCATGAGACGTACTCTGGAGAAGGTGGTACCTGTACTGACCGCAAACCCTGATCTTAGCAGCGCAACTAGAAGTAGCCGTGGGGGGTACCTAACACTCCCTAGACCCCTCGACACAGACTAAGAACTAACTTCCCCTAAAGACAGAAACGGGAAAACTATCCCAAAGGATAGACAGCCCCCCACAAATATTGACTGTGAGAGGAGAGGGAAATAACATACGCAGACATGAAATCAGGATTTAGCATAGGAGGCCATACTAGCTAAAAAGAAAGAATAGGACAGAGTACTATGCGGTCAGTATTAAAACACTAGAAAATATCCACCACAGAAAATACAAATCACTACATCTGACTAAAGACATGGAGGGTATATCTGCATCTCCAGAGACACAGCTTGGCTGCAAAAAATCCTTCACAGACAAAGCTGGACAAGACAAAACATGAAAATGCACTGAACTATAAGGCCCACAGCATGTGGACAGCAAAAACAAAGCCAGGACTTATCTTTGTTGAAAAGCACAGCAAACAGGAGAGACCAGTAAGAGATGTGAATTCTTCCAAAAACAATGGACAACTGTCACTGACTAAAGGATCAAGCAGGACTAAATAGCTGAGTCCAAATTGCAAAAAGTGAACACACCTGATAAATGCTGCGATCCCAAGACAGCAGCACTACCACTCATAACCACCGGAGGGACCCCAAGAGCAGAATTCACAACACCTCAACCTGAAACGGAAGAGAAACATCCGGTTGGCGCAACACCGGAGCAGAAGTAAATCGACGTTTAAGCTCCTGAAAGGCAGAGACAGCGCAGAGGACCAATTCGCCACATCAGCGCCTTTCTTCGTCAAATCGGTCAAGGGTTTAACCACGCTGGAAAAATTAGCAATGAAACGGCGATAAAAATTTTCAAAACCCAAAAATTTCTGAAGGCTCTTCACGGATGTGGGCTGAATCCAATCATGAATGGCCTGAACCTTAACCGGATCCATCTCTATAGACGAGGGAGAAAAAATAAAGGCCAGAAAAGAAACCTTCTGCACCCCAAAGAGACACTTAGACCCTTTCACAAACAGGGCATTGTCACGAAGGATCTGAAATACCATCCTGACCTGTTCCACATGAGACTCCCAATCATCGGAAAAAATCAAAATATTGTCCAAGTATACAATCAAGAACTTATCAATATAAGTCTGGAAAATATCATGCATGAAGGACTGAAAAACAGATGGAGCATTAGTGAGCCCGAATGACATCACAAGGTATTCAAAATGGCCTTCAGGCGTGTTAAACGCAGTTTTCCATTCATCACCCTGCTTAATACGAACAAGATTATATGCCCCCCGAAGGTCAATCTTGGTATACCAACTAGCTCCCTTAATCCTAGCAAACAAATCGGTAAGCAAAGGTAAAGGGTATTGAAACTTGACCGTGATTTTATTCAAGAGGCGATAATCAATACAGGATCTCAAAGCAAAAAACAGTTTACAGTTGTTTTTAAAACTCAAAAATTTGGACCTGTCACCAAAAAACAAATCAGGAGTAGGAATCTTCTGTTCTAAAACAGGAGTCTGAACAATATAGTCAGAAGTACCCTGTACCCTAGCAGCAAGCTGGTCTACACGAGAAGCTAATTCCTGAACATTCATGCTAGCACTAGGCTCCTCAGCCACCCAGAGATAAAGAGGGAAGAGAAGATAAAGCAGACTGAAGAAAAAAAAATGGCTCAACACCTTTCTTCCCTTCTTCTGAGATGCATTTAACTCATTATTGGCCAGTTGTACTGTTATGATCCGGTGACCTTGGAGCAGCATGAAAACTTTCACTGGAGTAGGTGGTAACTATACTGACCGCAAATCCTGATCTTAACACCGCAACTAGAAGTAGCCGTGGGGTGTACCTAACAAACCCTAGACACCTCGTCACAGCCGGAGGACTAGATACCCCTATAGATAGAAATAGGAATACTACCTTGCCTCAGAGCAGAACCCCAAAGGATAGGCAGCCCCCCCAAATATTGTCTGTGAGTAGGAGAGGAAAGACAAACACAGGCAGAAAACAGGATTTAGCACAAGAGGCCACTCTAGCTAAAATAGGAAAGGATAGGACAGCGTGCTGTGCGGTCAGTATTAAAACCCTTCCAAAAATATCCACAGCAGATTATACAAAAAATTCCTCCATCTAACTAAAGACGTGGAACGTATATCTGCAACTCCAGAGACTCCTACACTCAGAGCAGGAATACAATCAAAAAACAAGCACACAGCTTGTGTGCCAAAGAAAAAGAAACAGAAACTTATCTTTGCTGAATTGGCAGCTAAGCAGGAGAAGCCAGACAGAGATCCAACACTTCCCAAGAAACATTGACAACTGGAAAGGACTAATGAGTCCTGCAAACCTAAATACCCCAGTCAGATTTGCAATCAGCAGATACACCTGTCCAGGACTGCAGCCAAGAGACAACTGCATTACCACCTACAACCACCGGAGGGAGCCCAAAAGCAGAATTCACAACAGATCGCGCATTTGCAGGTTTATGCATGTATTAGTAAAATTATTGCAATTTTTGTCTCTATTGAGTCGTTTTTTTTTCAAACTTGGCAGATAACGTGAGTTGGGTCATCCTTTGCGATCACAAAAAATGATAGAGGCTAGGCAAGCCTTGCCAACCCTGCGAACTGCAGACTCGCGACCTCTGCTGGCCACAGCCAGAGTTGTGGCTGTGGATGCGGTGCTTGTCATGGTTGCATCACTCCGTGTCTGTGTGGCAGGCCACAACTTCCTCCTTGTCTTCCTCCTCCTCCACCTTCTCTGCTGAGCTACTCCAAAGGTGGAATCTACATCCTCATTGTCATCCTCTCTGTTCTCCCTCTCCTTGGCCTGAGAGTCACCCTCCTCCTCCTCCTGCCTTTACAGCACAGGATGCTGTCTGCATGCGCCTCATGTATCTGAGTCTCATCAGGATCACCTCCACCCCCGAGGGTTAACATCTGGTGATGAGGGTCCGGATTCTACTCAGACCCTACTTCATCCGGCCCTGGATCCAACAGGAAAACATTTTGGGCATCAGTGCAGATGCTTTCCTCCTGAATTCTGTGAAATCTTTGGAGAAGACCTCTGATGCCCATGAACTAGAATGTGTTAAGAGCTCTGCAGACTCGCCCATCGGTGGTTTCCCACAGTCAGTTGGCCGGTTGGTGAGCTGGGATGCGGGGGGAAACAAAAGGGTAATTGGGGTGCCACATCTGAAGTTTATACTGTGTGTGATGTTAAGGTGGAGGAAGAAGAGGAGAGACCACTTGATGCAGTGCTTGCCATCCACTGGAGCATATGTTCTTTCTGTCTCTCATCTACAAGGCATATCGCTGTGCAGTTGACAAAGAAATGGAGTCGAGTAGCCTGTGAAGTAACAGATTTTATTGTTGTCTTTGAATAGGACAAGACGGTGTTTGTTTAGTAAAACTTTCAGTAACATTACCACCTAACCCACATACATTGTACACAAAGCCTTTTCCCCCTTCCACCGTGACCTTGCTTTTTCACACTCATGTTAGATGTACTCTTCCCCTCTTTTAGCCAGCTGTGTCACAACCCTAGGACTAAACCTGTCATTTACCTGTCAATAAACTAACAATCAGTATTTATTTGCCGAGATAGTGTGCCTGCACAACAATATTAACCCAAACGATTTTGATTAGGAAATGTAGCCTGGAGCCTACACACCAGTATTAGCCCAAATGATTTTGATTAGGAAATGTAGCCTGGTGCCTGCACACCAACATTCGCCCAAACAATTTTGATTAGGAAATGTGGCCTCGTACCTGTACCCCAATATTAGCCCAAACTTTTTTGATTAGGAAATGTGGCCTGGTGCCTGCACCACAGTATTGGCCCAAACTATAGTGATTGGTTAATATGGCCTGGTGCCTGCACATTAATATTAGCCAAATCGATTTTGATTAGGAAATTATGCCTAGTGCCTGCACCCCAATATTAGCCCAATTGATTTTGATTAGGAAATGTGGCCTGGTACCTGCAGAACAGTATTAGGCCAAAGAATTTTGATTAGGAAATGTGGCCTCGTACCTGTACTCCAATATTAGTCCAAACTATTTTAATTAGGAAATGTGGCTTGGTCCCTGCACAGTAAAATATCCAAAACGATTTTGATTGGAAAATGTGGACTCCTGCCTGCACTCCAATATTAGCCCAAATGATTTTGATTAGGAAATATGGCCTAGCGCTTGCACAATATTAGCCCAAATGATTTTTTTTTAATCAGATCATTTTTATTAACATTATTCACATTGACAACTACACACAATTGTGTCAGCAAAGGAGAATAAACATGTTTACAAATATTTTGAAACAATCCCCCAGTTCCCCTCCCTCCTTCCTTAAAGCCTTTTTTAAACAAGAATAGGACAATAGCATACATTGCTTACATAATAAAACAACATCCCACTGGAATCAGTTGCTCTCCATCCAAGGTTTCTAAAGTGCTTCAAAAGTTTTCATACTTTTCCTTTTTTCATAAATACCATTTTCCATATTTATAACCATATCAGACTGTCTATAAAATTCCTGCAGAGTCGGCAGTACTTCACTCAATCAGTGCCTGGCAATTAGCTTTCGCGCAACATACAATAATCTAGCTATGGCCACTTATGATGATTTGGAACTCGGATCTCTTCCACATATCCCAAAATATATATCACAGGATCTCTTTCAATTGCACAGCCATACGATTTCCCAATTGCTTCTCCCACCTCCAACCAATATGAATTCAATCTCGTATATTGCCATAACATGTTTAAAATTCCTGCCCACTCGAACTGGCACCTAGGACACTCGGAAGTCTGTCTCAGCCCTGCCTTATATAGCCTCTCTGGAGTTCTATATACTCTGTGAAGCACATATATTTGCAAAAGTCTACCCGGCTCACTTAATGATAATTGGGGAATATATTCCATGATATCCTCCCATTTATCCTCCTCTATCCTTCACAACTCTTCCTCCCATTTCTCTTTTGCCTTAATAGGGAATCTATTAAGAAAGGTATATAACAAATCCCTATAAATATCCGAGACTATCCCTTTCATTCCTCCCGTCGCACAGACATAGTCAACCAGAATGTCTCTATAAATTCCCATATCCATCGTTTTACTCTGCGCAAGATAGGCATGTTTCAACTGTCCATATTGAAACCTACGGGTCTCCTGCAACCCGTAACTCTCCTGCAGTGCCTCAAAGGATAACAGTCCTTGTGCGTCCTGAATCTGAGCTACATATTGAATACCCAATGATGTCCAATTTTTGAATTCCCCCATTTTAATAAATTCAGGTAGTATTTCATTATGCCATATTGGGGAGAGATTTGTTAAAAGTCCCACTTTTCTTGTCTTTTTAATTGCCTCCCATACTTTTTGACCCAGTATCAAAGTAGGATAAGCCGTTCCAAACTTCCCAAATCCCCCTGCCTCCAATCCCTGAACTATGGGGTCCCTTCCCACCAACCAAACCAAAATCCGCTGAACCGAACCCAGTCCATTCACCTCTCTCCAACCTCTCATCTGCTGACCCTGCGCTGGCAAAAAGTAGATCCCAGGATTCGGAAGGGCCAATCCCCCCCATCTTTAGGCCTCTGAAGCAATTCCAGCCTAATTCTTGGCTGTTTCTTCCCCCAAACAAGGTCTCGAAATATAGAGTTAATGGTATGAAACCACTTTCTGGGCAACCAAACGGGGGAATTATGCAATATATACAATAATTGGGGCATAAGAATCATTTTAATTAAGTTTATCCTTCCCAGCACTGAGAGATATAACTTGCACCACTCCCCTAATTTCTTCCTAAACCTGTCCAACAATGAGGACAGATTCAGATCAACTTAGCTCGAGAGAGGAAAAGACACTTGAACACCTAAATATTTAAACTGAGAAACCACTGTCAGCTTACTACCTTCCCCTGATATTGGGATTTCAACGCCCCCTTTATCCACTATCAAGATATTTGACTTCGCCCAATTGATTTCAAGACCCGATATATCACCAAATGTCCTAAGAATATAGTAACATAGTAACATAGTTAGTAAGGCCGAAAAAAGACATTTGTCCATCCAGTTCAGCCTATATTCCATCATAATAAATCCCCAGATTTACGTCCTTCTACAGAACCTAATAATTGTATGATACAATATTGTTCTGCTCCAGGAAGACATCCAGGCCTCTCTTGAACCCCTCGACTGAGTTCGCCATCACCACCTCCTCAGGCAAGCAATTCCAGATTCTCACTGCCCTAACAGTAAAGAATCCTCTTCTATGTTGGTGGAAAAACCTTTTCTCCTCCAGACGCAAAGAATGCCCCCTTGTGCCCGTCACCTTCCTTGGTATAAACAGATCCTCAGCGAGATATTTGTATTGTCCCCTTATATACTTATACATGGTTATTAGATCGCCCCTCAGTCGTCTTTTTTCTAGACTAAATAATCCTAATTTCGCTAATCTATCTGGGTATTGTAGTTCTCCCATCCCCTTTATTAATTTTGTTGCCCTCCTTTGTACACTCTCTAGTTCCATGATATCCTTCCTGAGCACCGGTGCCCAAAACTGGACACAGTACTCCATGTGCGGTCTAACTAGCGATTTGTACAGAGGCAGTATAATGCTCTCATCATGTGTATCCAGACCTCTTTTAATGCACCCCATGATCCTGTTTGCCTTGGCAGCTGCTGCCTGGCACTGGCTGCTCCAGGTAAGTTTATCATTAACTAGGATCCCCAAGTCCTTCTCCCTGTCAGATTTACCCAGTGGTTTCCCGTTCAGTGTGTAATGGTGATATTGATTCCTTCTTCCCATGTGTATAACCTTACATTTATCATTGTTAAACCTCATCTGCCACCTTTTCAGCCCAAGTTTCCAATATGCATCACTCCATCCAAGGCCTCTCCAGAATTTTCTAAAAAGAGTAACATGTCATCTGCATATAGGTCTATTTTCTCCTCTATCATGCCATACCGAAACCCCCTAACCGAAGTCGAGTTCCTAATTGACTGTGCCAGGGGCTCTACTGCCAACGCAAATAGCAGCGGAGACAGCAGACATCCCTGCCTAGTCCCCCTATATAAACCAAAACTTCCAGACAACTCTCCATTAACTCTCACCCTAGCAGTCAGAGAAGAATACAATAACCTCACCCATGAGATAAAAGTCGGCCCGAAACCAAAAGATCTCAAAACCTCCCAAAGATAGCACCATTCAACACTATCAAACGCTTTACGCGCATCCAATGAGACTACAACTCTATTACCCTCATTGTGCGACGGCAGCTGCAAGTTCAGGAATAATCTACGTAAGTTTATCGCTGTAGACTTATTTGGCATAAAACCAGATTGATCAGGATGGACCAGTTTCTGGATCACACTTGCCAAACGGATAGCCACTACTTTAGCCAAAATCTTAACATCCGCTGTCAGCAACGAAATTGGCCTATAGGATTCCACCAATTCTGGGTCCTTACCTTCATTTAAAATAACTATAACTGTCGCCTCTCTCATGGATGCCGGCAGCTCTCCCTCCCGTAGCACCTCATCAAAAACTATCTTTAATTTAGCCACTGAAATATCCAATAAATTCTTAGATATCTCAACCAGGAGTCCATCAGCTCCAGGGGCTTTGTTGTTAGTCATTGACATGACAGCAAGTCTAATCTCCTCTACTGTTATAGGTTCATCCAACCTCCTCCTATCGCAATCCCCAATCTTAGGAAGTTTCGCCTCACCCAGGAAGTTTACAATGTCAACCAATGTAGCCCTCAACCCAGATGAATACAACTGTTCATAAAAACTTCTAAACTCACCCAAAATATCCACTACATCTGTCAACACAGTCCCTTCATCTGTCGTTAGTTTGTACACATACGATGATCCTTTCTGTGCGACTGTTACAACCGAGAGTAAGTGCCCCACTCTTTCTCGTTCCTCAAAAAGCTGTAATTTCTGAAAAGCTCTTCTCTCCGCTTTTTTTCATATACAACTTATTAACCTCTTCCTGGGCTTCCTTAGTCTACATTGAGATATCTCTGATGGGTCCGACACCATATCCCTTTCTGCTCTTTCTAATTTCTCTATGATCTCTTTATCTTCCATCCTAATCTTGGATTTACATCTAGTAATCTCCCTAAAAAGAAGGCCCCTCAGAAAAGCTTTCATTGCGTCCCAAACTACCCGCTTATCAGCGCTATCTTCATTAAACTGCCAGTACTCTGTGATCTCCTTCTTAATGTTATCCATATTAATATGTTCAAGCCACAGGGGGTCTGTCCGTCTAATGAAGAGCTCTATAGGCTTGTGGTCCTAAATCACTCTCGGGAGATATTCTATCCCACAGATCATGCGCGTCATTAAATCATTTCCTAGTGCTAGGTCAATCCTGAAAAGGGAACCGTGGGTTGCAGAATAACAGGAGTAACAGACTACATTCTTATTCCTCACTCTCCAGAGGTCCACCATCCCCAATTCTGTCATATAATTCCCAAACGTCGACAGTTTTTTAGTGCCTTTGCTTAAACCTTTCTTATACCTGTCCCACCCTTCATCCTTCACATTATTGACATCCCCAATAATTAACATTGGTAATCCCATACCCCGTTTATACAATTCAAATATTTCTTGTACCTTTTTCCCAGAATATGGGGGTGGGAAGTAAACAGCCGCCAGACATAATGGTTGCCCATAAATTTTGCAGAACAACAGAACATATTGCCCATGTCTATCTACATGACTCAATTTCTTCAAAAGGCGTGGACGCCCCAATCAGTACCGAGACCCCCCTAGCATATGAAGAATACGTAGAGTGATAAGACCTCCCTATCCACTTCCTTCTTAACACTTCTCCTTTTCTGCAAGTAAATGTGTCTCCTGGAGACAAATGACATCCGGGCCCCGTTTTCTCACATATTCCATAATTGCTGTTCTCCAAGTTCCCTCCGACAGTCCTGTTATATTCCAACTAACAACTTTAATTGTGTCTCCCACCATGAAACCGCACAAATACAAATTCCTGACCCCTTGAAATAGGATGTTGTTCCCAATTTCCAGCAATAGATCTCACCCCTCCCCTCCCTCCTCCCCCCCCAATATTCATTAACACAATAACCCATAACTAATCCGCTGTTGTCTTTCACCTCTCTTATCAGAGAGTAGGTAGTCCAGCGTCTAGCTACCTTTCCCTCAGTACCTGTAATACGCTGTAACTAGAACACCTCCCCAACCCCTCCGCATATAAACAACATTATGACAATAAGTCCTCTGAGAACCACAATAAACTATTAAACCAAAGTCTGGAGGTAACAATAAACAAAAGCATCATCTTCATCTCCAGAATCTTCCTTTCACTTCCCTCCTTCTTTGTTATCTGTGAGCTTTTGCCTATTTAAGTCCAGCCACTTAGTGGCTTCTTCTGGTGTTGGAAAAAAGTGAACTGCCCCCAGGGCTACAACCCTTAATTTCGCCGGGTAGGGAGTAGAATAAATTAATTTCAAGCCTCTCAATCTCCTTTTAACTGCTCCATAACTCATCCTCTGTTTTTGCACCTCAGCCGAGTAGTCAGGGTAAATAGAGATCTTCTGACCATTAATGTACAGGTCCTCAGCTGCACGAGCACTCCTTAATATGGCATCTCTGTCTCTATAGTTCAGGATCCTAGCAAGGATAGTACGAGGGGGAGACCCCGGCGGGAGAGTTTTCATAGGAACGCGGTGCACCCTTTCCACCGCAAATAACTTAGACAGGTTATCAGTGCCTATCTTGTCCTGGAGCCATTTTTCAATCAATTTTGTAGGGTCATTTCCTTCAGTCTTCTCTGGGATACCCACTAGTCTCACATTATTCCTCCGTGAGCGATTCTCCAGATCATCATTCTTATTAATCAAAGCAGCACATTTTTACAGACACTGAGTGTGGGACCTCTGCATTTTAGAGAGTTGATCCTCCAGCAGACTTGATCCTCTGAATCTTCTCCTTGCACTTTCATTTTTCCTCCAGCCTGTTCCTCCTCCTCTTCAGCCTGCTCTTTCCCTGCTCCGTCCACCCAGGCATACTTTTCAAGCTTAGCAGCCACTTCTAGCCTGTTTGCATATGACGGCGCCATCTTGAGTCCGGGTTACTGCTCCTGCCTTGGCATCCTGCTGCCTTTTCCGGACCATATCTGCAGCTCTGCACAGCTTCACACGTCGGGCTGACCTCCGGTAACCTCCCTCAGCCACACAAAGCGTTATCAGCTCCCAGAGAGATCTTATATTCAGGATAAATGCAGGGTCACAGCGGAGGAGCTCCAGAAGCTGACCGCTCACTTCAGGTGCTAGGCTACGTCCCCAGCCCAAAAGATTTTGATTAGGAAATGTGGACTTCTGCCTGCACACCAATGTTAACACAAACGATTTTGATTAGGAAATGTGGACTCCTGCCTGTATTCCAATATTAGCACAAACAATTTTGATTAGGAAATGATTAGGAAATGTGGTCTGGTACCTGCACAACAATATTAGCCCAAATGATTTTGATTAGGAAATGTGGCCTTGTGCCTGAACTACGACATTGGCACAGACTATTTTAATTAGGAAATGTGGAGTCCTGCCTGCACAACAGTATTATCCCAAATGATTTTGATTAGGAAATGTGGACTCCTGCCTGCACAACACTATTAGTACAAACTAACAAACTAGATAGATGCTGGAAGGTCAATTTCACCCAGGATCCTATCTATCTGACAACTGACTGAAAGGCAGGAGCAGCTTCTCTGCACTATTACACTGACAAAATAGTGCCAGCAACACAACATGTCTGCTTTTTTATATGGAGGGGGACATGTGACTTTGGCAGCCAAAGGTAGAAGCCCTTATGTCTAGACATTATGGATGGTTTCTGCTCCCTGATTGGCAGCTGGAATCTACACACATTAAGTTATTCCTCTGACCTCTCCCCACCACCTCCCCTCATAAAAACGCCCTCACGCTCATCATACAGCACCACTATCCTAGCCAAAGTCCTAACAAAAGCATTAATGGAAACGCGATTATTTACAGAACTGTGCCCGAATTTTGCCGACTTTGAGGGAAAACGCTCGAGAATCCGAACACGAATCTGAATGTGCTACGTTTATGCCAAACATTTTCCAAACATGTTCGCTCATCTCTATTCAGCACCACAAAATTATTTAGGTTCAACCAATTTGGCTGTGGAACAGTGTAATGGGTTCCATAGCTTCTAATATGTAACATGTTCATTGTTTTTTGTTCGTAGCGGTTCAAGACTCAAGCATAGGACCAAGTCCAGGAGGTCAGTCTACAGATGATGGTAAGATTTGGTGCAGTCCCTCTGGATGTGCTGGGTGTAATTATAGTTTGCTACATCAGTAAACGAACAGAGTAATTTCTTTCGACCGGTAGGGCTCTCACCAATATACAGTATATTGAGTTATACTCAGTTTAGTGAATCTGTCATGATAGGCACCTTAGTTTAATAATTTGGTATCTACATATTTAAAATCAAAATCTTGTTTCCACCATAGGTAAATTGATATACTCTGGATTTTTGTGACAGCTTTGAGACAAATAACAAATTCTTACTTCATGGCTACCTGCTTTAAGTGTATTTTAAATGTTTAAAAGGGGTTGTACCACAAACAAAGTACATTTCAATTAATAGATCTTGGATCCAAAAAAAAGTTCCATAATTGGATTTGATAAAAAATAAATGTTCCTGTGCTGAGATAATCTTAAATATGTGCCCCTGCTGTGTACTGTGTAATGGCTGTGTCTGACCGTACAGGAACATGGTCTGATCATACCACAGCACCTGGGCAGGGGAGGATGCAAAAGAGTATAATGACAGGACAGCATGGAGTCACGACTGATTCTTTCTATAGGGTAAAATATGCTTTTAAGCAGCCAGGGAAATGTTTTACCTTACAGAAAGAATCATCTGCGATCCCATGCTGTCCTGTCTGTATACTCTTTTGGTTCTTCTCCTGCCCAGCAGCTGTGGTATGATCAGACCATGTTCCTGCATGGTCAGACACAGACATTACACAAGACCTAAAAACGGATACAGAGTACCCAAAGCACACCACTCAAGGGAGGTATATAAAAAATAGTACTTTTTTTTCAAAATTCAATACATCTAATAACAAAAACATGAATCAAAGGGTAAAGACATGAGACATGTATGGGGAAACAATCAAAGAAGGAAAGGACTCAATTAAAAATGAGTGGTGGAATGGAACAGTAGCAGGCTATAGGGTTGCGAAGTAATAATATAGTAAATAGGTCCACGATGAGACCCAGGATGTCAGACTGGTAATAAATTGCATGTAGTGCAGACCATAATAGCCATTAAGACAGCCATGTGACAACCAAACAATATGTTGAGTTTATAGCTTATCCATAGTGTTGTATAAAACGCCCATCCACGGTACCACTGTCCTATGACATTGAATTATAGCCAGACACTGCTGCAGTTATGGATGAAAAATTATGTATGTCCATAAAATTCAACCAAGGGAGGGGAGATTGTTTTACTTACCGTTGTATACCTGTAGTATGAATGTATAGATTTCTCCCTTTTTTTTATTCCAGATAAATCCAAAAACACTATTGTGTGCTGTACTCCACAAACCAATGGTTTTACAATGACCTCTAAATCACGGGGAAGAGAGTTCTCCTTTGGTAAAATAATTATTACTACATATCATAATTTAACCATGGTCTTCCTGGCTTATATAATAATATTTTATGACACGGTTATGAAGTCTTTGATTTGGTTATATATTAGAAAGTCAAGCTCAGAAAATACCTAATAGCCTTATTAGGCTGATGGCATAGTTCTAAGAGTCCATTTACATTGCACAATTATCATAAACGAGTGAAAATCTTGCAGAGTAAACAGTTTCCTGATCACCCAATAAGCAAGAAAAATGCTCATTTGTTGGGTTGAAATTATTTTTGGATTTGCACTAAAAATTATCGTTCTCGGTAGCGCATCGTTTTGTGTAAACTGGACCTTTGCTGTTGAGAACAGTGGCAGCCTTTGCGCACAGAATGAAGGGTCTATAGTGTGTTAGCGTTTCATTTTCTTCGAAGTTTTCACCGACACAAGGGTGTTTCCTGCCACCAGCTGTGTACGAAGATGTCAAACAGACAACTCACATGCATGGGGCAGTGTTGTAGTTCCCTGCACAGTGAGTGAAGGGTGTGCCGCATTATATCAGCTATGCAATCTCCTTAATTTTAAAAAGGTTGTTCACACTCAATTGCTAAATTCCCCTTTGTAATATAAAAACAGCCTATACTCACCTCCGGGGCTCGCGTAGTTCCTGCAACATCAGCGCCTGGTCTCCAAGGGCTTGCATGACATTATTTTGCCATGTCAGTCCTACAGACAATCAGAGGCTGCTACATTCTCACTAACTTCAGATGAAACTGACACCCGGAAGAAGTGAAAGGTGCTGCTACTCTCTCACTTCCTCAAAATTTCAGTTACATCGGAAGGAAGTGAGAGTGAAATGGCTACAGGGCTCATGTGGCAAAACAGCATCACGCAAACCAGTTTTGTCATTGCTGGAACAGTGCTGACACCGGAAGTAAGTATAGACTTATGTTATTATACAAAGGAGAATATAGCAATTGAGAATATGTTGTCTTAGTAGTGGACAACCTTTAAGGATTGGGATGGTCTTAGTAATTGCCCACTGACCACAAAGTGACATCATATCCTAGTGATAGACCATCACTTTATTAGATGAGAATAACTTTGCAAGCCATTGAATTGATGACACAGCTTTGTAGTCTTTATAAATTGTTTTCTAAAGCTAATTGTCCCATTTCCACCCACAACAGAGGCTTGGAATGCTAAAATTACTGATCTAAAACAGAAAGTTGAAGCCCTGTTAGATGAGAAATGTGGTAAGTAGCTTAATAGTCTTAATAAGTTTTGAGTCACATATAGTCTTCCAACTTGTTAAGTTTTTGACTTTTAACATACCGTATTTTTCGGACTATAAGACGCACTTTTTTCCTCCAAATTTTTTGAGGAAAGTGAGGGGTGCGTTTTATAGTCTGGATGTAACTTATATATATGTTCCCAGTGGCTGTGGATGTGAAGCGGCAGCGGAGGAGCGAGTCACAGGAGGCAGGAGCCAGGTGCTGCGGCTAACACTGTGCCCACTGTTAAAGAAAATTAATATTCACTGTACTCCACTCCCATGGGCGTGGGGAGCAGTGAATATTCATTCTGTCTAATAGTGGGCACATTGTTAGCCGCTAGCTTCCTGCAGCAGCTGTGCGATCTCATGTGTCCACTATTAAAGAGAATGAATATGCACTGCTCTCCATGCCCATAATCCCAGGTGTGGAATGCAGTGAGTATTCTGGCAACTGACCTCAGGGTGTTAGGGCGCATAGTAGTGACTCAGGTAAGTAAGAATTGTTTTTTTATGTGTACAGCGTGATGGTGGCCATGTACACCAGGATGGGGGGACCATGTATACCAGGATAGAGATAAAGGGGCCATGTATACCAGGATGAGGGTCATGTATACCAGGATGGGGATGGTGGCCATATATAGCAGGATGGAGATGGTGGCCATATATAGCAGGATGGAGATGGTGGCCATATATAGCAAGATGGGGGCCATGTATGCCAGGATGGGGTGGCCATATATGCCAGGATTGGGATCGTGGCCATGTATACCAGGATCGGGAATGTGACCATGTATACCAGGATGGGGTTGGTGGTCATGCATACCAGGATGGGGATGGTGGCCATGTATACCAAGATGGGGATGGTGGCCATTTGAAAGCTTTTATGCCCGTTGTTTGATTACCGTAATTGACCCCATGGTATCACTAAATTCATTATTTGTGGGTCGACTTCAGTTGGCAGGAAACATTTATTTTAATTCTTGGCTGCTTGGGACATCAGAATATGAATTTAGTGCAGAGTTTGACTTCTGCCCTGTCTGTATTTCTTTTGCAACTGCGTATTTGAGTGGTCTAAGGGGAGAATTTGTAAAAATAGTAAACATATTTCACATGAACTAATCCTATTTTCAAAGAGTTTACCAAAGAGTTACTAGCTAACTATTTCTTTTAATTTAGGGGAGGCTCTAGGTATGAAAGAACCATTCAAAGTGCCATTTGCATTGTTTGAATCCTACCCAGAAGACTTCTACGTGGAAGGTCTTCCCGAGGGAGTTCCATTCCGCAGACCTTCCACTTTTGGCATTCCTAGATTGGAGAAAATTCTTAGAAACCGAGCGAAGATTAAATTTATTATTAAAAAGTGAGGCAGTCCATATTTCATGCACTATTTAGTAAAATCATTTCTTGACTTTATAATTGAATATTTTACTATATTTTTTGTATTTTCTTTTTTTTTCATCAGACCTGAATTATTTGAGGCTGCTGCTAAAGACACTTCACTACAGTACCCACAAAGTAAGTATTCATGTTTAACCCACGGAGTATAATGCCAGTTCTGTCTCACAAGACATTCTTCTCTGCATTTTTTGCTGATCATATTAATTCCAAGATCCCATAATTGACACCAATTAATTCATATTTAAAAGTTATAGGACGTTCAAATAAACTTTTATGTTTAGCCTTTCAAGATCTAAACTTTTTGCCAATGAAAAGAAACATTCATTATTTTTACGTACACTGCTCGCAACTAAGAGATTGTTATAATGCATCAGGATATGCAATTCTCTTTAAGCTGAACGTTGTTGGATTTCATCAGTTCCAAACAATATTATTTTCTTTTTATAAGTAATTTAACATAAGTTTCCTAAGAAAAAGTCTTGTTTTCACTTTAAGTAGGAATCCAGGCACAAAATAAACCAGTCACTGCATCCGGAGTTAACGATCTTAATATCATCCAAGTAACAGTACCAGGTATGTGGTATGCACACATTCTTAGCAGTTGGTACACAGAATTCTTAAAATGATAAATAGTTTGAGGCTCTGCCAAGGTTGTGTCTGGCAAATGGAGGTAGAAACTCTGAACAGCACTATGGCCTCGATTCATTAAGACTAGTGTTGTGCACACTAGTCTTAGGCTAAGTTCACACTAGGGGTTTTTCCTGTGTGTTTTGAAGCTTGTTTTTTATGCTAATTTTCAGTTGCTTTTTACTGTACCAGCAAATTTTGGAAATCTCATGCACACACATTGTTTTTTGTCATCTGTATTTTGTGCTTTCCATGGTTTTTTGGACCTAGAGCATGTCACTTTGTTCAATTTTTTCACCCATCGACTTGAATGTGTGGTGAAAAAAATGCAGGTATCATTTTTTGCAGCGTTTTTTGTGCCAAAACCTCATTCTTTGGAATAGCATGCACAAGAGACAATTCTAGCCTCAAAAAACGCATAAAAAGGTGAAAAATGCAAGAAAAACATGTTTTTTTCTGCAGCTTCTTTCCTGCCAAGAGATCAGTTTTTGCTGTAGAAAAAAAAGCTGAAAAAAAACGCCTAGTGTGAACTTACCCTTTATGAATCTGATAACTGGCGTGACATGCATCTAATTCATTCAAGAGGCACTTGCCACTTAGTGAAATAGTCACACCTTACAACTCGCGCGCACCATCGCCAGAAATATTACTTGAGTCGGGTCATAGTGTACATTTATGGCAAAATTTAAGCCACTAAAGTGGTGTAAATGTTCATGAGTTAGATGGGCGAGCTTAGCTTTGCCCCGTCATGCCAAGAACTTTGGCAGAGCTAGCCAAGTTGGCGTAAAAACTGCAAGAGTTGCAGTTTTTCAGTTGTGCAAAAATTTTGTGACATTTGAAGTTGCTATACACCAGAAAAGTGTCTAAAACACTTTTATGAATCAGGGTACATGACTCTTATGGAGAAATCCTAATGTGTGTATACATCCTCAATAACGCTTGGTCATTGTCAGCATGAAAATTCTTGTTTTAACTCTCTGTAATGTACTGATGTGAAAAATACATTCACTGTTCGAGAGCTGGATTTTCTTCATATTGATGCATCCTGTCTGTATGGCTGCCTTTTTTTCCATTGATGTTTTTTTTTTTAACATAACCATTTATAAGGCACTGTTATACTTTTTATATTAAAAAATGTATACATTTCTTTCAATTTGATATTTCAGTTGTTTTTTTTTCATATTATTTTGTAGATATGGACGCAGAGAGAACAATTAAAATAGACAAGACTCGTCAATTGAGGGAACAGGTTAATGAACTATTTAGTCGGAAATTTGGTAAGCAGTAAGCAATAATACAGAATTATACTTTATATTGTAACAGACAGTACACACAATAATATACAATAAACCTCTAATATACTAAGTGGAGCCTTGCACATAAGCAGATCTAATAGAGTAAATCAGTTCTATGGACTGTAATCAATGCTATTCAACATTTAAATCAAGTCTGCCCCAGATTTTACAATAGAAGCTGCAAAAATTATTAAATTCATCTCTTAGACCTAATGAAGTTAATATATTTAAATTCATAATCCATGTTAGGATGGCTCTGTTATGTATACACACACACGGTAGGGAAAATAAGTATTTGATACACTGCCAAATTTGCACGTTTCCCCACCTACAAAGAATGGAGAGGTCTGTAATTTTTTTCGTAGGTGCACTTCAACTGTGAGAGACAGAATCTAAAAATAAAAAACAGAAAATCACATTGTATGATTTTTAAATAATTAAATAGCATTTTATTGCATGAAATAAGTTGTTGAGCACTTACCAACCAGCAAGAATTCTGGCTCTCACAGACCTGTTAGTTTTTCTTTAACCCCTTCCCGACCTGTGACACAGCATACGCGTCATGAAAGTCGGTGCCAATCCGACCTGTGACGCATATGCTGTGTCACAGAAAGATCGCGTCCCTGCAGATCGGGTGAAAGGGTTAACTCCCATTTCACCCGATCTGCAGGGACAGGGGGAGTGGTAGTTTAGCCCAGGGGGGGGTGGCTTCACCCCCCCGTGGCTACGATCGCTCTGATTGGCTGTTGAAAGTGAAACTGCCAATCAGAGCGATTTGTAATATTTCACCTAAAAAACTGGTGAAATATTACAATCCAGCCATGGCCGATGCTGCAATATCATCGGCCATGGCTGGAAACACTTATGTGCACCCACCCCACCGATCGCCTCCCCAGCCCCCCGATCTGTGGTCCGCTCCCCTCCGTCCTGTGCTCCGCTCCCCCGTCCTCCTGTCCGCTCCCCCCGTGCTCCAATCACACCCCCCGTGCTCCAATCAAACCCCCCCGCACTCCGATCCACCCCCCCGCACTGCGATCCCCCCCCCCGTGCTCCGATCCCCCCCCGCACAGCGATCCCCCACCCCGTGCTCCAATCCACCCCCCCGTGTTCCGATCCAACCCCCCGTGCTCCGATCCACCCCCCGTGCTCCGACGCCCCCCCCGTACCCTGATCTCCCCCCCCTTATACTTACCTAGCCTCCCGGGGTCCGTCCGTCTTCTTTCCTGGGTGCCGCCATCTTCCAAAATGGCGGGCGCATGTGCAGTGCGCCCGCCGAATCTGCCGGCAGGCAGATTCGTTCCAAAGTGAGTTTTGATCACTGAGATATAACCTATCTCAGTGATCAAAATAAAAAAAATAGTAAATGACCCCCCCCCCCTTTGTCACCCCCATAGGTAGGGACAATAAAAAAAAAATAAAGAATTTTTTTTTTTTGTTCCACTAATGTTGGGGTAAGAACTAGGGTTAGTGGTAGGGGTAGGGTTAGGGGTAGGGTTAGGGGTAGGGTTAGGGATGTGCACACGTATTCTGGTCCTCTGCGGATTTTTCCGCAGAGGATTTGATAAATCCGCAGGGCTAAACCGCTGTGGATTTATCGCGGATTTACCGCGGTTTTTCTGCGCATTTCACTGCGGGTTTACAACTGCGATTTTCTATTGGAGCAGTTGTAAAACCGCTGCGGAATCCGCAGAAAGAAGTGACATGCTGCAGAATGTAAACCGCTGCGTTTCCGTGCAGTTTTTCCGCAGCATGTGTACAGCGATTTTTGTTTCCCATAGGTTTACATTGAACTGTAAACTCATGGGAAACTGCTGCGGATCCGCAGCGTGTGCACATACCTTTAGAATTAGGCTATGTGCACACGGTGCGGATTTGTCTGCGGATCCGCAGCAGTGTTCCATCAGGTTTACAGTACCATGTAAACATATGGAAAACCAAATCCGCTGTGCCCATGGTGCGGAAAATACCACGCGGAAACGCTGCGTTGTATTTTCCGCAGCATGTCAATTCTTTGTGCGGATTCCGCAGCATTTTACACCTGTTCCTCAATAGGAATCCGCAGGTGAAATCCGCACAAAAAACACTGGCAATCCGCGGTAAATCCGCAGGTAAAACGCAGTGCCTTTTACCCGCGGATTTTTCAAAAATGGTGCTGAAAAATCTCATACGACTCCGCAACGTTGGCACATAGCCTTAGGGTTAGGGTTGGAATTAGGGTTGTGGTTAGGGTTAGGGGTGTGTTGGGGTTAGGGTTGTGGTTAGGGGTGTGTTGGGGTTAGGGTTGTGATTAGGGTTACGGCTACAGTTGGGATAAGGGTTAGGGGTGTGTTGGAGTTAGAATTGAGGGGTTTCCACTGTTTAGGCACATCAGGGGGTCTCCAAACATGGCGCCACCATTGATTCCAGCCAATCTTGTATTCAAAAAGTCAAATGGTGCTCAATCACTTCCGAGCCCCGACGTGTGCCCAAACAGTGGTTTACCCCCACATATGGGGTACCAGCATACTCAGGACAAACTGCGCAACAATTATTGGGGTCCAATTTCTCCTGTTACCCTTGAGAAAATAACAAATTGCTTGCTAAAACATCATTTTTGAGGAAAGAAAGATTATTTTTTATTTTCACGGCTCTGCGTTGTAAACGTCTGTGAAGCACTTGGGGGTTCAAAGTGCTTACCACATATCTAGATAAGTTCCTTGGGGGGGTCTAGTTTCCAAAATGGTGTCACTTGTGGGGGGTTTCTACTGTTTAGGCACACCAGGGGCTCTGCAAACGCAACGTGACGTCCGCAGACCATTCCATCAAAGTCTGCATTTCAAAAGTCACTGCTTCCCTTCTGAGCCCCGACGTGTGCCCAAACAGTGGTTTACCCCCACACATGGGGTATCAGCGTACTCAGGAGAAACTGGACAACAACTTTTGGGGTCCAATTTCTCCTGTAACCCTTGGGAAAATAAAAAATTCTGGGCTAAAAAATTATTTTTGAGGAAAGAAAACGTATTTATTATTTTCACGGCTCTGCGTTATAAACTTCTGTAAAGCACTTGGGGGTTGAAAGTGCTCACCACATATCTAGATAAGTTCCTTTGGGGGGTCTAGTTTCCAAAATGGGGTCACTTGTGGGGGGTTTCTACTGTTTAGGCACACCAGGGGCTCTGCAAACGCAACGTGACGCCCGCAGACCATTCCATCAAAGTCTGCATTTCAAAAGTCACTACTTCCCTTCTGAGCCCCGACGTGTGCCCAAACAGTGGTTTACCCCCACACATGGGGTATCAGCTTACTCAGGAGAAACTGGACAACAACTTTTGTGGTCCAATATCTCCTGTAACCCTTGGGAAAATAAAAAATTCTGGGCTACAAATTTATTTTTGAGGAAAGAAAACGTATTTATTATTTTCACGGCTCTGCGTTATAAACTTCTGTGAAGCACTTGGGCGTTCAAAGTGCTCATCTCACATCTAGATAAGTTCCTTGGGGGGTCTAGTTTCCAAAATGGGGTCACTTGTGGGAGGTTTCTACTGTTTAGCCACATCAGGGGCTCTGCAAACGCAACGTGACGCCCGCAGAGCATTCCATCAAAGTCTGCATTTCAAAACGTCACTACTTCACTTCCGAGCCCCAGCATGTGCCTAAACAGTGGTTTACCCCCACATATGGGGTTTCAGCGTACTCAGGAGAAACTGGACAACAACTTTTGGGGTCAAATTTCTCCTGTTACCCTTGGGAAAATAAAAAATTGCGGGCTAAAAAATCATTTTTGAGAAAAGAAATTTTTTTTTTTTTCATGGCTCTGCGTTATAAACTTCTGTGAAGCACTTGAGGGTTCAAAGTGCTCACCACACATCTAGATTAGTTCCTTTGGGGGTCTAGATTCCAAAATGGGGTCATTTGTGGGGGATCTCCAATGTTTAGGCACACAGGGGCTCTCCAAACGCGACATGGTGTCCGCTAATGATTGGAGCTAATTTTCCATTTAAAAAGCCAAATGGTGTGCCTTCCCTTCTGAGCCCTGCCGTGCGCCCAAACAGTGGTTTACCCCCACATATGGGGTATCTGCGTACTCAGGACAAACTGGACAACAACATTTGTGGTCCAATTTCTCCTATTACCATTGGCAAAATAGGAAATTCCAGGCTAAAAAAATCATTTTTGAGAAAAGAAAAATTATTTTTTATTTTCATGGCTCTGCATTATAAACTTCTGTGAAGCACCTGGGGGTTTAAAGTGCTCAGTATGCATCTAGATAAGTTCCTTGGGGGGTCTAGTTTCCAAAATGGGGTCACTTGTGGGGGAGCTCCAATGCATAGGCACACAGGGGCTCTCCAAACGCGACATGGTGTCCACTAACAATGGGAGCTAATTTTCATTCAAAAAGTCAAAAGGCGCGCCTTCCCTTCCGAGCCCTGCCGTGTGCCCAAACAATGGTTTACCCCTACATATGAGGTATCGGCGTACTCAGGAGAAATTGCTCAACAAATTTTAGGATCCATTTTATCCTATTGCCCATGTGAAAATGAAAAAATTGAGGCGAAAAGAAATTTTTTGTGAAAAAATACTTTCATTTTTACGGATCAATATGTAAAGCACCTGGGGGTTTAAAGGGCTCACTAGGCATCTAGATAAGTTCCTTGGGGGGTCCAGTTTCCAAAATGGGGTCACTTGTGGGGGAGCTCCAATGTTTAGGCACACAGGGTCTCTCCAAACGCGACATGGTGTCCGCTAACGATGGAGATAATTTTTCATTCAAAAAGTCAAATGGCGCTCCTTCCGAGCCTTACCATGTGCCCAAACAGTGGTTTACCCCCACGTGTGAGGTATCGGTGTACTCAGGAGAAATTGCCCAACAAATTTTAGGATCCATTTTATCCTGTTGTCCATGTGAAAATGAAAAAATTGAGGCTAAAAGAATTTTTTTGTGAAAAAAAAGTACTTTTTCATTTTTACGGATCAATTTGTGAAGCACCTGGGGGTTTAAAGGGCTCACTATGCATCTAGATAAGTTCCTTGGGGCGTCTAGTTTCCAAAATGGGGTCACTTGTGGGGGAGCTCCAATTTTTAGGCACACGGGTGCTCTCCAAACGTGACATGGTGTCCGCTAAAGAGTGCAGCCAATTTTTCATTCAAAAAGTCAAATGGCGCTCCTTCCCTTCCAAGCCCTGCCGTGCGCCCAAACAGTGGTTTACCCCCACATATGAGGTATCAGCGTACTCAGGACAAATTGGACAACAACTTTCGTTGTTCAGTTTCTCCTTTTACCATTGGGAAAATAAAAAAATTGTTGCTGAAAAATCATTTTTGTGACTAAAAAGTTAAATGTTCATTTTTTCCTTCCATGTTGCTTCTGCTGCTGTGAAGCACCTGAAGGGTTAATAAACTTCTGGAATGTGGTTTTGAGCACCTTGAGGGGTGCAGTTTTTAGAATGGTGTCACTTTTGGGTATTTTCAGCCATATAGACCCCTCAAACTGACTTCAAATGTGAGGTGGTCCCTAAAAAAAATGGTTTTGTAAATTTCGTTGTAAAAATGAGAAATCGCTGGTCAAATTTTAACCCTTATAACTTCCTAGCAAAAAAAAAAATTTTGTTTCCAAAATTGTGCTGATGTAAAGTAGACGTGTGGGAAATGTTATTTATTAACTATTTTGTGTCACATAACTCTCTGGTTTAACAGAATAAAAATTCAAAATGTGAAAATTGTGAAATTTTCAAAATTTTCGCCAAATTTCCGTTTGTATCACAAATAAACACAGAATTTATTGACCTAAATTTACCACTAACACGAAGCCCAATATGTCACGAAAAAACAATCTCAGAACCGCTAGGATCCATTGAAGCGTTCCTGAGTTATTACCTCATAAAGGGACACTGGTCAGAATTGCAAAAAACGGCAAGGTCTTTAAGGTCAAAATAGGCTGGGTCATGAAGGGGTTAAGAAGCCCTCCTACTCTGCACTCATTACCTGCATTAATTGCACTTGCATAAAAGACACCCGTCACACACTCAATCACACACCAACCTCTCCACCACGGCCAAGACCAGAGAGCTGTCTAAACACACTAGGGACAAAATTGTAGACCTGCAGAAGGCTGGGATAGGCTACAGGTCAATAATCAAGGTATAAACATGAACTTTATTAACAATAATGCCACACCTAAATACACGCAACCGTCACATACTGACAGTACAGACACAGACACAAATAGTATAAGACACCAGAAAAATGGGTCTACCGCATATAAATAATGTACATAACACCACACAGTATAAAATAGGAATGTGCAGGCAGGAAATTATCCCCAATAGAATCTCCTGGCAGTCTAGATCCCATACGGGGTACACCATAGGTATGGTATGTAAATGAACGGGAAATCTCACCCACAATAAGTGCCTCACGTCAGACACTATAAAGGTAAAGAGGGGGTAAAGGGGAACATGCCTCACCTCACTGCAGGTAGACCACTATACACGCCTCGATGCGCGTTTCGCCTCGCTTTCTCAAGGGGTAGTATCGGTGTCCCCATACACTTAGGTAGCTGTTATTTCGGATGATCATTGGGCCAGCAGCCATTTTGGACGTCTTTCTCATACACTGAAGCTCACATTTGGCTGAGGGCTTCTGTGTTCCCTATGAGAGACTCTCGCAGATATCTTCTTCTTGTGGCTTATCTCCCGGAGAACAAAGCGACCGGAAGTCCAAAATCAGCCTTGCCGCCTGATTGACGCCTTCCCCAGGAATTAGTTGACCTGTGCCCGGCCTAAACCTGTTAATATATCCAACATTAATCTTATGTGTATGGAGGACTTTACAATTTAATTATACCAGTAAACAAGAGGTAATCTTTCCTCACTCTTTATATGGATGTTCCTCAGATAAACTTTTGTGACATAGGTCTGCTCTCCTATTAGCCAATATGGCACAACATTTACTGCTTTTGTCTCTGCGGTGATTGACGGCTAGCAGCGGGAAATACAATGGACTAGCAACCTACTTAGGGCAGTATAGTGTGATCCTCTTTAATATAGATTATTGATCTAACGATTAACCCTTCTTCATATAACTTTTTTTTTTGCTCAGCAGTCTTTGATGGTTGGTTAAATGAGATGGATTTTAGAGGATTTTAGAGAATGCTCGTGTCATGTTAACTGATTAGAAAACAAAATAATCAATTATTTATGTTCTATAGGAGAAGCCATTGGCATGAACTTCCCAGTGAAAGTTCCTTATCGGAAAATTACCGCCAACCCTGGGTGTGTTGTAGTGGATGGGATGCCACCAGGGGTTTCATTTAAAGCCCCCAGTTATCTAGAAATAAGTTCAATGCGCAGAATCCTGGATTCAGCACAGTTTATAAAATTTACAGTCATAAGGTGAGTTATGCAGTGAGGAATTGGCTGATACCAAGTCGTTACAAGGCAAAATCTTTAACACTCTTGAGATTTGACGTCATTTGGTGATAGGTGGTATATTAATATCTAATGCCAACATAACCCCTAAACATCCAAAAAGTTGCGGCAGCATCATGTGGTCATAGAATATTAGAATTACTTTAAATTGTATTAGTGTCATGTTTACTATATATTAAATGTAAGGTTCTTACTGCTTCTTTTTATCTAGTGTGAGTTTGCTTGCCGAGATAAAATGGATGTATTCAGATGGGTTGCTGCAGTAATATTACATGTCTCTCTCTTTCGATTCTGCATTTGAATGAGTTTTTTTATTTTATTTTATAGGCCTTTTCCTGGGCTGGTACTTAGCAACCGTGAGTATATTTTTCAGAAAAGGTTTTTCTTTTTTTCGTAGTCTTTTAATAGGTAAATAAGAATTAATATTGACCAGCTCCCAAAATCGGTGTATCTGTAACCCACTACCTGATCAGACTTTTTTTTATGTAATAGGTCTTTTCTAAATAAAGTATACATATATGTGTTTTCGTGAAGGGGCTGTTAAAAATACTGTTATTCTACAGTATGGACATCTTTCTGACAGTGTGCTATGTTAGGATAACGATTTGGAATAGATGGTAATTAAAGACTTTTGCTCTCACATTTTAAGCTTCCACACACATTAGATAGCTGTCAGCCATACGATCATTCAGCTCACAGCTGTCTCTTCTGACTACCCCTACAGCTGTCTCTTCTGACTATGTTTTCTATAAGAGCCGCTGCCAGACTTGGATTAGCTGTTAAAATTTTAACTGCCTGATTTTTCTCTTCCCCAATATCATCTGTCTGGAGAGAGCTGGGCGGCCTAATACACATTAGATGGTCAAAATCAGTGGATACAGCCAACTTTCATCTAATGTGTATTGGGGCCTATAGTTGTTTAAATTCAGGAGTAGAGTAAAGGATGTCTCATTGTCTTTTCCCTTTCCAATTAGTTCCTTTAATTGTGCTTAAGGTAATGGTGGGAAGTAATCGTTGGGAAAATAGCCATAAAATAAAAAAAAATTGTGTTAAGGAATTCCATACTTAGAAGGATGCAGTTCTTTGTTTTACAATTTATATGCCATGGTTTCATATTTCTAATAGTAAATGATAAATATTACATAAATTATCATATTATTAGCAATTGGAGTACAAGAGAACGATCAGCCTCCAGCAGATGTCAAGCACAATCTAGGCAACTAATCCATAAATAATAAGATACATCCTCTCCTCCCTACCCCAAAGTTAAGTTCACAAAATGTGTGTACAAATGCCTTAAAGGAATCTGTCAGTGGTAAAAGGTGGTGTAACGAGTGTGAGACATGTAACTAGCACAGTACAGCAGAACTTAACTTTGTCTCCTTACAAACACATTTGCTGCAGTAATAGTGCAAAACTGATTGTCTGTGAGATGTAACCTGCAGATGTGTCAGTTATACTCACACACAGCTCTGCAGTGAGATCAGGAGAGCAGAGAGCGGCCATTACACATCACACTGGTATCTTCCCTTCATATGTTGTATAATAAGCTCTGGAGGCAGATTATCATGCAGATCAGTGTCCAGCCCATAGTCCGCAACTGCTCATCTACATATAAAAAAAAAGTGTATTTCTCTGTAAAAGACATCAGATCTCAGATACTAAAGGTATAATTTTATTCAACATCCTATGACCTACATGCCCATATAAAAAAGTTCCGGCTGGCGCCAGTAACAGCTGATCGGTGGGGAGCCGGCTGTCATACCTCCATCATTCAGATATTGATGGCCTATCCTGAGGTTAGGCCATCCATAAAAAAAGAGTAGTGGCCAACCCCTTTAAATTACCTTCTATTCTAAATTGCCTTCCTGGAATACCACACTATTGTTAGGTACAGGTCTGTTTGGTAAAAAGGAGCACTGATATAATAAGTATATATGTCCCTATCTCCTACGCCTCATTGGGGGACACAGGACCATGGGTGTTATGCTGCTTGCCACTAGGAGGACACTAAGTAATCACAAAAGAGTTAACTACTCCTCTGCCGTATACACCCCTTGACTGGCCAGTAACGACTCAGTTCTTGCTTAGTGTCTGTAGGAGGCACTTGGGTCTGTTTTCAGACCCCACCGTTTTTTTATTTTTATTTTCTGTAAATTTTTATTTTTTAATTAACGGAGTGAAGGGGGCGACGGATTCTTTTCAGTTTCCGCTCTCCCCCGAACCATCAACAGGCGAGCACGGCGAGTATACCTCCCCATACCTCCCCTGCGACGACTGGGGCATGCCTAAGCTACACCAGGGCGACGGTTCCTATATGGTCCCGATCTCCCCCCTGTAAGAGGGCGAGCACATAGAGTATATCTCTTATGTGCATCTCCCGGGCTCATCAGAAATTATGCCCTCACCTCGGCGTCACGTAGACCCCACAGTATCCGTAAGTCCCCTGTGGCAGGCATTTCCGTAAGTCCCCCGCGGCAGGTACAGCCATATACTATGTCTCAATCTAAGGACGCAAAAAGGGGCAATAAAAAGCACACTGTATTTTTTACTTCATGTGCCACTTGCAATTCTACGTTGCCACGTGCCCACAATTCCCCTTTGTGCCAGAACTGTGACCCGGCCCGTGCGCAGCTGCCTTCTGCCGCCACCTCCAATGTCTCCACCGACCCCGCCGAGCCTAACCCTCCTGAGTGGGCTGCGTCCTTGTCACGTTCAATGGAGTCCTTCGTCAAGGCATTGGACTCTTTCCGAGGTTCCTCCTTAAGCCAGAACTCTCCTCCGTCGGCTACGACGGAATCTGGCGATGGTGCGGGGCCGTGCGACCACAGGAGGCGTACCGTTCTACGGGACTCTCGGGGTGCCAGAAAAAGAACCCTTCCCTCATCTCCTGTCTATGCTCGAGCTTCAGCATCTGTGAGCTCATCTCCTCATTCCCCTCCCCTGAGGGTCGCATTGTACATGACTCAGTATACGAGTCGGAGGAATCTTTAACCCAAGACTCCTCTATCGGTCAGGAGACACTTGACTCCCTTATTGAGGCAGTCAACAAAACACTAATGGTGGACGACGAATCTGTTTCCTCTCAGGAACACGTCGTATCTTTTAAAAAGACTAAACGCGTCCAAAAGATATTTGCTAATCACCCTGAGTTTCAGGACATTATCCAAAAACACAGGGAACACCCGGAGAAGCGTTTTACGGCTCAAAAAGCCACGGAAGCGAAATATCCTTTCTCCAAGGATCTAGTGAAGGAGTGGCTTCTCTCTCCTTTTGTGGATCCTGCCTTATCGCGACTCGCATCCAAAACAGTCTTATCCCTGTCCGACGGCTCATCAGTCAAAAATCCTTCTGACCGTCAAATTGATTATCTGGCTCGCTCAGTCTTTGAGCCCTCAGGAGCAGCTCTCCTTCCATCTTTTGCAGCTACCTGGGTGGCTAAGGCAATGGTGGCCTGGGCAGAGGTGTTAACCTCTACCGTCCATGGCAGTAATCTTCCCCCAGAGGTGGCCAGTCTAGCTAACCAGATAGCTCAGGCCGGAGATTTCGTAGTTAACGCTTCCATAGATGCGGCTAATTGCGCAGCGCAAGCTGCTGCAAACGCAATTTCCATCAGGAGGGCCTTATGGTTCCGCGATTGGCGAGCAGATTCTGCTTCCAAAAAGTCGCTGACTTCTCTACCTTACCAAGCGGGCCGTTTATTTGGGGAGAAACTAGACCAAATCATTTCTGACGCTACCGGAGGGAAGAGTAAATTTCTTTCCCAGCAAAAACCCGCCCGGCCTTTTCAGAATCAACAGCAGTTTTGAGTCCGGTCCTTTCGTAACAACTCCAGTTGGTCCTCCTCTTCCCCTGGTTCGGGACGACGGGAAAACAGAAATCCCCAGGTCTCATACAGACCAAACCGTTCCTGGAAACCCAGACCGAGACCTTCTGCCCCTAAGCCATCCGCATCACTTAAACCTTCTACACAATGACTTGTCGACGTGTCCGGCGGACACCAACAAAGTAGGCGGACGCCTTCTTTCGTTCCGTCAAAATTGGCTCTCGGCCGTTCACGACGAGTGGGTCAGAGAGCTCGTGTCTTCCGGATACAAAATCGAGTTTTCTTCCATCCCCCCTTCGCGCTTCTTCCAGTCTTCTCCCCCCAAATCAAGGACATCACATCTTCTTCAGGCTATACAGGCGCTTCAAAAGGGACGGTGTCATCGCTCTGGTCCCTCGAGACCAAAGGTTCAAGGAGTTTTACTCCAACCTTTTCGTGGTCCCAAAGAAGGACGGGACTCTACGGCCCATACTGGACCTCAAACTGCTGAACAAGTTCGTACGGGTCCGACACTTCAGAATGGACCTGCTCCGTTCCGTTGTCGCATCCCTAGAAAAAGGAGAGTTCCTTGCATCGATAGACATCAAGGATGCTTATCTACATATTCCAATTTTTCCCTCTCATCTGCAGTTCCTGCGCTTCGCAGTCCAAGAAGAAAACTCCCAGTTTGTGGCCTTGCCCTTCAGACTTGCCACCGCCCCAAGAGTCTTCACGAAGGTCATGGCGGCGGTCATGGCCATTCTTCACGCTCGGGGAGTGGTAGTTCTGCCCTATCTGGAGGACCTATTAATCAAGGGTCCGTCCCAGTCTGCCTGCGAGGAGTCTCTAAGTATCACCGTGGATTCTCTTTCTCGCCTGGGTTGGAAGATCAACTTCGAGAAATCATCTCCAGTGCCGGCTCAGCAAATCTGCTTCCTGGGCATGATTTTGGACTCTTCCCGCGGGTTAGTCATTCTCCCTCCAGAGAAGGTCTTATCCTTAGAACAGGGAGCACGCAAGCTCTCCCGCCCAGTCCCTCACTCCATTCGCTTCACAATGCGCATCCTTGGGAAAATGGTTGCGGCGAAGGAAGCCGTTCCGTTTGCGCAGTTCCATCGCCGTCCCCTGCAAAAGGCGCTTCTGTTAGCCTGGGACAGGAGCCCGTTTTCCCTCGACTGTCGTTTTCGCCTGCCCCCACAGGTCAGGCAGACCCTCAGCTAGTGGACGCTTCAGTCCTCCCTGAACAAAGGGAAGTCCTTTCTCCCAGTGCGCTGGTTAGTGGTGACCACCGATGCCAGCCTTTTGGGCTGGGGCGCAGTTTTCAATCACCACATGGCACAGGGTCGTTGGGCTACAAGAGAGTCGCGTCTCCCAATCAATATCTTGGAGATTCGAGCGATCACTCTTACCTTACGCAACTTTCACCACCTTCTCGCAGGCCATCCCATCAGAATCCAATCCGACAATGCCACAGCCGTGGTGTATATCAATCGGCAAGGGGGAACCCGCAGCAAGGCAGCCATGCTCGAAGTCTCCCACATCCTGCGCTGGGCCGAGACCAATCACTCGCTCATCTTGGCGATCCACATACCGGGTGTGGAGAATTGGGAAGCGGACTTCCTCAGTCGCCAAGGTCTTGCCTCGGGTGAGTGGTCCCTCCATCCGGAAGTCTTCCAGCAGATTTGCCTTCACTGGGGGACGCCGGATGTGGTTCTCATGGCCTCGAGGCTCAACAACCAGGTTCCCCAGTTAATTGCGCTGTCCCGCGACCCTTGCGCCATCGGGGCAGATGCTCTGGTCTTGTCGTGGCATCGGTTCCAGCTACCATACATATTTCCACCTCTTCCTCTGCTCCCGAGAGTCATCAAGAAGATCAGGGCAAAGGGGAGACCGGTGATTCTCGTCGCGCCGGACTGGCCACACTGAGCATGGTACGCGGAACTCGTCCAAATGGTCGTCGACGTCCCCTGGCGGCTTCCAGATGGCACGGATCTTCTCTCACAGGGCCGATTTGCAACCAGAACTCCGGGGCCCTGTCTTTGATGGCGTGGCCGTTGAATCCTGGATTTTAGTCCAAGCCGGATTCTCTCCAGGGGTTTCTTTTACCATGATTTGCGCTAGGAAACCCGTATCCATGTGCATTTATCATCGCACCTGGCGCATCTTCTTTTCATGGTGCAATACCCATGGACGTTCTCCTCTGGTTTTTTCCATTCCGTCCATTCTGGAGTTTCTCCAATCAGGTTTAGAGTCAGGCCTTGCCCTAAGCTCGCTTAAGGAACAAGTATCCGCATTGTCTGTTCTTTTCCAATGAAAGATCGCTTCCAGACTGCCGGTTAAGACGTTCATCCAAGAAGTCTCCCGGGTGGTCCCTCCCTATAGAATGCCTTTGGCGTCATGGGATCTTAACTTGGTTCTCGGAGTTCTTCAGGAGGCCCCTTTCGAACCATTGCGGGACATATCTCTCACCCTCCTTTCATGGAAGGTGGTCTTTCTCGTGGCGATTACATCAATCAGGAGAGTTTCTGAGTTGGCGGCTCTCTCTTGCCGACCCCCTTTCCTGATTTTTCACCCAGACAAGGTAGTTTTGAGAACCTCTCCCTCTTTCCTACCTAAAGTCGTCTCCTCCTTTCATCTAAATGAGGACATTGTCTTGCCGTCATTCTGTCCGGCACCAACCCATCGTATCGAGAAAGCTCTCCATACTCTGGATGTGTTTAGAGCTTTTCGGCGGTACATATCTCGCACGGCTCCCTTCCGTAAGTCGGATGTCCTATTCGTGCTTCCAGAGGGACAAAGGAAGGGTCTACCTGCCTCAAAGGCCACTCTAGCCAAGTGGATTCGCTCCACTATTCAGGAATCCTATCGTGTCAGGAACACCCCTGTCCCAGCAGGGATTAAGGCGCATTCGACTCGGTCGGCCGGTGCTTCTTGGGCCATTCGGTACCAGGCTTCCGCACAACAGCTTTGTAAAGCTGCGACTTGGTCCAGTCAGCATACCTTCTCAAAGCACTATCACATCCATACCCAGGTTTCGGCAGACGCTGCCCTTGGCAGGTGCATTCTGCAGACAGCAGTACCTCAATAAGTCAGTGGTACATGGGGTTTTAGCAGTGCAATTGCCCCCCACCCAGGGACTGCTTTAGGACGTCCCATGGACCTGTGTCCCCCAATGAGGCGTAGGAGAAAAGGAGACTTTTGTGTACTCACCGTAAAATCTTTTTCTCCGAGCCAATCATTGGGGGACACAGCACCCACCCTGTTAGCTGTTGTATTTTGTTCCTCAGTTTTGGACATAGTTTACGTGTCTTGGTTTTACTCCTACTGCTTTACTACCGAACTCGTTACTGGTCAGTCAAGGCGTGTATACTGCAGAGGAGGAGTTAACTCTTTGTGTTTACTTAGTGTCCTCCTAGTGGCAAGCAGCATAACACCCATGGTCCTGTGTCCCCCAATGATTGGCTCGGAGAAAAAGATTTTACGGTGAGTACACAAAAATCTCCTTTTTTATATTTCCTTTACTGCCTATCTACTGTAAAATGTATACATAACATCTATTCTGTACCAGTCGGCGAGCTGACATCATGCACATGTTCGGTAGGTGAAATAACCTGCACTTTTCCATCCACTTTTCCTTTTCATGTTTGGTTTCACATTAGGTTTTATGTCTTATTATTATATTGGTGTTTGTTTGTATTTCAGAAGAAACAGGCGAAAGTGAATCTGGGCCACATACAGAATCTGGTAAAAGATCTTTCTATTTTTACAAATGCTCTCTCTGTATAGCGCTTCTATAAGGTCATTTTAAATCATAAAATACAAAAGAATTGTGGTTTGGATGCTGAGAAGTATTGAGCCCTAGTCAGTACATAGGCCAGACCACGCAATTAAAAGGGTATAACTGTAAAAAATAATTATCTCCTATCCACAGACCTCCACCAACCACCAGAACTGGGGACTTCTGATGTGAATAGAGCAGCGGGGCCCATGCATGATTGCTTCTTTTATTCTCTATGGCACCGCCAGAAATAGCTGAGTATCAAGCTTTTGATACAAGTCACAGATTAGCATTCCTCATACAAGTTTATGGGTCCATGAAAAATCACTGAAAGCACTTGTTGCCGTAAAAATGTAATAATTAATTATTCAACGCGCAATGGTATAATCTGTGGTGTCAACATGCTCACTGCACCCTTATTTTCCATTTGTTCAGCCTAATGTTATACAGTTCTGTGAATCGCCTGAAGGATAAAAATGCTCACTACACCCCTACACGTTACTTGTGGGGGGTTTATGCTGTTTTGGCATTTCAGGGGCTCAAATGGTGCTCTGTTGTGTCCCCAAGCTGTAGTTTTCCACCCCATATGGGATATTGGCATACTCAGGAGAAGTTTTGACACTATCATGAAGTACAATATGTTGCGATAAAACAGTTTTATAGTCACTGGGATACGTTGAAACTTTCCAGAGTTATTAGCACATAAAGTGACACTGGTCAGAATTGTATAATTTGTCCTGGCCATGAAGGTGAAAACAGGCTGGGTGTGAAGGGGTTAATAAACCTAGACAACTATAAGGGTATGTTTCCACGTTCAGGAAACCTTCAGGATTTGCTGCGGATTGGACGCTGTGTACATCCGCAGCATCCAATCCACAGCATCCAGATGTTACAGCATGGTGGAGGGGATTTTATGAAATCCCGTCTCCACTATGCGTGCAGGGCCGCATCCGGCGACCCTGCGTAACCGGACATGCGGCACGTCTTTCCAGACTGCAGCATGTCTATTTATCTTGTGGAGACGCCCCATCTCCGCAAGATAAATAACACAGTCTAGGAATCCGGATGTGTTCAATGAATCACCGCACTTACAACAGGGGGCGGCGCTTTGGGCGGAGCAGGGTGTCCGCTGCGTCCAAAGCGCAGTGATTCCGGACAGTGGAAACATAACCTTATATAAAACTGAAATCAGATCCATAAAACTGAAATCAGATCCAACCTGCTGAAAGTGTCAAAGGTAAACGATTGTAGATTCATTATGTACTGTTATTCATCTGGTTATGCGATCCTAATTCTTTCTGCTTTATATTCTAGGGAGGACTCCAGACTGAACCCTCAATGTCCTCACTGAATGAATGTGAATTATAGACGATAGAACGTTTACGGAAATAATAACATGGTGCATTTATTATACACTGCATGTCTCCATGTATTTCATATTGTCTTCTAGTCACTACACATTTTTGTCTTGTCCGCTCCCATTATTTGGAGAGTTAGGACTCGCACATAGCGACATTTATGTGGATATGCATAAATGTGTAACATGGGAATAATCCTTTACAGTTGGCATTAGAGGTGTACTCCAGGTAGATAAAAAAAAAATATTTTAATGGATATACCTTCATAAACTATAAAGATGACATCCATAGTGTTATTTCTAATCCTGACAGTATTTGCTATTCTGTGTGATGGTGGATCTGCCTCATGATGCAGCGTTGGGGTCCTGGGTTCAAATCCCACCAAGGACAACATCTGCAAGGAGTTTGTATGTTGTCCTCATGTTTGTTTGGTTTTCCTCCAGGTTGTCCAGTTTCCTCCCACATTCCAAAGACACACTGATAGGGAAATTAGATTGTGAGCCCCATCGGGGACAGCAATGATTCTCTATTTAACCCCTTCACGACCTTTCCCTTTTCTGTTTTTGCGTTCTCGTTTTTCGCTCCCCTCCTTCCCAAAGCCATAACTTTTTTATTTTTCCATCATTATGGCCATGTGAGGGCTTATTTTTTGTGGGACAACTTGTACTTTTGACATCATTGGTTTTAGCATGTTGTGTACTAGAAAATGGGAAAAAAATTCCAAGTGCGGTGAAATTGCAAAAAAAAAGTGCAATCCCACACTTGTTTTTTGTTTGGCTTTTTTTGCTAGGTTCAATAAATGCTAAAACTGACCTGCCATTTTGATTCTCCAGGTCATTGCGAGTTCATAGACACCAAACATGTCTAGGTTACATTTTATCTAAGTGGTAAAAAATTTTTCCAAACTGCTAAAAAAAAAAAGGCGTAATTTTCCAATACCCGTAGCGTCTCCATTTTTCGTGATGTGGGGTCAGGTGAGGGCTTATTTTTTGCGTGCCGAGCTGGTGTTTTTAATGATACCATTTTGGTGCAGATAGCAGATACGTTCTTTTGATCGCCCGTTATTACATTTTAATGCAATGTCGCGGCGACCCAACAAAACGTAATTCTGGCATTTCAAATTTTTTTCTCGCTAGGCTGTTTAGCGATCAGGTTAATCCTTTTTTTTTATTGATAGATCGGGCGATTCTGAACGCGGCGATATCAAATATGTGTAGGTTTGATTTTTTTTATTGTTTTATTTTTTTACAATTTTTTTTTTTTTTTTCACTTTTGCCATGCTTCAGTAGCCTCCATGGGAGGTTAGAAGCTGGCATAGCCTGATCAGCTCTGCTACATACCAGCCATCATCAGATCGCTCCTATGTAGCTGAATTACATACTTGCATACCCTGTGGTTGGCGCTCACAGCAAGTCGGCGTCAGCAACCATAGAGGTCTCAAGGAGACCTCTGGTTGCTATGCCGATGCATCGCTGACCCCCGATCATGTGACGGGGGTTGGCGATGCGCTCATTTCCAGCCGTGCAGCCGGAAGCGCTGGTTAAATGCCGCTGTCAGCATTTGACAGCGGCATTTAAAGGGAACCTGTCACCCCGAAAATCGCGGGTGAGGTAAGCCCACTGGCATCAAGGGCTTATCTGCAGCATTCTGTAATGCTGTAGATAAGCCCCCGATGTTACCTGAAAAAGGAGAAAAAGACGTTATATTATACTCACCCAGGGGCGGTCCCGCTGCTGGTCAGGTCGGATGGGCGTCTCTGGTCCGCTGCGGCACCTCCCATCTTCTTTCCATGACGTCCTCTTCTGATCTTCAGCCACGGCTCCGGCGCAGGCGTACTTTGCTCTGCCCTCTTGAGGGCAGAGGATAGTACTGCAGTGCGCAGGCGCCGGAAAGGTCAGAGGCCCGGCGCCTGCGCACTGCAGTACTTTGTCTGCCCTCAACAGGGCAGAGCAAAGTATGCCTGCGCCGGAGCCGTGGCTGAAGATCAGAAGAGGACGTCTTGGAATGAAGATGGGAGGTGCCGCAGCAGACCGGAGACTCCCATCTGACCTGACCAGCAGCGGGACCTCCCCTGGGTGAGTATAATCTAACGTCTTTTTCTCATTTTTCAGGTAACATCGGGGGCTTATCTACAGCATTACAGAATGCTGCAGATAAGCCCCTGATGCCGGTGGGCTTACCTCACCCGCGATTTTTGGGGTGACAGGTTCCCTTTAACTAGTTAATAGCTATTGCGGGCACATGTTAGCTGTACAAAGCAGCTGACATTTTATGTCACAGATCAGAGAGGTGGCCTATTCCTGGCTTCTGGTAACAGCTAATATGCTGATAATATCTCCTTCCATACAGTCTGAGATTACGAGCGGGGCCGTCTTTCTGTTCTTCGCCTCCCCTCTCCACTCGGAATCCATGCCTGCTAATTTCACATCTACTTTATTACAGTCATAGCTTCCCTCCACACTCATAGACATGTCATAAAGAAGATGTGCAGATACAAGCTTCCATCAACTGCTGTACAACCATGACAGTGTATAATGTGCAGTGGCATGTGTCCGGCATGGAGCAGAGGAGAGTGCCGATTGTCACATGTCAGAATAAGCCTTGTGCATTATGTACTGACATATGTGAATTACCTCTCTGCCTCTGCTCTATTTTGCAAACATTGTGTTTTCTCCTGATGAAGGAGTTCTCTGAAATGTGTAGATAAATAAAACCACCATTACCATTGGATATTTTCTTGACCAGCAGGGCAGCATAATTATCCATATAACCCCTTCTACTATTGCATTTACGTCTGGTAGATTTCAGCATACGGAGCAGCAGTAGCAGGTATCTATATCTGCACAGGAGTTGTGCCTAACATAACCCAGCCCGGTGAACTATACCATAGTAGCTACAGCATTTATTGCCCGGGTCATGGCCTATTTTGCGCTTTTGTCACTTTTAAGCTACTCTGCTCCCTGCCTGATGGTAATGTACAGTAGTTGATTGCAGCCTGTATTTGCCATTTCTATATGACAGTTACAGTGTGGAGGGAAGCTATGACTGGAATAAAGAAGCTGTGAATTTAGCAGGCATGAATCCGGAGAGGGGCAGGGAAAGGTAGCATTTGGGCAGGCAGAATGCAGGCAAATGACTGCAGCTTGGCAGGAGTCTGGTCTCTGACCTCAAACTGCATGGAAGGAGATATTATCATGGGGCTGGATGTTACTAGATACCAGGAGCAAGCCACGACCAATGATTTGTAATGTAAAGTCCTAGAAGTGAGGGGGAGCAGATCCAGATTCACATTCAGTAGTAAATGCTGTCAGGGTGAGAAACAATCAGGTACGGACTGGGGCTGATATTCAGTCCTGGCATTTGAAATCACACAGGCCCATGATGTCCCCGTCCCCAAGCACCAGATGGGATATATTACTAATATTACCCTGGATGGAGCAAAGGAAGATTTACTACCAGATCAATATTTCTAATGATACCTGTGGCCGGCTGGGGTAAGTGACGGAGTCAGCGACTTTGTGTTCCATTAACAGTATGCGTGTCTTGAGAACACCGATTCTGTTAACAATGTCAATAAGGCAGCCCATGACCAGACCGGCCCTTCTGGCATTTGCCAGAATTGCCAGTTGGCCAGTCCGGCCCTGGAAACAATACTGTTAATGTCAACTTTATAGTTCATGAAAGTATGTACATTAGTGTACTTTTTTCTGTCCCTGGAGAACCTCTTTAACCTTTACTGTGAAAGTGGCAACATTCTGAGTGGGATAACATCTGTATTAATAGCTCTCTACAGTTAGCCTGTAATGGCTGCCTTTCGATGTACCATGCCCATGTGCAGTATTACACTACAACTAATAAATTATTTTCTAAGAGCTGAGCTTTTCTTATTTCACAATGACCTTTTCCTTGGTCTTGGCTTTTCTTGATGTAGCTCCAGATCATGTGTATGCAGTGGATCAGCATTAAGAACCAAAAGGGAAAATCTGTACTGAAATATAAAAGACCATTTTATACTCATTTTATGTAATCTTTTACATATATGCATATTAGCTCATATCAGCCACATCAGAAGTAGCAATCTGTACATAGCTTTGGAGTTCTTGCCGAGCAAAGTAAATCTACCTATCTGGACCCGACCTCACTTCCTTACTGACCAAAATCCCACAATGTCTATCTGCTATTTCATCCTTCTTTTCTGCTCGTTTTCTAAAACTTAACATGGACAAAACAGAATTCATCATCTTTCCCCCACCTCACTCTACCCCTCCACCCGACCTATCCATCAATGTCAATGGCTGCTCACTTTCCCTGGTCCCACAAGCTCGGTGCCTCAGGGCGATCCTTGACTCTACCCTCTCTTTCAAGCCACATATCCAAGCCCTTGCCTCCTCTTGCCGATTCCAACTCAAAAACATTTCCCGAATCTGTGTATTCCTTGACCATGAAACCACAAAAACACTAGTACATGCCCTTATCATCTCCCGCCTCGACTACTGCAACCTCCTACTCTCTGGCCTCCCCTCTAGCACTCTGGCACCACTCCAATCCATCCTAAACTCTGCTGCCCGACTAATCCACCTGTCTCCCCGTTACTCCCCAGCCTCTCCTCTCTGCCAGGCCCTTCACTGGCTTCCTATTGCCCAGAGGCTACAGTTCAAAACACTAACAATGACATACAAAGCCATTCACAATCTGACTCCTCCATACATCTGTGACATGGTCTCCCGTTACCTACCTAAACACAACCTTCGATCATCTCATTATCTAATTCTCTACTCCTCTCTCATCTCTTCCTCCCACAACCGCATCCAAGACATCTCCTGTGCTTCCCCTATACTCTGGAACTCTCTACCCCAACACATCAGTCTCTCACCTACCACAGAAACCTTCAAAAAGAACCTGAAGACCCACCTCTTCCGACAAGCTTACAACCTGCAGTGATCCCCAGTCTACTGTACTGCCGCATGACCAGCTCTACCCTCACCAAGTGTATCCTCCCCCTTCCCCTGTAGACTGTGAGCCCTCGCGGGCAGGGTCCTCTCTCCTCCTGTACTTGTGTGTGCCTTGTTTTACTCATGTTTATTGTACTTGTCTATATTTGCCCCGTTCACATGTAAAGCGCCATGGAATAAATGGCGCTATAAAAATGAATAATAATAATAATCTGAATTGAAAAGTTGGAGATAAAATAAAGAACAGATACAATTTGGCACAAATGTAATACGCCATAAGCAGATCCTTCATTGAAGTCTCTTTCATTTTAAAGAATCACTCCCACTTTTTTAATGTATTAAATGTGTGTGTTAGTGTAGTAATATTCTCGCCTATCGCCGCTATCTCAAGTGCCCAGCGCCGTTCTTCTCTGCTGCTCACTAACGTCACTGCTCTGCAGACTGGCCATGGTCACGCTGCGCTCAGCATGACCCTGAGGTTTCTTTTAGGGCTCATACTCATCAGTGTTTAAATCAGACAAGTGCCATCCAATAAAAAAATCGGATTGCGCTTGTTCTAATGTTATTCAATGAGTTATTGCTGATCTGCAATTTTCTTAGCTGGAATCTGTATGAGAACATTTTTTTAGCATGCTGCGAGTGGCTGCTGTGATGCCACAATCACTAGCGGGTTGGGGAATACTTGCTTGGCAGCAAGATTTAAGGCACACAGGGACACTTTCCACTTTAAACAGTCTATGCGGTTTATTATACAGTCATAAACCGTACCACAAACAGTCCATTACACACTGTATCGGAACATGACATTAAGTTGCGGCCACTAAACCTGCCAGACCTTACTCCGTCCAGTTACCATGGCTGACCGCACAGTTCATTAACTGACCCTCATCAGTATACACGGTCCCCCAACTCTGGGTTACCTTCCTGGAGATCCTGCTCCACACGCTAACCTGTCAGTCCTCTCTCTTGGGGAAGCTGTCTTACTGGGATCACCGTCCTTGTGACAAGGGTACTCACGATTGTCCAGACCCGCAGAAGAAATGGTAGCTTTCCCAATACAGTGCCGTCACAAACTCTGCACATACGGCCTCTCTGTGTGCTTTTCAGGACCTCTGTCCCCACTTGGAACCATCCAACACACAGGCCACCAGATCCAAGGCCTCACCATGTGTTCTTTAGGATGTTCGTCCCCACCTGGGACCGTCCAACACACAGGCCTTCCAGGACCTTACACACGTACCAATCAGGTCCATACATTCTCTCATGTGACAGTCCTCAGTCACATTATATATCTGTAACCATTCCCACAGGTAAGAGGCGTGTGTGGTCAGGCAGACCCACCCAGCTCTCTGACTAACCCTGTAAGCCTCCCTTTAAAGCTACACAATACTTGTGGGACTACAGGTCACAGAACAACATCGGCTTACAGCACAGAGTATCTCCCTCTGCGACACATACCGGCCATTTACAATCATGCCGGACACTTTCACAAACCCAGTTACGCCTCCATGCGTATCCTGAAGAGCCCACAGTGCTCCCTAGTTGCAACATGGGTCACTTCATCACATATCCCCCCTTTGTTCATTCCCAGGACTCCACCCTCTTCTGTGTAACTACTCCCTTTTGGATACCCCCCTTTTGAGACTCTACCCCTTTTGGGTCACCACCGCCTTTTAGGACTCCACCCCCTTCTCGGCAATCATCCCTGTTTGGGTTACCCCCCCCCCTGAAACTCCACCCTTTTTGGTAAACCATCCCCGTTTGGGTCACCACCCACTTTTAGGGACACCACCCCTTGTAGGGACACCACCCCCTTACTGGAGTATACCCTGTGGACGTCCCATCAGGCACCAGTTCACACAGTACCAAAAATCTGGCCTTTTAAGAGTCCGCATGACCTAGATGACCAATGTCCTCATGACACCTCACCAGCTCCTGCTGGCGCTACCACAGTTCCTGCTGCAGTTACAAACCGCCACACCGCAGACTTCGTGGACCCGCCAATCCACAGCAAGCTGTCTTGAAAAAAAAATCTTTGTGACCCCTCCGAATTACAGCCAGACGCTTGTAAGCTTCATAAACCCGCCGATCCACAGCAAACTTCGTATCCTCACCGGGTTACAGCAATCAACTCCACACGTGCTTCCTGGACCGTTGCCCGCAGTCTAGCACCATATGTGATGCCGTGATCACTAGCGGGTTGGGGAATACTTGCTTGGCAGCAAGATTTAAGGCACACAGGAACACTTTCCACTTTAAATAGTTTATGCGGTTTATTATACAGTCATAAACCGTACCACAAACAGTCCATTGCACACTGTATCGGAACATGATTTAAGTTGCGGTCACTAAATATGCTGGACCTCCATCCAGTTACCATGGGTGACTGCACAGTTCATTAACTGACCCTCATCAGTACACACAGTCCCCCAACTCTGGGTTACCTTCCTGGAGCTCCTACTCCTCTCTCTTGGGGAAGCTGTCTTACTGGGATCACCGTCCTTGTGACCAGGGTACTCACAACAGTCCAGACCCACAGAAGAAACTAGGTTCCCAACGCAGTGCCGTCACAGACTGCACATACGGCCTCTCTGTATGCTGTTCAGGACGTCCATCCTGAAGTGCTGCAGTATATAGTACAAGCAATTGGACGATTTTAGGTTTGAACCCTCTTAGGGGATTAAGTAGTGATGAGCAAGCATGCCCTCCAGTGCTCGATATGCTTGGGTACACTTGTTACCCGAGTCCCCGCTTCGCATGTTTCTGACCAAGTCACACAGACCACATGCCCAGATAAGGTAGCAAAATGTAAAAAATACATTAATAGGTGACTACCGGTGGATGTAGTTTTATTTCCTGCTTTACTATATGTCATCTACTGTAATCGTTTTGGATGCAGCAAAAATACTCTGGGTCCAGAACGCTGATCTTGGGAATGCAGCCTAAGCAGTGGAGAAGGCATTTTTCCTATTTTTAATTTTTCCTAATTTACAACTTGTATGTCAGTCCGTAAAAGTGTAGCAATACTCTGACAGCATTGTTCCCAGCAGCGACCTGGGAGTCAGATGCTTCCATGCGTCTTCCCCATGCTGTTCCTATTCCATTTGAGCTCCATATCCATCTATTTCAGTGACTTCCCTGCCTCTTCAGCCCTTTTGCTAGGATCTTCTGGAAAAATGTTCAAGTTTTATATTAACCCCTTCACATCTGGGTGATTTCCTATTTCTCCGTTGTTTTTTTTCCTCCCCTTCTTCCAAGAGCCATAACTTTTTTTATTTTTCCGGCCATGTAGCCGTATGAGAACTTTTTTGCAGGATGAGTTGTGGTTTAGAGTGACACTATTCATTTTACCACATAGTGTACTGGAAAATGGGGAAAAAAATTCCTAGTGCGATGAAATTGCAAATTCAAGTGCAATTCCACAACAGTTTATTTTTTATATTATTATTATTTATCATACCATGTTTACTGTCTGGTAAATATGATTCTCCAGGTCAGTATGAGTATGGAGATACCAAGAATGTATATATATTTTTTTACTTAAGTGTTGTAAAAAAATTTCGGAACTTTGTAAGAAAGAACATCTTTGCTTTTGTCGCCATTTTCTGAGATCTGTGGTGTTTTCATTTTTCAGCATCGACGGCTGTGTGATAGCTTATTTTTTGCGCCCTGAGCTGATGTTTTGATAGCCTCTTATTGCAGTTTAATTCAATGTTGCGGCAGTCAAGAAAATTTAGTCTCCCAAATGTGATTGGCTACTGGAAAATAAGGGAAACCATATATTGACTGTTTTTACACCCCATCTTTGGCCTGTCCCACACGTCCAGATAATTCCGGTACCGGAAAAATCGGTACTGGAATTATCCGTGTCCGTGTGCTCACGTGGCACATCAGTGTGGCACACGTGCGGCATCCGTGTGCCACCCGTGTGCCGACTGGGTACCACACGCACCGTGCAGGAGACAGCGCTACAGTTAAGCGCTGTCCCCTGCATCTGGTGCTGAAGCCGACATTCATTTCTTCTCTCCAGCAGTGTTCGCTGGAGAGAAAATATGAAAAATCTTTTCTTTTTTTTGGTGTTTAAAAAAAAGATCCCTGTTCCCAACCCCCTCCCACCCCCTGTGCCCCGCTGTTAATAAAATACCCGGCTCCCTCGCTGCTTCCTCTCCTCGCCGCAGCTTCTCCTGTATGAGTGGTCACGTGGTACCGCTCATTACAGTGATGAATATGCGGCTCCACCCCTATGGGAGGTGGAGCCGCATATTCATCACTGTAATGGGCGGCACCACATGACCGCTCATACAAGAGAAAGCGGCCTTTGACAGGGTTTAGAGAAAGTGGCAGAGATAGAAGGAGTGCTTGAGAAGATTGCGACCATATGTTCTGATGTTATTTTTGAGACCAATAGGCTGGCAAGAATAGTTCGGGAAAAGGAGGCAGCAGCAAGAGAGAGGATTCTTCGACAGCGACGGCGCCGCCTATGGATACATCCCATAAACGTACAGCGAATTACCCGGGGCGTGTATTCAACTCTCTACATGGAGTTGCGGCAGAACCTGGATAAATTCTTTACGTGCGAATGAGACAGGAACATTTTGATGTTTTATTGGAACTTGTTGGGGATTTCATCTGAAGGAAGGACACACAGTTGAGGTTTTCCATCTCACCGGCGGAGCGGCTGATGGTGACACTGTAGTAAGCCTATTTTTATGTATTTCTTTTATCATTGTTCATAGTTAATGCCATGTGCACATGTTAGCCTATGGAAAACCACATCAGCAGTGAACATGCTGCAGAAAATACTGTGCTGAAACACTGCGTTGCATTTTCTGCAGCATGTCAATTATTTTATTATTTGTGCCCATTCCACAGTGTTTAACACCTGCTCCATAATAGGAATGCACAGATGTAAAAACGCTGGTTTAAATGTGCACTTAAACAGAAAAAAAACTTCCGCAGTGCCGTTTAACAAAATTAAAAAAAAAAAAAATTTTAAATTAAAGATATTATTACATGAGTGAAAATTGCTTTAAAATGTAATGTTGGTGCTTGTATTTTTTAATAAAATTTTAATAAATTTATTTTTTTTCCTTGCTACCGGAGAATCCCTAACATCACTGCATTATCAGTTCCGTCTTGGAATATCCACAATTTCTGGAATTGAAAGTGACATGCCGCGCACTATGGGATACTTTGCAGCAGGAATTCATTCCGAATCAGACTATGGAAATCTGGCTGCAGAGTGTTGAAAATTTTGAAAAACTGTGCCATTTCCCTAATTGCTTGGGTGCCGTAGATGGCAAACATATCCGGATTTCAAAACCTGCAGGATCTGGCTCCGAGTACTATAATTACAAAAAGTACTTTTCGATAGTACTTATGGCCATAGCGGATGCCAATTGTAAGTTTATTGCTGTGGACATTGGAGCCTATGGCCGCTCAAACGACTCACAGGTCTTCAAAACTTCTCCGATGGGCCGTTATCTATATGGAGACACCTATGATTTCCCACCACCAAGACCACTCCCGGGAACATCTGGCCCACCTATGCCATTTGTGTTGGTGATGAGGCATTCCAGCTGTCACCACACCTACTGAAACCTTATTCAAGCAGTGGATTGACCAGAACCAAGCGAGTGTTTAACTACCGTTTAACTCGAGCCAGACGAGTGGTGGAGTGCGCGTTAAGCATTTTAACCCCTTTCTGCCATTAGACGTACTATTCCGTCCATATGGGGTGGGCCCTACTTCCCAAGGACGGAATAGTACGTCATAGGCGATCGGCCGCGCTCACGGGGGGAGCGCGGCCGATCGTGGCCGGGTGTCAGCTGCTTATCGCAGCTGACATCCGGCACTATGTGCCAGGAGCGGTAACGGACCGCCCCGGCACATTAACCCCCGACACACCGCGATCAAACATGATCGCAATGTGCCGGCGGTGCAGGGAAGCATCGCGCAGGGAGGGGGCTCCCTGCGGGCTTCCCTGAGATCCCCGCAGCAACGCGATGTGATCGCGTTGCTCCGGGGGTCTCCTACCTTCCTCCCTGCAGCAAGTCCCGGATCCAAGATGGCCGCGGATCCGAGTCCTGCAGGGAGGGAGGTGCCTGCTCAGAGCAGGCACTTGGTAACGCCGCAGCACTCTGAGACAGATCGGTGATCTGTCAGAGTGCTGTGCAAACTGGCAGATCACCGATCTGTATTGTCCCCCCCTGGGACATAGTAAAAAAGTTAAAAAAAATTTTTTACAAGTGTGTAAAAAAAAAAAAAAAAAAAACCTAAATAATGAAAAAATATATATATTATTCCCATAAATACATTTCTTTAAATAAAAAAAACAATAAAAGTACACATATTTAGTGTCGCCGCGTCCGTAACGACCCGACCTATAAAACTGTCCCACTAGTTAACCCCTTCAGTAAACACCGTAAGAAAAAGAAAGAAACGAGACAAAAAACAACGCTTTATTATCATACCGCTGATCAAAAAGTGGAATAACACGCGATCAAAAAGACGGATATAAATAACCATGGTACCGCTGAAAGCGTCATCTTGTCCTGCAAAAAACGAGCCACCATACAGCAACATCAGCAAAAAAATAAAAAAGTTATAGTCCTCAGAATAAAGCAATGCAAAAATAATTATTTTTTCTATAAAATAGTTTTTATAGTATAAAAGCGCCAAAACATTAAAAAAATGATATAAATGAGGTGTCGCTGTAATCGTACTGACCCGAAGAATAAAACTGCTTTATCAATTTTACCAAACGCGGAACGGTATAAACGCCTCCCCCAAAAGAAATTCATGAATAGCTGGTTTTTGGTAATTCTGCCTCACAAAAATCGGAATAAAAAGCGATCAAAAAATGTCACATGCCCGAAACTGTTACCAATAAAAACGTCAACTCGTCCCGCAAAAAACAAGACCTCACATGACTCTGTGGACTCAGATATTGAAAAATTATAGCTCTCAAAATGTGGTAACGCAAAAAATATTTTTTGCAATAAAAAGCGTCTTTCAGTGTGTGACGGCTGCCAATCATAAAAATCCGCTAAAAAACCCGCTATAAAAGTAAATCAAACCCCCCTTCATCACCCCCTTAGTTAAGGAAAATTAAAAAAATTTAAAAAATGTATTTATTTCCATTTTCCCATTAGGGCTAGGGTTAGGGCTAGAGTTATGGTTAGGGCTAGGGTTAAGGCTACAGTTAGGGTTAAGGCTACAGTTAGGGTTGGGGCTAAAGTTAGGGTTAGGGTTTTGATTACATTTGCGGTTGGGAATAGGGTTGGGATTAGGGTTAGGGGTGTGTCTGGGTTAGAGGTGTGGTTAGGGTTACCGTTTGAATTAGGGTTAGGGGTGTGTTTGGATTAGGGTTTCAGTTATAATTGGGGGGTTTCCACTGTTTAGAAACATCAGGGGCTCTCCAAACGCGACATGGCGTCCGATCTCAATTCCAGCCAATTCTGCGTTGAAAAAGTAAAACAGTGCTCCTTCCCTTCCGAGCTCTCCCGTGTGCTCAAACAGGAGTTTACCCCAACATATGGGGTATCAGCGTACTCAGGACAAATTGGACAACAACTTTTGGGGTCCAATTTCTCCTGTTACCCTTGGGAAAATACAAAACTGGGGGCTAAAAAATAATTTTTGTGGGAAAAAAAAAGATTTTTTATTTTCACGGCTCTGCGTTATAAACTGTAGTGAAACACTTGGGGGCTCAAAGTTCTTACAACACATCTAGATAAGTTCCTTGGGGGATCTAGTTTCCAATATGGGGTCAATTGTGGTGGGTTTCTACTGTTCAGGTACATTAGGGGCTCTGCAAACGCAATGTGACGCCTGCAGACCATTCCATCTAAGTCTGTATTCCAAATGGCGCTCCTTCCCTTCCGAGCCCTCCCATGCGCCCAAACGGTGGTTCCCCCCACATATGGGGTATCAGCGCACTTAGGACAAATTGCACAACAACTTTTGGGGTCCAATTTCTCCTGTTACCCTCGAGAAAATACAAAACTGGGGGCTAAAAAATAATTTTGGGGGGAATTTTTATTTTTTATTTTCACGGCTCTGCGTTATAAACTGTAGTGAAACACTTGGGGGCTCAAAGTTCTCACAACACATCTAGATAAGTTCCTTGGGGGGTCTAGTTTCCAATATGGGGTCAATTGTGGTGGGTTTCTACTGTTTAGGTACATTAGGGGCTCTGCAAACGCAATGTGACGCCTGCAGACCATTCCATCTAAGTCTGTATTCCAAATGGCGCTCCTTCCCTTCCGAGCCCTCCCATGTGCCCAAACGGTGGTTCCCCCCCACATATGGGGTATCAGCACACTCAGGACAAATTGCACAACAACTTTTGGGGTCCAATTTCTCCTGTTATCCTCGGGAAAATACAAAACTGGGGGCTAAAAAATAATTTTTGTGGGAAAAAATTTTTGTTTTATTTTTACGGCTCTGCATTATAAACTTCTGCGAAGCTCTTGGTGGGTCAAAGTGCTCACCACACATCTAGATAAGTTCCTTAGGGGGTCTACTTTCCAAAATGGTGTCACTTGTGGGGGTTTTCAATGTTTAGGCACATGTTGTGAATTCTGTGGTCAAGCTCCCTCCTGTGGTCATGAGTGGTACTTCGGCTGGGTCTGTCTATGAGCTTCCTCTGGTGGATGTGAGTGGGGCTCCGGCTTCTGAGTTTCCTTCCTCAGGTGACGAGGTTAAGTCGTTAGGTGCTGCTCTATTTAACTCCACCTATTTCTTTGTTCCTGGCCACCAGTCAATGTTCCAGTATTGGTCTTGCTCTCTCCTGGATCGTTCTTGTGGCCTGTCTGCCCTGCATAAGCTAAGTTTTGCTTGTGTTACTTTTGTTTGCTATATTTTCTGTCCAGCTTGCTATATTGGTTTTTCTTGCTTGCTGGAAGCTCTGAGACGCAGAGGGAGCACCTCCGTACCGTTAGTCGGTGCGGAGGGTCTTTTTGCCCCCTCTGCGTGGTTGTTTGTAGGTTTTTGTGCTGACCGCAAAGCTATCTTTCCTATCCTCGGTCTATTCAGTAAATCGGGCCTCACTTTGCTAAAATCTATTTCATCTCTGTGTTTGTATTTTCATCTTTACTCACAGTCATTATATGTGGGGGGCTGCCTTTTCCTTTGGGGAATTTCTCTGAGGCAAGGTAGGCTTATTTTTCTATCTTCAGGGCTAGCTAGTTTCTCAGGCTGTGCCCGAGGCGCCTAGGTCTGGTCAGGAGCGCTCCACGGCTACCTTTAGTGTGGTTTGATAGGATTAGGGATTGCGGTCAGCAGAGTTCCCACGTCTCAGAGCTCGTCCTATGTTAGTAACTATCAGGTCACTTTGTGTGCTCTTAACCACTAGGTCCATTGTGGTTCTGAATCACCTGTTCATAACAGTACTGGAGGCCCAAAGTACTAATGCTTCTCAATAGAGGGAAAAGAGAAGTTCTGAGACCATTTTTTTTTCTTTGCACTGTGTTTTGTCTTTCTTTTCCCCTAGACATTTGGGTGGTTCAGGACACAGGTGTAGTGATGGACATTAAAGGTCTGTCTTCTTGTATGGATCATCTCACTGCAAGAGTACAAAATATTCAAGACCTTGTCGTTCAGAATTCTATGTTAGAACCAAGAATTCCTATTCCTGATTTGTTTTCTGGAGATAGAGCTAAGTATTTGAGTTTTAAGAATAATTGTAAACTGTTTCTGGCTTTGAAACCCCGCTCCTCTGGTGACCCAGTTCAACAAGTTAAGATCATTATTTCTTTATTACGTGGCGACCCTCAAGACTGGGCATTTTCCCTTGCGCCAGGAGATCCTGCATTATGTAATATTGATGCGTTTTTTCTGGCGCTCGGATTGCTGTATGATGAACCTAATTCAGTGGATCAGGCAGAGAAAAATTTGCTGGCTCTGTGTCAGGGTCAGGATGAGGTAGAGATATATTGTCAGAAGTTTAGGAAGTGGTCTGTGCTCACTCAATGGAATGAATGTGCGCTGGCAGCAATTTTCAGAAAAGGTCTCTCTGAAGCCCTTAAGGATGTCATGGTGGGATTTCCTATGCCTGCTGGTCTGAATGAGTCTATGTCTTTGGCCATTCAGATCGGTCGACGCTTGCGTGAGCGTAAAACTGCACCATTTGGCGGTATTATCTGAGCATGAACCTGAGCCTATGCAGTGCGATAGGACTTTGACCAGAGCTGAACGGCAAGAACACAGACGTCAGAATGGGCTGTGTTTTTACTGTGGTGATTCCACTCATGCTATCTCCGATTGTCCTAAGCGCACTAAGCGGTTCGCTAGGTCTGCCACCATTGGTACGGTACAGTCGAAATTTCTTTTGTCCGTTACTTTGATCTGCTCTTTGTCATCCTATTCTGTCATGGCATTTGTGGATTCAGGTGCTGCCCTGAATTTGATGGACTTGGAGTATGCTAGGCGCTGTGGGTTTTTCTTGGAGCCCTTGCAGTATCCTATTCCATTGAGAGGAATTGATGCTACGCCTTTGGCCAAGAATAAGCCTCAGTACTGGACCCAGCTGACCATGTGCATGGCTCCTGCGCATCAGGAGGATATTCGCTTTTTGGTGTTGCATAATCTGCATGATGTGGTCGTGTTGGGGTTGCCATGGCTACAAGTCCATAACCCAGTATTGGATTGGAAATCAATGTCTGTGTCCAGCTTGGGTTGTCAGGGGGTACATGGTGATGTTCCATTTCTGTCTATTTCATCATCCACCCCTTCTGAGGTCCCAGAGTTCTTGTCGGATTACCGGGATGTATTTGATGAGCCCAAGTCCAGTGCCCTACCTCCGCATAGGGATTGTGATATCGATTTGATTCCTGGTAGTAAGTTTCCTAAAGGTCGACTGTTTAATTTGTCTGTGCCTGAGCACGCCGCTATGCGGAGTTACGTAAAGGAATCCTTGGAGAAGGGTCATATTCGCCCGTCATCGTCGCCATTGGGAGCAGGGTTCTTTTTTGTGGCCAAGAAGGATGGTTCGCTGAGACCTTGTATTGATTACCGCCTTCTAAATAAAATCACGGTCAAATTTCAGTACCCCTTGCCGCTGCTGTCTGATTTGTTTGCTCGGATTAAGGGGGCTAGTTGGTTCACCAAGATAGATCTTCGTGGTGCGTATAATCTTGTGCGTATTAAACAGGGCGATGAATGGAAAACAGCATTTAATACGCCCGAGGGCCATTTTGAGTACCTGGTTATGCCATTCGGGCTTTCTAATGCTCCATCTGTGTTTCAGTCCTTTATGCATGACATCTTCCGAGAGTACCTGGATAAATTCCTGATTGTATACTTGGATGATATTTTGGTCTTCTCGGATGATTGGGAGTCTCACGTGAAGCAGGTCAGAATGATGTTCCAGGTCCTGCGTGCGAATTCTTTGTTTGTGAAGGGGTCAAAGTGTCTCTTTGGTGTTCAGAAGGTTTCATTTTTGGGTTTCATTTTTTCCCCTTCTACTATCGAGATGGACCCTGTTAAAGTTCAGGCCATTTATGATTGGACTCAGCCGACCTCTCTGAAGAGTCTGCAAAAGTTCCTGGGCTTTGCTAATTTTTATCGTCGCTTCATCAATAATTTTTCTAGTATTGCTAAACCATTGACTGATTTAACCAAGAAGGGTGCTGATGTGGTCAATTGGTCTTCTGCTGCTGTGGAAGCTTTTAAAGAGTTGAAGCGTCGTTTTTCTTCTGCCCCTGTGTTGTGCCAACCAGATGTTTCGCTCCCGTTCCAGGTCGAGGTTGATGCTTCTGAGATTGGAGCAGGGGCTGTTTTGTCGCAAAGAAGTTCTGATGGCTCGGTGACGAAACCATGCGCCTTCTTTTCCAGGAAGTTTTCACCTGCTGAGCGTAATTATGATGTTGGCAATCGAGAGTTGCTGGCCATGAAGTGGGCATTCGAGGAGTGGCGTCATTGGCTTGAAGGAGCTAAGCATCGCGTGGTGGTCTTGACAAGTCACAAGAACTTGACTTATCTTGAGTCTGCCAAACGGTTGAATCCTAGACAGGCTCGTTGGTCGCTGTTTTTCTCCCGTTTTGACTTTGTGGTTTCGTACCTTCCGGGCTCTAAAAATGTGAAGGCGGATGCCCTGTCTAGGAGTTTTGTGCCCGATTTTCCGGGTTTGTCTGAGCCGGCGGGTATTCTCAAAGAGGGGGTAATTTTGTCTGCCATCTCCCCTGATTTGCGGCGAGTGCTGAAAAAATTTCAGGCTAATAGACCTGACCGTTGCCCAGCGGAGAAACTGTTTGTCCCTGATAAATGGACGAGTAGAGTTATCTCTGAGGTTCATTGTTCGGTGTTGGCTGGTCATCCTGGAATCTTTGGTACCAGAGATTTGGTGGCTAGATCCTTTTGGTGGCCGTCTCTGTCGCGGGATGTGCGTTCGTTTGTGCAGTCCTGTGGGATTTGTGCTCGGGCTAAGCCCTGCTGTTCTCGTGCCAGTGGGTTGCTTTTGCCCTTGCCAGTCCCGAAGAGGCCCTGGACGCATATCTCTATGGATTTTATTTCGGATCTCCCCGTCTCTCAAAAAATGTCGGTCATTTGGGTTGTTTTTGATCGCTTCTCTAAGATGGTCCATTTGGTACCCTTGTCTAAATTGCCTTCCTCCTCTGATTTGGTGCCATTGTTCTTCCAGCATGTGGTTCGTTTACATGGCATTCCGGAGAACATCGTTTCTGACAGAGGTTCCCAGTTTGTTTCGAGGTTTTGGCGAGCCTTTTGTGCTAGGATGGGCATTGATTTGTCTTTTTCCTCGGCTTTCCATCCTCAGACAAATGGCCAGACTGAACGAACCAATCAGACCTTGGAAACATATCTGAGATGTTTTGTTTCTGCCGATCAGGATGATTGGGTGTCCTTTTTGCCTTTGGCTGAGTTCGCCCTTAATAATCGGGCCAGCTCGGCTACTTTGGTTTCGCCGTTTTTCTGCAATTCTGGTTTCCATCCTCGTTTCTCTTCAGGGCAGGTTGAGTCTTCTGACTGTCCTGGTGTGGATACTGTGGTGGATAGGTTGCAGCAGATTTGGACTCATGTGGTGGACAATTTGACATTGTCTCAGGAGAAGGCTCAACGTTTCGCTAACCGCAGGCGCTGTGTGGGTCCCCGACTTCGTGTTGGGGATTTGGTTTGGTTGTCATCTCGTTATATTCCTATGAAAGTTTCCTCTCCTAAGTTTAAGCCTCGTTTCATTGGTCCGCATAGGATTTCTGAGGTTCTTAATCCTGTGTCTTTTCGTTTGACGCTTCCAGCTTCTTTTTCCATCCATAACGTATTCCATAGGTCATTGTTGCGGAGATACGTGGCACCTGTGGTTCCATCCGTTGATCCTCCTGCCCCGGTTTTGGTTGAGGGGGAGTTGGAGTATATAGTGGAGAAGATTTTGGATTCTCGTATTTTGAGACGGAAACTCCAGTACCTGGTTAAGTGGAAGGGTTATGGTCAGGAAGATAATTCCTGGGTCTTTGCCTCTGATGTTCATGCTGCCGATCTGGTTCGTGCGTTTCATTTGGCTCATCCTGGTCGGCCTGGGGGCTCTGGTGAGGGTTCGGTGACCCCTCCTCAAGGGGGGGGTACTGTTGTGAATTCTGTGGTCAAGCTCCCTCCTGTGGTCATGAGTGGTATTTCGGCTGGTTCTGTCTATGAGCTTCCTCTGGTGGATGTGAGTGGGGCTGCGGCTTCTGAGTTTCCTTCCTCAGGTGACGAGATTAAGTCGTTAGGTGCTGCTCTATTTAACTCCACCTAGTTCTTTGTTCCTGGCCTCCAGTCAATGTTCCAGTATTGGTCTTGCTCTCTCCTGGATCGTTCTTGTGGCCTGTCTGCCCTGCATAAGCTAAGTTTTGCTTGTGTTACTTTTGTTTGCTATATTTTCTGTCCAGCTTGCTATATTGGTTTTTCTTGCTTGCTGGAAGCTCTGAGACGCAGAGGGAGCACCTCCGTACCGTTAGTCGGTGTGGAGGGTCTTTTTGCCCCCTCTGCGTGGTTTGTAGGTTTTTGTGCTGACCGCAAAGCTATCTTTCCTATCCTCGGTCTATTCAGTAAGTCGGGCCTCACTTTGCTAAAATCTATTTCATCTCTGTGTTTGTATTTTCATCTTTACTCACAGTCATTATATGTGGGGGGCTGCCTTTTCCTTTGGGGAATTTCTCTGAGGCAAGGTAGGCTTATTTTTCTATCTTCAGGGCTAGCTAGTTTCTCAGGCTGTGCCCGAGGCGCCTAGGTCTGGTCAGGAGTGCTCCATGGCTACCTTTAGTGTGGTTTGATAGGATTAGGGATTGCGGTCAGCAGAGTTCCCACGTCTCAGAGCTCGTCCTATGTTAGTAACTATCAGGTCACTTTGTGTGCTCTTAACCACTAGGTCCATTGTGGTTCTGAATCACCTGTTCATAACAGGCACATCAGTGGCTCTTCAAACGCAACATGACGTCCCATCTCAATTCCTGATAATTTTGCATGGAAAGGTCAAACGGCGCTCCTTCCCTTCCGAGCTCTCCCATGCGCCCAAACAGTGGTTTACCCCCACATATGGGGTATCAGATTACTCAGGACAAATTCTGCAACAACTTTTTGGTTCCAATTTCTTCTCTTACCATTGGGAAAATAAAAAATTGGGGGCAAAAAGATAATTTTTGTGAAAAAAAAATGATTTTTTATTTTTACGGTTCTGCATTATAAACTTCTGTGAAGCACTTGGTGGGTCAAAGTGCTCACCACACCTCTAGATAAGTTCCTTAGGGGGTCTACTTTCCAAAATGGTGTCACTTGTGGGGGGTTTCAATGTTTAGGCACATCAGTGGCTCTCCAAACGCAACATGGCGTCCCATCTCAATTCCAGTCAATTTTGCATTAAAAAGTCAAATGGCGCTCCTTCGCTTCCAAGCTCTGTCATGCACCCAAACAGTGGTTTACCTCCACTTATGGGGTATCGGCGTACTCAGGACAAATTGTACAACATGGTTTGGGGTCCATTTTCTCCTGTAACCCTTGGTAAAATAAAACAAATTGGAGCTGAAGTAATTTTTTTGTGAAAAAAATGTTAATTTTTATTTAAACATTCCAAAAATTCCTGTGAAACACCTGAAGGGTTAATAAACTTCTTGAATGTGGTTTTGAGAACCTTGAGGGGTGCAGTTTTTAGAATGGTGTCACACATGGTTATTTTCTATCATATAGACCCCTCAAAATGACTTCAAATGAGATGTGGTCCCTAAAATAAAATGCTGTTGTAAAAATTAGAAATTGCTGGTCAACTTTTAACCCTTATAACGCCCTAACAAAAAAAAAAAATGTGGTTCCAAAATTGTGCTGATGTAAAGTAGACATGTGGGAAATGTTACTTATTAAGTATTTTGTGTGACATATCTCTGTGATTTAATTGCATAAAAATTCAAAGTTGGAAAATTGCAAAATTTTCAAAATTTTCGCCATATTCTGTTTTTTTTCACAAATAAACGCAGGTAATATCAACGAAATTTTACCACTATCATGAAGCACAATATGTCACGAGAAAATGTCAGAATCACCGGGATCCGTTGAAGCGTTCCAGAGTTATAACCTCATAAAGGGACAGTGGTCAGAATTGTAAAAATTGGCCCGGTCCATGACGTGCAAACCACCCTTGGGGGTAAAGGGGTTAACAGCAAAGTGGCGAGTGCTGCTAACCGCCATAAAACTACAGACAGAGACTGTGGATGAGGTTGTCAAGGCCTGTGTGGTGCTGCACAATTATGTGATTTCCCAGGAGCCAGTTTCCATGGATGATGAGGACTCTCAGACAACATGTGGGACTATCAAATCAACTCTGTTCGGACCGCACTTGTGGTTTCCAGAATGAGGGACCACTTCGCTGATTATTTCATGTCACCTGAAGGCCGAGTTCCATGGCAAGAATAGTTTGAGATGTTTCTTTGATGTCTATGGCAATAATGTTTCTGTACAAAGTCACTCTTCTGATTTTCTTGACACCAAGTTTTACTTATTACCCTAAAGTTTGGTATGTTTTCTAATAAACCAAACATGTTATACCTTTACAACGTCTTATGTTTGTGTACCTTTTTTATTTTACTATAGTTAAATTAAGACACTTGACAATAAAACATTTTTTAAACAAAACCAAATTTTTATTACACTTTTTATTAACATTTTTGTAATCAATTTAGATTAAAATTAGTTTTTTTTATCAATTTGTTTTAAATTTTTATTAAACAACTTTAACAATTAAAACTTTACAAATCTGTAAATTGTGGGGTGGATATACTAACGGAGGAGCTGGAAGGTTGGACCACGTCGATAGTGGGGGAAAGCCAACTGGGTTGGGGTTGATCTGTAGTGGAAAGAAAACATGAGGCTGAGCAGGGAGGTCAGGTTAGACAGGGGGTGGTGTTGGGGTAGGTGGAAAACTAAACAGAAGGAAAATTTGATAGCGAAGGAAACAGTGGGGAGGACATTGGGATTTGGGCCTGGGTTGGGAATTGGGACTGGGTTGGGAAATGACAAGTAGTTTGGAAAGGGTTGGTAGGAGAGACAGTGGCTGTGTGGGGAGGTGTGGGAGTTGGGTGATGGCCTGCACTTGCATTACAGCATGGCAGCCTTGCATTACATGCATCTGATGGGTCAAGAGTTAGCTTTTCCATGCTCCTGAGCATTGATAGAAAAAAAAAGGTAGTTTGGAGATTCCCTTGTATCTGAATGCAGCCTATCCAAGCGACTGCTGAATTCACTGACGCTTTGTTTCACCATGCTGAACCCAGCAGTCACTTGCTCTCCCAAAAGTTTGAAAGAGCTCTGGAAGGATGCATTCAGATGCAAGAACTCAGGAGCATAACTCCTTTCCTGACCCCTCTGTCGCTGCCGCCCCGAACCTAATGGTGTTCTAGAGGTGGCAGGGTCAGAGGGGTGGGGTAAAGGGAATGCTAACTCATCACCAGCAGCTTCATGTAACGAAGTCTGCGATGATGCTCCAGCGCTGGCAGATGTTGATGTGGATGGAGCAGATGTACCGGAGGTGAGGGAAGGGCCAGACGAGGGGTCAGAGGGGTGGGGTCTACCGACGTGGCCCACGGTGGCAGACTCCTGTGGGATTGCTCCAGAGGGGTCCAAGGTAGAAGCAGGCTCCCGAGTGCTGCAGAAGGTGCTGTGAAATAATAGAAAAAAATAACAATATATTGATAGGAAAAAGCCCTGCCTGAAACAAAAAAAAGGTTAGACAGGTAAACATGGTGAATTATTCAATGGGCTGTTGAATATTTACCTTCTTCTCAACATCGTTTCCCGGAGGAAGGACAGGGCATGGCTGTATTTATATTGTGGCCTGCGTCGTCCTCTTAAGCCACTCGGGGTCTGCATCTCCAGGTTAAACTCCCTCTTGAAGCGATCCCTGAGTGACCGCCACCGCTTCATAACCCTTTCACCTGTAAAGAGAAGAATGAAATAAAAAAATGGGTTAATTACAACACATTCCGTCCTGCTCCAGAAATTACTGAAATGTGCCTACTTACGCTCTTGAGTCTGCTGCCTTGGATCAAGGCCCTCCCTGTTGGCTACAATGTTCTCTCGCATATTTGCTCCCAGAGCCGACGGGTCACAAACTGATCTGCATGGCTGCGGTCAGCCATGTTCCACAGCGGCGCCCGCTCGCGGACCTCCTTGATCAGGCGGTCCACATAGAGTCCGCCATCCTCACCATCTGAGTCGGGAGCACGCTGTGAAGACTGAAAAGAGCAAAAAAAAAGTTAGTACACTGAAACACAAAACTACCAAGAGAAAAAAAGAAAAAAACAAAACTCACTGCTGGCTGACCGCTGCGGCGATTACGACGCCGACTCTGGGAGCAGCTGGGAGGACCTTCATGGCGTTGGCCAGAATGTGCAGCAGACTGAAAAAAAGGAAAAAGAATTATGTTGGATGTAGGCATATGTTGTATGTGTACTGTGATGTATGATGATCTGTTTTGTATGTGTTGGATGCACTGTGATGTGTGAAGCAACTGTTTCGGCACAACTTACACTCTGTGCACCCGCTCTTTGCGTTTCTCCACACATCCCGTCTCCTTCTGAGAGGCCCTCAGCTGCTTCAGCTTCCTGTGAAAACATAATTAATGCACATAGTGTTTAACAGAAATTTTAACAAGAAAACCAAAAAATTTTTAAATTACCTCACTACGCAGACGCTGTGGAAGAGGGCTCCCAGAAGAAGACTTTTTTTTGGCTCAGTGGTCCCTGGTGTATCTGTAAGTATAAAGACACTTTTATCTACTATACAAATTAAATTCAAAGCTTTGTGGTCTTTAATACTTACATCAGGAAACTGGCTTGCTGGCTTGGTGGTCCCTGATGGATCTGTAAGTATAAAGACTTTATACTTAGACCCACAAACGCCCCCAAACTAGCTAATGTAAAAGATTTAAAAACCACCCTTCTTAAATGAATCTGAGCAATGTTCAAGCAGGCCAATAAACAACCCAATAAAATATACCCAAGGCACACCAGTCTGAGCTGGATTACCTAGTTCGACAATATGCGCAAGCTGTAAAACCATTTCCCCCCACCCCAAAAAAAAAAAAAAAAAAACCCTCATGTATAATTGAAATGCTTAAAAACCAGTTGAAAATGTATAGACCACATATGTGATTTGAAAAGATCCTTTAAAAAAAAAAACCTATTCAAAAATTTTCAATAACCTTTTATATTTAAAAATAAACCCTCAACCAACTCTGTATTGCATGTGTGTATATTTGTACATACACCACACTTTAACCCCTTCATGACCCAGCCTATTTTGACCTTAAAGACCTTGCCGTTTTTTGCAATTCTGACCAGTGTCCCTTTATGAGGTAATAACTCAGGAACGCTTCAACAGATCCTAGCGGTTCTGAGATTGTTTTTTCGTGACATATTGGGCTTCATGTTAGTGGTAAATTTAGGTCAATAAATTCTGCGTTTATTTGTGATAAAAACGGAAATTTGGCGAAAATTTTGAAAATTTTGCAATTTTCACATTTTGAATTTTTATTCTGTTAAACCAGAGAGATATGTGACACAAAATAGTTAATAAATAACATTTCCCACATGTTTACTTTACATCAGCACAATTTTGGAAACAAAATTTTTTTTTGTTAGGAAGTTATAAGGGTTAAAATTTGACCAGCGATTTGTCATTTTTACAACGAAATTTACAAAACCATTTTTTTTAGGGACCACCTCACATTTGAAGTCAGTTTGAGGGGTCTTTATGGCTGAAAATACCCAAAAGTGACACCATTCTAAAAACTGCACCCCTCAAGGTACTCAAAACCACATTCAAGAAGTTTATTAACCCTTCAGGTGCTTCACAGCAGCAGAAGCAACATGGAAGGAAAAAATGAACATTTAACTTTTTAGTCACAAAAATTATCTTTTAGCAACAATTTTTTTATTTTCCCAATGGTAAAAGGAGAAACTGAACCACGAAAGTTGTTGTCCAATTTGTCCTGAGTACGCTGATACCTCATATGTGGGGGTAAACCACTGTTTGGGCGCACGGCAGGGCTTGGAAGGGAAGGAGCGCCATTTGACTTTTTGAATCAAAAATTGGCTCCACTCTTTAGCGGACACCATGTCACGTTTGGAAAGCCCCCGTGTGCCTAAAAATTGGAGCTCCCCCACAAGTGACCCCATTTTGGAAACTAGACATCCCAAGGAACTTATCTAGATGCATAGTGAGCACTTTGAACCCCCAGGTGCTTCACAAATTGATCCGTAAAAAATGAAAAAGTACTTTTTTTTCACAAAAAAATTCTTTTAGCCTCAATTTTTTCATTTTCACATGGGCAACAGGATAAAATGGATCCTAAAATGTGTTGGGCAATTTCTCCTGAGTACACCAATACCTCACATGTGGGGGTAAACCACTGTTTGGGCACATGGTAAGGCTCGGAAGGGAAGGAGCGCCATTTGACTTTTTGAATGAAAAATTATTTCCATCGTTAGCGGACACCATGTCGCGTTTGGATAGCTCATGTGTGCCTAAACATTGGCGCTCCCCCACAAGTGACCCCATTTTGGAAACTAGACCCCCCAAGGAACTTATTTAGATGCCTAGTGAGCACTTTAAACCCTCAGGTGCTTCACAAATTGATCTGTAAAAATGAAAAAGTCCTTTTTTTTCACAAAAAAATTATTTTCGCCTCAATTTTTTCATTTTCACATGGGCAGTAGGATAAAATGGATCATAAAATTTGTTGGGCAATTTCTCCCGAGTACGCCGATACCTCATATGTGGGGGTAAACCACTGTTTGGGCACTCGGCAGGGCTCGGAAGGGAAGGCGCGCCATTTGACTTTTTGAATGGAAAATTAGCTCCAATTGTTAGCGGACACCATGTCGCGTTTGGAGAGCCCCTGTGTGCCTAAACATTGGAGCTCCCCCACAAGTGACCCCATTTTGGAAACTAGACCCCCCAAGGAACTTATCTAGATGCATATTGAGCACTTTAAACCCCCAGGTGCTTCACAGAAGTTTATAACGCAGAGCCATGAAAATAAAAAATAATTTTTCTTTTCTCAAAAATGATTTTTTAGCCTGGAATTTCCTATTTTGCCAAGGATAATAGGAGAAATTGGACCCCAAATATTGTTGTCCAGTTTGTCCTGAGTATGCTGATACCCCATATGTGGGGGTAAACCACTGTTTGGGCGCACGGCAGGGCTCGGAAGGGATGGCACGCCATTTGGCTTTTTAAATGGAAAATTAGCTCCAATCATTAGCGGACACCATGTCACGTTTGGAGAGCCCCTGTGTGCCTAAACATTGGAGATCCCCCAGAAATGACACCATTTTGGAAACTAGACCCCCAAAGGAACTAATGTAGATGTGTGGTGAGGACTTTGAACCCCCAAGTGCTTCTCAGAAGTTTATAACGCAGAGCCATGAAAATAAAAATAAAAAATTATTTTCTCAAAAATGATCTTTTAGCCTGCAATTTTTTATTTTCCCAAGGGTAACAGGAGAAATTTGACCCCAAAAGTTGTTGTCCAGTTTCTCCTGAGTACGCTGATACCCCATATGTGGGGGTAAATCACTGTTTGGGCACATGCCGGGGCTCGGAAGTGAAGTAGTGACGTTTTGAAATGCAGACTTTGATGGAATGCTCTGTGGGCGTCACGTTGCGTTTGCAGAGCCCCTGATGTGGCTTAACAGTAGAAACCCCCCACAAGTGACCCCATTTTGGAAACTAGACCCCCAAAGGAACTTATCTAGATGTGTGGTGAGCACTTTGAACCCCCAAGTGCTTCATAGAAGTTTATAATGCAGAGCCGTGAAAATAATAAATACGTTTTCTTTCCTCAAAAATAATTATTTAGCCCAGAATTTTTTATTTTCCCAAGGGTTACAGAAGAAATTGGACCCCAAAAGTTGTTGTCCAGTTTCTCTTGAGTACGCTGATACCCCATATGAGGGGGTAAACCACTGTTTGGGCACATGCCGAGGCTCGGAAGTGAAGTAGTGATGTTTTGAAATGCAGACTTTGATGGAATGCTCTGTGGGCGTCACGTTGCGTTTGCAGAGCCCCTGATGTGGCTTAACAGTAGAAACCCCCCACAAGTGACCCCATTTTGGAAACTAGACCCCGAAAGGAACTTATCTAGATGTGTGGTGAGCACTTTGAACCCCCAAGCGCTTCATGGAAGTTTATAATGCAGAGCCGTGAAAATAATAAATACGTTTTCTTTCCTCAAAAATAATTATTTAGCCCAGAATTTTTTATTTTCCCAAGGGTTACAGGAGAAATTGGACCCCAATAGTTGTTGTCCAGTTTCTCCTGAATACGCTGATACCCCATGAGTGGGGGTAAACCACTGTTTGGGCACACGTCGGGGCTCAGAAGGGAAGTAGTGACTTTTGAAATGCAGACTTTGATGGAATGGTCTACGGGTGTCACGTTGCGTTTGCAGAGCCCCTGGTGTGCCTAAACAGTAGAAACCCCCCACAAGTGACCCCATTTTAGAAACTAGACCCCCCAAGGAACTTATCTAGATATGTGGTGAGCACTTTGAACCCCCAAGTGCTTCACAGACGTTTACAACGCAGAGCCGTGAAAATAAAAAATCATTTTTCTTTCCTCAAAAATTATGTTTTAGCAAGCATTTTTTTAGATTCACAAGGGTAACAGGAGAAATTGGACCCCAGTAATTGTTGCGCAGTTTGTCCTGAGTATGCTGGTACCCCATATGTGGGGGTAAACCACTGTTTGGGCACACGTCGGGGCTCGGAAGTGAGGGAGCACCATTTGACTTTTTGAATACGAGATTGGCTGGAATCAATGGTGGCGCCATGTTGCGTTTGGAGACCCCTGATGTGCCTAAACAGTGGTAACCCCTCAATTCTACCTCCAACACTAACCCCAACACACCCCTAACCCTAATCCCAACTGTAGCCATAGCCCTAATCACACCCCTAACCACAACCCTAACCCCAACACACCCCTAACCCTAACCACAACCCTAATTCCAACCCTAACCCAAAGGCTATGTACCCACGTTGCGGATTCGTGTGAGATATTTCCGCACCATTTTTGAAAAATCCGCGGGTAAAAGGCACTGCGTTTTACCTGCGGATTTTCCGCGGATTTCCAGTGTTTTTTGTGCGGATTTCACCTGCGGATTCCTATTGAGGAAGAGGTGTAAAACGCTGCGGAATCCGCACAAAGAATTGACATGCTGCGGAAAATACAACGCAGCGTTTCCGCGCGGTATTTTCCGCACCATGGGCACAGCGGATTTGGTTTTTCATATGTTTACATGGTACTGTAAACCTGATGGAACACTGCTGCGAATCCGCAGCCAAATCCGCACCGTGTGCACATAGCCTAATTCTAAAGGTATGTGCACACGCTGCGGAAAACGCTGCGGATCCGCAGCAGTTTCCCATGAGTTTACAGTTCAATGTAAACCTATGGGAAACAAAAATCGCTGTACACATGCTGCGGAAAAACTGCACGGAAACGCAGCGGTTTACATTCCGCAGCATGTCACTTCTTTTGTGCGGATTCCGCAGCGGTTTTACAACTGCTCCAATAGAAAATCGCAGTTGTAAAACCGCAGTGAAATGCGCAGAAAAAAACGCAGTAAATCCGCCATAAATCCGCAGCGGAAAAATCCGCAGAGGACCAGAATACGTGTGCACATACCGAAACCCTAACCCTAGCCCTAACCCTACCCCTAGCCCTAACCCTAGCCCTAACCCTACCCCTAACCCTACCCCTAACCCTACCCCTAGCCCTAACCCTAACCCTACCCCTAACCCTACCCCTACCCCTAACCCTACCCCTAACCCTAACCCTATTCTAACATTAGTGGAAAAAAAAATTTCTTTATTTTTTTATTGTCCCTACCTATGGGGGTGACAAAGGGGGGGGGTCATTTATTATTTTTTTTATTTTGATCACTGAGATAGATTATATCTCAGTGATCAAAATGCACTTTGGAACGAATCTGCCGGCCGGCAGATTCGGCGGGCGCACTGTACATGCGCCCGCCATTTTGGAAGATGGCGGCGCCCAGGGAGAAGACGGACGGGACCCCGGCTGGATCGGTAAGTATGATGGGGTGGGGGGGGGACCACGGGGGGGGGGATCGGAGCACGGGGGGGGATCGGAGCACGGGGGGGGAATCGGAGCGCGGGAGGAGTGGAACGGAGCACGGGGGGGCTGGAATGGAGCACGGGGGGGCTGGAATGGAGCACGGCGGGGTGGAATGGAGCACGGGGGGGGTGGATCGGAGTGCAGGGGGGGTGATTGGAGCACGGGGGGGTGATTGGAGCACGGGGGAGCGGACAAGAACACGGGGGGGAGCGGAGCACTGGACGGAGGGGAGCCGGAGCAGTGTACCGGCCAGATCGGGGGGCTGCGGGGGCGATCGGTGGGGTGGGGTGGGGGCACATTAGTATTTCCAGCCATGGCCGATGATATTTCAGCATCGGCCTTGGCTGGATTGTAATATTTCACCCGTTATAATAGGTGAAATATTACAAATCGCTCTGATTGGCAGTTTCACTTTCAACAGCCAATCAGAGCGATCGTAGCCACGAGGGGGTGAAGCCACCCCCCCTGGGCTAAACTACCACTCCCCCTGTCCCTGCAGATCGGGTGAAATGGGAGTTAACCCTTTCACCCGGCCTGCAGGGACGCGATCTTTCCATGACGCCGCATAGGCGTCGTGGGTCGGATTGGCACCGACTTTCATGACGCCTACGTGGCGTCATGGGTCGGGAAGGGGTTAAAAACCTTTCCGAAATGATACTACGGACATTTTGAAATAAAAAATTTTAATAATTCTTTTTTAATTTTCATTTTTTTTACCATCACAATTAGGAGCTACAATGCTCTTTATTTTAAATACACAAGCACGTGCACTCACCCAGACGCACGCACAAAAGCACACAGGCGCACTCACAATGCATGCACACGCACAAAAGCACACAAACACACGCACAACACATGCACATGCACAAAAGCACACAGGCGCACGCAAACACACAGACGCACACACAGACACACACACACAGACGCACGCAAAAATGGCAGAACTTACACTGGCTGGCAGGCCTCTGGCTGGATGCTTGCTGGCTTCTGCCTGGATGCTGGCTGGCTTCTGCCCTGGAAGCTGGCTGGCTTCTGCCCTGGAAGCTGGCTGGCTAATGCCCTGGAAGCTGGCTGGCTTCTGCCCTGGACGCTAGCTGGCTTCTGGCTGGACGCTGGCTGGCTTTTGGCTGGACGTTGGCTGGCTTCTGGCTGGACGCTTGCTGGATGCTGGCTGGCACATTTGGGGGTGATGCCCCAGGCCAGGTTTATATAGATTTGGGGCTGTCTGGTAAATTGGCTACAAAATCCTGATTCTGAGCATGCTCAGTGTAAAAAGACGTATTCCAGCGCTGGATTCCGTCATACGACGTGCCACGACAGATCCTGCATCCATAGGCTTCCATTCTAGCCAACGACGTATGCCACAGGATCCGTCGCGACACGTTTTTCCGACGCAGACAAAAAACGTTACATTGAACGTTTTTTCCAGACGACGGTCCGCCAAATTCCGACGGATCCAGTGCACGACAGATGAAACGTGTGGCCATGTGTCATGATCCGTCGCTAATTCAAGTCTATGGTGAAAAAATCGCATCCTGCGGGCAAATTTGCAGGATGCGTTTTTTTGCCCAAAACGACGCATTGTGATGGATCTGAAAAGACGGAAGTGTGAAAGAGGCCTTAATAAACTACATGACCACAGTTTTCAATATGTTGAGGGGTGTTGTTTTTAAAATAGTATCACTTTTGGGAGGGTTTCCAATATATAGGACCCTCAAAGTAACTTCAAACCTGGATAGGTTTCTAAAAATTACAGCTACAATTTTAAACCTCCTTAAATGCTTGCAAAATATAAGAACATTTTGGAAATGGTACTGATGTAAAGCAGGCATGAGGAAATGTTATTTATTAATGTTTTTCTGTGGTATGACTATCGGGATTAGAGGAATAATCATTCAGTTTGAAAAATGCTAATTTTTTTATATTTTTATGAAATTTTTGATATTTTTTATAAATAAGCACAAAAACATATTGACCTAAATTTACCATTATTATAAATCATAATGTGCCACGAAAAAACAGTCTCAAAATCACTGGGATTTCCAGAGCTATTACACTGACACTGGTCAGACTTCAAAAATTTGGCCCAGTCACAAAGGGATTAATAATGTACTGCATAGAGGCGCATCATTCATATCCCCATCGGCCACCCTGTGTTGCGCTTGCGGGGCTCTACTGGGTTGCTATGACAGTCGGGGGTCTGTTGAAACTCAGCCGTGTTTAGACTTCAAAAAAACTTTTGCTACATGTAGCAGTACTTAGGGATTACGGTGCGTGTCCACTGCCCGGATTGACGGCGCTTTGGACGGAGCGGAAAACCCGCTCCGCCCAAAGCGCCGTCCCCTTCTGTACCCGGGGTGATCCCGGATCTGTTTATTCTACACATCCGGAATCTTCGCACCCTATACATAGGGCCCTGTTATTTACCTTGAGGCAACGGAGCGTCTCTGCAAGGTAAACAGACATGCTGCGTTCTAAAAAGACACGCCGCAAGTCCGTAAACGCAGGGCCGCTGGATGCGTTTTCACACGCATAGTGGAGACGGATTTTTTATAAAATCCCCTCCACTATGCTGTAACATCTGGATGCTGCGGTTGTACGCAGCGTTCAATCCGCAGCTAATCCGGATGTAATCCAGCCCGTGGACACATACCCTAAAGGTACCGTCACATTAAGCGACGCTGCAGCGATATAGACAACGAGCCGATCGCTGCAGCATCGCTGTTAGGTCGCTATAGAGACGTCAAACACGGCAACACCAGAACAATGCAGGAGCGATCCAGTGACGTACTTATCGTTCTCACTGGTTGTTAGCTCCATGTAAAAACATTGCAGGCATCGTTGCTTTTGCTGTCAAACATGGCGAATCACGCCGACCTGACGACCAAATAAAGTTCTGGCCTTCTAGCTCCGACCAGCGATGGCACAGCGGGATCCTGATCGCTGCTGCGTGTCAAACACAACGAGATCGCTATCCAGGACGCTGCAACGTCACGGATCGTTGTCGTTCTCGTTGGAAAGTTGCTCAGTGTGAAGGTACCTTTACAGTATATAGCACAAGCGATCAGACGAGTGATTGATTGCAGACTTTAGGCAAAAGGCTGGACAAGTCCTACAACTGAACTGAGCCTGCACTATATCCAGCAGATACCTCACAAGTATGCAAGCTAACTCCACCCGCATCAGACTTCACTGTATATGTATGGCGAATGTAGAGAAGGAGTGAAAGTGATCATGATACCCGACGACAAACCTGAGTGGGGGCTGAGTTAGGGTTTTATTAGTAACATTTTGAGGTACATAACATTTTTTGAACCCTTCCAGTAGGCTGGAATCACATTCTTGTGTTCTATGCTGAGCATTTACTGTACATCCGGGTTTCTGTGTAAATCCCACAAAAATGTGATTCAGGTGAAACCCCAATGGAACCATACACTATAATGAGGCATATAGAGACACTTTGGACTCCGTTTGGCATCTTTTCGGGTGGTTTCCATCTTTTTAGGTATTCACAGCACTGTGGACGACCACATCTGTGCACTAAAAAGACGTATAAAATGATGGGACACCGCTGGAATAGAAACCAGACGAAGTCCAAAGTGTCTCCATTAGTGATGAGCGAGTATACTCGTTACTCGGGTTTTCTCGAGCACGCTCGGGTGTCCTCCGAATATTCTTTAGTGCTCGGAGATTTAGTTTTCATCGCCCCAGCTGAATGATTTACATCGGTTAGCCAGCATAAGTACATGTGGCGGTTGCCTGGTTGCTAGGGAATTCCCACATGTAATCAAGCAAGCTAGTAGCTGTAAATCATCCAGCTGCGGTGAAGAAAACTAAATCACTGAGCACTAAAAAATACTCGGAGGACCCCTGAGCGTGCTCGAGAAATCTCGAGTAACGAGTATACTCGCTCATCACTAGTCTCAATTCAATATACTTCATTGTAGTGAGTGGTTCAGGCGAGGTTGTTTTGTAGGAATTCCCAATTTTGAGGATTTACACAGAAACCCCAACATAAGCGTTCAGCGTAGAGCACAGTATAAATGTAAACCGAGCTTTATTCCCATTTTTGGGAAGCAGAATGAACAAATAGACAAGTAATACAAGAATAGTTCTCATTTTTGTTTTTGTACAGTTTATCGTGCGGTATTAGTAAGATTACAGCAATACCAGATTAAAATAGCGATTTGGGTTATATAACAATTTTTCATCGCTTTTTATTCAGATTTTTCAGAAACCGAATGAACAAAAGTCAGCAATTCACATGGTTTTTATGCATAATTTTTTGTGCGGTAAAAGTAAAGACAGATTTATTCTTTGGGTCAGTATGATTACAGTGATACCTATCATGTCCCATGATTTGGGAATCATACATAAGGTTTGCTTTCTTTTGAAGTTTGTCTTTCCTCTCTCTCCGATGTAGCTCTGATGTCAGTAACCCCTTCTTTCTTCCTCATTCACCATCTATCAGCCCTCATAGAAGCTCATGGGCTGCAGCGCTCTTTCTGAAAAGTCTTTTTTATCTGCTGTGTGTGGATATCTTGAGCTGGAAAATAAACCTTCTGGAATTTTCATACGTGCCTCCTACAGTTGAGTTAAAACTGAGGACATAACTACGTGCGAGTACGGTTTAAAAGACGCAGCCTGAAAACTTTGTCTAACAGCTCCCTACGCTTGCAGCTTAGTCATAGAGTCAGAATAGTAAAAAAAACTTTTGCCAGATACATTTGTAAAGTCATTCTACAGCTTCTATAAAGCTACAGAACACTTTTCAGAGCATCTGGTCTCAGCATAAAGGAAATCATCCAGTGCGTGTAAGCATAATCGCTCAGCCTCTCCGCCAGCTTCCAGAAACTAGCAGCTCTCATCACAACTTAGTTCTGCCTGTGAATTGCAATGACTGAAGGAAAAGACTACACGTTCTCTACCAGATCCACTGTTAAAGAATGTATAAAGTTTAATCCTCAGTCCAGTGCGAAATGTAAACGTTCTACAAAACCTACATGGAAAGTAAGAGTACTTTCAATCCATTAAACATGGCATTTCTTGTGCTATAGCAGACCAATTGCAAAAATTGCTGAGTCACATTAAAGGGAACCTGTCACCCCCAAAACCGAAGGTGAGCTAAGCCCACCAGCATCAGGGGCTTATCTACAGCATTCTGGAATGCTGTAGATAAGCCCCCGATGTAGCCTGAAAGATGAGAAAAAGAGGTTAGATTATACTTACCCAGGGGCGGTCCCAGTACGATGGGCTTTGCAATCCTGGGCCTCCCATCTTCATACGATGACGTCCTCTTGTCTTCACGCTCCGGCATATCTGCCCTGTTGAGGGCAGAGCAAAGTACTGCAGAGGGCAGGATAATTGCAAGACGAACTGGTTAGGTTAATGGACTACGGCTGTTTCACGTGGTATACGCTTCAACGGGTCCAGATAGAATGGAAGGTGAGTCATTTCCTTTTAACCGTCAACACATGACCTCAAATTTTTTTTTAAAATAATTAAAACGTGTAACACATGAACAAAACATCTAAAAACAACCACCTAACATTGTATTTCATTGATAATATCACCAATTCATATCAAAAGCATATTTGTACATTTCTTTTCTAAGACATATTAAACAAGGCATAGAAACAAGAAGTAGAAAGCTACAGTGGGGCAAAAAAGTATTTAGTCAGTCAGCAATAGTGCAAGTTCCACCACTTAAAAAGATGAGAGGCGTCTGTAATTTACATCATAGGTAGACCTCAACTATGGGAGACAAACTGAGAAAAAAAAAATCCAGAAAATCACATTGTCTGTTTTTTTAACAATTTATTTGCATATTATGGTGGAAAATAAGTATTTGGTCAGAAACAAAATTTCATCTCAATACTTTGTAATATATCCTTTGTTGGCAATGACAGAGGTCAAACGTTTTCTGTAAGTCTTCACAAGGTTGCCACACACTGTTGTTGGTATGTTGGCCCATTCCTCCATGCAGATCTCCTCTAGAGCAGTGATGTTTTTGGCTTTTCGCTTGGCAACACAGACTTTCAACTCCCTCCAAAGGTTTTCTATAGGGTTGAGATCTGGAGACTGGCTAGGCCACTCCAGGACCTTGAAATGCTTCTTACGAAGCCACTCCTTCGTTGCCCTGGCGGTGTGCTTTGGATCATTGTCATGTTGAAAGACCCAGCCACGTTTCATCTTCAATGCCCTTGCTGATGGAAGGAGGTTTGCACTCAAAATCTCAAGATACATGGCCCCATTCATTCTTTCATGTACCCGGATCAGTCGTCCTGCCCCTTTGCAGAGAAACAGCTCCAAAGCATGATGTTTCCACCACCATGCTTTACAGTAGGTATGGTGTTTGATGGATGCAACTCAGTATTCTTTTTCCTCCAAACACGACAAGTTGTGTTTCTGCCAAACAGTTCCAGTTTGGTTTCATCAGACCATAGGACATTCTCCCAAAACTCCTCTGGATCATCCAAATGCTCTCTAGCAAACTTCAGACGGGCCCGGACATGTACTGGCTTAAGCAGTGGGACACGTCTGGCACTGCAGGATCTGAGTCCATGGTGGCGTAGTGTGTTACTTATGGTAGGCCTTGTTACATTGGTCCCAGCTCTCTGCAGTTCATTCACTAGGTCCCCCCGCGTGGTTCTGGGATTTTTGCTCACCGTTCTTGTGATCATCCTGACCCCACGGGGTGGGATTTTGCGTGGAGCCCCAGATCGAGGGAGATTATCAGTGGTCTTGTATGTCTTCCATTTTCTAATTATTGCTCCCACTGTTGATTTCTTCACTCCAAGCTGGTTGGCTATTGCAGATTCAGTCTTCCCAGCCTGGTGCAGGGCTACAATTTTGTTTCTGGTGTCCTTTGACAGCTCTTTGGTCTTCACCATAGTGGAGTTTGGAGTCAGACTGTTTGAGGGTGTGCACAGGTGTCTTTTTATACTGATAACAAGTTTAAACAGGTGCCATTACTACAGGTAATGAGTGGAGGAAAGAGGAGACTCTTAAAGAAGAAGTTACAGGTCTGTGAGAGCCAGAAATCTTGATTGTTTGTTTCTGACCAAATACTTATTTTCCACCATAATATGCAAATAAATTGTTAAAAAAACAGACAATGTGATTTTCTGGATTTTTTTTTCAGTTTGTCTCCCATAGTTGAGGTCTACCTATGATGTAAATTACAGACGCCTCTCATCTTTTTAAGTGGTGGAACTTGCACTATTGCTGACTGACTAAATACTTTTTTGCCCCACTGTATAAGAAACAGGAAAAATTCAACCTTTCATTAAGACCTAAGGGGCCCTGCGTGTTAGCTTTAAGGCTATGTGCACACGTTGCGGATTAGGCTTAGGAATTTCTGGTGCAGATTCTGCCTCTCCTGGCAGAAAACGCACCTGCGGATTTGTCGCGTTTTTTGTGCGTTTTTGCTGCGGTTTTTTTGCGGATTGGCTGCGTTTTTTACCCCTGCGGTTTTCTGGAATGGGTATAAAAACGCTGCAGATTCACAAAAAAGAATTTTTGCGGATTTTCCGCAAAGTGTGCACAGCATTTTTTTTCTAATTGATTTACATTATACTGTAAATCAATTGCAGATCTGCAGCGTTTCTGCACCGCAAAAAACGCTGCGGATCCGCAGAGAATCCGCAACGTGTGAACATACCCTAATAATCCATTTAGCTTCCTGATGTAGAAGAATTTTGTTATGGTTACCCCCATTTTTTGGAGGTTTAACCACTTCTAACCCTGCAAATTGTAGGCAATGGGGATCGGAATCATGAGCCTCCTAGATATGTTTTATAAATCGCGGCGAGCCTTTCCCTGTGGAGATGGAGTTAAAGTGTTCCCAAAATCTTATGAACATAGATCTTATGGTTTTCCCAATGTAAAAAAATAAACATGGGCAGAAAATAATATAAACCACAAATTTAGTCCTGCAAGTAATCAAATCAAGAACCCTGTGTTGGATATGTCCCACTCTTATAGATGTCCCAATTAAATATCTACAAAAATTGCAGCTTTCACATCTATAATTCCCTTTAGGGGTACTCGCAGTAAGCCAGTTACTATTTTGTATAGTCTCTATGCGATTCCAGTAAGGCCGGCCTCACACTCAGCGTATAAAAATACGGTCCATTATTTACGCCCGTAATATGCAGAAAAGTCCCCAAAATAGTGATCCGTATGTCATCCATAGGCAGGGTGTGTCAGCGTATTTTGCGCATGGCATCCTCCGTATATAATCCGTATGGCATCCGTACTGCGAGATTTTCTCGCAGGCTTGCAAAACCGACATACGGACATACAATGGACCCATGGGCTCAAATAATCGTAAAAACATATATACTGTCATATATATGTTAGTGAGAGACATATATATATATATATATATATATATATATATATATAATCATACAGCGCTAGATAGCTTAAAAGCCGGTAATTCAATTGCCGACTTATCCTATCTCCTTCTCAACCCCGACATGATGAGACATGGTTTACATACAGTAAACCATCTCATATCCCTTTTTTTTGCATATTCCACATTACTAATGTTAGTAGTGTGTATGTGCAAAATTTGGGCGCTCTAGCTATTAAAGGGTTAAATCGTGGAAAAAAAATTCTGCGCCAGAGTGGTAAAGCCAGTGACTGAGGGCAGATATTAAAGCCTGGAGAGGGTCCATGGTTATTGCCCCCCCCGGCTAAAAACATCTGCCCCCAGCCACCCCAGAAAAGGCACATCTGGAAGATGCGCCTATTCTGGCACTTGGCCACTCTCTTCCCATTCCTGTGTAGTGGTGGGATATGGGGTAATGAAGGGTTAATGTCACCTTGCTATTGTAAGGTGACATTAAGCCAGATTAATAATGGAGAGGCGTCAATTATGACACCTATCCATTACACATTACAAAGTATTTTAACAACATAAATACACAGGTTGTTGTAATATTTTATTATACTGGTAATCCACCTGAAGACCCTTGTCACCTGGAACAAATGTAAAAAAAAACAAAAAAAAACAATATTCCATACCTTCCGACGATCAGTCACGTCCCATGCTGTAAATCCATCTGAAAGGGTTAACTAATTTTACAAGCAGAAGCCTGCTAATGCAGCTGCCCCTGCCTGTAAAAACCCGGCGAATGAATGGAATATAGGTGAATGACCTGTAGTTACCTCGAGTGTCTATGTACTCGTAATGACCTGGAGAATCATAATGGCAGGTCAGTTTTAGCATTTAGTGAACCTAGCAAAAAAGCCAAACAAAAAACAAGTGTGGGATTGCACTTTTTTTTGCAATTTCACCGCACTTGGATTTTTTTTCTCGTTTTCTAGTACACGACATGCTAAAACCAATGATGTCTTTCAAAAGTACAACTTCTTTTGCTAAAAATAAGCCCTCACATTGCCGGAAAAATAAAAAAGTTATAGCTCTGGGAAGCAGGGGAGCGAAAAACGAACATGGAAAAACCCAAGGTCATGAAGGGGTTAACAGTCCCAGCCTGCTTCTCTTGAACTACCACTCGATGGAGCCGAAGGGCAACTGTACTCAGCTTATGAAACCTATGCCAGAAAGACAAACAAATATATTACGGTTCTGCAAAGACTTAATACATCTTTCTCTTGTAGAACTGCATGTTATCCAACAAGTTAACTCCGAGAGAAAAAATAGTATTTGATATTAAAGACAAGACAGAGGCAAGAACTGCACAAATAACCGAGATGTCATCTCACATTGCTGGGTCTGCCATGCGGTCAAATCAATCATCTAAGTCACGTTCTTCAAAATCTTCAGCGCTCAGCAAATGGCTTACAAGAGCATGTGCAGAAGCCGAGGCCAATAAGGTACACATTGCTTTGGCACAAAAGAAAACCGAGATGGAAGTGGAAGCAGCCGAAGTAGCACACAAAAAGGCTGAAATGGAAGCCAGCGCAGCATGCAAGAAGGCAGAAATGGAAGCAAGCGCAGCACGCAAAAAGGCAGAAGTAGAGGCCCTAGAAAAGGAATGTGAACACACTACAGCCATGGCCAGGTTAAAGGTCCTGAAACAAGCTATCAGTGGGAAACAAAGAGACAGCATCAGTTTGTTATTTTGATACTGAAGACCTTCTTAAGCGTACAAGAGACTATGTACAAAGCTAAAAGAGTGCATCCCTGAGTCCAACAATCATTCCTTGTGGCTCATACAATCCTCTTAGGGTATGTGTCCACATTCAGGCTTGCTTCAGGATTTGGTCAGGATTTTATGCAGGTAAAATCCTGACCAAATCTGCACCTGAGGTCACTGGCAGGTCACCTGAGGTGTTCTTGCATGTTTTGCTCATTGTAACGACATGCTGCGTTCTGAAAAGATGCGCCGCATGCGTTTTTTACTGCATAGTGGAGACGGGATTTCATTAAATCCCCTCCACTATGCTGTAACATCTGGACGCTGCGTTTTTGACGCTGCGGCTCAACACAGCGTCAAAAACGCAGCGTTTCCTGAACGTGGAAACATACCCTAAGGCAACAAGATGCAGATTGGTCACCAGCATCCTGCATTCAGGATGTCAGGTTGTCAGTACAACATGCTGCCAACCCTTCAAACCCTATACACAGAAGTGCACGTGCAAACCAATATGCAATATAACAAGTCATCACGTTCCGGTCAGCCACACAGTTCCAGCTCTATATGTTGCAGAAACTATGCACATTAAACTAGTTACTGGACTAAATGTCTATCATGCATCATACTTTCCTGTGTTCCTAGGTTAAAACGCCACAGACGATATGAATAACACTACACAACCAGCAAAGTCTTTCCAATATCGAAGAAAATTGACATTTGCAAGAAACATGGTTCGCCGTGATCTTACAAAGACTGGTCTCACAAGTTTCAATTATCAACCTGAAAACTACATAGGTTGGAAATGTGCTTTTAGAACCCTAAAAAGTAACCTCGGCATCACTGCTGCTGAAGAGCTAGATCTACTGATCAGGTGGCGTGGACCACAATCCATAGAACGAGTCAAGAATCAAGAGACTTTGATCTGCCCACATTAGTAATCCAACAATTGGTCTCATGGCTGCTTGGCAGATACTAGAACAAAGCTATAATAGTACTGAAGCCATAGAAAATGCACTGTTGAAGTGACTACAGTATTTTCACAAAATATCCAGTAAGGTCAGTTTAAAATTCCAAGAGCTGTGACTTCCTGTCTCTAGATAGCCGAAGCAGACATGCTCCTACCTGGCCTCAGCCTCCTGGACACTGCTCGTGGGGTAAACCCAATTGTTTCTTAGCCACCATACAATATTCAAGAAAAGTGGGCCACAATTGGGTTGTGAAGGGTTAAACTAAGATCAAAACCAAATGCTCCATTTTGTGCTTGTGACTCCATCTTGTTGTTTATGAGATAAATTCTGTTACTTAACTAGGCTATAGTTCATGGCTGTTATAAAGCCAGATTTTTCCAGTGTGAACAAGATATGAGACCCGGGGGTGTATTATTGTGTAAGACTCTGAAGATTGTGCTGTTATGCTTCTTTTATGCCACGGACATATATGTAGTTTCCGGTTTTTCTGCATTATTATAGGTTACATTTTACTCCATTCTCATAGGTTAAGTACTATAAGCGTGTTCACCTGTTGGTACTATATAAAGTGTGACATAATAAATGGGGTTAGAGATCTGCTTTGATCCTCCCAAACAGAGACACGTCTCCGTCTGGTCATTCTCAGTTGCTGGCAACGCCCTGTCGATGAATTTGGAAATCACTTGGTCAACCGTGAAGGGTCACTTTAGATCCTCCCCCAACTGGGTCACGGTCCAAAAAAAACCCCAAGTCTCCTTTCCTCCATTTTCCTGCTTCTGTGAGTTTATCAAAAATATTGCAGTGTAAGACTGACGCAAGCTTATCCTACTGAGAGCCTAGTGGGCCTGGTTTATCATCTCCTAAATGGGAAAATCCACATCCTTATATGTGCAAAGAGTCAACCAACATCTGGCACCCATCAACTGTTATTCCAGCACAGGATGCTTGGACCAAATCCCACAATTTTATGGCATTTGTTGGCTTTGACTCGGAAACGGCATTTTTAATGTCACCCCACATGTGTTCTATAGGATTAAGATCTGGGGATTGGGCTGGCCACTCCATAACCTCAATTTTGTCTGGTTGAAACACCCATTCGGCAACATGACCTATTCAAGTATTGTAATACAACCCCTGGCAAAAATTATGGAATCACTGGCCTTGGAGGATGTTCATTTTGTTTAATTTTGTAGAAAAAAAAAAAGCAGATCACAGACATGGCACCAAACCGGTTTTTACGTAACGGTAATAGGATTTTACAGAGTCCACGACAGCACCCCTACGAGAGAGGGGTTCCGCCCACCATCTGGACAGGAACCTACAGGATTTAAAGGGGCGGTCCCCCTCACCACTCGTTTGTGTTTCAGAGTATAAGGGACACCGCCATTGAGTTAGTACATAAACATATACACTTAAACATTACTAAATACCATCACCTTCTAAAGAGTGATATTTAAAAGCATACTTTCCAAAGGGTGCAGAAACCAGTGATTAACTACGGGGGGGGGGGGGGGGGCTAGGAGGGGGGGGTAATGTGCGGGTGATGTCGTGGACTCTGTAAAATCCTATTACCGGTACGTAATAATCAGTTCTCCTATCACAACAGCACCCCTACGAGAGATTTTCAAAGATCAATCACCTGGGAGGGACTACAGCACTAAGTACTGTACGGCCAAAAACTAAATTGGCCTTTGATGATAAATCAAGACGGCAATGTCTATAAAAGGTGGAAGGAGATGACCACGTTGCCGCCTTACATATTACGTCTATGGAGACATCCGCTTTTTCCGCCCAGGATGAGGCCATGGCTCGAGTGGAGTGGTGTCTGGCCTTTAGCAGTATAAGCAAGATATATGGCATCTCTTATTCATCTGGCGATAGACGCTTTTGTTACACTCGCCCCTTTCCTTGGGCCTCCATGGTTCTGTTTTGTGCAGGTGCTCTAACAGTGTTCTTCTAACATCTAGCATATGATATTTCTGCTCTTCAGCTGAAACCGGATTGTCACAGAATGATGGGAAAATTATTTCCTGACTTCTATGAAATTTGGAAGCTACTTTTGGTAGGTATGCTGGATCTGGTTTTAACACTACCCTATCCTGAAAGACCATTAAGTAAGGGGGGGGGGGGTCTATCGACAATGCTTGTAAATCACTCACTCTCTTAGCGGAAGTCAGGGCCACTTTTTTAAAGTTAAATTTTTAATGGAGACAGAATCTAATGGCTCAAAGGGGGTTCTGTTAAAGCATCTAAAACCAAATTTAAATCCCATGGTGGTAATTTAGGAACATACACTGGGTTACTACGTTTGGTGGCCTTACTAAATCTGGATACCCATATATTTCCCGCCACGTCGCTGTTATATAATGCCCCCAAAGCTGATACTTGGACTCTAAGGGTATTTACCACCAAGCCCAATTCTCGGCCTTTCTGTAGGAACTCCAGAATAGCCGGAATTGGAACCTTGCCTGAAAAGGGATGTTGGTAGAAGGCAAGGAACTTTTTCCAAGTTTTAGAATAGATCTTAGTGGTAACTTCTTTCCGGCTATTTAAAAGGGTAGATATCAGAGCCTCTGAAAACCCTTTTCTCCTCAATAACTCCCTCTCAAATTCCACGCCGTCAGATGCAGGGATTCCACATTGGGGTAACGGAATGGACCCTGAGAAAGAAGCTCCGGACTGACCGGCAATACCCAGGGGTCGGTCACAGACATTGCCCTGAGTAACGAGAACCATGCCCTCCTGGGCCAAAAAGGGGCTATCAGGATCACTCTCGCCCTCTCCTCTCTGATCTTTCTGAGGACTATAGGGATCAGACACATTGGGGGAAACGCATATGCCAGAGGGAAATCCCAGTGAATTTGAAGGGAGTCTATTATACAGGGCTTGTCCGCCACCTGAAGAGAAGCAAACTTCCTGGTTTGTCTGTTCTCTCTCGTTGCAAATAGGTCTATAACGGGCAACCCCCATAGGTCTACTATCTGTTTGAACACCCGTCGACTTAGAACCCATTCTCCCTGACGTAGAGAATGACGGCTGAGGTAATCTGCCTCCGTGTTGAGCTCTCCCTGAATGTGAACGGCTGAAAGAGCAAAAATGAGCTTCGGCTATGTCGAGTATGTCTGTAGTGGTGTTCATTAGAGATCTTGACCTTGTCCCTCCTTGATGGTTGAGATATGCTACTACTGTTGTGTTGTCTGACTGGACCCTTACATGTGAATCCCGCAGAGAGGGTAGCCACCGGAGTAGGGCTTTTTTCACTGCCGTAAGCTCTTTCCAATTCGAGGACTCGAGCCTCTAAGAGAGACCATTGCCCTTGAGTCCAAATATCTCCTATATGAGCTCCCCATCCTATCGGACTGGCATCGGTTGTGACCGTGTTGTCTGGTACTATACTCCAGCGTACCCCTTTTCCTAAATGTTCCATATTTAGCCACCATCTCAGACTGTGTAAATTGGTGGTGGATAGCCTGAGTCTTCCGCCTAATTGCCCTTGAAAACTCCTCTCTGCATCCAAGACCTGGGCCTGCAATACTCGAATTGAGCACACTGGGCGGCCGGTATGCAAGATGTTAGGGATCCCAGAAGGGACATAGCGTCTCTCAAAGTCAGATCTGTTTTTTTTGTTACAGTACTGACTTTGTGCACAATCCTCCGCTTCTTTTCTTCCGGAAGGAAACATAGTTGCTCTTCCGAACTTAGCAGAATACCCAGGAAAGTCTGAGTCGTTGATGGTTCCAATCTTGATTTTTCCATATTGACTAGCCAACCCAAGTCGTGTAAGGAAGATATTACATGCTTTAGGCGACTCCTACACTGAAAAAACGAATTTCCCACTACCAGGAAGTCATCCAAGTAGGGTATAATTAATGTATCTTGTTCTCTGACATAGGCCATTACTTCCACAATGACCTTAGTAAACACCCTCGGCGCCATAGATAGACCAAATGGCATTGCAGTAAACTGAAAGTGTCTGACCTGGTCGTTTAGGCGCACCGCCATTCTGAGGAATTGTTGATGATCCTTGTGAATGGGCAGATGGTAATACGCATCCTTTAAATCCAGGACTGTCATATAACATCTGAGAAAAAGAAGTTTAGTCGCCGTTTTAATAGATTCCATTTTAAAAGGCATGGTATTGTAGATACTTGTTCAATCTCCGTAAATTTATGATGGTTCGGAAAGATCCATCTGGTTTGGAGATCAAAAAATAAAGGGGAACAGAACCCTTCCCCCTGCTGATGTTTTGGAACCTCTACTATAACCTCCTTCTGTCTTAACATCTGAACCTCTTTTTCCAGGGCCTTTTGTTGGTCTAAGGAATCAGGGGCAGTCAAGATATAAAAATTAGAAGGTCTTTCCCGGAATTCTAATCTTAAACCCGACTTAACTGTACCCAGAACCCAATTGCGCAAAGTTATTCTGGCCCACTGAGCATATAAGTGCTTTAACCTGCCCCCTACTGGGAGATCTTTATTAACGATAATTTCTTCTGCGTCTTGAGGAAGATGATGAGGCATTAAAGTCCGAACCTTTCTTTTTCGGCTCCGTTGACTCCCAGTCTCGGTTTTGGTAAGGTCTTCGGTATGGGAAGCGTCTCCTGAAGGTATTCCTAAAGGTAGGATTGAATACTTCAGGAAAACCCTTTTTCCTATCCTCAGCTTTAGCTAGGATGTCATCCAATACCGGGCCAAACAGGTACTCACCCCTACACGGAATTGTACACAGTTTAGCTCTTGCCTGAGCATCCCCTTTCCAGGTCTTAAGCCATAGAGCTTGGCGAGCAGCGTTCGAGAGACCTGCTGATCTGGCTGCTAATTTTAGAGAATCCACTGATGCATCCGCCAAATACGCCACGCCCTCACGTATTTGTGATAGGGAGTTCAGTATCTTGTCTCTAGGCACTTTGGATTTTAGCTGTTCCTCCAGCTGGGTTATCCAGACCATGACGGATCTAGCTGTACAAGTACTAGAGATCGCCGGTTTGAATGCTCCAGCAGATGACTCCCACACTTTCTTCAAAAACATATCCGCCTTTCTATCTGACAGATCTTTCAGCAGGCCTACATCCTCCAGAGGCAAGGTACCAGCTTTAGATGTAGAAGCCACCGCCGCGTCCACTTTTGGGACTTTCATCCATTCCGCCAGGTCATTATCGTCAAAGGGATACCTTCTCTTTGCCGATGACAGCAGGAAACCTTTGTCCTGTTTATCCCATTCCCGTTTAATAAGGGTCTTAACTGTATCCACTACCAGGAATGACTTACGACTCTTCTGGCACAAGCCCGCAAACATTATGTCTTGCGCAGATCTTGGTTCCCTGTTCTCTGCAACGCCCATGGTTGCTCGGACTCCTTTAACATATCCATGTTATCAACCGAAAAACATGGCCTTCCCTCTTCATCTGAGGAGGATGGAGATGAGGAGCGGGAACATTCAACTTCTTGCAGGGACAGGCTGGATCCAGGAGATATGTCCCTGACCGACCTTTCATGGCGGCTGCCTCTAAGGGAATAGCTTATTTCCTCCCTGATGACCGCTCTAAGGTCTGATGAACGAAGGGGAGCTTCCTCTTCTAAGGTCTGACAGATGCAAGCCTGGCAAAGCCTTTTAGTATAACTGTCAGGCATTGGAGTCGTGCATAAAGCACATTGCTTATGTTTAAATTTAGATGTATTTTTTCCCTAAAACAAAGCACAAAATAACGGACCATATCAGCACCAGGTGTATTGTTACCACTCACCATAAAGCTGATTCTGTGAATACCGGCTTTGGAGGAGAAGAATCCCTCTGTGACGCTGGGGCGCCCGCATGCTGCTGCCCCCGTACCACTCTGCTACTTCTTGAGCGGCCGCTAGCGCTCTTGCTGCGCTGCTCCGGACCCTCTCCCTGAGGGTGCTCGGCGTCCCCTACTGAGGACATTTTGCTGCACACTTCATTCCATAGCCGCCACTCTTTCATATCGCAGCAGCGCTCCTCCCCCGGAAGTGTTACAACTACTTCCGGGTTCACCAGCGCCGGTGAGAACGCTGAACCGTGCGCTCGAACTGTGGACCAGGACGGCACTACCCGACTCCTGGGATGCACTCCGCATGGCCAGACGAGGGGGGGTCTGCACGCAGGACACCCCCAACGCTGCTTCCGGGCCCCCGATTCTGCCGTTCCCAAACAGATACCGCACCGAGGCATGGTGGACCCAGGTAAGTCCATCCTGCAGGCTCCCGCCGTCCGGACAGGAACCCAAACTGGAGTGGTGAGGGGGACCGCCCCTTTAAATCCTGTAGGTTCCTGTCCAGATGGTGGGCGGATCTCCTCTCTCGTAGGGGTGCTGTCGTGGCGATAGGAAAACTAAAAGTAATTTCAAATTGCAACTTTCTGGCATTAACAAACACTAAAAGAAATCAAGAAAATAAAATGTGGTAGTCAGTAATGGTTAGTTTTTTAACCAAGCATAGGGGAAAAATTGTGGAATCACTCAATTCTGAGTAAAAAAAATTATGGAATCACCCTGTAAATTTTCATTCCCAAAATTAACACGTGCACCAAGTTAGATCTGCTTGTTAGTCTGCATCTAAAAAGGAGTGATCACACCTTGGAGAGCTGTTGCACCAAGTGGACTGACATGAATCATGGCTCCAACACAAGAGATATCAATTGAAACAAAGGAGAGGATTATCAAACTCTTAAGAGGGTAAATCATCATGCAATGCTGCAAAAGATGTTGGTTGTTCACAGTCAGCTGTGTCTAAAATTTGGACCAAATACAAACAAAAGGGGAAGGTTGTTAAAAGCAAACATACTGGTAGACCAAGGAAGACATCAAAGCGTCAAGACCGGAAACAAAGCAATGTCTCCAAAACAGGAAATGCACAACAAAACAAATGAGAAACGAATGGGTGGAAACTGGAGTCAACGTCTGTAACTGAACTGTAAGAAACCGCATAAAGGAAATGGGATTTACATACAGAAAAGCTAAACGAAAGACATCATTAACACCTAAACAGAAAAAAAAACAGGGATACAATGGGCTACGAAAAAGCAATCGTGGATTGTGGATGACTGGATGAAAGTCAGTCAGTGATGAATGACGAATCTTCATTGGGCAAGGTGATGATGCTGGAACTTTTGTTTGGTGCCATTCCAATGAGATTAATAATTAATGATGACTGCCTGAAGAGTACATGCAAATTTCCATAGTCAATGATGATATGGGGCTGCAAGTCAGGTAAAGGCACTGGGGAGATGGCTGTCATTACATCTTCAATAAATGCACAAGTTTATGTTGATATTTTGGACACTTTTCTTATCCCATCAATTGAAAGGATGTTTGGGGATGATTAAATCATTTATCAAGATTATAATGAATCCTGCCATAGAGCAAAAACTGTGAAACATTCCTTGAAAAAAGACACATAAGGTCAATGTCATGGCCAGCAAATAGTCCGGATCTCAATCCAATTGAAAATCTTTGGTGGAAGTTTTAGAAAATGGTCCACGACAAGGCTCCAATCTGCAAAGCTGATCTGGCAACAGGAATCAGAGAAAGTTGGAGCCAGATTGATGAAGAGTGCCGTTTGACACTCATTAAGTCCATGGCTCAGAGACTGCTAGCTGTTCTAAAAGCCAGAGGTGGTGCAACAAAATACTAGTGATGTTTTGGAGTGTTTTTTTGTTTTGTTTTTCAAGATTCCATAATTTTTCCCCTATGCTTGGTTAAAAAAAAGTAACCATTACTGACCATCACATTTTTTTGTTCTAGATTTTTTTTTGCTGTTTCTTAAAGCCAGAGAGTTGCCATTTGAAATGACTTTAGTTTTGTGCCATGTCTGTGATCTGCTTTTTTTCTACAAAATTAAACAACTGAATAAACACCCTCCCAGGCCGATGATTCCATAATTTTGCCACAGGTTGTATATGCAAACTGAACTATGATTTCTGGTATGCAGTAAACAGGTCCAGCACCATAGTAAGAGAAACATGCCCATATCATGGTGCTTGCACCACCATGCTTCACTGTCTTCAGAGTGTACTGTTGCTTGAATGCATAGTTTGGAGTCGCCTGATGAATTGTCGGTGGCCTTTGGACCCATAAAGAACAATTTTACTTTCATCGGTCCAGAAAATGTTTCTCTATTTCTCTTTAGGCCAGTTGATGTGTTCATTGGAAAATTGTATCTGCTTCAGTAAAGGTTTTTTTTTATTTTTTACAGTGGGAATTTGCAGGGACTTCTTGCCAAGAGATTAGCTTCACATAGGCATCAAACGGTCACAGTTCTCATACGTAACTTTAGACTGTCTGATCATCCTGGAGCTGATCATTGGCTGGGCCTTTGCCATTCTGGCTATTCTTCCATCTATTCAAATGGTAGTCTTCCGGTTTAGTCCACATCTCTCTGGTTTGGCTTTCCATTTTAAAGCATTGGTGATCATTTTAGCTGAACACCCATCACTGTCTGCACTTCATTATAAGTTTTACCCTCTCCAATCAACTTTTTAATCAAACTAAGGTGTTCTGAACAATGTCTCGAACAACCTATATTTCTCAGGCTTTCAAGGAGAAATGCATGTACAGCATGTCCTGGTTTCATCTTTAAGTAAGGGCCACCTGAGTCACACCTGTTTCTTCATAGAATGATTGACCTTTCAATTATTTTAAAACATGCAGATCATGAATGCAGAGACTGTTAGTTTTCTTGGAATCTACCGCACAAACTGGTAAATTGACACGTGGTAATATAATTTATACCAAAAACAGTGATTAATCAGGTCATATTGGACCGCTATTATTTTGAACACTACTGTATGTAGATGATGCACTTAAATCTCTGCCCACAAGTGAAGAGGCAATTTATCTGCTTTCTAAAACATGGGAAATATGAACGGCAGCAAACCTCAGACTTCAAAAGATCATCTCCAACAGTCAAAAACATTAACGATAGGAAAGAGAAAAAAACCCCAAAGAATTACACTACAGAACTGCAAGAGGGTAAATAAAAAGAGTCCCCATTCAGAATCCATGGGATAGAGTATATTCATCTGACATATTCAGACAGCCACTTTGGTGCTCTTGTGCAAAAATGAGGACACCAACACTCCTCCTCCAATGCAGCAACAGGTGTGGGGGACAAGTGGTGAAGTAGCATCCACGGGGAACTACACTGCTACGGAGTGCAGTGTGCCCTCCTTGGAATGATTAACAAAGGGAGGCAGATGATACTCGTAGCATCAAGAAAATCTTGAAAATAAAACCTAAGGACATCAAGCAGACCTGAAACTGGTTGTGTCTGCTGCATAGATACTAGGCAAAAACGGAGAAGCCTAGTGCCTGAAGACGTTATAGCCTTCCAAGTAGAACCAACTTTTCCCTAATGTAAAGCCAGCAAGAGGCAGAGTGCATAACCACGTTCCTGTGTCCAGCAATGATTAATAAGAAAATAAAAGTATTATAGACATTGACCAACTATATTCTAAATCAATGTGTGTCACCCCATACTATGAATGTTGGTCACGCTTTGTTTGCACCAGCATTAGGACATACTTTTTAGGGCCTCTACACAAATGCATTACACTTTTCAGTGGTTAAAAAAAAAAAAAAAAAATGGATACATGTAATCGTATTTGGCCAAAAAGCACATTCCTCCACAAGAGACACCTACAGGTACAATACACTTCTGATATAATAACAAAGCACTCTGAGCAGAGCCTTAAGGCAACATTTAATAGCTTAACTGGGGACAGGGAGTGAGTTGTTAATACCTCCGATGTAGAGTTGATAACCAAACAAAAATGTTGTGGTCTTATTTTGATGGAGATGGTGAAGCTTAGAGATGGTAACTACCATTTTACAGGTAAAATTCTGCTAATGTAACAGTTCGTATTCTGAACTTGAGGTTAAATGTACAAGTTGGTGTTGCAAATTGGCAACAGTCCACATCATGAACCCATTCATTAAAAAAAAATGTTACAGCTATCAACACTCATATACACTGTCAGTTTCTGCAAAATCCTAATCCATCCACTATTAAGTGGCTGATAGTCACTTTAAAATAGTCTTACCTTTGTTCTAACAGAGTTAGTGTTTTCAGGTTATCTGACAGATCACTCTTTTGTGCACATCAGAAAAAAATGAATGTTGCCAGTGTCCAAAGTGACTGTTGGCCTCGTAATAGTGAATCGCTTCAATGGAGGTCTGTTGGACTTTTGGTAGAAACCGAGATGCATGGATAAATGAGAAAGCACTGTACATCTGTGAACCTAAACTTATTTTGTGTGCGTTAAGAAAATAGATATATTTGTCCGTTTTTGTTGTATAGGTGTATGCCAAGTCTTCAAACTCAATTTTTATAATTTGTCCTAAAAAAGTTGAATTTGAAATTTTTGAATAGGTAGTAAAAAAAAAGTTAAAAAAAGTTAAAAAAAAGTAAAAAAAAAAGAAAAAAAAAAAAGAAAAAAAAGGAGTTCTCACCTCTGCTTGAGGAAAAGAAATTAAACATGCCATATCATTTTCTTTCACTTGCATAGGCCGAACGAATGACCGCAGGATCAGTTAAGGCTAAGAAAAACAATTAAACCACAAACGAGAAGCCACTTCATTACATTTTTCTTTTATTTAAAAGATTTTCCACAAAATACCATGTCCATATATTTACTGTCGTGAAGCAGAACGTGTTGAGTATTTGGAGTTCCCACTTTAAAGTCAAATGTATAGAGCAGCCGTGAAGCTCATTGTTCTGTCTTTAAGCTTACCCCAAACTGCAGATGTAGATAAATCTAGAGTAAATCTGAAGGTATGATGTTTCTTCTTGTGTATTACCACAAAGCATGTCTTGTTTTAGATGCTAGTGTTAGACAAATGGTTCTTAATGCAGAGAATGCATGTAGAGAAAGGAGAGTGTGAAAGTAATTGATATGCTGAGACACCGGAGGTAAAAATCTCTGCCCTCATCTGTTATCATAATACTGGTTCTAGATCCTTCAGCCATAGCCGCCTGCAACAATGTTACAGCCATCAGTGACAGGAAAACAGGTATTTATTCATTAACACAGCTTAATTAATTGCAACATTTCAAATATTAAATGTCCTAATTTTAGGAGTAGATTTGTCATAGACCACTTAACGGATTTAACAATAAGACTAGTGAATACCCTCTGTTGAGAGCTATACAAGTGGAGCCAGCACCAATAACAAAAAAGTAGATTGGGGGGAAAAGGGCAAAAAAAGGGAGATAAAAAAAAAACCCCATAACCTACAAAATTCATTTTGTGCACGTCAATGCTCTGTCTATAGACATCGTAGTATATTTAAGGCTCAATTTTCCAGGATGAAGAGCTTTAAAACAAACAAAAAAAAAAAAAAAATCGTCTTTTATTGTATTTATGTTAAAAAATAATTAGGCAACAAAACTGTACTAAGAAAATTCTACTTCGCACATCTTTCCTTTTGGAGGAACTGCTACCATTTCATGACTTGGCGTCTCCATATTGTACATTAATTGCACAGTAGAGCGCGTCTAACCTGTTGTGAAGCACGTTATAGAGTAAACTAGACACGTGATAGGATAAGTCATATCGATATATATATAAGCCAAGGTAAACAAAAATTTAACAAGTTATTTAGTTAAATCTTTGCAGAGTTGAGAAGTATATTGAGCATTCTGTACAAATACAGGGAGGAGTTTGTGGAACAGGCCTAAAGCCAAAAAACCTGGTCAAATTTACAGGTTAGCGCTTGCCTGTCACTTTAATCCATGGCACGGAACACACATATGCCAGGTACTACCATCTCAGAGTCTTGGCAATACAGAACAAAACATGCAAGGGAAGAGGTGAGGCAAAACACTAAATAACCCAAGGGAAACTAAGTGTTAACAGAATATTAACACAATTGACCCTTAATTCAAAATGAAAAAACAAAACAAAAAAAAACAAAAAATTATGGACAAAAATGCAATTCTCCTCCAATGTCCAAAATGAACTCCATTTTTAGAAGGGGCTTTTTGTGCAGGACATTGCCCTGCAGCTAGGCAGGAGAGATAGAGGTGGAAACAGCACAATGCAGGTACAAGATACAGAAAAGCAGAGAACGTACTAAAAACCACTTGTTAACAGCTGACATGCATTCACAAGCTCAGTGTTCAGTTTCAGACAGGAGGGAGATGAGGAGTGAATGCCAAGAGGCAGGAATGGAAACTGCAAGGTTGATGTTCCGGAGTGACCAGCTTAACTCTCCTCCATCCCTCCCAATGATCAGCTCATTCCTTCTCTTTTGTTCCGCCACTTTCCTCTCTGGGTTTGGCCCCGCCAAAGATAGCAGAATGAGGATTGGCTACTTGATTGAGAGGGGTTCCAACTGTCCGGGGTTTAAGCTGAAGTCGTGGTCTCTGTGCTCTTTCCTCTGTAGTAGAGAGGAACGGGAGGGAAAAAAAAAAAAAAAAAAAAAAAAGTTAAAAGCATAAGTATATTTCCTGCTATACAGAAGATTAAGACCGTATACACAGCAGATATTTTCCACATAGTGATGTCTCAGGTTCTACAGATTGATTTTACTTATTTTTTTCAAGAAGGTGGCAGGTTTTGTGGCTAGTTTTTATTTTTTTTCTGAATGATAAACTAGGCTCATCTTTCCACACAAACTAAAAACAGGTAGTTTTTATTGCATAAATCAATAGAAAATAAGCAACTGTGTAAAATATCTTATGACAGAAGTAAGCTTCACTCCTTCTGGACTGATCATCCATGTTCAAAATTCTCAATTCACAGGTAAAGTCTGTATTCCGTGAAGACAGATTATTACCTTACCGAGAGATGGCTGTTGCTGCTCATATCATGATATGTAGAAGGGAGTGGTTGAAGAAGAAGGCGCTAGTCAAAGCACCTCCCCGTTCCAAACTGAAAATCATAATTAGCAGCCTTCATCTTCTCAGTAATGGCAAAATCTGTCTTCACTGACTACAGATTTTACTCTGGAAGTGAGAATTTTGTAAATGAAAGATCAGTCCACGTAGAGGCGGATTTCTTGGATAGGATATATTACAAAATTGCTTACTTCCATGTGTACTATTGATTGAGGATACGTAAATGTAAAGTAATGTAAACTTATCTACTTTCAGACAAATTTGCATAAACATTTGGTGCTAATAGGTGACGCTAGGCACAAAGTATCTAAAAAAAATATAACTGATTAATGTGGTGCAGGTCATACAAGCCAGATTTCTGGTAAATTTAGGCAAGGTGCATACAATCAGGGGGTTCGCACCAGATGGTGGACACATGCAATCATCCAATATTCTTAACATACACTGCAATAACTTTGTACCACTTTGTATTATACTGGTCAATGTAAAAATGTAAGTGGCAGGCTATAAAGTTTATGTACATGTATGAACCCAATGGCACAGGCGATCAGTGAGCCAACAAGGTAACAGAGCATGTCCAATGCCTCAGTCTGGCCACTTATTAAAATCTACAAAAATTTAAGTGATTATTTTTTTTCCCTAACACAAATTTATACTAATCCTATCAAATATCTTCCCAACCTTCTGAAGGTTCTCTGAAGTCCGCAGAACCTCCACGTGGTCCTTCTCTATAGCGTCCAGGACCTGGAGCTGGCGGTCCTCGTCGATCACTAGGTCCACCACGACCTCCCCTACCTCCTCTGCCTCCTAAAAAGTCGTCATCTCTAAATCCTAAATTAAAAAAATTAAATAAATCAATATTTAACATGAAAACATTACTCTATCATTGTACTTAAAGGGAACCTATCAAGTAAAAAAACGCTATTAGCTTGCAGATTAATAGTTCTGAAGCCATGCGACAGCTGCACTGAGCGCCCCGCTGCTGGGAGGAAATTAACTTTATTCCTCCTCACAGACTTGGCCTTCAGTCATAACAGCACAGCTCCCGTCACGGCTCAGTATAATGAGCGGCGGCTGCTGGTAACCACACCCGTGGAACTGACCGACAGTCGGCTAGGCACTGATGCACTGCTGAGCTGGCTGTCAGTCAGTGCCAGGGGCGTGGTTCAAGCAGCAGCTCACTGTGTACAGAGCCATGACTGAAGCAGCGCCTGCACGACAGAGGAAGAACGTTAATCTCTTTCCACCAGCAGGGGTCTCAGTGCAGTGGCCACACAACTTCAGAACCATATTAACCTGCACATTAACTCCATATCTGAATGTTAATTGCGATTTTTGTCATTACCGGTTCCTTTTAAGGGGGTTGCCCAGTGAAAATGGGTCACCAGTCCATTGGAAAGGCGATAACTTGTTGATTGGAGGGAGTCAGACTGCTGGGACCCGCACCAATCAGCAGAACAGAGAACTCCAAATGGTAACAGGGATAAAAATTCCCCCATCTGTTTCACGTATGTCCCAGCAATGGGGACACCAATCAAACAAAGTTATTGCATAACCAGTGGGTAGAGAACTTGTTTTCACTGTACAACCCCTGTAATCACTGCAATGATGAGAAGTTCTACCACTGTAATACACTGTTACAGTGCCGTAACATTACAGGTTATTCTTTACAGCACACAAGTACCCAGGACAATCATCTATGAGCTTAACAGCACGGACTCCAGACAGATACCGCACATGGACAAGTCTGCTGCATTTAGCCCACAGACATTGGTACAGATTGGATACAATTATATTCACCACCTGGCTTGTATGTATTTAACTTGTACAGGCTGAAGGATAATATAAAGTCACGTTCCATCATCACTGGTTTATTCTTTTAATTTTTACAAATCTCCCCCCTCAATATTTTCACCACTAAAATAAAAAATACAAAAAATCTTGACAAGCTTGATTTTGCCAATTTCTGGCCCCGAGGATCAGGATGACAGGTCATTCTTACCACACAATGAACAGTTGTGGAATTCCTTTTTTTTTTTTCCTTTCTCGGCAAATTAACAGCACTTGGATTTTTGTCCCCATTTTCCAGTACTTAAGAGTGGCAAAATGATTAGGGTCATTCAAAACCTTACAACACACCCAGCAAAAAAATAAGCCCTCAGACACAGTGGCATGCAAAGGTTTGTGCAGCCCTGGTCAAAATTACTGTTATTAACAGTTAAAGTTGAAGATAAAATGATCTCTAAAATGGCTAAAGGTAAAGATGACATCTCCTTTGTATTTTAGGCAAAATATACAGTGGGTACAGAAAGTATTCAGACCCCCTTAAATTTTTCACTTTCCTTGCAGCCATTTGGTAAATTCAAAAAAGTTCATTTTTTCCTCATTAATGTACACTGCACCCCATCTTGACTGAAAAAAAACAAAGAAATTTGTTGCAAATTTAATAAAAAAAAAAGTGTACATTAATGAGAGAAAAAGAACTTTTTTGAATTTACCAAATGGCTGCAATGAAACAGAGTGAAAAATTTAAAGGGGTCTGAATTATTTCCATACCCAATGTATATATATTTTCATCTCCTTCCAAAAGGCAAAAAAGTATAATATTTCTTTTTGCAGTTAAAATGTGAAGTATGACTATGTATACAGTTGTGCTCAAAAGTTTACATACCCCGGCAGAATTTTTGCTTTCTTGCCTTTTTTCAGAGAATACGAATGGTAACACCAAAACTTTTTCTGCACTCATGGTTAGTGGTTGGGTGAAGCCATTTATTGTCAAACTACTGTGTTTTCAAATCTTTATAAATTATGACAACCCAAAACATCCAAATGACCCTAATTAAAAGTTCACATACCCCATTTCTTAATACAGTGTATTGCCCCCTCTAACATCAATGACAGCTTGAAGTCTTTTGTGGTAGTTGTGGGTGAGGTTCTGTATTTTCTCAGATGGTAAAGCTGCCCACTCTTCTTGCCAAAAAGCCTCCAGTTCCTGTAAATTCCTCGGCTGTCTAGCATGAGCTGCACACTTGAGATCTCCCCAGAGTGGCTCAATGATATGGAGGCCAGGAGACGGAGTTGGCCACTCCAGAACCTTCACTTTGTTCTGTTGTAGCCAATAACCGGTGACTTGGCCTTGTGTTTTGGATTTTTGTCATGCTGCAACGTCCAAATACGTCCCATGTGCAGCTTCTGGGCTGATAAGCACAAATTTGCCTCCAGTATTTGCTGATAACGTGCTGCATTCATCTGTCCTTCAACTTTCACCAAGTTTTCTGTGCCTTTGTAGCTCACACACCCCCACAACATCAGCGATCCACCTCCCTGCTTTACAGTAGGACTGAGGTTCCTTTCATCATAGGCCTTGTTGACCTCTTTTCAAATGTAATGTTTATGGTTGTGGCCAGAAAGTTCAATTTTGGTCTCATGACTCCAAATTACCTTGTCCCAGAAGTTTTGAGGCTTGTCTCTGTGCTGTTTTGCGTATTGTAGGCGCGATACGAGAGTCATGTATTTCAGCTGATGTTATTTGTGGGTTTTTCTTTGCATCCCAAACAATTTTCCTGGCAGTTGTGGACGACATTTTTGTTGGTCTACCTGACCGTGGTTTTGATTTTACAGAGCCCCTAATTTTCAATTTGTTAATCACAGTTTGAGCACTGCTGACTGGCATTATCAATTCCTTGGATATCTTTTTCTAACCCTTTCCTGTTTTATACAGTTCAACTACCTTTTCCCGTAGATCCGTTGACAATTCTTTTGCTTGCCCCATGACTTATAACCCAGAACCATCAGTGGCTGGATGAAAGATGCAAGAGTGTCTGTATCCCAGAAATTCGCTCAGCTTTTATGCACACACATTGATTACAAGCCAAAAGGCCACAGGTGAGGATGTTACCTTTAGTAGCCATTCAAACCCATTTGTGTCAACTTCTGTTCATGTTATCAGGCCAAAATCACCAGGATATGTGAACTTTGGATCAAGGTCATTTGGCTGTTTTGGGTTGTCATTAGGATTTAAAAAGGGAAAACACAGTAGTTTGACAATAAATGGCTTCACCCAACCACAAACCATGAGTGGAGAAAAAGTTTTGGTGTTCTCTTTCATATTCTCTGAAAAAAGGCCAAGAAAGCAAAAATTCTGCCGGGGTAGGAAAACGTTCGAGCACAACTGTATATAGTATGGACATATAAAAGTATTTAAGATATACCTGGTAACAATATAATGAGACTCAAGTAAGTCAATGTGAAAAGTTACTTACGATATGTATACAATATTAGTAGTGAGACACTTGTCTGTACAAGAAGTCCAAAATGGCAAAGCCAAGCGACACTACTCTGTCCTCCTCCTAGACCTGTCCTCTGCCTTTGACACAGTGGACCATTCCCTACTATTACAGACCCTCTCATCTCTTGGCATCACTGACTTGGCCCCATCTTGGATTTCGATGTACCTAGCAGACCGGACATTCAGTGTCTCCCACACCAACTCGTCCACACAAGGCTCAGTCCTAGGGCCTCTGCTCTTCTCCATCTATACCTTTGGCCTCAGACAGCTCATAGAGTCCCATGGCTTTCAGTATCATCTCTATGCCGACAACACACATCTACATCAGGCTTCCAGTATCTGTTTCAGATGCTGAGGTCATCTGAAGGCAATTGTCTATGCTGTGAAGATATGAGATGTGCAGCATTTGAAACAATGGATACTGGAAGCCTGTGCTAGCATTTCTTCTGCGGATTTGCTATCTGTGTCAAGAGTGGGAGAAGAGGGTTGCACTGAATCCAACACAACGGGCAGCACTTTGAACACATTTTATAAGTGGTCATAAACATGTAAATAACTCATGAAAGAATAAAGTTACATTAAAACCATTATATTTCTTGTTAAATTCTCAATAAGTTTGATGTGTCACATGACCCTTTACCCATTGGAAAAAAAAGTTGGATCCAAAATGGCTGACTTCAAAATGGCCGCCATGGTCACCACCCATCTTGAGAAGTTTTCCCCATCCCATATACTAATGTGTCACATTAGGCAGAGCAAAGTACTGCAGTGCGCAGGCGTCGGGAAAGGTCAGAGAGGCCCAGTGCCTGCACACTGCAGTACTTTACACTGCCCTCAACATGGCAAATAAGTACACCTGCGCCGGTGCCGCAATAGAAGGAGGATGACGACATCATATGAAGATGAGAGGTGCCGGACCCGGACCTGCGACGCCCATCGGACCGGACCGCCCCCGGGTAAATATAATCTAACTTGTTTTTCTTATCTTTCAGGTTACATCGGGGGCATATCTACAGCATTACAGAATGCTGTAGATAAGCTCCTGATGGCGGCGGTCGCAGCTTATAGGGCCAAAATTAGGTGACAGATTCCCTTTAAGTAGCATACACTTGATTGTATTCGGTCAGCACGGTCTTAAGACCCCAAAGAGTCCCGTAAAACCATTGCAGAGGTTTTTTTTTGACACGACACGCTAGTTACTGTACCATTCATGTATATAATGTTGTGACTTATTTTTATTTATGCCAACTGTCACCCTCATCCCCCTCCGCTCCTGATGGAAACAGAGAGTTGTAATACTAAGTGTACAGCACGTGGGGGTGCAGCCATTAAAGGAACTGTCTGCACAGAATGAGTGTTCAAACCATGAACAGGCACTTGGTGCATCATGACGAGGCCAAACATTTAACTGCACCTTCCTACTTGCTCGATTTCCATCTATTTCCCAATTCTCTGGCTCTATGAAGCCAGAGCTATTAATGAAGAGGGGTGGGTACTGACAAAAAAACAAGCAGGTGGGAAGGTGTATTTATAGGTTTGGCCATGCCTTTTTGCATTGAGAACCTGCAGTTGGTTTGAACCAGTCATTATGTACGGACAAGAGTCCCTTTAAATCACAACTGTGCGCCACCACCTTGCATCATCATGATTGAAAGTGAGACATCCCTTCTTAGTGTGAGGAAGTCTCGTTTCGTGCACCAATTCCAAAGTTTATAGCAACAGTTCCATGTTTGCCACAGCCTACTTTAGCATTCAAGTCTCCAATGATAATGAGTAAGTCTTGTTTTGGCATATTGTCGATTTCATCTTGAACTTGATGGTACAATAGTTCAATGTCCTCCTCATCTGCAACTGTTGTTGGCAAGTAGACTTGCGTAAGTGACATTGATTTGCGCTAATTGTAGGCATATCGAAGATGACCATCACTGACTGCATTGTACTTTAGGACAGTGGTGGCTAATCTTCAATTGAGAACAACTTCGACAGTTTCTTCTTCAGTTATCGTTGCCAGAATAGAAGAACTGACTGGAAATGTTCAGATTGAGTCCATCTTCATTCGCTAATCCCGAATAAGTAGAGTCCTGTTTTGTCCATTTCGGCTTAGACTATGTGGAGTTTGCCTTGGTTCATACGTTCCAAGTTCTCAACTTCAGTATATTTCAGCAGTTTTTGATCTTCCCTTTTGACCAAATGATAACAGCACAAAGAACACATTGCGGTTTTGATCCTGGCATGTCATGAGCTCAGATCATACTCCGGTCAACCATCTGCTCTTTCCCAGTAGCTTGTCGAGTGCCTTCCGACCGAAGAGTGCATCTTCGCACAAGATTGAATTCCATCAGCTGTACTAGCCATCACGGTTTCTTGGCATAATATGGAATTAGACTGCCAGGCTTCTCTTCCACGCTGCAATATGGCTCCAGTGAAGGAGCCCCACTCAGCATTGTATGTTGTCAACACAAACTGTCTCACCGGACATCCACTTTAATGATTCTGTGCAAAGTTCATTGAGGAGAGATGGGAAGCATGTTCAGGAGTGAAATCACTTATGGTGATTGATGGCTTCATTGTTATCAGCCATGTATACAGGTGTTATGAGTCATTGTAATCCTGCCTCTGATGATAACCAACTTGCTTTAAACTCTTCCTCAGAGGACATGAAGTATGAGTCTAAAAAAGCCCCAGGGGCCAGTGTGAAAATTGCAATATTGCATACAGCCAAGGTTCACTAGAATAAAAATGAATTTGATCTCATTGTGACTCCATTCACTTGTATTAGGCTGCAACGTAGCCCCAACCTTAAGAAATTACTACAGATTCTGCCCTTGTCTACAGAGCAAAATTGAGATGCGAGCTGCACAAAACAGAACCTAAGCTCCATCAGTGGACATGGTGTATTTTAGTACAATCAAAAAGAGCATTCTAAAATTGAAACCAGTGTTATTTTCAGTTTTTTGCTTTTATGAAAAAAAAAGAAAAAAAAAGAATAGATAATAGTTTTAAGCAGCAAAGACCAGAAGAGACAACATAAAGGCGTGCACAAAAAGATTACTTCAAGTGTATAAAAAAAAGGGGGAGAAAGTAAATTCTTCAGAAGTAATTGGTGTTAGTGTAAAAGAAATAACAGCTGGACGACCCCCACACCAAGAAAAACCAATGAAAGCCCTCAGAAAAAATAAAACATAACCTTTACCAGAATTGAAGTCATCTTGTGAACCTCCTCTAGAGCCGTAACTATCGTTTCCTGAAAAATAAGGTAACAGCAACATGAAATCGAAAACTGAGAAAACCAAACATTACAGGATGAGGTGGGAAACCCGATACCCATCCACAACAGCGACAAAACCTCCATAAAAATACAATTCTCCAATAAGAGGAGTAGTCAAGAGCCACCTACACCCAAACACCTACAAATTATTCTTCGCCAGTAGCGACCAGTGATGAATGCAGTCATTTTATTCCATTAACGGGAACAGAAAATCACTACATGCTTCTGCCGGTAGACCACAACATCACAGAAATTCCTCCCCAAAGTGCACATTTCCACATTGCAGGAAGAACAGGATTAATAATATTCTTAATATCCCATCTATTCAGCCAGTGATTGCATGTAGTGTCCAATCGCCAGTGATTTATACTGCATAACACAAGATGGAGTAAAACAAGATAAAAAGTAAATAAATTTAAAAAGGGAACCTGACAGCAGATACATGCTCCCTGATACATGTCTAGGCAGTGATAACCTCCTGGTAATAAAACATTCATCACTTTAAAACAGCCCACAGGCTAATAAGTGACACCCCTGAAATCTGGGTCTCAGCCCCTACCTTATGCTGTCCTTAGATTACTCCGCAAAAACCTGCTGACAGATTCCCTTTAAAAGCTGTTGTGCACCGAGCCAAGACTAGTTAAACCCCTTAGTGACAGAGCCAATTTTGTACTTTATGACCAAGCCAATTTTTAGAATTCTGATCACGGTCACTTTGAGGTTATAGCTCTGAATCCCACAGATTCTGAGATTTTTTTTTTGTGACATTGTATGTCATGTTAGTGGTAAAAGTTCTTCGATATGACTTGGGTTTATTTATGGAAAAAAAAAATGAACATTTGGCAAAATGTTAAAAATTTTGCAATTTAATTTTTCTGCCCTTAAATCAGAGATATGTTACACAAAAGAGATAATAAATAACATTTCCCATGTGTCTACTTTACATCAGCACAATTTTGTAAACACTTTTTTTGGTTAGGATATTATAAGGGTTAAGTTGACCATCGATTTCTCATTTTTTCAACAAAATTTACAAAACTTTCTTTGTTTTTTAGGGAACAAATCACATCTGAAGTAAATTTAGGGGGTTAATATAACAGAAAATACCCAAAGTGACACCATTCTAAAAACTGCACCCCTTAAGGTGTGCAAAACCACTTTCAAGAAGTTTATTAACCCTTCAGAACTAAAGCAACGTGTAAGAAAAATATTCATCACTGTAATGTGCGGCACCACGTGACCGCTCATACAGGACAAGCAACGATGCTGAGAGGAAACATCGAGGGAGCTGGGTAAGTATTTTAATGCCAGCAGGCAGGCGCACAGGGGGAGGGAGGCGGGAGCTGACCGGGAACTTAATTATAAAACACACACACACAAAAAAAAACACCCTGATTTTTCATTCCTTCTCTCCAGCAAACGCTGCTGGGAAGAAGGAATGAATTCTGGATTCAGCAACCAAAGCAGGGGACAGCGCTTACTGTAGCGCTGTCTCCTGCACGGTGCGTGTGGTACCCAGTCGGCACACGGCTGCCGCACGTGTGCCACACTGCTGTGCCACGTGAGCACACGGACAACTCCGGTACCGATTTTTCCGGTACTGGAATTATCTGGACGTGTGAGATAGTCCTCAAACATTCATGGTTAACAATAACAGCCAGTGTCTGATATATGTTGCTCATGGATCAAGCAGCATGGATCAGCTGTCAAGGTTCCTTTAAATAAAAAAAAATAAATAAAAAGTTAATTGTTTTACTACACAGGATGCAGCAATGGGTATGCACTCAAATATGAATACTAGCACTGTAGTGTCGCCTAGAAGAAATGTCTCTGGGAAAATTAACTGATATTACATGGCATGAATTATACAGAGGCACAGTATGGATGTATAGACTGTGGGCACTGAAAGACATTTCTGCATTAAAGCCTAAGGCTGGGGTCACATTGCGTTTTGGTCAGAGCGCTAACGGACAGCGTTGCACGGCGAAATTAACGCCATGCAACGCGTCCGTTAGCGTTCCCATTGCCCGCAATGTACCAGCGCATTGCTAGCGCGTGTCATTTTCGGCACGCGCTAGCGACGCGCCGGTCTTTTGTAGCGCGCCTCGGACGCTGCTTGCAGCGTCCGCGGCGCGCCCGAGGTCCGTTCCCCGCTCTCGCAGATCGGGGATCTGCGAGAGCGGGGACGTTAACGCGACCCCGAAACGAGACCCTTTAAAAACATTGCGTTAGCGCAATCCGCTAGCGCTAAACGGATTGCACTAACGCAATGTGACCCTAGCCTTAGGGATTCTATCGGACCCGATAGATTGGGAGGAGGGACTGGGTCAAGTATCAGGCCGGCTTCACACTTGCGAGTTTTACGGACGTAAGAGCGCAGAAACTACGTCCGTAAAACTCGCAAAAAATACGGCACAATTATGCTCTATGCCCCTGCTCCTATCTGCCGTATTAAACTGATCCGTATTATACTGCTTTCTACGGCCATAGAAAATCGCAGCATGCTGCGTTTGTCACCGTATTGCGCAAATAAAACGTCAATGAAAGTCTATGGAAGCCCCAAAAATACGGATTACACACGGACCAGCAGTGTGACTTGCGAGGAATACGCAGCGCTGTTAGAGAGAAAAGCCGGTAATTCAATTACCGGCTTTTGCTTTCTCCTTCCTAAACCCGACATGATATGAGACATGGTTTACATACAGTAAACCATCTCATATAACCATTTTTTTTTGCATATTCCACACTACTAATGTCAGTAGTGTGTCTATGCAAAATTTGGCCGTTCTAGCTAGTAAAATAAGGGGTTAAATGGCGGAAAAAACGGGCGTGGGCTCCCGCACAATTTTCTCCGCCAGAGTAGTAAAGCCAGTGACTGAGGGCAGATATTAATAGCCTGGAGAGGGTCCACAGTTATTGCCCCCCCCCCCCCCCCCGGCTAAAAACATCTGCCCCCAGCCACCCCAGAAAAGGCACATCTGGAAGATGCGCCTATTCTGGCACTTGGCCACTCTCTTCCCATTCCCGTGTAGCGGTGGGATATGGGGTAATGAAGGGTTAATGCCACCTTGCTATTGTAAGGTGACATTAAGCCTAATTAATAATGGAGAGGCGTCAATTATGACACCTATCCATTATTAATCCAATACTAGTAAAGGGTTAAAAAACAACAACACATTATTAAAAATTTATTGAAAAAAAATCACAAAAGGCTGTTGTATTAATTTATTCTACTCTCAATCCACTCACTGAAGACCCTCGATCTGTAAATTAAAAAAAAAAATAAACCAAAAATATCCATACCTTCCGAGGATCTGTAAGGTCCAACGATGTAGATCCATCTGAAGGGGTTAAAATATTTTGCAGGCAGGAGTTCTGCTAATGCAGCGCTACTCCTGCCTGCAAAACCCCAGCGAATGAAGGTAAAGTAGGTCAATGACCTATATTTAGCTTCATTTGCGATGAGGCGCCCTCTGCTGGCTGTTCCTAGATCGTGGGAACTTTCCTAGAAAGCTCCCTTGCTCGAGATCATAAGAGGGCGCCCTCTGCTGGTTGTCCTCATATGAACTCGAGCAAGGGAGCTTTCTAGGAAAGTTCCCACGATCTAGGAACAGCCAGCAGAGGGCGCCTCACCGCAAATGAAGCTAAATATAGGCCATTGACCTATATTTAGCTTCATTCGCCGGGGTTTTGCAGAAATGAGCAGCCTACATTAGCGGAGCTCGTGTCTGCAAAATATTTTAACCCCTTCAGATGGATCTACATCGTTGGACCTTACAGATCCTCGGAAGGTAAGGATATTGTTGTTTTATTATTTTTTTTTTTATTTACAGATCGAGGGTCTTCAGTGAGTGGATTGAGAGTAGAATAAATTAATACAACAGCCTTTGCGATTTTTTCAATAAATTAATTTTTAATAATGTGTTTTTTTTTAACCCTTTACTAGTATTGGATTAATAATGGATAGGTGTCAGAATTGACGCCTCTCCATTATTAATTAGGCTTAATGTCACCTTACAATAGCAAGGTGGCATTAACCCTTCATTACCCCATATCCCACCGCTACACGGGAATGGGAAGAGAGTGGCCAAGTGCCAGAATAGGCGCATCTTCCAGATGTGCCTGTTCTGGGGTGGCTGGGGGCAGATGTTTTTAGCCGGGGGGGGGGGCCAATAACCATGGACCCTATCCAGGCTATTAATATCTGCCCTCAGTCACTGGCTTTACTACTCTGGCGGAGAAAATTGTGTGGGAGCCCACACCAATTTTTTCCGCCATTTAACCCCTTATTTTACTAGCTAGAACGGCCAAATTTTGCATAGACACACTACTGACATTAGTAGTGTGGAATATGCAAAAAAATGGTGATATGAGATGGTTTACTGTACGTAAACCAGGTCTCATATGTCGGGTTTAGGAAGGAGAAAGCAAAAGCCGGTAATTGAATTACCGTCTTTCTGCTATATCGCGCTGGATGAATATATATATATATATATCTCACATGGATCCCTTGTATAGCCGTATGTCGGTTTTGCAAGCCTGCGATAAAAACACGCATTACGGCTGCCATACGGAGGATGCCATGCGCAAAAAAACGCTGAAACACCCTGCCTACGGAGGAGCTACGGACCACTATTTTCGGGACTTTTCAGCGTATTACGGCCGTAATATACGGACCGTATTTTCATACGCTGAGTGTGAAGCCGGCCTTACGGGTATCTGCCTGCGTCAATCATCTCGAACAATTGAAAAAAGTACACCTTAGATGGTATCAATATCCGGTTCAGGTGGCTCACTAGGACCCTGCCGGGTCGGACAAATGCTGGAGGGGGTGCGGTCACAGGGGAACTCTGGAACACACCTGGTGGTCGTGTCCAATTCTTCAGCCCTGGTGGAGAGTTATTGACCTTTTAATTGCACAGGTATTGGGGATCCAGCTGACTGTCACCTACTAGGCAGGCCATTCTTCACATCGGCCTGGAGGACATTCCACACATACTTCGAGGTACACTATCACATATTCTAATAGCTGCCAGGTTATTAGTCGCCTCAAGATGGAAAGACACTAATCCTCCCAATATTAGTGAATTAATTAATAAACTTAATGTCCACTGCCAATATGAACTCGCTTTGGCTCACTCCATGACTGCCCAAACCAAAAGACAAAATATTTGGCACCCTTGGTTACATGGTGGTCATTCCTCTATTGACCCGCACCACCTTGTTTGATCGTTTACTTGAGTGGGAATAAGTAAGCATAATTGACATGTCTGTTATTGTGTTTGTAATATTCTTATTCTGCCATAGTTTGCCAGGACCCCTTGTCTATAACTGAATTGCTAGATAATGTCTTGTGAATGCCTATACTCCTTTCCTCCCCCACCCCCCTATTCCCCCTACTGTACCTATCCCTCCCCCCGCCTCTCTCCCCTACTTCTTCCTTTCTGATTGACCAGAAATAAGGAGAAAAACCAAACCATTTTTAGTTGACCTCTGTTACTGTTATTACTGTTTGACTGCACTGTATTGTTTTGGAAATCTTCAATAAACACTAATTGATAAAAAAAAAAAAAGCCTAAGGGATTCATTTATACGCTGTAGTAATGTTACAGTGAGAAACCATCATAACACTAGAATTTAAACTAGAATTAAAAAACTACCACCATTAACCCCTTCATGACCCAGCCTATTTTGACCTTAAAGACCTTGCCGTTTTTTGCAATTCTGAACAGTGTCCCTTCATGAGGTAATAACTCAGGAACGCTTCAATGGATCCTAGCGGTTCTGAGATTGTTTTTTCGTGACATATTGGGCTTCATGTTAGTGGTAAATTTAGGTCAATAAATTCTGTGTTTATTTGTGATAAAAACGGAAATTTGGCGAAAATTTTGAAAATTTCGCAATTTTCACATTTTGAATTTTTATTCTGTTAAACCAGAGAGTTATGTGACACAAAATAGTTAATAAATAACATTTCCCACACGTCTACTTTACATCAGCACAATTTTGGAAACAAAATTTTTTTTTGCTAGGAAGTTATAAGGGTTAAAATTTGACCAGCGATTTCTCATTTTTACAACGAAATTTACAAAACCATTTTTTTTAGGGACCACCTCACATTTGAAGTCAGTTTGAGGGGTCTATATGGCTGAAAATACCCAAAAGTGACACCATTCTAAAAACTGCACCCCTCAAGGTGCACAAAACCACATTCAAGAAGTTTATTAACCCTTCAGGTGCTTCACAGCAGCAGAAGCAACATGGAAGGAAAAAATGAACATTTAACTTTTTAGTCACAAAAATGATTTTTCAGCAACAATTTTTTTATTTTCCCAATGGTAAAAGGAGAAACTGAACCACGTACGTTGTTGTCCAATTTGTCCTGAGTACGCTGATACCTCATATGTGGGGGTAAACCACTGTTTGGGCGCACGGCAGGGCTTGGAAGGGAAGGAGCGCCATTTGACTTTTTGAATGAAAAATTGGCTGCACTCTTTAGCGGACACCATGTCACATTTGGAGAGCCCCCGTGTGCCTAAAAATTGGAGCTCCCCCACAAGTGACCCCATTTTGGAAACTAGACGCCCCAAGGAACTTATCTAGATGCATAGTGAGCCCTTTAAACCCCCAGGTGCTTCACAAATTGATCCGTAAAAATGAAAAAGTACTTTTTTTTCACAAAAAAATTCTTTTAGCCTCAATTTTTTCATTTTCACATGGACAACAGGATAAAATGGATCCTAAAATTTGTTTGGCAATTTCTCCTGAGTACACCGATACTTCACATGTGGGGGTAAACCACTGTTTGGGCACATGGTAAGGCTCGGAAGGGAAGGAGCGCCATTTGACTTTTTGAATGAAAAATTATCTCCATCGATAGCGGACACCATGTCGCGTTTGGAGAGACCCTGTGTGCTTAAACATTGGAGCTCCCCCACAAGTGACCCCATTTTGGAAACTGGACCCCCCAAGGAACTTATCTAGATGCCTAGTGAGCACTTTAAACCCTCAGGTGCTTCACAAATTAATCCGTAAAAATGAAAAAGTACTTTTTTTTCACAAAAAATTTATTTTCGCCTCAATTTTTTCATTTTCACATGGGCAATAGGATAAAATGGATCCTAAAATTTGTTGAGCAATTTCTCCCGAGTACGCCGATACCTCATATGTGGGGGTAAACCACTGTTTGGGCACACGTCAGGGCTCGGAAGGGAAGGCGCGCCTTTTAACTTTTTGAATGGAAAATTAGCTCCAATTGTTAGCGGACACCATGTCGCATTTGGAGAGCCCCTGTGTGCCTATGCAATGGAGCTCCCCCACAAGTGACCCCATTTTGGAAACTAGACCCCCCAAGGAACTTATCTAGATGCATACTGAGCACTTTAAACCCCCAGGTGCTTCACAGAAGTTTATAATGCAGAGCCATGAAAATAAAAAATAATTTTTCTTTTCTCAAAAATGATTTTTTAGCCTGGAATTTCCTATTTTGCCAATGGTAATAGGAGAAATTGGACCACAAATGTTGTTGTCCAGTTTGTCCTGAGTATGCAGATACCCCATATGTGGGGGTAAACCACTGTTTGGGCGCACGGCAGGGCTCAGAAGGGAAGGTACGCCATTTGGCTTTTTAAATGGAAAATTATCTCCAATCATTAGCGGACACCATGTCGCGTTTGGAGAGCCCCTGTGTGCCTAAACATTGGAGATCCCCCACAAATTACCCCATTTTGGAAACTAGACCCCCAAAGGAACTAATCTAGATGTGTAGTGAGCACTTTGAACCCTCAAGTGCTTCACAGAAGTTTATAACGCAGAGCCATGAAAATAAAAAAAAAAAATTATTTTCTCAAAAATGAATTTTAGCCCGCAATTTTTTATTTTCCCAAGGGTAACAGGAGAAATTTGACCCCAAAAGTTGTTGTCCAGTTTCTCCTGAGTACGCTGATACCCCATATGTGGGGGTAAACCACTGTTTAGGCACATGCTGGGGCTCGGAAGTGAAGTAGTGACGTTTTGAAATGCAGACTTTGATGGAATGCTCTGCGGGCGTCACGTTGCGTTTGCAGAGCCCCTGATGTGGCTAAACAGTAGAAACCCCCCACAAGTGACCCCATTTTGGAAACTAGACCCCCAAAGGAACTTATCTAGATGTGTGGTGAGCACTTTCAACCCCCAAGTGCTTTACAGAAGTTTATAACGCAGAGCCGTGAAAATAATAAATACGTTTTCTTTCCTCAAAAATAATTTTTTAGCCCAGAATTTTTTATTTTCCCAAGGGTTACAGGAGAAATTGGACCACAAAAGTTGTTGTCCAGTTTCTCCTGAGTACGCTGATGCCCCATGTGTGGGGGTAAACCACTGTTTGGGCACACGTGGGGGCTCAGAAGGGAAGTAGTGACTTTTGAAATGCAGACTTTGATGGAATGGTCTGCGGGCGTCACGTTGCGTTTGCAGAGCCCCTGGTGTGCCTAAACAGTAGAAACCCCCCACAAGTGACCCCATTTTGGAAACTAGACCCCCCAAGGAACTTATCTAGATATGTGGTGAGCACTTTGAACCCCCAAGTGCTTCACAGACGTTTACAACGCAGAGCCGTGAAAATAAAAAATCATTTTTCTTTCCTCAAAAATGATGTTTTAGCAAGCAATTTTTTATTTTCTCAAGGGTAACAGGAGAAATTGGACCCCAGTAATTGTTGCGCAGTTTGTCCTGAGTATGCTGGTACCCCATATGTGGGGGTAAACCACTGTTTGGGCACACGTCGGGGTTCGGAAGTGAGGGAGCACCATTTGAATTTTTGAATACAAGATTGGCTGGAATCAATGGTGGCGCCATGTTGCGTTTGGAGACCCCCTGAAGTGCCTAAACAGTGGAAACCCCTCAATTCTACCTCCAACACACCCCTAACCCTTATCCCAACTGTAGCCGTAACCCTAATCACAACCCTAACCCCAACACACCCCTAACCACAACCCTAACCCCAACACACCCCTAACCCTAACCACAACCCTAATTCCAACCCAACTCTAAGGCTATGTGCCAACGTTGCGGATTCGTATGAGATTTTTCAGCATCATTTTTGAAAAATCCGCGGGTAAAAGGCACTGCGTTTTACCTGTGGATTTACCGTGGATTTCCAGTGTTTTTTGTGCGGATTTCACCTGTGGATTCCTATTGAGGAACAGGTGTAAAACGCTGCGGAATCCGCACAAAGAATTGGCATGCTGCGGAAAATACAACGCAGCGTTCCCGCGCGGTATTTTCTGCACCATGGGCACAGCGGATTTGGTTTTCCATATGTTTACATGGTACTGTAAACCCGATGGAACACTGCTGCGGATCCGCAGCGGCCAATCCGCACCGTGTGCACATAGCCTAATTCTAAAGGTATGTGCACACGCTGCGGAAAACGCTGCGGATCCGCAGCAGTTTCCCATGAGTTTACAGTTCAATGTGAACCTATGGGAACCAAAAATCGCTGTACACATGCTGCGGAAAAACTGCACGGAAACGCAGCGGTTTACATTCCGCAGCATGTCACTTCTTTCTGCGGATTCCGCAGCGGTTTTAGAACTGCTCCAATAGAAAATCGCAGTTGTAAAACCGCAGTGAAATGCGCAGAAAAACCGCGGTAAATCCACGATAAATCGGCAGCGGTTTAGCACTGTGGATTTTTCAAATCCGCTGCGGAAAAATCCGCATAGGACCAGAATACGTGTGCACATACCGAAACCCTAACCCTAGCCCTAACCCTACCCCTAACCCTACCCCTAGCCCTAACCCTACCCCTTACCCCAACCTTAGTGAAAAAAAAAAAATTCTTTATTTTTTTTATTGTCCCTATCTATGGGGGTGACAAAGGGGGGGGTCATTTACTATTTTTTTTATTTTGATCACTGAGATAGGATATATCTCAGTGATCAAAATTCACTCTGGAACGAATCTGCCGGCCGGCAGATTCGGCGGGCGCACTGCACATGCGCCCGCCATTTTGGAAGATGGCGGCGCCCAGGAAAGAAGACGGACGGACCTCGGGCGGCCAGGTAAGTATAAGGGGGGGAGATCAGGGCACGGGGGGGGGGGGCGTCGGAGCACGGGGGGGTGGATCGGATCATGGGGGGGGTGGATCGGAACACGGGAGGGAGGATTGGAGCACGGGGAAGGATTGGAGCACGGGGTGAGGGATCGCTGTGCGGGGGGGGGTGGATCGGAGCACGGGGGGGGGGGGGGGTCGCTGTGTGCGGGGGGGGGATCGGAGTGCGGGGGGTTTGATTGCAGCACAGGGGGTGTGATTGGTGCACGGGGAAGCGGACAGGAGGACGGGGGAGCGGAGCACAAGACGGAGGGGAGCGGACCACAGATCGGGGGGCTGGGGGGGCGATCGGAGGGGTGGGGTGGGTGCACATAAGTGTTTCCAGCCATGGCCGATGATATTGCAGCATCGGCCATGGCTGGATTGTAATATTTCACCAGTTTTTTAGGTGAAATATTACAAATCGCTCTGATTGGCAGTTTCACTTTCAACAGCCAATCAGAGCGATCGTAGCCACGAGGGGGTGAAGCCACCCCCCCTGGGCTAAACTACCACTCCCCCTGTCCCTGCAGATCGGGTGAAATGGGAGTTAACCCTTTCACCCGGCCTACAGGGACGCGATCTTTCCATGACGCATATGCTGCGTCATGGGTCGGAATGGCACCGACTTTCATGACGCAGCGTATGCGTCAAAGGTCGGGAAGGGGTTAAAGGAGATGTCTGGTCTAGTGATATTGATGACCTTTTCCTTAGGATAGGTCATTAACCAGTTCAGAATAAGGCCACTTACTCGCATTCCTGATCACGCACATTCAGTGTTTTTGTGTGTTTTTCCCCCATATGCATACAGTTTAAAGAGCTGCAAAACTTTTTGTTCAGCTAGTCAAATAATTTTTTTGCATTTTTTCTACCTGTGATAAGCGGGAATTACACTATTTTCATACTGCTTTTTTGTTAATATCAGTGAGAAAATAAAGTAAGTGTGTGTTTTTTGCATTTTTTTTTCATAAAAACAAAGGGCCACTAAAATAGGGATTTTTGTGTACTCACCGTAAAATCCTTTTCTCCGAGCCAATCATTGGAGGACATAGGACCATGAGTGTTATGCTGCTGCCACTAGGAGGACACTAAGTGAAGACAGAAAAAATTAACTCCTCCTCTGCAGTATACACCCTCTCTCTGGCTAAGATTGAACCAGTTCGGTAGCAAAGCAGTAGGAGCATTAAACAAAAGACAATAAACTAGTCAAAACCGAAAAACTCACAAGCCAATAGGCTAACAGGGTGGGTGCTGTGTCCCAATGATTGGCTCGGAGAAAAGGATTTTACGGTGAGTACACAAAAATCCCCATTTCTCCTATACCTCATTGGGGGACACAGGACCATGGGATGTCCTAAAGCAGTCCCTGGGTGGGGAGTAACGCAACTGCTAACACCCCATGTACCACTGGCTTACAGCTGAGGTACTGCCAATGACAGAATGTGCCTGCCAAGGGCAGCGTCTGTTGAATATTGACAATGAATGTGGTAGTGTTTTGTAAAAGTATGCAAACTGGACCAAGTCGCAGTTTTGCAGACCTGTTGTGCTGACGCCTGGTGCCAAATGGCCCAGGAGGCGCCCACTGACCGAGTTGAATGCGTCTTAATCCCTGCTGGGACAGGCGTGTTCCTGACACAGTAGGATTCCTGAATAGCCAAGCGAATCCACTTGGCTAGTGTGGCCTTCGAAGCGGCTAGACCCTTCCTATGTCCCTCTGGAAGCACGAACAGGACATCTGACATGCGGAAGTGAGCCATCCGAGAAATGTACGGCAGGATCTAACCACATCAAGAGTGTGGAGAGCTTTCTCGATACGATGGACTGGTGCCGGACAGAATGAAGGTGAGGTGAAAAGAGGAAACAACTTTGGATAGGAAAGGGGGAAGGGGGGAGAGGGAGGAAAGTCCTCAAGACTGCCTTATCTGGATGAAAGATCAGGAACGGGGGTCGGCAGGATAGAGCTGCCAACTCAAAGACTTGTCTGATTGACGTAATCGCCACTATAAAGACCACTTTCCAGGAAAGAAATGTTAGCAAGACGTCCTGCAGTGGTTCGAAAGGAGCCTCTTGAACTCCGAAAACCAAATTAAGATCCGATGAATCCAGCGGCATTTTATAGGGAGGCGCCACATGGGAAACTCCCTGAATGAACGTCTTACCTGGTAGTCTGGTGGCAATTTTGCATTGAAATAGAACGGACAATGCTGACACTTGTCCTTTGAGTGAACTTGGTGTGAGACCCGACTAATCCTGATTGGAGAAATTCCAATATGGAAGGAATGGAGAACACCAGAGGAGAACGTCCATGGGCGTTGAACCATGAAAAGAAAATTTGCCAGGTGCGATGATAAATGCGCATGGATACGGGCTTCCTAGCACTAATCATGGTGGAGGACACCTCAGGAGAGAATCCAGCTTAGGCTAAAATCCAGGATTCTACAGCCACGCCGTCAAAGACCGGGCCCCAGAGTTCTGGTGGTAAATCAGGCCCTGTGAGTAGATCCATGCGATCTGGTAGCCGCCAGGGGACGTCAGCAACCAGTTGGACGAGTTCCGAGTACCATGCCCGGCGCGGCCAGTCCGGCGTGACTAGGATCACTGGTAACCCCTCTGCTCTGATTTTCTGAATGACCCTTGGGAGCAAAGGGAGAGGGGGAAAGCTGTACGGGAGCCGAAACTGATGCCACGGCAAAACCAAACCATCTGCTCCAACGGCGCGTGTATCGAGTGATCGGGCAATGAACTGGGGAACCATGTTTAGCCTTGAGGCCATGAGGTCCACATCCGGAGTCCCCCATCGACGACAAATCTGCTGAAAGACTTCCGGAAGAATAGACCACTCTCCCGAGGCCAGGCCCTGGCGACTGAGAAAGTCCGTCACCCAATTCTCCACACCCAGGATGTGGATTGCAGAGATGGGCGAATGGTTGCTCTCGGCCCAACAGAGGATGTGACTCACTTCTAACCAGCGTACCGGGAGAAAGGACTTCCCTTGGTTCAGAGAGAACTTCAGCGTCCACCACCTGAGGGTCTGCCTGACCGGCGGAGACAGACGGAAGCAACGGTTGAGAGAGAACGGGCTCCTATCCCAGGCCAACAGCAATGCATGTTGCAAAGGACAGAGATGGAACTGTGCGAACGGAACCGCTTCCATTGCTACATTTTACCGAGGATGCGCATGCAGAAACGAATGAAGTGAGGTACTGGGCGGGAAAGACCGCGTGCTCCCTGTTGTAAGGCCAAGACCTTTTCTGGAGGGAGAATGACTAACCAGCAGGAAGAGTCCAGGATCATTCCCAAGAAGTAAATTCGCTGAGCCGGTACCGGAGATTACTTTTCGAAGTTTATTTTTCAGCCCAGGTGAGAAAGAGTATCCACCGTGATACCGACGGACTCCTCACAGGCTGGATGAGACGGACCTTTGATCAGTAGGTCGTCCAGATACGGAAGTACCACCACTCCCTGAGTGTGAAGAATGGCCATGACCGCAGCCATAACCTTGGTGAAAACTCTGGGGGCGGTGGCAAGGCTGAAGGGCAAGGCCACAAACTGGAAGTGTTCGTCGCGGAATGCGAAACGTAGGAACTGTTGATGAAAGGGAAAAATTGGGATGTGAAGGTAAGCATCCTTGATGTCTAGGAACTCTCCTTTTTCCATGGACGCGACAACAGAACGGAGAGAGCCCACTCTGAAGTGTCAAACCTTGACAAAGTTATTTAACAGCTTTAGGTTTAGTATGGGTCGCAGTGATACATCCTTCTCTGGTCCCTTCGTAGCGCCTGTACAACCTGAAGAAAAGCTGATGTCCTTGTTTTGGGAGGAGAAGACTGGAAAAAACGTGTCGGGGGAGGGGAAGAAAACTCGATTTTGTATCCGGAGGACACCAGCTCTCTGACCCACTCGTCGTGAACGACCGAGAGCCAGGCTTGATGGAACGAAAGTAAGCAACTGCCTATTTTGTCAGTGTCTGCCGGATGTTGCGACGAGTCATTGTGTAGAAGGCCTAAGAGATCTGGATCCCTTAGAGCCAGATGACCTCGGTCTGGATTTCCAGGTATGGTAAGGTCCGTATGAGACCTGGGAACCTGTCTCCACAGGGAGCTCGTCCTGAACTAGAAGAGAATGTTGTAGAGGACCAACTGGAGTTGTTGCGAAAGGGCCGGAACCGAGGTGGTTGTTGATTCCTAAAAGGCCGGGGAGGTCTTTGCTGAGGAAGAAATTTACTCTTTCCTTCGGTAGTGTCCAAAATAATTTGGTCTAGTAAAAAAAAAAAAATAAAAAAAAAAATAAAAAAAATAATAATATCGACCAGCTTGGTACGGAAGAGAGGTCAACGATTTTTTGGAAACAGAATCTGCTCGCCAATCTCGGAGCCAGAGGGCCCTTCTGATGGAGACTGCGTTTGCGGGGACGTCGTAGTTAATGCCTCTATAGATGCGGCCAATTTTTGCAGTGCAATTGGCAGCATCTATAGAGATAGATGAGCCAACTACGAAGTCCCCGGCTTGAGCTATCTCACTAGCGCGTTTGGCTGCCTCCGGGGCAAGATTGCTTTCATGGAGGTTGTGGTTAACACCTCTTCCCAAGCGACCATTGCCTTGACCACCCAAGTCAAGGCGAAGGATGGAAAGAGTGCTGCTCCTGAAGCCTCAAAGACTGAGCGAGCCAGGTAGTCAATTTGACGGTCAGTGGGGTTTTTGACTGAAGAACCGTCGGACAAAGATAGGAGTGTTTTGGATGCGAGACGTGATACAGCAGGATCCACTGAAGGAGAGTAGCAAATCTTTCATTAGATCCGGAGCAAAAGGATATTTGGACTCAATAGGCTTTTGACCCGTGAACTGTTTATCTGGGCAGTCCCTGCGTTTCTGGACAATGTCCTTAAACTCAGGATGATTAGCAAATATTTTTTGGACGCGTTTAGTCTTCTTCAAAAGACACCACGTGTTCCTGAGTGGATATGGATTCCTCGTCCACCATCAGGGTCTTGTTGACCGCCTCAATGAGGGAATCAAGTGTCTCTTGACAGGTCGAGGAGTCCTGGATTAAAGACGCAGCAGACTGGTATTCGGAGTCGTGTGCGCTGTGACCCTCAGAAGGGGAGCAAGAAATTGAGCTTGCAGATGCCGAAGCACGAGCGTGATCGGGGGACGCGACATGACTTTTTTGTGGAACCCTGAGCCCCTCGTGACTGAGTAAGCCCCCTGTAGGTGGACGGTTTTGTACTGTTGCCAGAGTCCACCGCGGTCAGCAGAAAGACGTTCTGACTTAGGGAGAGTCCCCGGAGAGAGTCTATTGCCTTGGCCAGGGAAGCCATAGCTAGTGAGAGGGAAGCAGCCTGCTCAGGAGAGCTAGGCTCAGCAGAGTCAATGGCAACATTGGCAGCTGCACACAGGCCGGGTCACAATTCGTACATAAGGGAGTGTTGTGGGCACGTGGCAAAGTAGTATTGCAAGTGGCACGAGGTAAAAAATATGGTGTTTTTTTTTTTTATTAACCTGTTTGGTCTCCTTAGATTGAGATATAGTGTGTGTCTTAGAGCTAGAAGCAGAGTGTGCGCTATAGGTGCAGAGAAGGGGTTAAGCTTTCTGCCAGAGACTGAAGCAGCTTACCCAGGGTCCTGTGTCCCTACGGAAGGAATCGGTGTCTGGAGACCGCAGAAGGAAGTTCGGTGGTCCTGTCGCGTTGAGAAGCTGTCAGTCAGCATGATCCCACCGCAGATGCCAGAAAACCATGGCACCCGAGACTATAAGCGGCACCTCTTGTTCAGGACGAGAAACGCCAGGCACTTGGGCGGAGCTCCAGCGGTGGGCGGCACCATGTTAATTGCGGCCTAGTCCAGCTAAAAGCCGGTGACTAAATTTTTGGGGCCTACCGGCGATGCGTGCCGGCTGATAAGGGAGGGGGCCGCGATGAATCACCGGTCGACCGCAGCTGGCATCAAGCCAGCGGCTCCTCTCCCCAGGGACCGGGACCCGCACCATCCTTTGCAGGGAACTCCTACTCATGGAGGCCACTGCCACTGATGTACGCCTTTGTAATCCTGAGGGTATGAGCTCAATTCATCCTCCCTAGTGCGGGGGATTGAGAGGACAATCCGTCCACCTGCGATCGTGGGGCTGTTGTAATGCCATAAGATGAAGGCCTCTATGCATCCAGCTGTGTGGTTTCTCGGCCCCGGAGAGGAACATGAAGGGGGAAACCTACATGTGCTCGCCGTCTTTCAGGGGTGGGGAGATCGGGACCATGAAGGAAGTGTCGCCCCAAAGGAGTTAAGGTGGTAGTTGTAGCAGAGGGTACAGGGAGGTATACTCTGTGTTCTCGCCTGTTGATGGTTCAGGGGAGAACGGTTCCTTGAAAGGAATCAGTCGCCAGATTCACTCCGTTAGTTAAAAAATAAAAATTTACAGAAAAGTAAAAATAAAAAAAACATTGGGGTCTGAAAACCAGACCCAAGTGCCTCCTACAGACACTAAGCAAGAACTGGTTCAATCTTAGCCAGAGAGAGGGTGTATACTGCAGAGGAGGAGTTAATCGTTTCTGTGTTCACTTAGTGTCCTCCTAGTGGCAGCAGCATAACACCCATGGTCCTGTGTCGCCCAATGAGGTATAGGAGAAATACATTTTAAAGCGTTCCCGTTTCTGCTATTTTTGTATAATCGGACACTTTCCATGGCGTGAGGCTAGTAATTATTTAATGGGCAGAGGCTTTTTATATTTTTTCTCTACTTTATATTTATGGTTTTCAATTATTTCACATACTGTATTGCTTATAAGATCAGATTTTAAGCCTGAAACCAAAAGAAAAAAAACAAAAAAAAACAAGTGTTAATTTAAATCATTACCAATAATTAACCTTAAACGTCAGCTATCATCGTTCACAAAAACACCACACAAGTTTGTATGAAATCTCAAATTTTATTGTAAATGATTGTGTAAATTTTTTTTCCCCCACTTCATTCGGTCGTCCTTGAGTATCTACATATTCAAAAGAAGCCAGTCCTAAAACGAAACCGCTGAACCAAGATGCGCCAAAAATTACTTGGATGCCATTTGTGGTGTGTGGCAAACTCTGGAACAATAAAAGGAGTCATCTGGGCCGTTTGTAGTTTTTTTGTATGGGACTAAGAATTTAAAAGCAGGTAGTAACTATCTGCCTGCTCTGCTCAGTACAGGAAGAAGCTGCGGCGCCGGGAAGAAGGGACCGCGCCAGGAGCAGGTGAGTATAGTGGGGTGGGGGAGCTCTGCGCGATATTCACCAGCTCCTCGTTCCTGCGCCGCTGTCTTCTGCAGTGACGCTCAGGTCAGAGGGCGCGGTGACGTGGTTAGTCCGCGCCCTCTGCCTGAACGTCAGTGCAGAAGACGCTGAAGATGGAGTGGCGCCGGAACGAAGTCAGGTGAATATTGAAAGTGCCGGGGGCCTGAGCGACGGAGAGGCGAGTATGTGATTTTTTTTTTTTAATCGCAGCAACAGCAAATGGGGCAAGTGTCTGTATGGAGCATCATATGGGGCCATAACATTTGTGCAGCACTATATGGGGCAAATGTCTGTGTGGAGTATCTTATGGGGCCATAACGTTTATGCAGCACTATATGGGGCAAATATCTTTATGGAGCATCTTATGGGGCCATAATCAACATTTGTGCAGCATTATATTGGGCAAATGTGTCTATGGAGCTTCTTATGGGGCCATTATTAACCTCTATGCAGGATTATATGGGGCATATTTTAATATGGAGCATCTTATGGGGCCATCAAACTTTATGGAGCATTATATGGGGCTCCTGATTCAATATGGACATTCAAAAACACAACCTACTGATGTCTCAATTTTACTTTTATTGGTATCTATTTTTACTTTTGACATTTACCAGTAGCTGCTGCATTTCCCACCCTAGGCTTATACTCAAGTCATTTAGTTTTCCCAGTTTTTTGTGGCAAAATTAGGAAGGGGGTAGGGTGGGGGGGGGGGGGGTGGTTCGGCTTATACTCGGGTCGGCTTATACTCGAGTATATACGGTAATTTCAAGCTAGTTTACTAATAAAAAAAAAATCTTAGATACAGATATACAGTGGTGTGAAAAAGGGTTAGCCCCTTCCAGATTTCCTATTCTTTTGCATGTTGGCACACTTGCATGTTTCAGATCACCAAACAAATTTAAATATTGGACAAAGATAGCATAAGTAAACACAAAATGCAATTTTTAAATTAAGGGAAAAAACTGCAAACCTATAGGGCCATTTGTGAAAAAGTGATTCCCTAGCCACACCCAGGGCTGATTAGTGCCACACCTGTTCTCAATTAAGAAAGCACTTAAATAGGACCTGCCTGAAAAAGTGAACTAATGAGAAAAAGTGAACTAATGAGAAAAAGTAATTGCGATCTATCAGTCTGGAAAAGGTTATAAAGCCATTCTAAAGGTGTGGGACTCCAGTGATCCACAGTGAGTCATTATACACAAATGGCCAAAAAATTGAACAGTGGTTAAACTTCCCAGTAGTGGCCAGCTGACCAACCAAATTTACCCCAAGAACGCAGAGACGACTCATCCAAGGTCACAAAAAGACCCCACAACAACCAAAGTACTGCAGGAACCACTTGCCTCAGTTAAGGACAGTGTTCATAGATCCATTATAAGAAACTGAGCAAAAATGACTAGCATTGCAAAGTTCCAAGACAAAAACCACTGCTGAGTAATAAGAACATAAAAGGCTCGTCGCAGTTTTGCAAAAAACAAAGTGATGATACACAAGACTTTTGGGAAAATACTTTGTGAACTGATGAGAAAAGTTGAACTTTTTGGAAGGTGGATGTTCCATTACATCTGGCGTAAAAGTAACAGCATTTCAAAAAAGGAACATCATACCAACAGTAAAATATGGTGGTAGTGTGATGATCTGGGGCTGTTTTGCTGCATCAGGACCTGGAAGACTTTCTGTGGTAAAAGGAACCATGAATTCTGATGTTTACCAAAAATCATGAAGGAGAATATCCAGCTGCTTGTGACCTCAAGCTGAAGCGCACTTGTGCTATGCAGCAGGACACTGATGGAAACCGCACCAGCAAGTCCACCTCTGAATGGCTTAAAAACAAAACTAAGAATTTGGAGTGGCCTAGTCAAAGTCCTGAACTTAATCTGATTGAGATGCTGTGACATGACCTTAAAAAGGCTGTTCATGCTCGAAAACACATCAACGTGGCTGAATTACAATTCTGCAAAGATGAGCGAGCCAAAATTCCTCTATAGCGTTGTAAGACTCATTGCCAGTTATCACAAACACTTTATTACAGTTGTTGCTGCTAAGTGTGGCCCAACCAGTTATTAGATTTAGGGGGCAATCACTTTTTCACACATGGCCGTGTAGGTATGGATTTCTTTATCCCTTAATGAAGAAAGAACTGAATTTCAAAACAGCATTTTGTGATTAGGTTATCTGTGTCAATTTAAATTTGTTTAGTGATGCAAGTGTGACAAACATGCAAAAGAATAGGAAATCAGGAAGGGGGCAAACACTTTCACACCACAGTAGGTAGATAGAGGTTACTGAGATATATACCGTATATACTCGAGTATAAGCCGACCCGAGTATAAGCCGACCCCCCTAATTTTGCCACAAAAAACTGGGAAAACTTATTGACTCGAGTATAAGCCTAGGGTAGAAAATGCAGCATTTACCGGTGAATTTCAAAAATAAAAATAGATGCTCTGCACCGTTCATTATTGCCCCATAGATGCTCCATATACAACTGTGCTATATAGAATGCTCTGCACCGTTGATTATGGCCCCATAGATGATCCTTATAATGCTGTGCCATATATGCTCTGCACCTTAGATTATGGCCCCATAGATGCTCCTTATAATGCTGTGCCCCATATATGCTCTGCACCTTTATGGCCCCATAGGTGCTCCTTATAATGCTGTGCCCCTTATATGCTCTGCACCTTTATGGCCCCATAGGTGCTCCTTATAATGCTGTGCCCCATATATGCTCTGCACCTTTGATTATGGCCCCATAGGTGCTCCTTATAATGCTGTGCCCCATATATGCTCTGCACCTTTCTGGCCCCATAGGTGCTCCTTATAATGCTGTGCCCCTTATATGCTCTGCACCTTTATGGCCCCATAGGTGCTCCTTATAATGCTGTGCCCCTTATATGCTCTGCACCTTTATGGCCCCATAGGTGCTCCTTATAATGCTGTGCCCCTTATATGCTCTGCACCTTTATGGCCCCATAGGTGCTCCTTATAATGCTGTGCCCCATATATGCTCTGCACCTTTATGGCCCCATAGGTGCTCCCTATAATGCTGTGCCCCTTATATGCTCTGCACCTTTATGGCCCCATAGGTGCTCCTTATAATGCTGTGCCCCTTATATGCTCTGCACCTTTATGGCCCCATAGGTGCTCCTTATAATGCTGTGCCCCTTATATGCTCTGCACCTTTATGGCCCCATAGGTGCTCCTTATAATGCTGTGCCCCTTATATGCTCTGCACCTTTATGGCCCCATAGGTGCTCCTTATAATGCTGTGCCCCTTATATGCTCTGCACCTTTATGGCCCCATAGGTGCTCCTTATAATGCTGTGCCCCATATATGCTCTGCACCTTTCTGGCCCCATAGGTGCTCCCTATAATGCTGTGCCCCTTATATGCTCTGCACCTTTATGGCCCCATAGGTGCTCCTTATAATGCTGTGCCCCTTATATGCTCTGCACCTTTATGGCCCCATAGGTGCTCCTTATAATGCTGTGCCCCTTATATGCTCTGCACCTTTATGGCCCCATAGGTGCTCCTTATAATGCTGTGCCCCATATATGCTCTGCACCTTTCTGGCCCCATAGGTGCTCCTTATAATGCTGTGCCCCTTATATGCTCTGCACCTTTATGGCCCCATAGGTGCTCCTTATAATGCTGTGCCCCTTATATGCTCTGCACCTTTATGGCCCCATAGGTGCTCCTTATAATGCTGTGCCCCTTATATGCTCTGCACCTTTATGGCCCCATAGGTGCTCCTTATAATGCTGTGCCCCTTATATGCTCTGCACCTTTATGGCCCCATAGATGCTCCTTATAATGCTGTGCCCCTTCTATGCTCTGCACCTTTATGGCCCCATAGGTGCTCCTTATAATGCTGTGCCCCTTATATGCTCTGCACCTTTATGGCCCCATAGGTGCTCCTTATAATGCTGTGCCCCTTATATGCTCTGCACCTTTATGGCCCCATAGGTGCTCCTTAGAATGCTGCTGGTGCTGCCATAAAAAAAAAAAAAAATCACATACTCACCTCTCTTCTCAGGACGCCGGCGCTTTCAATAATTACCTGCTCCTCGTGCGGCTCCGTCTCCAGCACTGACGCTCAGCAGAGGGCGCGCACTGACTACGTCACAGCGCCCTCTAACCTGAGCGTCATTGCTAGAGGACGCTGCAGACGGAGTCGCACCGGAGCGAGGAGCCGGTAATTATAGCGCTGCGCTCCCCTTACCTGCTCCTGGCCCAGTCCCTGGCTTCTCCGGCGCTGCAGCTTCTTCCTGTAATTGAGCGGTCACATGGCACCGATCATTTACAGCAATGAATATGCGGCTCCTCCCCTATGGGGGTGGAGCTGCCTATTCATTTCTGTAATGAGCGGTGCCATGTGACCGCTCAGTACAGGAAGAATCTGCAGCGCCGGAGAAGCCAGGGACTGCAGGGACCGCGCTGGGAGCAGGTAAGTATGACCACACAGCCCCCGCTCCCCCTCCCCTGCTGACACCCGGGTATATGACTCGAGTATAAGCCGAGAGGGGGACTTTCAGCCCAAAAAAATGGGCTGAAAATCTCGGCTTATACTCGAGTATATACGGTAATCAGTGCAGGGTGTATGTAGTTTAGTGTTTATGTATTTAGCTGCTAATCCAAACAATACAAGGCTAACATCAATCCCAACACTATTACCCCACTTGCCCTGGTGCGGTGGAAAAAGCAAGGCTAAGCACCAGGTTTGGAGCATCTTATGGTTGCGCCATTACTGGGGCAGCTAAGGGCCAATATCCATGGCCCTTCCTAGCCTATTAATATCAGTCCACAGTTGTCTGCCTAGCCTTTGCTGGTTATTAAATTGTATGAGGGACTTTTTTTCATAACTAGTAAAGGCTAAGTAGACAGGTGTGAAATAGCGGCCTTGGCAGCTCCATGTTTATCACCCCCTTCTCAGACTATAAACATCAGTCCCCAGCTGTCTGCTTTCCCTCAGTTGGTTAAGAAAGATAGGGGGACCCCATGACTTTTTTTCTTTCGGATATTGAATTATTAGCTAAATACATGAACATTAAACTACACACCTTATTATATAGGTCGTTGACATGTATTTAATGTATATATCTATTCTATTCTGACGGATCACACTGCCCGTTGAGGGCAGAGCAAAGTACTGCAGTGCGCAGGCACTGGGAAAGGTCAGAGGCCCGGCGCCTGTGCACTGCAGTACTTTGCTCTGCCCTCAACTGGGCAGACAAAAGTATGCCTGTGCCGGAGCTGCGGTGTGAAGACAAGAAGAGGATGTCATCGTAAGATGGGAGGCCCCGGACCGGACTGCGACGCCCCTCGCAGCGGGACTGCCCCTGGGTGAGTATAATCTAACCTCTTTTTCTTATCTTTCAGGATACATAGGGGGGCTTATCTACAGCATTACAGAATGCTGTAGATAAGCCCCTGATGCCTTGCCTTAGCTCATCTTCGATTTTGGGGGTGACAGATTCCCTTTAAATAGGAAAATATCTAACACGTGCACTCCACTGGGTATGTTAAGGGCACAAGAGCTGTGCCTTATCCAAATAGGGCAGATGCCGATCATACATAGACAGCAACTGCCCATAAAAGCAGCTACTATGAGACCACTGCCATTTAACTATTTAAATGCTGCTGTCAATCATTGAAGCACCTACTTAATGCCCCCCACAATGCAATCCTGTTTCCATGGCAGGTGGGGGCCTACTAGAGGCTCCTCATCATCTTAGGACTCCTCTAAATCTCAATGTCATCAATGTTTTATGCATCCCAAAATGGTAAAAAAAAAAAATAATTAGCTGTCATACTGTTTTTTCCATAGATTAAAACAAAACAAAAAAAAAAAACTATGGATCTCAAACTGTTGACAATTTTTTCTCTTCTAACAGCTACAAATTTCTGCATTTTATTTTCCCAACTGTACTTAAAGAAAATAAATATGTTTGGCATTGTTGTAATCATAATCTCAATTAGTTTTTACTGCAAAATGGGCTTCGAGCAAACAAAATCCAAAAAACAAATGGTACAATTGAAATGTTTCACAAATTCATCCCAATTGGAATCCCTCCCCCACCTCATCATTGCATGATAAAGTAAAATAAATGGTGTCAAAAATTACAACTCATCCCATAAAATAACAAGCCCTCAAACAGCTACATCAATAGAAAAATAAAAATAAAGTTATGGCTCTTGGAATAAGGGGAAAAAAAAGCGTATAAATGAAAAAGTCATGGTACTGTAAGGGTTAAAAGGGGTTTTTCCTCACAGTTAATTTAAAGTGGATTTTAATCAATACATCTTGGAGTAATAATTTCCACAATTAGATGTGTTTAAATAAAACGTTCCTGTGCTGAGATAATCTTATAAATGTGCCCCTGCTGTGTACTGTGTAATGGCCGTGTCTGACCGTACAGGAACATGGTCTGATCATACCACAGCACCTGGGAAGGGGAGGATGCAAAAGAGAGTATACAGAGAGTACAGCAGGGTTAACAGCGGATTCTTTTTGTGAGGTAAAGCATTTCCTGCCTGGTTTTAAAATAGGTTTTACCTCAAATAAATAAATCAGCTGTAGCCCATGCTGTCCTGTCTGTATCCTCTCCTGTTCAGCAGCTGTGATATGATCAGACCATGTCCCTGCAGGGTCAGAGACAGACATTACACAGTACACAGCAGGGGCACATTTATAAGATTATCTCAGCACAGGAACATTTTATCCAATTTAACATCCAATTGTGGAAGTTATTATTCCACGATCTATTGATTAAAATAAGATTTGTTCGTGGGAAAACCCCTTTAAGAGAGTCACGCAAGTGTAGACCTTGCTATGGATTCCTCAGCATTAGTGGAATTGCACCTCTTTAAAAACACGAGAGGTTATATTTAGTATGTATTCTATTTAAACTTGCGCTGTGCTATAGTGCAAAAAGTACGGCATTTACAGGTCTTAAAAAACAAACTTGATACACAAATGTATACACTATTACACAATATACTCACACAGTACACATCTCTACTACAGGCAAACAAACTAGGTGCCATTTATAGTTTCATTACACAGCATTCATGTCTATCTGGGGGTAATGTACGGGACATGCATCAACCCTATTAGCACTATGGATGTGATTGGTGCTGCACTTCCACAGAGGAGAGGACTGGGCTATGTAGTCAGAGTCCATTGTGGTCAAGTTGGACCGACTCCTAAAATATATAATACATTGTGTTCAGTCGTACAATGCAGGATGTGCTGTAAATGTTCCCATAAGAACTGTACATATCTGTTCTATTCCTCATCTCAGCTTTCAGCTGAGATGAATCTGTGCTGCACTTTATGTACATGCTCAGTAGTGACCAGTGCTGGGGAGTCGGAGGTTTAGGTAAGATGAATCTGTGCTGCACTTTATGTACATGCTCAGTAGTGACCAGTGCTGGGGAGTCGAGGTCAGGGAAATTGAGGAGTCAGAGTCGGTGGTGTGGCTTACTGTCTCCACAGCCCTACAGAGGATCTATATCACTGCCGTCACCTCCTATGCAGGATCTCTGTGTGAGCCGGAAGTCTCATAACGTAAGCCTACGGAGATGCCATCTGATGCCCCATAGGCCAACACTGTAAAAGCCACTTTGGGGACAGAGCGCAGCGTGACCCAGGGAGTCTGCAGGGCCGTGACATCACAGCGAAGTAGAGATTGACGCTGGACACTGGAAAGAGACTGATAGGGAAGTATAAATACACTGACACTACATACAAGAGAGTGCTTCTTTATGGAGACGAAGCCTCGGATGCAAGTGTGACTATTCTAAAGCATATTTTGCCATTTCATGCCAGATTCAAGCAGCTCTGCTAAAGCGGTCGACCAGCAGGTGCAGGATCAGGCATGGCCATGCACATCGAATAAACTCATGAAAAAAGGTGTTTCTTTTTTTTTTTTTTACACCAGAAACGTAACTCCAGTAACTCACTCACTACACTGACATTTCCGCCCAGGTGCATAGCACTAATAAGATGTGCAAAATTCATTAAGTGGACTGCACCTCTTCAACCCTTCATCACCTGGTGATTTTCCATTTTTTTTTTACCTCCCCTTCTTCCAAGAGCCATGATGTGTTTATTTTTCCATCCACATAGCCGTATAAGGGCTTGTTTTTTGCGGGACAAGATGTACTTTTGAAAGACACCATTCATTTTATCATGTGATGCACTGGAAAGCGGGGAACAAAATTCCAAGCACGTTGAAAATGTCAAGTACAATTCGCAATTTGTTTTTTATTCATCATGTTCACTATATGGTATATGATTCTCCAGGTCAGTGCGAGTACACACACAAAAAAAAAAACCTACATGTTTGGTATCAAAGTGGTAAAATAAATTTAAAAAAATTAAATCAGAAATCTGTAAAAAATAAATTTTTTTTTTTTTTTACTTGTGCTGCCAGTTTCCCAGACCAGTGTCATTGTCAGGATAGGAGGCTGTGTGAGAGATTACGTTTTGCACCCAGAGCAGACGTTTTTATTGATCCCATTATAGGGTAGAGCCGATGTTATGATTGCCTCTTAATACATTTTATTGCAATGTTGCGATGGCCAAAAAAAAATTTAATTATGGAATTTTGATTTTTTTTTTCTCATTATGCTGTTTACAGATTGGATGAAATCATTTTATACTTTGATAGATCGGACATTTATGAACGCAGCGATACCAAATGTGTGGTTTTTTAATAGTCTTATTTTTAACGGGGCAAAAGTGGGGTGGGGTGATTTGAACTCAGCACTGCTAAGTACAATAATAATCTTTATTTTTAATAATAATCTTTATTTTTATATAGCGCTAACATATTCCGCAGCGCTTTACAGTTTTGCACACATTATCATCACTGTCCCCGATTGGGCTCACAATCTAGAATTCCTATCAGTATGTCTTTGGAATGTGGGAGGAAACCGGAGTGCCCGGAGGAAACCCACGCAAACACGGAGAGAACATACAAACTCTTTGCAGATGTTGTCCTGGGTGGGATTAGAACCCAGGACCCCAGCGCTGCAAGGCTGCAGTGCTAACCACTGCGCCACCGTGCTGCCCTATGAAATGAAAATCACAGTCTCCTATGAACGGCCGCTACAGGTTGGGTTTCACAGGGAATGGTCATGACAAGCACAGGGGTCTTCAGCTGACCTCCGGCCGTCTTGCCAACTCATTTGTGTGCCGCAATAACGTCACTGGCACAAAAAAATGACGCACCCCTCCGACTGCAGCATTTAACATGCACCAGCAGACATTGACAGCAGCATTTACCAGGTTAACAGACGCTGGCGGAGCTCCACTCCACCAGTGGCTGTTAGAGGCAAATAATGGCTGATTACCATCATCTGCAGGAAAAGATGGACTCGACATATGATGTAACTGAACATAATTGAAGTAGTTAATGAATTTGTTGCATTTTAATTTTTGCACGCCCTTCATTAAGAATGGTGCATGAAACATCAGTCTTAATTTTTGCCCCAAATTTTACTCCAATAAGAGTCTGTCTTGATAAACTGGGGCTTAGGAGTCTACAAACAGCGCCATTTTTTTTTTTTCAAACTATATAAAACGAGAGCCTGGCTTAAACAAAGGGCCATTTTATGAGGATTGCCTTGTTTGCCTAGATTCGTACAGATTCTGTCCTAGTACACACAGCAAAACTAAGAAGTGAGCTGTACAAAACAAGAACTGTGAGCTCCATAAGTGGAAAAGTGTCTTAATTCAATATGCACTTTTCTTTCAATTGTATTTGAACCATATTGAAACAGTGCCTTGAAAAAGTATTCATACCACTTGAACTTTTCACAACAAAGCAGCAAACAAAGGTAAATGCAAATCATCCTGAACAGGTCCAATCTGGTCAGAGAGAAATCCAGGGAATTCACTGGAGAAGGATAGGAGGACGATTTCCTCCTTAAGGCCAGTCTCACACGTTCAGATAATTCCGGTACCGGAATTATCCGTGTCCGTGTGCCCGTGCGTTTCTATGGCACATCAGTGTGGCACACGTGTGCCGCCCGTGTGCTTACTGGGTACCACACGCACCGTGCAGGAGACAGCGCTAGAGATAAGCGCTGTCCCCACCACATGGTGCTGAAGCCGCGATTCATATCTTCTCTGCAGCAGCGTTTGCTGTAGAGAAGATATGAATAATGCTTTTTTTTTGTTTCTCGTGTTTAACATAATGATCCATGTCCCCACCCCCCTCCCACCCCCTGTGCGCCCGCCCGCTGTTATTAAAATACTCACCCGGCTCTCTCGCTGGCTGGTGCTGCTTCCTGTCCTGGCCGCACCTTCTACTGTATGAGCGGTCACGTGGGGCCGCCGATTACAGTCATGAATATGCGGCTCCACCTCCCATAGGGGTGGAGCCGCATATTCATTACTGTAAATGAGCGGCTCCACGTGACCGCTCATACAGTAGAAGGTGCGGCCAGGACAGGAAGCAGCGCCAGCCAGCGAGGGAGCCGGGTGAGTATTTTAATAACAGCGGGCGGGCGCACAGGGGGTGGGGACATGGATCTTTATGTTAAACACGAGAAACAAAAAAAAAGCATTATTCATATCTTCTCTACAGCAAACGCTGCTGCAGAGAAGATATGAATCGCGGCTTCAGCACCATGTGGGGGGGACAGCGCTTACAGTAGCGCTGTCTCCTGCACGGCACACGGACAACATCCGTGTGCGGTACGTATTTTACACGGACCCACTGACTTTAATGGGTCCGTGTAATCCGTGCGCTCCCACGAACACTGACATGTCTCCGTGTTTGGCACATGGAGACACGGTCCGCAAAAAATCAATGACATCTGCACAGATGTATTGATTTGAATGTGTCTACGTGTGTCAGTGGCTCCAGTACGTGAGGAAACTCACCTCACGTACCGGAGCCACTGACGTGTGAAACCGGCCTAAGATGAAAGGTGGAAACTACCTTGGGAAAGAAAAAAAAAAACGAGCACTGGCCGCAAAACTACATTATCCTGATGTAGAATAAGGAAGGAAAAGAGACAAGAAAGTGCTGTCAGCTCTGACACCCACCTGATGGAAGTAATGGGCACGAGAGAAAACACCATCCATGATGGGAAGAACAGAGACTTCTCCAAGCGGTTCAAAATGGGGGAACACTTGAGAGCGTCTTGAACCAGGTTAAAGGTCCCAGGGCAATCGCATGAGCCACTCCCTGAATCCAAGTACTTTTGGAAAAGAATACACAACGCCGAAACTTGGCCCTTCAGTGAGTCGAGAGCAAGTCCTGCATCTAATCCTGCATGAAGTAAGGCCAGAAAAGAAGAATTAAAAAAAAAAAAAAAAAAAAAAAAAAAAAAAAAGAGAAGGCCATAGGCACAGTCTAACACCAACGAAAGAATGCTTTCCATGTCCGATCGTAGACTTGAGATGGTGTAGGCCTCAGACCTTGGACTATCATCTGAATCACATGGCTCAAGAATCCAGACTGTCTTAGAACCACGCTTTCAACAACCATGCGATCATATCGAGCGACCGAAAATTCTGGTGGCAGATGAAACTCTGAATAAGGAGATCTAGTCTGTCCGGGAGTCTGCGAGTACATGGACAACCTCTGCATACCACGCCCTCTTGGACCAATATGTTGCTATTAGGATGACCGGCACCCATACTGCTTTGATTTTCTTCAATAGCCTGGCAAGAAGAGGAAGCGGCGGTAACAGGTAAGGAAGCACAAACTAAGATCAGGGTATCACCAGAGCGTCAATGTCCTCCACGAGAGAGTCGCAGGATCTGAAGGCGAACTGTGAGACCTCTACTATGTTCATCCAGGACGCCATGAGGTCCACGTCGGGAGTGCTCCACAGGAGACAAATCTGCTGGAAGATGTCCTGATGTAGCGACCAGTCTCCTACTCAACTGAGAAAGTAGGTGGCCAAATTGTCTACGCCAGTGATGTGCACTGTCGATAATGCAGATACCTTGTTTTCTGCCCAGTGAAGTATCTTGAAGACTTCAGCCATGGCCACAGGACTGGTGGTTGACATACCTCGCTGCTGTAGCACCGTCGGTCTGGACACGAACTGGTAGGCCCCTGAAAAGATCCTGCCAGTGGAAAAAGGACAATAGAATTGCTCTGATCTCGAGAATGTTGATTGGCATTGAAGACTCCTCTGGCGACCAGCTACCCTGGACCGTGAGATTCCATTCTGAAATTGCGAAGATGGACCATTTCACTCCGTAGCTTGGAGATCCAGGATGGGTCGAACCATCCCGTCCTAATATGGAACTACAAAGAGGTTTGAATAGAAACCTGTAAAAAAGTTCCTGAGGTGCCTGATTAGAGGAACCACGATATGGCTGCATAGATCTCGAAAACAGGGGAGGGATACCTTTGGGGAGTGAGGGGGTTTTCGGGATTTGAAAAAAACGGGTCTCTGGGCAGCAAAGTGAACTCTATCTTGTCCCCTCCTGACCCAGTCATCCTTGTCAGAGGCGAGCCAGGCATCACTGAAAAAAAGACAACCGCCCACCGAGGGACTCCCTGGGCAGAAAAGAAATGTCATGCGGAGTTATATCTGCTAGGTCTGCTCCTAGAGAGTCTACCTTACGCCTTGCGGGGCGCCATGAAAGTCAGCTTGAAGGAAGGCCTTCTCCTTTTCTGCTGTGCCTGCAGCCTCTCCGGACGGGAGGAAACCTCTGTAGACGAAATCTGCGTTTGTGGGGAGGGCGCAGAGATTTAGCTTGAGGGAGATTAGAACTCTTCTGGTTCTGCAGTTGGCCACTATGTTACTAGATGCTTGACCTGCACAGAAGGCAGCATCCAGAGAGGTGGCCAATACATATTTTCCCGCTTGCAAGATCTGGTCCGCTAAGTCGGCTAACTCGTCAGGTGCAGCTCCTGCAAGGATGCCCTGACGGAGTTGCAGAAATAGACTGACACCAATGTGGTGGCATAGGCAGAGAATACGGAAGAACCTGCAGCTTCAAAAGGTTAACTTGGCAAATGACTCCATGAGTCTGTCATTGGGGTCTTTAAGAGATGCCCTGTCCGAAAAGGTGCCCATAACACAAAGAGTCTGATTAACAATTACAATAACACTCTCCACTGTGTCTCATGTAAGAAGCTTAGTCAGGGACCAGGTCCGACTCAGATTCAGAAAGAGTCAGACTCCGGGAACACTGGCGTCTCTGGAGAAGAGGACTAGGAAAAAGCTACCCGTCCAGAGGAACTGGGGGGCTGGGATGGAGAGGAGCTAGAAGAGGAACTGGATCGACTCTCCTGCCTTGCCCTCTTACGACCATTGCTGGTATCCTTAAGAGGATGTAGGGAAGGGCTATGGGATCCTCCAGCAAGGGGGGAGGGAGAGATGGGAAATGTGGCAAGTACAAGGGTCTGGGACACTTTGGTTAGATCCGCAACGGATTGAGAAAGAAGACAGTTAATCTGGGACCAGGGGGGCACTCTCTCCGTGAGCAATGGATGACTCCTGGGCAGTAATAGCAGAAGAACTGATATTGCTGCAATCTTGACAGAGGGGAAAAAAATCTGACCAGAACGAAGTCTGCATTTAAAGGAAGAACACAGCTTTTCATAAGGGAAAAAGATTCCACGATGAGAACGCGCTCTTTTTGAGTTAGGCATGATGGAAGAGAGGCAGGCTCACCAACAAATGTCAGCGGTTAGGGGACAGAAGAAAAAGGACTGTTGAGGTGAATGTCAGTTAGCAAAGCAGAGGTTATCCCACAGGAAAGCTGAGGTCACACAAGCGGATCACAGGTTTCTGCAGAGATGAGGGGTCAGAATCGCTGGCTGGAGAGGTTCCTGTGCCGATCACTGGCGGGAGGGGCTACTATGCTGCAGAGCCGGAAAATGACGAGCATGGGGAGGACGACGCAGGCTCCCTGAGAGAAAAGGGTGCGGCAACAGGCGCCACAGAAGGAGAAGAGGGTGCGTGTTCAGGAGAAAGAGGGTGTGGGCCAAACACGGTTAGGTTGCACTGAAGCTGGGGTCTCAAGTGAGAGGAGTGCGGCACAGAGGCCTTAAATGGTGACAAAAAGAGGCCTTAGTGGCTATGAACAGTTAAAAAAAAAAACCAAACACGGAATGCACATAAAAACCACAATAAAAACAAACCCCACCACAAAAGAACCACCCCAGTCTATGCGATACATCAGCAGTTCCTCCCTGATCCTTGCTAAGAGCTCCTATAAAATATCCTCCGTAAGGGAGTGGGCCAGACACTCCACTGTACAGACTGGATAACTGTGGAGAGAAAAAAAAAAAAAAAAGAAACCTCTTGTCCCTGAAGAGGTCTCAGATGCAATAACAGACGTCCAAACCTAACCGAATTGTAGAATGTCTAACTCCTGATGCAGACAGGATCTGGTGGGAGAGCGGGGGGCCAGGACCAGTGTTCAGATCACCTGAACACTCTTTATGTGCTAGGGGCTGGGGTTCTGCTGGATAGACAGATGAAGATATGGTGTATCAGTCCACGCCGTACTCTGTCTACGTTTTTTTTTTTTTTACAGTGCGACTGTTCATACTCTATCCCTCCAAAGTATAGAGGAAACCCTCATAAAAACGCTAAAAACGAGGTAGATATGGGTATTGTGAAAGACCCGTGTCCACCTCCTAATTGAAAAAAGGTAAACGGATTAACTTGGTGCTAGTCGGTGGGGTGTACACTGCTGAGCAGGAGCTGACGTTTTTGTGCATAGCGTCAGCCTCCTAGTTGCAGTAGCATATACCCATGGTTTCCTGTGTTCCCCAATGGAGAGATTTAGAAACGTGGCTTTTTTTTAATTTTAAGATATAAATCTTCAGAAAAATGTGATGTATATTTGTACTGAGCCCCCTACATAAAACCCTGAGTGACCAATTGCCTTTAGAAGCCACATAAGTAAATTGAGTCCAACCTGTGTGTAACATTCTCAGTATAACAGCATCATAGAAACCAAGGAACACACCAGACAGGTCTGGGATAAAGTTGTGGAGAAATGTAAAGCAGGTTTAGGTTATAAAAAAATAGCCCAAGCTCTGAACATCTCACTGAGCATTGTTCAATCCACCATCCAAAAATGGAAGGAAAATGGCACAACTGCAAGCCTATCAAGAAATACATGGCCATCCACCTAAACTGACATCCCAAGCAAGGAGAGCATTAGTTAGAGATGGAATAAAGAGGGTCAGTTTCTCTGGAGGAGCTCCAGAGATCCATAGCTCAGGTGGGAGAATCTGTCCTCATGACAACTATTAGTCTTCCAATCATCAAATTTGGCTTTTAGGGAAGCGTTGCAAGAAGAAAGTCAGAAAGTCATTTTTAAAAGCAAACCATAAGAATGCTTTATGCAAACTGCAAGTCTGCACTGTCAGATGACGCCTAAGAAGAACATTTTGAGCTTGCGCCCTGTGGCGGCCTGCGTGCGCGCGGGGAGGTCTGCATGTGGTGCTCTGACCCCTCCCTGACCTGCCCCCTAGTTTACATTATGAATATATGTACATACTGCAAAAAACAAACAAAAAACAAACAACAAAATACACCCTTCTGCAGGGAGGCTCTGGCCATGCCATATTTGTATGTTTACTGTGGTAATAAAATTTTCTTGAGGCTACCATGAGTATAATATAATTATATATACAGACATAAAAAAAATTGAAATGGCGCCCACCATGCCTTTAGAGTAGCAGCTATCAGTGTAAATAGAGATAATATGACAGCGGCTATTGAACAGGCGCATTTTCAAATGGATATATATATATATTTTTTTTAAATACTCTCAGGATAACCTCAAGAACACTTAATTTTAGTAACACAGTAAGGATAAGTTCACACAGGGCACTTTTTTGCTGCGTTTTTATGCTATATTCAGCTGCTTTTTACAATACCAGCAAAGCCTACGAGATTTCAGAATTTTCATGCACACACATTGGTTTTTTTGTGATCAGTATTTTGTGCTTTGCTGTGTTTTTCAGACATAGGGCATGTCACTTTCAGCGTTTTTGCTGGATTTTTTCAGCGTTTCTCACCCATTCACTTGAATGGGTGTTGAAAAAACGCTACAAAAATGCAGGTATTATTTGCTGCTGAAAGTTCAAGGACATTAGCATGGACAAAGAGGGGGGAGGTGGGGGGAAAAACGCACCAAAAAAACGCACCTAAACCTGCGTTTTTGACGCCCTGTGTGAACTTACCCTCAACATGCGATTAGGGCAAGTTCACACAGGGCGTTTTTGCTGCAGCAAAAACAGGATTTTTGGTTGCTTACCGTAAAATCTGTTTCTTGGAGCCTCCATTGGGGGACACAGGAACCATGGGGTGTATGCTGCTGCCACTAGGAGGCTGACACTATGCAAATAAAAAGTTAGCTCCTCCTCTGCAGTGTACACCCCACCGACAGGCATTATACTCTTCAGTTAGTGAGAAAGCAGTAGGAGATAATGAACAAGGTTGAAAACCATAAACACAAACTTGAGAACTGTAAACGTGAGAACAGTCATAGAACATATAACAGAAACATTGGGAGGGAGCTGTGTCCCCCAATGGAGGCTCCAAGAAACAGATTTTACGGTAAGCAACCAAAAATCCTGTTTTCTTTATCGCCTCTCATTGGGGGACACAGGAACCATGGGACGTCCCAAAGCAGTCCCACGGGCGGGAAAAAACAGACTTCCATCAGGTCAGAAGACTCGCCACTGCCGCCTGCAAGATCCTTCTGCCTAGGCTGGCGTCCGCCGAAGCGTAGGTATGGACCTTGTAAAATTTGGCGAACGTGTGGATGGAAGACCAAGTTGCCGCTTTGCAAAGCTGTAGGGTGGAAGCCCTGTGGTGCACCGCCCAGGAGGCGCCGACTGCCCGGGTAGAGTGAGCCTTAATCCCAGGAGGGGGCACTCTGTTCTTGACCCGGTAAGCCTCCAAAATTGCCATTCTGATCCAGCGAGCAATAGTCGCTTTGGAAGCCAGCTGGCCTCTGCGCGTGCCATCAGGAATGACAAAAAAGAATCCGTCTTCCGGAAAGAGGACATTCTATCCAGATAGATCCTCACTGCCCTGACGAGGTCCAGCTTGTTCAACTATCGCTCCAGAGGATGAGTCGGAGCTGGACAAAAGGAAGGTAGAACGATGTCCTCATTGAGGTGGAAACCACCTTCGGAAGAAAGGAAGGTGGGAGCCGGAAGACCACCTTGTCCTGGTGAATGACCAAAAACGGAGGACGGCAAGACAGGGCCGCCAACTCGGAAACGCGGCGAATAGACGTGATGGCCACAAGAAAGGTCACCTTCCAAGAAAGAACTGATAGAGGAATCTCCCTAAGAGGCTCAAAGGGAGAAACCCTCAGAACGTCCAGAACCAGGTTTAAGTCCCATGCGTCCACAGGGGCCCTGTACGGCGGGACAGCGTGGGCTACTCCTTGAAGGAAGGTCTTAACCTGTGGCCGAGAAGCTAAGGTCTTCTGAAAGAGGATGGAAAGCGCAGAGACCTGGCCCTTCAGGGAGCCAAGAGCCAGGCCCGAATCCAGTCCTGCCTGAAGGAAGGCCAAAAGAGAAGGCAGAGAAAAGGACATGGATGGAACGCAATTGGACTCGCACCAACGGAAGTAAGCCTTCCAGGTACGGTAGTAGATCCTGGAAGACGAAGGCTTCCGAGCCTGAATCATGGTGTGAATTACCCGGTCCGAAAGGCCGGACGCTCTTAGAACCGCGGTCTCAACAGTCACGCCGATAAACTGAGCGACCGAGAATTCGGGTGGCAGATCGGACCCGGAGACAGCAGATCGGACCTGTCTGGAAGGCGCCATGGAGCGTCCGCGAGAAGGTTGACGAGCTCCGCGAACCAAGCTCTCCTAGGCCAATCCGGGGCGATCAGGATGACCGGCACCCCTTCCGCTTTGATCTTCTTCAACAGTTTGGGAAGTAATGGAAGGGGTGGGAACAGGTAGGGCAGCCCGAACTGTGACCAAGGAATGGCCAGAGCGTCGACGCCCACTGCGAGAGGATCGCGAGACCTGGAGACGAACTGCGGAACCTTCCTGTTCATTCGGGACGCCGTGAGATCCACGTCCGGAGTCCCCCATCGAAGACAAATCTGAAGGAAGACCTCCGGATGCAAGGACCATTCCCCTGCCGCGAGGCCTTCGCGGCTGAGGAAGTCGGCGGCCCAGTTGTCCACGCCGGGGATATGCACCGCGAATATCACCGAAACCGTTGCCTCTGACCAAAGGAGAATCTTGGATACCTCGGCAAGGGCCAAGGAGCTCCGGGTCCCCCCTGATGGTTGACATATGCCACCGCCGTGGCATTGTCCGTCTGGATCTGGACTGGCAGGCCCCTGAGAATCCTTTCCCAGTGGCGGAGGGACAGAAAGATGGCCCGAATTTCGAGAACATTGATTGGCAGAGCTGACTCCTGCGACGACCAACGGCCCTGAACCGTCAGGTGACGGAAAACTGCACCCCAGCCGAGCAGGTTGGCGTCCGTTGTCACCACCTGCCAGTGAACTGGAAGAAAGGACCTGCCCTGGGAGATGAGAGGTGACATCAGCCACCAGTTGAGAGACCGCTTGAACCGAGAAGAGAGTCTGATCGGCCGATCCAGGGAGAAGACAGACCTGTCCCACTGAGACAGAATGGCTTGCTGAAGGGGTCGTGAATGGAATTGGGCGAAGGGAATCGCTTCCAAGGTAGCCACCATCCTCCCCAGAACCTTCATGGCCGATCGGAGGGAGGGAGGCCGAGGACCCTGGAGCAAGCGTAAGTCCCGGCAAAGAGTGGATCTCTTGTCCTTGGGAAGGAAGACTCTGGTCTGACGAGTGTCGAATAGCATGCCCAGAAAGATGATGCGCTGAGAAGGAATAAGGCAGGACTTCTTTCGGTTGACCAGCCACCCGAAACGGGCTAAGGTGTCGAGAACAATGGACAGGCTTTCGTGAGCCTGAGAAAAGGAGGGTGCCTTGATGAGGATGTCGTCGAGATATGGAAAAAGGACCAGGCCTCTGACTCAAGATGGCCATCAGCGCTGCCATGATCTTCGTGAACACCCTTGGAGCGGTTGCGAGACCGAACGGCAGGGCGACGAATTGAAAGTGTTCCCGTTGCACTGCGAAGCGCAGGAAACGGTGATGTCCGGGAAATATCAGGACATGGAGGTAGGCGTCCTGGATATCTTTTTTTTTTTATTCAAATAAATTTTTATTAAGAATAACAAGGCAATTAACATGTTACATTTACATTTTCAATATAGAGTATTTCCCCCCCTCCCCCTTCAAACAGCTCCCTTCGATCCCAAAGCCCCCCACCCCCACCCCACAAAGCAGCTCATCTTGTTAATTACTACCATCATTAAAACAATAGAGTATCTAATCCCTCAACCATTCGTATAAGCCACACTTCACATTACTATCCCATAGCAATCCATGGAGACCACATTTTATTGAACGTTTCAGTTTTCCCTTTCTTCTTATAAATCCCTTTTTCTAGTGTCAGGCCCTGTTTCACATACTGGAGGAACTCTCCTCTTGACGGCGGCTCTTCCCTAATCCAGTTTCTAGCTATCACCTTCCTAGCCATATACAACAATCTGGCTATAGCTATCTTTAGGTGTTTATCCACTCCAATCTCATCCACGCATCCCAACAAACAGACAACTGGATCCCTTGGCACCGTGCATCCATACGCACCTTCCATACGACTCAAAACTACCACCCAGAAGGCAGCCAACCTCGGACATGTCCACATCATATGGAAAATGTCTGCATCCGTAGACTTACACCTCGGACATTCAGAGTAATTACGCAATCCTGCCTTATATAGCACCATCGGAGACCTATAAACTCTGTGTATCACATAGAGCTGTGACAGTCTATACGGTTCACTCAGCGACAGTCTTGGGATCCATTCCAACACCGACTCCCAAGTCTCGTTATCTATTGGGCCCAAATCCCTTTCCCATTTAGCTCTTGCCATTATTGGAAACCCCAATAGAAAAGTGTGCAACAGATCCCTGTACAGAGTGGATATGACTCCTCCAGTCGTCCCATCATTACACACATACTCCAGTACTATATCCCTTTGAATCCTAATACCTCCGTTCCTACTCTGAGCTCCAAAGGCATGCCTCATCCGCAAATATTGATACTCCCCTGCAGACCCAAGACCAAATTCCGCCTCCAATTGGGAAAATGATTTCAGTTCACCTTGTTCAATTATTTGATACACATACTGAATCCCTTTGCCCAACCACTCTATCAGTACCCCCAATGCCTCAAATTCTTTCAGATTGTTATTATGCCATAGCGGCGAGTATCTAGTCAAGTCCGTGATCCCACGTATGTGCCTCAATCTACTCCACAGCTTGCGTATCAACAGCAAAGTCGGATATAGCTTCCCCAAACTCTCCAAGGATCCATCCTCCAAACATTGCACCACTGGCCTTCTTTTTGTCACCACCTCCATCAACCGCTGTACTGCCCCAGATGACCCCCCATGCGCCCAGCACCTTAAATGCTGACTCTGGGCTGCAAGAAAGTACAACTCAGGGTTAGGCAATGCCAGACCCCCATCATCCTTGGGTCGCTGAAGTGTCTCCAGTTTGATACGCGGATGCTGCCTCCCCCAAATCAGATTCCTTTTTTTGATTTAAATAGATTTTTATTAACAATATAAAAAAAGGAGAACAACAGAATGCCATTTACATTGCATTATATCAGATACACATTTTCTTACTTTAATAAACCCCAACATTACCCCAACTACCCCCCTCCCCCATAAGACAGCTCAGTCTCAATCTCCACCCCACCGAGGCATTATCTGCCTCTTGTAATTTATCCTCTTCCAGGTCTTAGGAAACACGACGCCTATACTCCTCAATCCAAATCAAGCCAAGGAGACCATATTTTATTAAAGAGTTCTATTTTCCCCCTTTTACTGTACACCCCCTTTTCCAATTTTAGACCATGTTGAACATATTGGAGAAATTCCCTTCTCACAGGTGGTTCCGCGTTTATCCAGTTTCGTGCTATTACTTTCCTGGCCATGTAGAGTAGCCTAGCAATTGCAATCTTCCAAGTATTGTCAACTCCAATTTCTTCCACATATCCCAGCACACATACTATCGGGTCTCTAACAACTCTGCACTTATACGCTGCTTCAACTCGGCTCAAAACCACCACCCAAAAGGCAGCCAGTCTCGGACACGTCCACATCATGTGATATATTCCTGCCTTCTCACTCGCACACCTCGGACACCCAGAATTGGCACGCAATCCCGCTTTGTATAACACTTCCGGAGATTTATATACCCTATGCAAAATGTATAGCTGCGAGAGCCTATATGGTTCACTCAAGGATAGTCGCGGAACCCACTCCATCACCGATTCCCAGGTTTCATTTTCCATCGGCCCCACTTCTCTCTCCCACTTAGCTCTCGCCTTTATAGGGAAATCTAGCAGAAATGTGTGCATAAGGTCCTTATACAGAGTGGAAATAACTCCCCTTGTAGTACCCTCACCACACACATACTCCAACACTATATCATCTTGAACCCTGATATCAGCCTTCTTATTCTGAGCTCTAAAGGCATGTCTCATCTGCGCATACTGATATTCCCCTGTGGATCGCAAACCAAATTCTTCCTGCAATTGGGAAAAGGACTTCAGCTCCTGCTGCTCGATTATCTGGTGAACAAAGCAAATTCCCTTATTCTGCCATTCCATCAATCCTCCCAGGGCCTCAAAATCCTTTAAGTTGTGGTTAGACCATATCGGTGTGAATTTAGTCAACCCTGTAACCCCACGAATCTGCCTTAATCTATTCCATAATTTACGAATCAGGAACAGGGTTGGGTATATTTTCCCCAGCGCGCCCAATGAGCCATCCTCCAAACACCTGGCCATCGGTCGTCGGTCCGTCACCTCTTCCAATAGCTGTTGTACTGCACTGGATGACGCCCCTCGCGCCCAGCCCTTCAAATGCTGGCTCTGGGCCGCAAGGAAGTATATTTCCGGGTTGGGCAAAGCCAAACCACCATCTTCCTTGGGTCGTTGAAGCGTCTCCAAGCTAATACGTGGATATTGTCTACCCCATATCAAACTTCTAAAGAGGGCATTAATCTGCCTGAACTTCCCCCAAGGGATCCAAATTGGTGCGTTATGCAGAACATAAAGAATTTTGGGCATAAGGACCATTTTAATAAGGTTTACCCTACCGACGACCGATAGATGTAGCTTATTCCAGGCGTCTACCTTTGCCTTGAGTACCCCCATAACAGCAGTCAAATTTCTTTGCAGAAACTCCGCCACCGGCACCGAAATCCATATTCCAAGATATTTAAATTGGGAAACCACCTTCAGCCTCTCATCCCCAACATCCTCACTCACATTCTCTCCTACGTCATCCACTCTAAAAAGAACCGTCTTATCCCAATTAATTGTTAGTCCCGACACAGTACCAAATCTCTCAACAATTTCAACGGCCCCTCTTAGTGAATTGTCTGGATCCTCCAGGAACAGCAAAACATCATCCGCATATAACGCTATTTTTTCCTCTACTTTGCCATACCTAAACCCAGGGACCCCATCCGACTGCCGAATCTTAGCAGCAAGAGGTTCTACAGCCAACGCGAACAGGAGGGGTGAAAGCGGGCATCCCTGCCTAGTACCCCTAGCCAGCCCTATAGGACGAGATAGCTCCCCATTTACTCTAATTCTGGCGGATGGTAATGAGTACAACAGCTGTATCCAGGCCACAAACTGCGGGCCAAACCCCATACATTCCAGCACCTGCCAGAGGTACCCCCATTCGACGCTGTCAAACGCCTTGTGTGCATCTAGCGATACAATCACTCTTCGACCACAGTTATCAGACTCTACCTGCAAATTTACATATAACCTCCGCAAATTGATCGCCGTTGATCTATCCGGCATAAAGCCAGATTGGTCCGAATGCACCAGACTCGCAATAACACTAGAGAGGCGGAGAGCCAACACCTTGGCCAGAAGCTTGACATCAATTGTTAGTAAAGAAATTGGGCGGTACGACTCCGGTTTCCCCAAGTCCTTATCCTCCTTTGGAATGACCACTATTATGGCCTCTCTCATAGAGGCTGGCAAGCGCCCACAAGACCTAGCTTCCTCCAATACCATTTTTAATCTAGGAATCAACACTTCTGCCAACCCTTTATAGATCTCAGCGGGTAACCCATCGACCCCAGGCGCCTTCCCATTGGCCATAGACATCAATGCCCGACTCAATTCCTCCTCAGTGATAGGGGCCTCAAGGCTCTCCCTATCTGCCTCACTCAGTCTCGGCAAATCCAGACCTTCCAAGAAAGTCAGTGCATCCTCGACCGATTCACCAACCCGAGAGGAATACAAATCTGCATAGAAGTCCGCAAAGGCTCTCAAAATTTCAGGTGTTTCCGTTATTTTACCTCCACTAGCAGAATCCAAAGAGTGTATATATGAAGAACCTCTCTGAGCAGCAGCCACTACCGACAGCATATGTCCCACTGTTTCTCCCTCCTGATAGAACAATACCCTTTGGAAATCTCGTTTCCTCTCAGCTTTGCCTAGCAGAATTTTTTCCAAATGATTTTGTGCGTTTTTCATTCTTCTCTCTGCCTCAGGGGTTCCCAGTGTGGCCATCCCATCCTCTGCTTCCTTCAACTCCTCAACTGCCGCTTTTTCTACCTCTCTCGTCCTCCGCTTACACCTACTAATGTCCCTAAACAGTAGTCCCCTCAGGTACGCCTTCATTGCATCCCAAATTGTAAGAGCGTCGGCGCTTCCATCATTTAAGAGAAAGAATTCCGCCACCTCCCGTCCTATACTTTCCAACTCAATACTCTGTAACCAATTAGGATGAATCTTCCATTCTCTCCCACTTAGCGAGCGAGCCCCCTCCAATCTAACCTCTACTTCAATTGGACTATGGTCCGACAAGGCCCTTGGCAGATATCTCACCTCCCCAACCAATGTGTCCAAAATCCTGTTACCCAGAGCCATATCAATCCTAGAGAGTGTGGCATGTGCCGGTGAATAACATGAGTACCCTCTCTCCCCCAGAAGTCTAACCCTCCACAGATCAATCAAACCTATCTCCTGTATATAGGTGCCAAATGTTGTTATGTGTCCCTCCGACCTATTCTGAGTATTTTTATTTTTATCCCAATATTCATCACAGATGTTATTTAGATCTCCGATAATTATTAACGGTGTCGGTCCCCATTTTTCCACTCGCTCCATTACTTCTCTAATCTTCCTGCTAGAGTAGGGAGGCGGAATATACATCGCGGCAACACACAGCATCACTCCATACAGTATACACCGTAATAGTACATACTGTCCCTCCACGTCCACATATACCTTCACCTCCTCATACTGAACTCCCGCTGGAACCAAGACTGAGACTCCTCTTGCATACGTGGAGAAGGTAGAATGATATCCCCTCTGGATCCATCGTCTATTCAAAACATCCACTTTTTCCCTTACCAAATGCGTCTCCAGCAAGCATATCATTGAGGCCCTTTGGTCTCTTGCATATTGCAAACACGCAGCACGTCTAGATTTCTCCCCTAGGCCTCTCACATTCCAGCACAAAATCTTAAAACGGGTCCCCATCACTTGGCTCATCTTCACTATAAGTATCATCAATTTTGAGCTCAGGCTGTCTAACTACCCTCCCCCCCCCCCCCCTCCCAACTCCCCCTCCCACCCTTCCCCCCTCACATCTAACCATTCCACCTCTTTCCAAGAGTGGGGCATCATCGCCCATAGCGAACACTCCGTTTGGCATTACCTTCCCAACCCTCCTCCCACCACTGTACATAACAGGATTTCAGACATTTTGAAAAATAACGTTCTCAAAACATTTTAACTTAGAATTATTTGCACACACAAGAAGCCTGCATAAACTTAAAATATGTCGCAAACCCTTCCTCCCCCTTTCCCAGCAGCCATTACACCATCCCTTTAACTTTAACTGGATATAATCCAGCTCCCTTCTTCCCCCCCCATACCCCTTGGCTTGTCAATCACATGACTCTTTTCCAACTGACAGATAAGTAAACAACTTCAGACTCTTCCCACAGTTTCAGTCTCCTTTTCCTTTAAGCTTTTTAGCATTAATATCGATCCACTGGGTAGCGTCCTCCGGCTTCTGGAAAAAATGAATTTTATCAAACGCCACCACCCTCATTCTTGCTGGGAACATCATGGAATACTGCACACCCAATTCCCTCAGCCGTCTCTTGATACCCATGAACATCATCCGTTGTTTCTGCACCAGAGTAGAATAGTCTGGGTATATAGCAATCTTTTGACCTTCAACTGTCAGATCCGTCATGTCTCTGGCCTTCCTCAGGATAATGTCTCTGTCTCTATAGTTTAGAATTTTGGCGAGCATGGTACGGGGATTCGCTCCAGGGACAGGTGGTTTCGGCGGGACCCTATGCGCTCTTTCTACCGCGAACACTTTTGTTAGCGCCATATCTCCAAATGTTTCTAACAGCCATTTTTCAATATATTCCGTTGGATTCCTCCCTTCAGCTTTTTCAGGGATGCCCACTATACGAATATTATTTCTTCTGGACCTGTTCTCAAGGTCCTCATTTTTCGCAGCCAATTCAGCTATTGCTTGAGTGAACTTTTTCTCTGCTTTTTGCAGCTGCACTATATGGTCTTCTGCAGTGCTCACTCTCTCCTCTACCTCCCCCACACGTTTGTCAATCTTCTGCATGGCTGCGTTTATCTGGGCTGTGTCCCCCTTAACCTCCTGTATCTGTATGGTCAGAGATTGTTTACATGAAGAGACTAGCGCAAAAACGTCTCTTAGGGTAGGCTCAGCTTCTGGCGCCATTTCCTCGGGTCCCCCTTCTGCCACCGCCATTTTACTCTCCTTTCTCCCCTGTTGTACCTCATGTTCTCCTGCTGGGCTCTCCTCCTCCTCCTCCTCTTCGGTATCAGCTCCGGCTCCCTCCTCTGCGGCCTCCGCTCTCGCAAACTGCTGGAGCTTTGCCGCTACCTCCATGCGCTTTCTGCATGCGGCGTTCTCCTTGTCTGCCTTTTCCCTCAAGTCGGCGCCATCTTGGATTGCGCCTGCATCCCCGGCTCCCGCGTCCTTCTGCCGTCTCCTGGTCATGTTCGTCGGTTCCAGCGCTACCGAACAGCACCGCCGGCCTCTCCAAGTCTCCCCGCAGCCAGTAAGCCCCCGCAGGGACCAAACAGCAGCGGCTCTGCAGGATTTTACAATATACAGCGGCGGGAGCTCACAGCCGCACGTCCGCTCACATGGACTCTCAGGCCACGCCCCCCCCAAATCAGATTCCTAAACAGAGTTGATCTGTCTAAATTTCCCACGTGGTATCCAAACCGGCGCATTGTGAAGAATATACAATATTTTCGGCATCAGAATCATTTTGATAAGATTCACCCTGCCTACCACAGACAAATGTAGCTTAAGCCATGCATCCGCTTTTGCCTTGAGGGCACCCAAGATTGGAGTCAGATTCTCATGTATATAGTCAGTGACCGGCATAGATACCCATATTCCCAGGTACTTAAATTTACTCGTCACCTCCAGTCGCCCGTCCTCCAAAGGCTCCCCATCCACATCGTCCACCTTAAACAAGATAGACTTACTCCAATTTATCCTAAGTCCCGACACTGATCCGAATCGTTCAATAATCCCAATGGCTCCCTCCAAGGATGCAACTGGGTCAGCAAGAAACAACAAAATATCATCCGCATACAACGCCACCCTTTCTTCAATCACCCCATATTTAAACCCCGTCATCTCATCAGACTGTCGAAGCGTAGCGGCCAGTGGTTCCACCGCCAGAGCAAACAAAAGGGGGGAAAGCGGACACCCCTGTCTCGTCCCTCTAGCCAATTGTATGGTCCGTGACAACTCCCCGTTTACCCTAACCCTGGCCATCGGCATCGAGTACATTAATTGAATCCATGATATGAACTGCGGTCCAAACCCCATTCTTCGCAACACCTGCCAGAGCTACCCCCACTCCACACTATCGAACGCCTTGTGAGCGTCTAAAGATGCAATAACTCTCTGGCCACAGTTATCGGCTTTGAGTTGCAAGTTCATATACAGCCTTCGTAGATTAATCGCAGTTGACCTATCAGGCATAAAGCCAGACTGGTCTGAGTGTATCAGGCCAGAAATAACACTTGTCAACCTCATCGCCAACACCTTAGCCAGGAGTTTAACGTCGATAGTAAGCAAAGAAATTGGCCGATATGAATCCGGCTGTGTCGGGTCTTTCCCCTCCTTTGGAATCACCACTATTGTGGCCTCCCGCATAGATGCCGGTAGCCTTCCACCATTCGTAGCCTCTTCCAAGACCGCCTTCAATTTAGGGATCAACACTTCCCCCAAGCTTTTATAAATTTCGGCAGGAAATCCGTCTACGCCATGCGCCTTCCCATTAATCATCGACTGCAATGCCCGTCCCAGTTCCTCCTCCGTAATGGGAGCCTCCAAATCCTCCCTAGCTGTGTCACTCAGCCTCGGGAGCTCCAACTCCTCAAGGAACGCCACCGTGTCCTCCATTGACCCATCTAACCGAGAGGAGTATAAGTCTGCGTAAAAATCTGCAAAAGTCTCCAAAATCTCTGAAGTCTCAGAAACAGCAACACCACTCCCAGTCACCAAAGAGTGAACAAAGGAAGTATTTCTCTGGGCAGATGCCACCAGCGACAGCAAATGACCCACTGATTCACCCTCCTGGTAATAGGCCAAATTCATGAATTCCCTCTTCCTTTCAGCCTTACTCAGCAAGACCGCCTCTAGCTGGCTTTGAGCTGCCTTTAACCTCCTCCCAGCCTCCAAAGTACCCATTATTACCATCTCATCTTCAGCCACCCTCAGCCCATCTATCACCAGCCTCTCTGCCTCTCTCGATTTCCGCTTACACCTGCTAATATCCCTAAACAACAGCCCTCTCAAGTACGCTTTCATGGTTTCCCACACAGTAAGCACATCTACGCTACCCTCATTTATCTCAAAAAATTCCACCAATTCCTTCTTAATCTTCTCCAAGTCTATACTGTGTAGCCAATTAGGGTGAATTTTCCACTCCCTTCTGCTCCCGTTCCGTGTCCCCACTGATCGAAATTCCACTTCAACTGGACTATGGTCTGAGAGCCCTAGGTAAATATCTCACGTCCCTTACCATCGTATCTAGTAATCGGTTACCCAGTGCCAGATCAATCCTAGACAGCGTACCATGAGCTGGTGAGTAGCATGAATACGCCCTTTCCCCGATATGCCTAACTCTCCATAAATCAACCATGCCCACTTCCCCGACATAAGTCCCAAACGTAGTGGTATGTCCCGCCGTCCTATTCTGGGGGTTTTTGTTCTTATCCCAAAAGTCATCACATATATTAAGGTCGCCGATAATTAGTAATGGTAACGGTCCCCAGCGCTCTACCCTCTCCAGCACCTCTCTTATCTTCTTGCTTGAGTATGGGGGCGGAATATACATTGCCACTATACACATCAATACTCCATTCATTTTACATTTCACCACCACATACTGACCATCGACATCCTCTTTTACCATTACCTCCTCATACTGCACCCCCGCAGGTATTAACACAGACACACCCCTAGAATACGTCGAGAAAGTAGAATGATACGCCCTCTGTATCCAGCGCCTATTCAATATGTTCACCCTCTCCCGCACTAAATGTGTCTCCAGCAGGCATATCATTGAGACTTTCTGTTCTCGGACATACTGCAGACTTGCCGCCCGCCGTGTTTTATCCGCCAGACCTCTCACATTCCAACTCAATATTTTAATACAATCTCCCATCATGTGGCTCATCTTTTCTTAAAGTATCCAATTTCCCAAGTATGAGCTGCCCCAACCCTCCCACCCCCCTGCCCCCTCCCAACTTACCCCCCTAACTCCCCCAATATAACGCATTCTTCCTCTCATCAAGAGTGGGGCTCCACTGCCCACTGCGAACACTCCCTTACTTAACCCTCTCCATTCGCGTCCCGCTGCCATAGCAATCACAATTTCCCCCCCAACTTTCACTTTATTGTATCTTAACATTTCAACTTATATTAACATATAGAAAAAGTACCAAACCAGTTCACAGTACCCAGCATAACCCTCCTCCCCCGTACTTAGTAGTTGGTACTGTCCCCTCCGGCCATTCCTTCAATATGGCCCAGCAAAACCCTCAACAGTTGCTCAACTCTTTAACCATTGCTAACGAGCGCAGAACTCTCCTCCATCGACAGAGAAAACAAATCCCAACTGGATCTTGCCGAAATGTCAGTCACCCATTCCCTTAAGTTTTTTCTCATGAGTATCAAGCCACTGGGTAGCGTCCTCCGGTGTCAAGAAAAAGTGGGTCTTATTAAAAGCCACCAGTCTCAGCTTGGCGGGAAACATCACTGAGTACTGCACTCCCAGCTCCCTCAGTCGCCGCTTGACTCCAGTAAACTTCATCCGCTGTTTCTGAACCGCAGCGGAATAATCCGGATAAATGGCGATTTTCTGACCTCCAGCCGTCAGATCCTCCATCTCTCTAGCCTTTCTAAGGATAATGTCTCTGTCCCTGTAGTTCAGTATTTTAGCAAGCATGGTACGGGGATTTGCTCCTGGGGCAGGGGGCTGCGGCGGGACCCTATGAGCCCGTTAAACAGCAAAGACTTTTGTCAACACTGTGTTCCCAATCTTCTCCAGCAGCCAGTTCTCCACAAACTCAGTGGGATTTCTCCCCTCAGTCTTTTCAGGCAGCCCCACTATACGTATATTATTTCTTCTGGATCTATTTTCCAGATCCTCATTTTTGGCAGCGAGCTCGGCTATTGCTTGGGCGAACTTATTTTCAGCTTTTTGTAGCTTAACTATGTGATCTTCTGCCGTGCTCACCCTCTCCTCCACCACTCCTATACGTTTGTCCATTTTCTGCAGAGCCGCATTAATCTGTGCCGTGTCCCCTTTAACTTCCTGCATCTGCTGGGCCAAGGAGTTCAGGGATTGCTGACATGAAGAGATCAGTGTGATAACATCTCTAAGAGTCGGCTCCTCTCCCTGTGATATGGCTTCAGGTCCCCCACTAGCCCCAGCCATGCTGCCTCTCTCCTTCCCCCTCTGTACCTCATGCTGCTCGGCTGTGCTTGCTTCCTCCTCCTCCTGGTCAGCTCCAGCTCCAGATCCTGGTTCTGCCTCCTCAGCAGCCTCCACTCTGGCATACTGCTGCAGCTTTGCGGCCACCTTGAAAAGGGTTGAGACGTCCAGGGAGCTGATGGACGTCCTCGTCTCCTCAACAGACAGGCTCTGGTGGGCGAGTGGGTGGGGGACGGAGCCAGGACCGGACTTCTGAGCACGCTTGTGTGCTAGGCTCTTGGTCCTGGTGGGGGGATCTATGAGGATACGGGGTGGCAGTACACACCGTACTCATAGTCCGCATTGTGGGATTACAGGTGTGACTATTCACCCTGTATCCCTCCGGAAACCTGAAAAGAAACGACGCACATTGAGGTAGATATGGGTCTAATGAAAGACCCGTGTCCACCTCCTACTGACACTAAGCTAAAACTGAAGAGTATAATGCCAGTCGGTGGGGTGTACACTGCAGAGGAGGAGCTAACTTTTTATTTGCATAGTGTCAGCCTCCTAGTGGCAGCAGCATACACCCCATGGTTCCTGTGTCCCCCAATGAGAGGCGATAAAGAAACCTGATCTTCTTGGCAGGAAAGATGCGTAAAAACCGCAGGTTTAGGTGCGTTTTTTTCTCTTTGTCCATGTTAATGGCCTTGAATTTTAAGCAGTAAAAACACAGCAAATAATGATACCTGCGTTTTCTCAACACCCATTCAAGTCAATGGGTGAAAAACGCAGCAAAAACACTGAAAGAAGTGACATGCTCTACGTCCAAAAAACGCAGCAAAGCACAAAATACTGATCACAAAAAACCAATGTGTGTGCATGAGATTTCTGAAATCTCCTAGGCTTTGCTGGTATTGTTAAAAGCAGCTGAAAATTAGCATTAAAAAAAAGCAGCAAAAACGCCCTGTGTGAACTTACCCGTATGCTGCAGCGCAGCCGGCTGCAGAAGGGTTTCTTTTTTTTTTATATGTACATTTATTCATTACTAGATGGTGGCCCGATTCTAACGCATCGGGTATTCTAGAATATGCATATCCTCGTACTATATTGCCCAGCCGCGTACTATATTGCACAGCCACGTAGTATATTGAACAGCGACGTAGTATACAGCACAGAGCCATGTAGTATATTGCCCAGTCACGTAGTATACAGCACAGACATGTAGTATGTTGCCCAGTCACGTATGTAACAGGTTAAAAAATAAAAAATAAACACTCACCATCCGAAGAGCCCGTTGTAGTTCCGGCGCTTGTGTGCGGTGTCCGGTTCCAGGATTGGTATGAGCGCAGGACCTACCGTGACGTCGCGGTCACATGACCGTGACGTCATGGAAGGTCCTTCTCCCATAGCATCTTTGGAAGCGGAACCTGCCGCTGGCAGTGCCGAGGAGAGGACGCGACGGCGGAAGGTGAGAATAAGGTGTTTTTTTTAGTTATTTTTAACATTAGATCATTTTACTATTGATGCTGCATACGCAGCATCAATAGTAAAAAGTTGGGGACACATAGGGTTAATAGCGGCAGTAACGAGTGCGTTAACCGCGGCATAACGCGGTCCGTTACCGCCGGCATTAACTCTGTGTTAGCGGTGACCGGAGGGGAGTATGCGGGCAACAAGCACTGACTGCGGGGAGTAAGGAGCGGCCATTTTCTTCCGGACTGTGCCCGTCGCTGATTGGTCGCGGCAGCCATGACAGGCAGCTGCCGAGACCAATCAGCGAATGAATAACCGTGACAGACAGACAGACGGAAGTGACCCTTAGACAATTATATAGTAGATGTAAACTAGGGGGCAGGTCAGTGAGGGATCAGTCACCTGTCAGCAGTCTACATTATGAATACCTAAGCAGAGCACCACATGAAGACCCCCACAGGCCGCTCTGAACCACGAGCATATCAACAAAGCACTGAAATAAAGATTAAGAAACAATCACAAGATGGATTTCATCATCCCAAGTATCATTTTAATCAGTATAACGGTGCCGACCTGACACTGTCTGTAGGTTACTGTGCACAATCCTGCTGACAGGTTCACTTGGTTTGTGGTATCACTTGAAAAAACAAATGTGGCAAATTTCACAGGGTAGGAATAGTTTTTCAAGGCACTGTACACGTCATTTTCATATTTTTTTTTTTTTTATTAAAGCAGAGACTAAAGTAATCGTTTAAAGTAGAAGTAGCAGAGAACAAAAGAGACAACAAAAGTGTGCACAAAACAATTACTTATGAAAAAACGAGAAGGTAAGAAAGTCAATTCTTCAAAAGTAGTTGGCGTTAATGTAAAAAGAAAGAAGAAAAATAAAAAATATCAGCTGGACGACCCCCGCACCATGAAAAACTAGTGAAAGCCCTAAGGAAAAATAAACATAACCTTTACCAGAATTGAAGTCATCTCGTGAACCTCCTCTAGAGCCGTAACTATCGTTTCCTGAAAAATAAGGTAACAGCAACATGAAATCGAAAACTGAGCAAACCAAACATTACAGGATGAGGTGGGAAACCCGATACCCATCCACAACAGCAACAAAGCGTCCATAAAAATACAATTCTCCACTAAGAGGAGTAGTCAAGAGCCACCTACACCCAAACACCTACAAATTATTCTTCGCCAGCAGCGACCAGTGATGAATGCAGTCATTTTATTCCATTAACGGGAACAGAAAATCACTACATGCTTCTGCCGGTAGACCACAACATCACAGAAATTCCTCCCCAAAGTACACATTTCCACATTGCAGGAAGAACAGGATTAATAATCCAATTCATTTCTTAACATTCCATCTATTCAACTAGTGATTGCATGTAGTAACTATTCACCAGTGACAAAAAAAAAATAAAAATATAAAAATGCATTGTGTATTATATTGCCATTTGGAAAACATGACTGGGTAAATAAACAAAATAAAAATGGTCAATGGTTTCACTAAAAAGCTGCAATGGGTAAGCAATGTACTGTCCCTTAGGCGAAGTACACAGACATTACACGCCATGAAATATACATGGGATTTTTATTCTCATGGATCGGCAGGAGATCAGAGGCACAGTATGGATGTATAGACTGTGGGCACTGAAAGACAGTTCTGCGTCACAGCCTAAGGATTCATCTATACGCTGTAGTAATGTTACAGTGAAAAACCATCATAACACTAGAATTAAAAACTAATCACCATTAAAGGGGAAGTCTGACCGTATATTGATATTGATGAACTTTCCTTAGGATAGGTCACAAGCCAATTCAGGATCGGGCCAATTACCCTCATTCCTGACCAGGCGCATTTTCAGTCATTCATACATGCGGTTTAAAAAAATAACATTCTTTTTTTAATCACTCAGTCAAATAACTTTTTTTTTTTTTTTTTAAATGTGATTTTTTTTTTTTTTTTAAGGATATCAGTGGAGGAAAAAAAAAAAAAAAAGGAAAAAAAATTCTTCACATTTTTATGACCATAACGAAGGTCTAAAAACAAATTTTAAAAGGTGTTCAATGATTTTTTTAGGCTGGTTTCAGACTTGCGAATGGGAGTGATGCGGATGGCAGCGTACTTCCTCCCTGAAACCACACCTACGCCTCCTTGCGTCCTGCAGTGCCTGCATACCTATCTTTAACAGGGACGTACGCTGTATGCGGATGCCTCCGCATGCGCAGTTTTGGCACTGCGCCGACCGCAACAAAACGCAACATGTTACATCTGGCGCAGCGCCAAAACGGCGCATGCGGAAGCATCCGCATGCAGCGTATGTCCCTGCGTACCCAAGGTTAAAGATAGGTATGCAGGCACTGCAGGACGTGTAGGCGGAGCATAGGCTTGGTTTCAGGGAGGAAGAAGAGAGGAAGTACGCTGCCTGCAGTACTCCCGTACGCAAGTCTGAAACCAGCCTTACGGATATGACATGGATCTTTATTTTCCCAAGGAGTTAACAGGGCTAGCAGTTTGGATTGACAGTGGCTTTTTTTTCCCTACTTTTCATTTATTTAACATATTGTGCCTCCATAAAGTTATAAAATAGCTTGGGGGGGGGGGGGGGGGGGTAAAGGGGGCAAGGCAAAATGGAAATATATTTGCTTTAAAATTCTGATTTTCCCCTGAACCTGGGGATGGTATATTAGTCATAGTCACAGTGGAAATGCAGTCTCCTGGCAGCATAGGAGAGCTGGAGGGGTGGGGGTCTTCTAGGACACTGCATCTCCTGCTCCCTTCCTCCACCCAGTGATGAGAGAGGAAGGAAGGGAAAGAAGCGAAAGAAAGAAAAAGAAAGAAAGAAAGAGAAAGAAAGAACAAGAAAGAAAGAAAGAAAAAGAAAGAAAGAAAAAGAAAGAAAGAAAAAGAAAGAAAGAAAAAGAAAGAAAGAAAAAGAAAGAAAGAAAGAAAAAGAAAAAAACAAATGAAGGAAGAAAAAGAAAGAAGGAAGAAAAAGAAAGGAAGAAAAAGAAAGAAGGAAAGAAAGAAGGAAGTGCTTCCCATTACTTGTTCAGAGTTGTGTATACAGCGATCAAGAAAATAAAGACTAACAAACAGTCCCTTCTTTTTCTAAGAGGAGGTTTGCTACCTTAAACAGCGGACTCCCTGCTTCTGCACAATCATATGCAGCAAATTTTATAATGTAGGATGTGGACCTCCAGATATGTAAAAGTCTAAGGGAGGTCTGCAAGTAGTTAAAATCAGATTGGGGTGTCAGGCACTCGATTACCAATTTTCAGCCTCAGTCTAATGTAAACAGGGAATAGAGTAGAAGCCATGTTCACACTGTAGAGGCCATTGCAGAGAAATGCAGCTCAGGTTCTATTTAATCGAATGGGATTTCTCTTCAACGGCCTCTATACAGCCAATAGAGGAGAGCGGCTATGGCTCCAATCACAGTTTACATCTAGCAGTAGATGAAACAAGCTGATCTGTGGTGGGGAAAGTGAGATACCAGATTCTCAACGATCATATTCTGGCCTATTGTAATGATAGGTCATCAATATTATAAGGCTGGACAACCCCTTTAAAACACCAAATGCTAAAGCAGCAGTTCCTGACACATAGAACATATAGGCCATAAGCAAAAAGACATTTGCCAAAATTACCTCCTCTGTCATCAGATCCACCTTTCCTGAACCCAAAGCCACCTTTGTCTTGTTTTCTGCCTTCTGCTATATCCACTCGTAAAGAACGTTCCCCTAAAAGCTAATAAAAAAAGAGCGAAAAGTGACAAATGTAAGACTCTTATGAACCTTAAAACGTGCGTTCTGGGATTTAAAAAGAATAAAACAATTGCAATAGCTACAAATATATTATTGCGCAAAAACAAAGAGAAACTAATACCTGTTGAATCCTGTACAGTAACAATAGCAATTTCCTAACAAGTCTTCCCCATAGCAGTACTGTTAGAAAATAAGGCATGAGACTGCTGAGATCAGCGATTGGCAACAGCAGTCCAGTGATGAGCATGGAAGTGAATAATGACCAGTGGTGGCTACCAGAGGCTTGCTGCTAAATTGGCAGTGGAGCTAATGAGAAATAGATTATATATACACACACACATACAAACAGCACACATATAACAAATATAAATACCCCTGTTAAAATGGCAGGTTCTTGTCATGTAAAAAAATAAATTAATTAAAAAAAGGACATTTCAAAACTTTTCCACAGCCAATGTCAATCTTTTTGGGTAATAGTCCATCAGCATGGCACATCTAGAAATAGCAATCTTTGCCCATATCTCGTTGCAGTAGCGCTCCAGATGTCAGATTGTGAGGACATCTCCTGTGAGCAGCCATCTTCAGGTCAATCTGCAGATTTTCCAATAGATTCAGACCTGGCCTCCGGTTGGGCCATTCAAATACTTTGACCGTCTGACAAAATTGACCGAAATTTGGAACTGTTCATAACTACCTCCATTTGGGCACCATTGGAGATTTGTGTGCTCAGACAACTCTGACCACGGTTTCACACCGTAATAAGACTGTTGGGGTTATGGATTGTTCACAATCAAAGTTAGGAAGGGGCCAGGTGATGGAAGTTTCCCAGCTTCATAAAAACCCAGCCTCCTCTATCCTTGTGCCAAAAACAGCAGCAATTGGTTCTTCTAAGCAGCTGCCTAACACTCTGAAAATGGTGGAGGCCCACAAAGCAGGAGAAAGCTGCAAGTAGACCAACTTGAAAACGCTTTGCGCTTTCCTCAGTTCAAAATGGAGGGTATTTTTCAGACTATACGATGCATTTTTTTCCTCCAAAAATGTGGAAGAAAATGGGGGACGCGTTTTAAAGTCTGGAAGTACCAGCTGTGGTGGGGGAGCGCAAGAAGCAGCTGGTCACGGGGCCGGAGCCCGCTGTTGCGGCTATATCCTGTGCTCGCTGCTAAAGAGAAATATTCACTGCATTTCACGCCCATGGGTGTGGAGTGCAAAGAATATTAATTTCTCTTAAGCATCCTGGTATGCATGGTCCCCAGCCCCATCCTGGTATGCATGGCCCAATCAGAAATAAAAAAATTCATTACACTTACCTTTCCGGCGCTCCCTTGCAGAGTCCTGCTCCGTTTCCAGCAGCTGCTTTATACTTGTAAGCAGCACATGGCAGGGACATCATGCGCTGCTTCAAAGTCTAAGGGCAGCTGCCGGAATACTCATTGCTACGCATGCCGGGACTGTGTGCGTAGAGAACAGTGAGTATTCAATACTCTTCAATGGCGCGCAGTGTCAGCCGAAGCCTTCCTGCAGCTGCCACGTGCCGCTACTAAAAGAAATGAACATTCACCGCATTCCATGCCCATGGGAGTGGAATGCGGTGAATATTCATTTCTCTCAAGTACTTAAGTAGCGGCACACGTGACCACCCACTGGCAGCTGCAGGAAGCCGGCGGCTGACACTGCGCGGGCTAATGAACAGCAATGAATACTCACTGCTCTCCATGCACACAGTCCCGGCGTGCAGAGCAGTGAGTATTTTGGCAGCGGCCCTTCGGCTTGCAAGTAGCGCATGGGGTATCTGTCATGCGCTGATTACAGGCATAAAGCAGTTGCTGGCATTGGAACAAGATGCTGCGAGGGAGCGCCGGGAAGGCAAGTGTAATGGTTTGTTTGTTTTTTTAAAGGTTTATGACGGGGCCATGCATACCAGGATAAGGAGGGAGCCATGCATACTAGGACAAGATGGGGGCCCTGCAAAACAGGATGGGAATAAAGGGGACCATACCTACCAGGCTAGAGTTGAGGGGGCCAAGCATGCAAGGATAGGGATGAGAGGGCCATGCACGCACAGATAGGGATGAGGGGGGTCATGCATACCAGGTTAGGGATGAGGGGGGCCATGCATACCAGGTTAGGGATGAGGGGGGCCATGCATACCAGGTTAGGGATGAGGGGGGCCATGCATACCAGGTTAGGGATGAGGGGGGCCATGCATACCAGGTTAGGGATGAGGGGGGCCATGCATACCAGGTTAGGGATGAGAGGGCCATGCATACCAAGATAGGGGATATTAAGTACAGAATTGACCACATTTTTTGCTTCAATTTTTTTCTCCAAATATCCTCCTCTAAAACCTAGGTGCGTCTTATGGTCCGGTGCGTCTTATAGTCTGAAAAATAAGGCAATTAAGAAATGGCAGTTAACAGCAACAGGAGATCAAGATAAGGTCTGGAAGACCAAGAAAAATTTCAGTGAAAGCTGCTCGTAGTATTGCTAGAGAGGCAAATCAGAACTCCCGCTTGACAGCAAAAGACCTTCAGAAATCTTTAGAAGACTAGAGTTGTGGTACATAGTCCATTGTTCTACACTTCAGAGACACCTGCACAAATATGGCCATCATGGAAGAGTCATCAGAAGAAAACCTCTCCCTCCTGCTTCCGCATCATAAAATTCAGCGTCATAAGTATGCGAAAACATCTAAACAAGCCTGATGCATTTTAAGTGTAAGCACTTAGCACTAAATAAAACGTGAGCCAAGCCTTACTATGATTTTCAGGAGTCCGAATGAACAAATCAGCAGGTCAAGAACGGTTTTTATTTTTTACACTGTTCCTCGTGCGGTAAAAGTAATTAGACAACTTTATTCTTCGGGTTTGTGTGATTATACAGATACTGATTTATTATGTTTGGCTACTGTCAAACAGATTTTTTTTGTTGTAAAAACGAGTTTTTGCATCACGATATTTTGAGAGCTATACTTCTTTCTATAGTTCTGCTGACAGTCACGTGACAGCTTGTTTTTTTGCGGGACAAGATGACCTTTTATTGGTACCATTTTCGGGCACATGAAATTTTTTGATCGCTTTCTATTTTGATTTTTGGGAGGCAGAATAAAAAAGCAATTTAGGAATTTTTTTTGGGGGGGGGCAATAATGTTTTTAGCTATACCATTTTCATTTGATGTTTTGATGTGTTTCACTCCACTTTTTTTGGTGGTATGATGAAAAAACAGTTTACCATGTTTATTTTTCAACGAGGTTCACTGAAAAGGGTTAAATGCGAGTCTTACAGATCAGGCAGCGGTAATAAAAAATTTACTTTATTAACTTTTACATAAATATACCCATTTATTGGTGTAAATTGTTTTCTTCATTTTTTTGTATTTTGTGATATTTTTAAAAAATTATTTTCACATTTAAAAAAACAACTTATTACTCTGATCACTGGTATAATGTATTACAATGCACCAGCAGTGTAAAGCAATGTATTATACCTGCGGTCAGTGCTACCCTGAGAGAAACCTCTTAGACCATGCAGCTAACATGGTCTTAACAGGCCACCGTAGCTGGCAGACCCAGAGCTTGTCATGCCATAGCAACGATCAGCCCTAGTGATGACATCGAGGGGGGCGCTGGTTGGAAGGAAAAGGGAGACCCATCCCACTCCAAACTTTCTAAATGCTACGATCGCTATTGATCGCAGCATTTAGGGGATTAAATGACCCAGGGCGGTGCGGGCACCACTCCTGGCCATAACACCTGGGGCTCGACTTTCACTTAAGCTGACAAATGGTGGCTACCATGACCTGTAAGAGATTCTTCACCACATGCCGACTTATCATAACGGCTTATTTGATAAGCATCACCGACTCCTAGAATTACTAGCCCCAGGACGCCGACGGGCCTACATTTTCTTATATCAGATACATATGAACACTAAAGCAGTTGGTACAATGATGAAGGTTGCTGTTGTACGAACGAAACGTCTTAATCATTTGTACTGAGCTGAGGAGTTGTAGCACTCTTAGGACCAAATTAAAATTACTTTAATTTCATCCGTTTGTGTGCCAAGTTTAATTCAGTTAATGTATAAAAAGTCTGGGACCCTACTTGAGCACCAACAGATTAGTTGGGCCACGTTATACATGTTAAGCTGAGCACCCGGCAGCAATCGTGCGGGCACTGCTCCTGAGTCCGCATGCTCACTATGATGCACGTTTACGTCATTTTGAAGGAACCCCTTTTCGACCATAACGTAAACTTACGTCAAATGTCATGAAGGAGTTTAACTTTAATGCAATGAGATATTTTCGGTGCCTTTCTCCAGATTGATAACTTTCAACAATAAAGATTCCTTTGCGGTGTTGCAAGTAGTTTATTGACCATGGCTTGTGATGTAACATGCAATTAAGAAAATGTCAGGAAAATGCTAACAAAACAGCTACACTTTATCTGGAGTTAAATTTGAATCACTTTACATGATGGCAGTTGTGTACCAACTACTATTTAACACAAGGTTAAATGTGATTGGCTAAATGTGAACACAACCACATCCACAATTATAAGAGTGTGTTCACACTTATGCAGACTTACTAGTTTAGTTTTGTAAATTTTACCCTCAAATTGATTTCTGTTTGTTTCTTAATGTATTTGTATAAATTAACAAGGCGGAACGATATGTAAAAAATCATTTTAGAACCTGATATTCTAAAACTGATATTTTAACAGGGGTGTGTTGACTTTTTATATCCACTGTATAAATACTAAGCACTGTGCAAAGAGGCTGCAAAGTAACAGTGCTTTCAAAAAATAGAAGTGGTAATTGATAATAAAAAAAAAAAAAAAAAAATTAACTAAAAGCAAAGTGAAAGAACAAAAATATAAATAAAATCAATAAATCTTAGGTGTGACCACAGTTATCCTTTAAAACAGCATTAACTCTTCTTGGCACACTTGCACACAATTATTGAAGGAACTCCGGAGGGAGATTGTTCTAAACATCTTGGAGAACTAACCGCAGATCTTCTGTGGACGTGGAACTGTGCAAATCTGTCTCTTGATGTAATCCCACAAAAACTAGATTGGCCTCCCAAATCTTAAAGGACTCCTTGTCCTTCTTTACTCCGATGATGGCTCTAGGCGACACAGGCCACATGTTTGGGGTCGTTGTCTTGTCGCAGAATAAGTTTGGACCCAGAGGAGACCCTGATAGAACTGCATGATGTGTAATTATCTGCCTGTATTTCTCACAATTGAGGACACCGTTAATCTTGATCAAATCGCCAACTTCCATTTGCTAAAATGCAGCTTCAAACTTGCATGAAACCTCCATCATGCATCACTGTTGCCTGAACATATTACTGTACCGCTTCTCCAGCCCTTTGGTGAACAAATTGTCTTCTGTTGCAGCCAAATAGTTCACATTTTCACTTATTAGTCCAGAGCAGCTGCTGCCACCTTCCTGCAACCCAGTCTTGCACAAAATTGATTTGTTGGCGCTATGTCTTTTTGGCTGCAACTAGTTTATGAAGACCTCCGAACACTAGATGGAAGTAGCCGAATCCCACTGGTCGCTTCCAATTCTGTGCTGATGGAACTGCTGAACATTTTTCGTTTCAAAGGGAAGTATGATGTGTCATCTGCTGCACCAAGTATCCTTGACTGACCACTACGTCTAGCCCTTAACATTGCCCATTTTTTGGACCTTTTTCAAAAACGCTTGAACAGGACAGCTTGAAACTCCAGTCTGTTGATTTCTTTTTTTGCCTCAGACAATGCTGATGCAGTATCAGTACATTGTTACCGACATGAAATGGTCCTCCACAACCTCACTTTTGTAGCAGAGTTTAGCCGTTCCTCACCAGATTCTAACCCTCCTACACAGCAGTTTCAGTTAACTACCGTATTTTATCTTGAATTATCATTGGTTTGGTATAATTACTCATATACCTGACTATAGTATTACAAAATCCTTGACTTTGTGTAAGTATACCTAGAAGAATGGATGCTGTTTTGAAGCGAAATGGTGGTCACACCATATATTCATTTGATTTAAATTTCTCTTTAGTTCATTCACTTTGCTTTCTGCTAATTGATAAAAAAAAAGCTAACACTCATTTTGGAGGCTCTCTTACTTGGCAGCAATTCTTCCAAAGTATCGTGTGTGTAAATATTTATATGCCATTATCTTTCTTTTTTCAATTCCAAGACAACCCATTAACTTACAAAATAAATAAAAAAAAGGTAATATAAACTTACTGCACCATCATATGTCAAAGCTTCCTTAAGAGACTCCAGATCATCAAATTCTACATAGCAGAAACCTGAAATGTTGGAAAGCCCAATGAATCCTATACACACACAGTTTTCTAGTTGCACAATACTAAAAAGTCATATACAAATATTGTCAGGGGCCACTCGCAGCCATCATGAGACAGATCTGGTACTACTGCCATTTTTTGTTGCTCTGCTTTTAAGTTTGAGCAGAAGAACAGAAATTAAAAAGCAGATGTTAACAGAGCCTTCCCATGTTGAAATATAGGAATGAGGAAGCAATGGTCGTCTTACCTTTAAATTTGTCCGTCTCCTTGTCTCTGACTAACCGCACACTCCTCACGTTCAATTCTTTAAAGATTGAATCTATGTCTCCTTGTACAGTATTGAATGGAAGATTACCCACATATGCTGTGAATGGTGGGTCTGTGGGAAGCTCTTTTTGTTTGCGTGGACCAGGGCCAGAATCACCTCGTCGGGGCCTGAGAGGAATAATACAAAGCTTGAATACTATCACAGTACAAGTTTGTCGGAAATCTCATATATAGAAACTTCTTAGGGTATGCTCACATTTGCATATAAAATCAGTGAGTGCAATGTGAAGGAAGAAAAAAAAAAAAAAAAAGACGCATTGCAGTAGCGTGTGAATCCGGCTGCTGTGACGAGTGCAGACGTCACTAAGGTTATCACAGTTCATAGCCAATGAACTGCAGAAATCTTACTGACGTCACCGCTCTCACCAGGAGAACGTTCTACCGTTAGGCTATGTGCACACGTTCAGGAATTCATGCAGAAAATTCCTGTGGGAATCCGGACATTTCTGCCAGATTTCCGCATGAAATCCGCATGCTTTTTTGCGCGTTTTGACGCGTTTTTTGCGTGGTTTTTCCCAGACATTTCCCAATGCATTAGACCAGGGCTCACCAACCTGTAGCTCGGGAGCCACATGTGGCTCGCGGCCCCTTGAATTGTGGCTTGCGACTGTCTGCCAGCTTGATGCATTAGGTCCAGGTCTAGCAAACAGGTATGAAGACCGCATCTCAAAATGGTGAATTTTGTGAGTAGCCCTGCACAGAATTGCAGATATGGATGCACATTTACTAGTCTTAGGCGTTTAGAGATGTTTTAGGTATGATACGCTGGAGGTTTGAACTACCTGTTAGAGGAGGTGCTCAAAGCTGGATGTGACAGTGTGTTGGGAGAATACTGAATGGGGGTATTGTGGGAACCCCTGGATCTCAGTGTACTCCTCTGGAGTGATTTCTGTGGCAAAGCTTTGGTTATCATTATACCTGTAATGGGGGCTTTGGTTGACACTACTTTTGAAGGAGGTGGGAGCTGTATGTGGCTCGCGACCCTCTCAGTGCTAAATGTGGCTCGCGACGATCTCTCTAAGCTGAATGTGGCTCTCAAGGTCATAAAGGTTGGGACCACTGCATTAGACAGTGGGAAATCCGCAAAAAAAACGCAAAATTAATGAACAGGTTCATTATTTTTCCGCAATGCGCTTTTCATGTGGAAAAATGCACATCATGTGCACAGAAATTGCGGATTCCATTATAAAAGATGGGATGCTTAATGTATGCAGATTATTTGCGGTTTTATAGCGTTTTTATAGCACAAAAACGCTAAAAAACCGCAAATAATCTGGAACGTGTGCACATAGCCTTAGTGTGTTCCGGCTGATGTGCCAAGCGGTCATATTGCTCATATCGCTGCTCAACACAGCATCCGGATGTGGAAGAGTTGGGGATCAGCGTGGAAGGATTTATGGAGAGCCACTTTGAAATATTTAATTTTTAAACGGTAATAAATGGGTATAAGAATGTTGGGGAGTTGTGTTTGTTTTTTTTTGTTTTGTTTTTTACAATTAAAATGACTTTTCTCTGTGCCTTTTTATTTCTTGACTATGGGGCTAGTAATGGGGTTGGCTGATAAAAACCTCTCCATTACTAACCCCTGGGCTTGAGGTCATCCGACATAACACAGCTGACATCAACCCCAAAACCATTACCCCACTTTCCAACACACTAGGACAAGCAAGAAGCGTGAGGCTATGCGCCAGAATTTGAGCATCTAATAGATGTGCCATTTCTGGGGCACTGAGGGCTGGTGGTATTAGTCTGGGAGGTGGCCAATATCCATGGCCCCTTCCCAGTCTATTAATATCAACCTGCAGCTGTCTGCTTAGCTGCTCCTTTTTATTAAAAATAGAGGGGACCCCAAGTCTTTTTTTGGGGTTCCCCCTTATTAATAACCAGTGAAGGCCAAGTAGACAGCTGTGAGCTGATATTAATAGCCTGGGAGGCTCCATGTTTATTGCCCCCCTTCCCAGACTAAAGGTACCGTCACACTCAGCGACGCTGCAGCGATATAGACAACGAGCCGACCTAAACTAGATCGCTGGAGCGTCGCTGTTTAGGTCGCTGTAGAGACGTCAAACACAGCAACTCCAGAACGATGCAGGAGCGATCCAGTGACGTAACGGCGACTCACTTCTCGTTCTCACTGGTTGTTAGCTCCATGTCAAACAGCCGGAGTGTACCGATCCGACACACATCTAGGGGCCCTATGCTCGTTGCTGGCGTCGCTGCTTTTGATGGACGATACACACCGATCTGGCGACGAAATAAAGTTCTGGACTTCTAGCTTGGATCAGCGATGGCACAGCGGGATCCAGATCGCTGCTGCGTGTCAAACACAACGAGATCGCTATCCAGGACGCTGCAACGTCACGGATTGTTGTCGTTCTCTTTGCAAAGTTGCTGAGTGTGACGGTACCTTAAGACCAGCTCTCAGCTGTTTAACAAAAATAAGGGGGATTCCACACCATTTTTCTTCTTTCATTAGTTGAAGTACAGAAAACCACACACGCAAGGCACTGATTATATATCTCCCTGATATATTTTCTATCCATATATATGATTGTTTTATTACTTAAACTAGATTGAAATGAGAATTACTGTATGTAAAAGAGGATATTAAAAATGCATTGCATATGCGTGACATATGAATGCTAGGTGAGAAGAAGAAAAAAGAAAAAAAACAAACAACCAACCAACCAACCACACATGATAGTCTCCAACTTTTCTGGCTGAGAATCTCAGCTACTTTACAAACACAGATGTGAGCAAACTCTTATACCTACACTCAGTTCCATTAGCAGTTTACAGTACTATTACACTACTTTATAGGAGGCAAATGGCTCCAAGAATATAAACGCCCCAATAACCTTCACCATTCCGAATAGTCATTACACACATCTTTATCTGAAGGCGTATTTGCTTGTCTACTAGAACCGTGTGTTCTATTCATACTGTCGCTTTAACATGAAACACATCACATGTAATAAGACACGCTGACTACACTGCACTACCTGGAGTGAAGTCCGTTCAGAACTGGCTTACAGACATTTGAAACACAACTATACTGCAGCGGCAACGTATGGCTTATTAACACAAAGATTATCCAGTGAAAAGTCATCATCTACACATGGGATAAATGATAACTTATTGATTTGGTGGGTGGCCCACTGCTGGATTCCATACAGATCAGCAGAAAGGACAACTTTTAGGGCACGTGCTCACGATCTGGAGTTGCTGCAGGTTTGAAGCAGCGTACTTATGTAGAGTCAAACCCGCAGAATCCTGATGTTACAGCATAGTGGATGGGAATTCAAAAAAATCCCATGTTCACACAGACACCGGCGGAGACTGACATGCGGCACGTCTTTCCAGACAGCAGCATGTAAAATTTCACCTATACCTGTATATGTATTGGACGCGGTGAATCCGCACGTTCAGTGAACACATACGGATTCCCCTGCCTTCAATAGACAGCAGCGCTTTGGACGCAGTGAACATGTGCTGTGGCCAAAGCGCTGCTAGTTCCAGAACATGGGGTCCATTGCTGCTCTATTCATTCTCTAGGAGTTTGCCAAAAAAGCGGAGCGCAGCTCTCGAGAACTCAATGGAAAATGGAGTAGCGGTTGCCCATGCGCACTGCCATGGGCACTTCATCCTAAAGGGTATAAAAGTGTTGATGCAGATCCCAAAAGTAAGATCCCCACTGATCACTTGTTTCTACCAGACAATGCCAATAAGAGGCCAATAATGGATTCATAGTATCAATACTGCAACCTCCTGCTCTGTGGCCTCCTCTCTAACACTCTCGCACCCCTCCAATCTATTCTACACTCTGCTTCCCGACTAATCCACCTGTCCCCCCGCTATTCCCCAGCCTCTCCCCTCTGTCAATCCCTTCACTGGCTCCCCATCACCCAACGACTCCAGTTCAAAACCCTAACCATGATGACATACAAGGCCATCCACAACCTGTCTCCTCCATACATCTGTGACCTCGTCTCCCGGTACTTTCCTGCACGCAACCTCCGATCCTCACAAGATCTCCTTCTCTACTCCTCTCTTCCCACAATCGTATACAAGATTTCTCCCGTGCATCCCCCATACTCTGGAACGCTCTACCCCAACACATCAGACTCTTGCCTACCAAGGAAACCTTCAAAAAGAACCTGAAGACCGACCTCTTCCGACAAGCCTACAACCTGCAGTAATCACCGATCGACCAAACCGCTACACGACCAGCTCTACCCTCGCCTACTGTATTGTCACCCATCCCTTGTAGATTGTGAGCCTTCGCGGGCAGGGTCCTCTCTCCTTATGTACCAGTCGTGACTTGTATGAAGATTATTGTACTTGTTTTTATGTATACCCCTCCTCACATGTAAAGCGCCATGGAATAAATGGCGCTATAATAAATAATTTTACACAGTCCTTTACAAAGACAGTAAATAAATAGTGGTGGAAGAGTAGATCACCAGCTGCCAGACCTAGAAGCAGTAGCCAATATAAATAGTTGCTATTTCCACATCATTTTCTAGCCTCACCTACAGGGAATGAGCAGGGAAAGCTCAATGCATATACGCTCAACCATAGGCCTCCCAATTACCCAAGACATGGATTTGGCATAGGTTAGGCATCTTTAAAGCTGTACATACAGCTATCCATCTTTCCTCGGCAGCCTCCCGTCACACTTCTCAGTGACCTGCTCCCTACCTGGAATCTCAAGCGTGTGCAGTCCTTCCAGGGGGCTCCGCATGATCAGACTGATAGACATTGCGAGGGCCAATCTCAGCGCTTGCAGAAGATCTCAGGCTGCGGAGCAGGTCACAGAGAAGACTGACCTGCCAGGCAGTGATGGGAGAAGAATAGTGAAAGAGGCTAGAGAGCTGTAAGGGCAGTGCCTAGCCACCTGCACTTCAGGCTCATTAGCATAAAAATTGGACAATTGCTCGGAAACGAGAACACCGATTGGTAAATTGAAGGTATTGATTTATTCAGGCGTTACAACAAAACAGGTTATATTAGTTTGGGATGCTAAAAACTGTTGTCAGGTTCCCTTAAAGGGAAAGCGACAGCTAATAGACACTGGCATCAGACACTGGCTGTATGATTTAAAGAATATTTGTTTAACTCTGAAACGACAAGTATTTCCCAGTACGTTAGCGGGCGGGGAAATACATTCAAATACTGACCGTGTGAATGTGGCCTGACACTAACCCATGAGACTGCTTTATACTGCTGAGCTGTCTTAAAGTGGGGTTCCTTTAACCCCTTCGCGACATGCGCCGTACTAGTACTGCGCTGCCGGCACTGCATTAGTGCCAGCAGCAGTACTAGTACGGCGCACCGATCACCGCGGTCTCGCGCTGAGCGCCGCGGTGATCGGGTGCGGGTGTCAGCTGTATACGACAGCTGACACCCCGCAGCAATGCCCACGATCGGCGCTATCGCCGATCACGGGCATTTAACCCCTCTGATGCCGCTGTCAGTAGTGACAGCGGCATAGAGGGGGATCGCGCAGGGACGGGGGCTCCCTGCGCTCTCCCACCGGAGCAACGCAGTAAGATCGCGTTGCTCCGGTGACCCGGAAGGAGTCCCCAGATCCAAGATGGCCGCCGGACTCCTTCCGGGTCATGAAGTGACCTGGCTAGCCGGCGCCTGCTGAGAGCAGGCGCTGGAAGCCAGCTAAGCTGCCTGTCAGATCGTTGATCTGACAGTGTGCTATGCACAGTGTCAGATCAACGATCTGGTCTAATACAGAGAAGTCCCACCCTCGGACAATGTTAGAAAGTAAAAAAAAAAAAAATAGAATGTGTAAAAAAAAAATTAAAAAAAATCCCCAAATAAAAAAAAAAAAACATTTCCCAATAAATCCATTTATTTATGTAAAAAAAAACACAAACCAATAAATGTACACATATTTGGTATCGCCGCGTCCGTAACGTCCCGCTCTATAAAACTATCCCACTAGTTAACCCCTTCAGTGAACACCGCAAAAAAAAAAAAAAAAACAACGCTTTATTATCATACAGGCGAACAAAAAGTGGAATAACACGCGATCAAAACGACGGATATAAATAACCATGGTACCGCTGAAAACGTCATCTTGTCCCGCAAAAAAAAAGCCGCCATACAGCATCATCAGCAGAAAAATAAAAAAGTTATAGCTCTCAGAATAATGCGATGCAAAAACAATTATTTTTTTATATAAAATAGTTTTTATTGTGTAAAAGCGCCAAAACATAAAAAAAATTACATAAATGAGGTATCGCTGTAATCGTACTGACCCGAAGAATAAAACTGCTTTATCCATTTTACCACACGTGGAACGGTATAAACGCCCCCCCTAAAAGAAATTCAGGAATTGCTGGTTTTTGTTCATTCCGCCTCCCAAAAATCGGAATAAAAAGCGATCAAAAAATGTCATCTGCCCGAAAATGTTACCAATAAAAACGTCAACTCGTCCCGCAAAAAACAAGACCTCATATGACTCTGTGGGCCAAAATATGGATAAATTATAGCTCTCAAAATGTGGTGATGCAAAAACTATTTTTTGCAATAAAAAGCGTCTTTTAGTGTGTGACAGCTGCCAATCATAAAAATCCACCAAAAAAACGCTATAAAAGTAAATCAAACCCCCCTTCATCACCCCCTTAGTTAGGGAAAAATAATAAAATGTAAAAAAATGTATTTATTTCCATTTTCCCATTAGGGCTAGGGTTAGGGCTAGGGTTTCAGTTATAATTGGGGGTTTCCACTGTTTAGGCACATCAGGGGCTCTCCAAACGCGACATGGCGTCCGATCTCAATTCCAGCCAATTCTGCTTTGAAAAAGTAAAACAGTGCTCCTTCCCTTCCGAGTTCTCCTGTGTGCCCAAACAGTGGTTCCCCCCAACATATGGGGTATCAGCGTTCTCAGGACAAGTTGGACAACAACTTTTGGGGTCCAATTTGTCCTGTTACCCTTGGGAAAATAAAAACATAGGGGATAAAATATCATTTTCGTGGAAAAAAAAATATTTTTTATTTTCACGGCTCTGCGTTATAAACTGCAGTGAAACACTTGTTGGTTCAAAGCTCTCACAACACATCTAGATAAGTTCCTTTGGGGGTCTAGTTTCCAATATGGGGTCACTTGTGGGGGGTTTCTACTGTTTAGGTACATCAGGGGCTCTGCAAATGCAACATGACGCCTGCAGACCAATCCATCTAAGTCTGCATTTCAAATGGCGCTCCTTCCCTTTCGAGCTCTGCCGTGCACCCAAACAGTGGTTCCCCCCAACATATGGGGTATCAGCGTTCTCAGGACAAGTTGGACAACAACTTTTGGGGTCCAATTTGTCCTGTTACCATTGGGAAAAAAAAATTGCGGGCTAAAATATCATTTTGTGGAAAGAAAAAATGATTTTTTAATTTTCACAATGCTACATTCTAAACTTTAGTGAAACAATTGGGGGTTAAAAGTGCTCACCACACATCTAGATAAGTTCCTTAGGGGTCTTCTTTCCAAAATGGGGTCACTTGTGGGGGGTTTCCACTGTTAAGGCACGTCAGGGGCTCTCCAAATGCGACATGGCGTCCGATCTCAATTCCAGCCAATTTTGCATTGAAAAGTCAAATGGCACTCCTTCCCTTCCGAGCTCTGCCATGCGCTCAAACAGTGGTTTATCCCCATATATGAAGTATCGACGTACTCAGGACAAATTGCACAACAACTTTTGGGGTCCAATTTATCCTTTTACCCTTGGGAAAATAAAAAATTTGGGGCAAAAAGATCATTTTTTGTGAAAATTAATAAAAAATTTTTTACGGCTCTACATTATAAACTTCTGTGAAGCACTTGGAGGTTCAAAGTGCTCACCACACATCTAGATTAGTTCCTTAGGGGGTCTACTTTCCAAAATGGTGTCACTTGTGGGGGTTTCCACTGTTTAGGCACATCAGGGGCTCTCCAATCGTGACATGGGCTCCGATCTCAATTCCAGCAAATCTTGCATTGAAAAGTCAAATGGCGCTCCTTCCCTTCCGAGCTCTGCCATGTGCCCAAACAGTGGTTTACCCCCACATATGGGGTATCGGCGTACTCAGGACAAATTGTACAACGACTTTTGTGTCCAATTTCTCCTGTTACCCTTGGTAAAATTAAACAAATTGGACCTGAAGTAAAAATTTTGTGAAAAAAAAGTTAAATGTTCAATTTTTTTAAACATTCAAAAAATTCCTGTGAAGCACCTGAAGGGTTAATAAACTTTTTGAATGTGGTTTTGAGTACCTTGAGGGGTGCAGTTTTTAGAATGGTGTCACTTTTGGGCATTTTCTGTCATATAGACCCCTTAAACTCACTTCAAGTGTGAGGTGGTCCGTAAAAAAATGGTTTTGCAAATTTTGTTGCAAAAATGAGAAATCGCTGGTCAACTTTTAACCCTTATAACGTCCTAACAAAAAAAAATTATGTTTCCAAAATTGTGCTGATGTAAAGCAGACATGTGGGAAATGTTGTTTATTAACTATATTATGTGATATAACTCTCTAATTTAAGGGCATAAAAACTAAGAGTTTGAAAATTGCTAAATTTTCATAATTTCCGACAAATTTTTGTTTTTTTCACAAATAAATGCAAGTCATATCGAAGAAGTTTTACCACTATCATGAAGTACAATATGTCACGAGAAAACAGTGTCAGAATCACCAGGATCCGTTGAAGCGTTTCAGAGTTATGACCTCATAAAGTGACAGTGGTCAGAATTGTAAAAATTGGCCCTGTCACTTAGGTGAAAACAGGCTTTGGGGTAAAGGGGTTAAGGCTACGTTCACACTTGCGGCTTTGGACGCAGCGTCGTGGACGCAACGCACGAAAGACGCAAGTAGAACGCATGCATTTTTGACGCATGCGTTCAACCCTTTTTTAATATATAGGGTCTTTTTAGTCTCTATTTTTAAAGTAAAGAACGCATGCGTCCTACAACGCAAGTACTTGCGTCTTCTGCGTTGCCAATACACTTCAATGGAGGTTTTGAAGTTTCAACGACGCAAATACAACGCAAGGGCGACGCAAGCGTTTTTTAAAAATTTTGGACGCAGAAAAAAATGCAACATGTTGCGTTTGCAACGCACTGCCAGGTGCGTCGAAAGGACGCATGCGTCGCAAAACGCACCGATACGCATGAAAACGAACGCACATGCGTCCCCAATGTTAAAGATAGGGAAGCATGACGCGTGCGTTGTTTTGCGGCGACGCCGCTGCGTCCAAAGCCGCAAATGTGAACGTAGCCTAACAAGATGTTTTCCTCCATCCTCTGGATAGTTGACTTTTGCTGTGGTGGGGTGTGACTGCCAGAACAGCTGACTGAAGCAGCAGTACACATGCTGGACCCAGACTCCTCTGGGACTGGAGAGAAGAGTCCTGTGCTACGTTCGGTTCTCAGCTGATACTAAACTTATTTTTTTCCTCAGATGCCGCAGCACTTCCGAGAAACATATGAGGCTGAAACTCCTTTTACTCTGAATGTTTGCCCCCCGTTAAAATAAGAACAACTAAACTTGAATCCTGCGCTAATGCAGTTCCAGCGGTGGCCGCACTTGCATTTTCGGGACTTACTTTACGGTGTTGCGTCACGAGAGCCCTGCGCCCAATCAGCACTGGGAATGCGAGTGCCGACATCACTGGAAAAGTGCCAGCACGGGAGGAGAGTACCGTATTTTTCAGATTATAAGACGCACTTTGTTTCCTCCACGCCCATCTGACCTGACCAGCCTGATTGACAGGCGAAAAAGGACACTTTTGTAAGGTATTTCGGCAGCATAGGTAGGGAATCAGGGGACAAAAAATACCCTATTGTAAAGCACAGCTCAGGCCCTATTTAACGGTATTTTTATCTCCTACTGAAAAAACGGGGTGACAGGTTCCCTTTAAGCCAAACTGTGCTTATGATACCCAACACTGCTAGATGGGGGTCCCAGAAACTGCCCTCCACAATCACCAGCGTGCCAAAGGAATTACAATGTGTAAAAGGCAACTGCACCATCCGACTATGGATGGAGGGCAGGTGTCACCCACCGGCTCCAGGAACTAGGGAGTCAGTGTGACCACCAGCAAAATGAAAGGGACTTGTGTAAATGGATCATCACTGAGCACATAACTGTGGGGCACTGCCAGTCTCATACCCCATCAGGGTATACTGAGACCGGGGTGCCCACGCCGCAGGGTGCAAGATCGGAGTGCCCTCAGGTGCCCCCACACGAGCAGGGTGCGCCCGCACGTGCAGGGTGCCCCCACACGCGTCCGCACGAGCAGGGTGCCCCCCACACGCGTCCGCACGAGCAGGGTGCCCCCCACACGAGCAGGGTGCCCCCCACACGAGCAGGGTGCCCCCCACACGAGCAGGGTGCCCCCCACACGTGTCCGCAAGAGCAGGGTGCCCCCGCACGAGCAGGGTGCCCCCGCACGAGCAGGGTGCCCCCACACGCGTCCGCACGAGCAGGGTGCCCCCACACGCGTCCGCACGAGCAGGGCGCACCCCACACGCGTCCGCACGAGCAGGGCGCACCCCACACGCGTCCGCACGAGCAGGGCGCCCCCCGCACGAGCAGGGCGCCCCCCGCACGAGCAGGGCGCCCCCCGCACGAGCAGGGCGCCCCCCGCACGAGCAGGGCGCCCCCCGCACGAGCAGGGCGCCCCCACACGTGTCCGCACGAGCAGGGCGCCCCCACACGTGTCCGCACGAGCAGGGCGCCCCCACACGTGTCCGCACGAGCAGGGCGCCCCCACACGTGTCCGCACGAGCAGGGCGCCCCCACACGTGTCCGCACGAGCAGGGCGCCCCCACACGTGTCCGCACGAGCAGGGCGCCCCCACACGTGTCCGCACGAGCAGGGCGCCCCCACACGTGTCCGCACGAGCAGGGTGCAAGAGCAGGGTGCCCCCACACGTGTCCGCACAGCAGGGTGCCCACACACGTGTCCGCACAGCAGGGTGCCCACACACGCCATGTACCGCAGGGAGAGGGTTGGCGGGCATTTCTCCTGTACACGCCGGCCTCCATGACGCTGTGACCAGGCCTCCTCTGAGCAGGAGCTGCGCTGTTCACACGTGTGCCACACACGACAGCCCGGAATCCTGCGGCTGCATGGCGGCGCCGTCTCCGGCTCCCCGGCCTCTCCTCATCCCGTTTCCTCGCATATCACCCGCCTTCCCATTTGCAGCCTCGGACCATCCCATGTGCTGTGTGTAGTATCTGTGGAGAACCGGCATCTCACCCTCTGCCGCCGCCGAAGCTGCTGTAGGCCCGATCGTCGTAGGTATCGTAATCCGCCATTGCTGCTCTTCCCTCTTCGCAGCCGAAGCGGCCAGGCTGCTAGGACCCCACAATATAGCGCAGGCAGGGCTGTCCGAGCAGATGCCTGCAGCAGACTGCACCATGGCTTTTCACCTCAGGGGGAGCTCACTGCACACATCACAGAATTCAGCTCACTTCATTATTTTATTAAAACAACAAACTAAAAAAGTGCAGAGAACTGTGCAGGTCTGGTGATGGCAACCAATCACATATCAGCGCCACTGTTCACACTTAAAACTAAAAGCAGGAAGCGGCAGTGTGCCCAGCACTGAGGTAGGACTAGAATAGTTACAGGTTATTATTCTCCATGGTGAAAATGCCAAACAAACATGGATGAAAGTTCCCCTGACGCGCTTCAACCTCTTTCGACCTACGAATACCAACACCGAGACTTCGAAGCGCGACAGGGGAACTTTTATCCATGTTTGCTTTGAATTTTCACCATAATAATAATTTTATTTATATAGCGCCAACATATTCCACAGCACTTTACATTTTAGAGGGGACTTGTACAAACAATAGACATTACAGCATAACAATAATCACAGTTCAAAACAGATACCAGGAGGAATGAGGGCCCTGCTCGCAAGCTTACAAACTATGAGGAAAAGGTGAGACACGAGAGGTGGATGGGAACAACTGCTTTGGTTGGAGACCATGGAGAATAACCAGTAAATATTCTCTCCCTACCTGAGTGCTGGACGTACCGCCGCTTCCTGCCCCCTGCGATGCCGTCATAGAGTCCGGGCACCTGATGTCAGGACGAGCTGCTCCTGGCGTCTGTCATTGTCAGCAGCACTGACATCACGATAATAAGGCTGCAGCCAATCGGTGAACACACTAGCCCTTTGATGCTTATGCTATTAATTCGGGCAGAGCTGCTGAGTTCAGTGATTGTCTGCAGAGCTATCAACATGATCTCAGCGCTGCAGACAATTTTAGACACTACAATGGCAACAAAGACTCAGCGTTGGACCCAGGGAGGGTGATCTACCACAGTTTGTTTGGGTACAGGGGCTTTCCAAAACCAGAAAATCCATTGAACTTGTTTGGGGAATGGGAATCTTTAGGCTGGTTTCATACATCTGCCATTCACGATCCAATTGCGGACCTTTAAGGGGTTGTCTGGTCCAACATGATCACTCGGTGTGACTGCAGACTTATGAATTCCCCCAGTGGACGCACTGTGCGAGGCAGGAATTAGCCAGTTTCTGAGCCGAGCACGACGGTGATGCATGTGTAACACCCCAGGTAACCGGTTGTTACAGTGATGTTGCCTTCCTGTCAGGGAGGGTGATGTCATGCTTGGAGGCGAGGAGGATTCCCTTTAACAGGTAATACACCTACATGCAACACATTCTGAATCCAGGCAAGAAGGGGGAGCTCTGAATCCGGATTCAGGGGAGCTTCCCCCAGATATATGTATTCTGGTCTGGAGGAGGAGTTAGTGAGTTGTTGAGAGGAGTTGAGACACAATAGAAGAGAGAGGGGTGTGAGCAGAGAGTTTGGCCATGCAGACACGTGTGGTGCTGCAGCTCCAGGACAGAAGAGAACCAGACAGGTTGCAGCCATAGCAAGTGTGAGAGGGGAGAAGCAAAGGAGAACAAAGGAGTTCGGAGGGGAACTGTGACTGGCACCATCTGAGCTGAAGCGCAGAAACCGGGTACCAGGAGCCCGAGGCTCTGTAGTACTCCACGTCCCACAGCAGAACCGAAGGGCAGAAGACTTTATGTAGTCTGTCCGGACCCACACCCGAAGCAGCAGTACACAGCGCCCGGGTCGTGATAGAGACCCTGTAAAAAGACTTGCATTGCCCACATTGCCCACCATACGGCTACTGTCCCAGGACAGGAGAGAGAGGACCTTGTAAGGGAGCCACCGGCAGCAAGGACCTCGCATAAGAGCACGAGAAGGAAGGCTTACAAACCTTACCTGGGAGAGGGATTTACCATTGCCTCCAGGCCGGCCAGACCACACAACACTTGTTGCTGGTACCCTGGACTGTGACTGTCTACATCAGCAAACCAGGTAAAGAGACTGCAACCATGTGTCCTCCGTTTATTTTCTGGCACTACACCGTCTTTGCAATCCACATCAGGAACCCTGGGGACCCAGCTTCACCTGTGGGAAGCCATACTATCCCTGTTGCCATAACATCACCCCAGAGGACCCCTTTAAGCAGCATCGGAAAATAAAAGTACTGAAGTGCGCAGGCTCCGGGACAGGTCAAAGAGGCCCGGCGCCTGCACACTGCAGTACTTTGCTCTGCCCACAACAGGGCAGACAAAGTACGCCTGCGCCGTGGTGTGAAGACCAGAAGAGGACGTCATGGAATGAAGATGGGAGGCTCCGGACCGGACCTGAGACACCCATCGGACCCAGACCGCAGCAGGGTGAGTATAATCTAACCTCTTTTTCTCCTCTTTTAGGTAACATCAGGGGCTTAGCTACAGCATTACAGAATGCTGTAGATAAGCCCCTGATGACGGTGAGCTTACCTCACCATCGATTTTGGGGTTGAGAGGTTCCCTTTATGTAGCGGACCCGGTACCGACTACCCCACAGCCTTGCGGGCGTTCCATGTGCGATATGTATACTGGCCAGAACCCCACTTGTGTGCGCGTCCTCGCTCCATACACTTGTCTTGGTGTTATCAAGGTGGGGGAACTTTGACTGTCATAATGCAGAGAAGGGGGATTATTCCATACGATCCACTGAGCTCAGTAATAAGCCCCAGTGGTAATGTGCATTGTAGTTATGATATCACTGCTGCGGCCAGTAATCACCAGGGCAGAGGCGATAGGCAGCGCTGGACCCAGGAAGGGTGTGCATCGGCTCTTTTTTGATAGTTTCAACATGTGCAAAACCCCTTTAAAGGTGAAGTTGCCAACTGTCAATAAATTCCTGTACAGTCAAAAAACTAGACTATTTTTTTTCAGTCCACTAGAGAAAATAGACATATCTGTAATATTTGTATATTTTAGGCCTGTGGGTCTTAAATGGAATCTGTCATCATGGTCTGCCCCCCCCCCCCCCAAACTGCATAGATGTCCATGTTGCTCACTGAAGGATAATTTCACCGCTAGCTTGACTTATGGTATTTATGGCTCCCTGACTGAAAAAATATTATTTTAATTCATATGCAAGTGAGGCTTGAGTGCTCTGAGCATGTGAAAGCACTTCCCAAGTATCTGCCTACCTGGCTTTATTCCTTGCCTAGTCCCAACTTCTGCTTTTGGGTAGGGAATAGAGCTCCATCCTTTACTAATTTTGCTGGAGTTTGTCACAGATGCCCCCTCAGTCCACTTCGTTTTGGGGGTCAGAATGGTTTTGGGGATGATGGCAATTACTCTTCCCTTATCCTTTCTGACTTATCTCTAGGTGGGCTAGTGTCCTGACCCTACTGGTAGTATGACGCGGTACTTGCATCCCATTCAGGTTGCATTTGTAGTCCAGCTCCACCACAATAGCACATCCATACTTGCCATTGCAAGGTTTCTTTTGTCTCCCAGTACAGTGACAAGAGCCTGGAGCAGGTACCAGGACATGAGGACACGAGAGAGCTGTAGAAAAACATCAACCTGCTCCTTTATGTGAGGAGGCGCACTGCCAGAACCCTACAAAATGATTAACTCTGGGCTACTTTTCTGCATGTTTCTGACCAAACTGACTTTATGGGGGCCCAACGTGCTGTAGTGGTACCTGTGCGAGATGCCCGATTCATTAACCCCTTTACCCCCAAGGGTGGTTTGCACGTTAATGACCGGGCCAATTTTTACAATTCTGACCACTGTCCCTTTATGAGGTTATAACTCTGGAACGCTTCAACGGATCCCAGTGAATCTGACATTGTTTTCTCGTGACATATTGTACTTCATGACAATGGTAAAAATTCTTTGATATTACCTGCGTTTATTTGTGAAAAAAACGGAAATTTGGCGAAAATTATGAAAATTTCGCAATTTTCCAACTTTGAATTTTTATGCAATTAAATCACAGAGATATGTCACACAAAATACTTAATAAGTAACATTTCCCACATGTCTACTTTACATCAGCACAATTTTGGAACCAAATTTTTTTTTGTTAGGGAGTTATAAGGGTGAAAAGTTGACCAGCAATTTCTCATTTCTACAACACCATTTTTTTTTAGGGACCACATCTCATTTGAAGTCATTTTGAGGGGTCTATATGATAGAAAATACCCAAGTGTGACACCATTCTGAAAACTACACCCCTCAAGGTGCTCAAAACCACATTCAAGAAGTTTATTAACCCTTCTGGTGCTTCACAGGAATTTTTTGAATGTTTAAATAAAAATGAACATTTAACTTTTTTTCACAAAAAATTTAATTCAGCTCCAATTTGTTTTATTTTACCAAGGGTAACAGGAGAAAATGGACACCAAACATTGTTGTGCAATTTGTCCTAAGTACGCCAATACCCCATATGTGGGGGTAAACCACTGTTTGGGCGGATGGGAGAGCTCGGAAGAGAAGGAGCGCCGTTTGACTTTTCAATGCAAAATTGACAGGAATTGAGATGGGACGCCATGTTCCGTTTGGAGAGCCACTGACGTGCCTAAACATTGAAACCCCCCACAAGTGACACCATTTTGGAAAGTAGACCCCCTAAGGAACTTATCTAGAGGTGTGGTGAGCACTTTGACCCACCCAGTGCTTCACAGAAGTTTATAATGCAGAACCGTAAAAATAAAAAATCATATTTTTTCACAAAAATTATCTTTTCGCCCCCAATTTTTTATTTTTCCAAGGGTAAGAGAAGAAATTGGACCCCAAAAGTTGTTGTACAATTTGTCCTGAGTACGCTGATACCCCATATGTGGGGGTAAACCACTGTTTGGGCGGATGGGAGAGCTCGGAAAGGAAGGAGCGCCGTTTGACTTTTCAATGCAAAATTGACAGGAATTGAGATGAGACGCCATGTTGCGTTTGGAGAGCCACTGATGTGCCTAAACATTGAAACCCCCCACAAGTGACACCATTTTGGAAAGTAGACCCCCTAAGGAACTTATCTAGATGTGTGGTGAGCGCTTTGACCCACCAAGGGCTTCACAGAAGTTTATAATGGAGAGCCGTAAAAATAAAACAAAAATTTTTTCCCACAAAAATTATTTTTTAGCCCCCAGTTTTGTATTTTCCCAAGGGTAACAGGAGAAATTGGACCCCAAAAGTTGTTGTCCAATTTGTCCTGAGTACACTGATACCCCATATGTTGGGGGGAACCACCGTTTGGGCGCATGGGAGGGCTCGGAAGGGAAGGAGTGCCATTTGGAATGCAGACTTAGATGGAATGGTCTGCAGGCGTCACATTGCGTTTGCAGAACCCCTAATGTACCTAAACAGTAGAAACCCCCCACAAGTGACCCCATATTGGAAACTAGACCCCCCAGGGAACTTATCTAGATGTGTTGTGAGAACTTTGAACCCCCAAGTGTTTCACTACAGTTTATAACGCAGAGCCGTAAAAATAAAAAATCTTTTTTTTCCCACAAAAATTATTTTTTAGCCCCCAGTTTTATATTTTCCCAAGGGTAACAGGAGAAATTGGACCCCAACAGTTGTTGTCCTATTTGTCCTGAGTACGCTGATACCGCATATGTTGGGGTAAACCCCTGTTTGGGCACACGGGAGAGCTCGGAAGGGAAGAAGCACTGTTTTACTTTTTCAACGCAGAATTGGCTGGAATTGAGATTGGACGCTATGTCGCTTTTGGAGAGCCCCTGATGTGCCTAAACAGTGGAAACCCCCCAATTATAACTGAAACCCTAATCCAAACACTCCCCTAACCCTAATTCCAACGGTAACCCTAACCACACCTCTAACCCTGACACACCCCTAACCCTAATCCCAACCCTATTCCCAACTGTAAATGTAATCTAAACCCTAACTGTAACTTTAGCCCCAACCCAAACTGTAGCCCTAGCCCTAACCCTAACCATAACCCTAGCCCTAACCCTAGCCCTAACCCTAGCCCTAACCCTAGCCCTAGCTCTAATGGGAAAATGGAAATAAATACATTTTTTTAACTTTTCCCTAACTAAGGGGGTGATGAAGGGGGGTTTGATTTACTTTTATAGTGGGTTTTTTAGCGGATTTTTATCATTGGCAGCTGTCACACACTGAAAGACGCTTTTTATTGCAAAAAATATTTTTTGCGTTACCACATTTTGAGAGCTATAATTTTTCCATATTTTGGTCCACAGAGTCATGTGAGGTCTTGATTTTTGCGGGACGAGTTGACGTTTTTATTGGTAACATTTTCGGGCATGTGACATTTTTTGATCGCTTTTTATTCCAATTTTTGTGAGGCAGAATGACCAAAAACCAGCTATTCATGAATTTCTTTTGGGGGAGGCGTTTATACCGTTCCACGTTTGGTAAAATTGATAAAGCCGTTTTATTCTTCGGGTCAGTACGATTATAGCGACACCCCATTTATATCATTTTTTTATGTTTTGGCGCTTTTATACGATAAAAACTATTTTATAGAAAAAATAATTATTTTTGCATCACTTTATTCTCAGGACTATAACTTTTTTATTTTTTTGCTGATGATGCTGTATGGCAGCTCGTTTTTTGCGGGACAAGATGACGCTTTCAGCGGTACCATGGTTATTTATATCTGTCCTTTTGATCACGTGTTATTCCACTATTTGTTCGGCGGTATGATAATAAAGCGTTGTTTTTTGCCTCGTTTTTTTTTTTTTTTCTTACGGTGTTTACTGAAGGGGTTAACTAGTGGGCCAGTTTTATAGGTCGGGCCGTTACGGACGCGGCGATACTAAATATATGTACTTTTATTGTTTTTTTTTATTTATTTAGATAAAGAAATGTATTTATGGGAATAATATTTTTTTTTTTTTTCATTATTTAGGAATATTTTTATTTTTTTTATTTTACACATTTGGAAATTTTTTTTTTAACTTTGTCCCAGGGGGGGACATCACAGATCGATGATCTGACAGTTTGCACAGCACTCTGTCAGATCACCGATCTGATAGCACTCCAGGCTGCTTCACAGTGCCTGCTCTGAGCAGGCTCTGTGAAGCCACCTCCCTCCCTGCAGGACCCGGATCCGCGGCCATCTTGGATGCGGGTCTGGAGCAGGCAGGGAGGGAGGTAAGACCCTCACAGCAACGCGATCACATCGCGTTGCTGCGGGGGGCTCAGGGAAGCCCGCAGGGAGCCCCCTCCCTGCGCGATGCTTCCCTGCACCACCGGCACATCGCGATCATGTTTGATCGCGATGTGCAGGGGGTTAATGTGCCGGGGGCGGTCCGTGACTGCTCCTGGCACATAGTGCCGGATGTCAGCTGCGATAGGCAGCTGACACCCGGCCGCGCTCCCCCCGTGAGCGCCGGCGATCGCGCTGGACGTACTATCCCGTCCGTGGTCATAGGGGCCCACCCCACCTCGACGGGATAGTACGTCCGATGTCAGAAAGGGGTTAAAGGTATGTGCACACAATGCGGAAAACGCTGTGGATCCGCAGTGTTTCCGCAGCTGCGGGTCCGCAGCAATTTCCCATGAGTTTATCTATAGGAAACAAAAAATGCTGTGCACATTGCTGAGGAAAAAAACGCGTGGAAACGCAGCAGTTTACATTCCACAGCATGTCACTTCTTTCTGCGGATTTCCCAGTGGTTTTACAGCTGCTCCTATAGAAAACCGCAGTTGTAAAACCGCAGAAAAAACGCTGTAAATCTGCGATAAATCTGCAGCAAAACACAGCGTTTTTGCCCTGCAGATTTATCAAATCCGCTGTGGAAACATCCGCAGTGGACCATTATACGTGGGCACATAGCCTAAGGAGTATGCTCCTCTTAATAAACCAGGCGTGTGCCTCGACACAAATCCTACTCCAGAAAGATATTTATTGTTGAACATTTTTCTTCCAATGGCTGCTAATAATCAATTTGTTTCCAACGAACAGGAGATATGGTGCCAACATCGCTTGCACAGCGCCTGTGTGTGAGGAGAGGATGTGTGGTTTTTTTTTGTTATCTTCTTTGGAAAAAAGGTTCCTCAGGTAGTGGACAACCCATTTAATGGGTGTTTGTATGAAATAAGAACATTATTACAGCAGGATAGGTGATAACCGCTCATCGTTAGGCTCCATCAATCCTGAGAAGAAGAAGCAGAACCCACATAAATGGAGGGGTGAGCATGTGCACCATTCATTGTCCATGGGGCCGTCATAGATCCCTGTGACAAATCACAGATCGGACACACCATATAAAAAAAGATCCGATTTTGTCTGCGGAGAATTGCACAAATGTTCTCCGTGTGAAATACGTTTTCAATGTGAGGATGCGATTTTCTCGCATCTAAGGATCCGTATGGCATCCGTATGACATGCGTATGGCTTTACATTTCTCACTGCTTTTCCCCATAGAATTTAATGGCTCAGTGGGCTGAAATGAGAAAAATGTGTGCGTATTTCTCGTAAGTCACGCGGATGGTCCGTATTGCGTCCGATTTTTTTTCTGGCACCCATAGACTTGCATTGGCGAGACTCAGCAGATATACGCGTAAAATCGCAGCACGCTGAATACGCCTGAGGAAAAAAATGGTGATGCGAGTGCCCATACATTAATACTGGTCTGAGTGTTGGGCGATTTTTTAGCGCATAGCACTCGTCCGTATTCCACGGTAGTGTGACTCCAGCCCAATAGTAGCTCTCTCAGTGACTGGAGAGGTGGTGCGTGTGCTGAACTGCTGCTCCAGTAGTCGAGTCCCCGCAAGCTGCACGTTATCACCTTTACTATGGATAGGCAATAATTCACAGTAAGGCCACGTTCACACAGTCAGTATTGGGTCAGTATTTTACCTCAGTATTTGTAGCCAAAACCAGGAGAGGAACAATCAGAGGAAAAGTATAATAGAAACATATGCACCACTTTTTATTATTTATTGTTATAGCGCCATTTATTCCATGGCGCTTTACATGTGAGGAGGGGTATACATAATAACTTCTGTATTTATCACCCACTCCTAATTTTGGCTTACACACACTGAGGTAAAATACTGATCATGCGAACGTGGCCTGACCCATGAGACTGCTGGTCCCACACTCCATCCATCTCTATGGGACTGGCGCGGAGAGCCCAGTGCTGCGCTCTGCCCCACACTGAATGGTGCAGGTGAGGATGGCTTATATCCAGTCTGTTACATGACTAGACACTAGAGCTGCCATATTCTACCCCCTCCTGCTACAATATGGACGGCTGTAGGTGAAGAACCTCGGCCTACTGCATGATACTCGCCCTGCACACACACTGCCATGTTATGCTGCCGGCCTAATAGCCTATGTTATGTTATACAACCCATACACATGGCCGCCAGGACCCGAAACTAGCACCCCAGCAGCTACCGCGCATGTGCGGTGACACCGGAAGTGCCTGTGCAGACACGTGCGGTACACAGGAGCATGGCTGCGCAGTGTGTCTCAGGCATGGACACCGGGGAAGCCACAACTAAGAGGAAAGATGGCGCCGCCGCTGTGCGTGGTGTGCTGCAGCAAAACAGACAGTTCCTGGATTTCTTCTGGGACATTGCGAAGCCCGAGCAGGAGGTCAGACTGGCGGCCACTGAGAACCTGCTCCAGTACCTGCAGTCCAGCGACAAGGTAAGTGTGTGCTGCACGCGAGTCCTGGCTCCTTCCCCATTAGACCCCATGTACACTGCTGTGCTTCTAATGGTAAGATTCCGTGGAGCAGTGACAAGTGTGCACATAGCCCGAGGCCCCAGTGACACGTCCCTCTTCACGTGCGAGGCCTGTGCTTCTCCTGCATAGCACACGTCCACCCCAGTATGTTGTGCTACCTCATCATGGTATTTGGGGGGCTGAGTGCTCCACACAAAGGAATAAGGCTACGTTCACACTAGCGTTGTGCGCCGCTGCGTCGGCGACGCAACGCACCGAAAAACGCGTGCAAACGCACGCAAAAACGCGTATTTCGACGCGTGCGGCGTTTTTTTGACGAAAATCGGACGCAAGAAAAATGCAACTTGTTGCGTTTTCTTGGTCCGACGCTAGCGTCAAAAAAGACGCACGTGTCGGAAAACGCAACAAGCAAAAACGCATGCGTCCCCCATGTTAAACATAGGGGCGCATGACGCGTGCGTCGCCCGACGCTAGCGCGACGCACACTAGCCGAACGCTAGTGTGAACATAGCCTAAGTCCTGGCCTTAGGGTCACAGGTGGAAATCACTTCTACAAGTCTGCGGCCCCGATCAATCAAGGCTGTTATGCCAGAATTCCGGGGTGCCTTGCTGTGAAAAGCAGCTTGTTTTGTGCTGTGTAATCTGACCTGTGGCGCGTGTTTCATATCTGCAACATGTCAACTTCTCTTGTGAGTACGGGGAGTTATGTGAGGATCTGCCCCTAGAATTGCGGAAAATCCGCACACGACTATCAATACAGTTTTGTCAGAGCCAAATACCAAGAAGTATCAAAAACAAAGCAACGTTATTTAAAGGGAACCTGTCACCCCCAAAATCGAAGATGAGCTAAGCCCACCGGCATCAGGGGCTTATCTACAGCATTCTGGAATGCTGTAGATAACCCCCGATGTATCCTGAAAGATGAGAAAAAGAGGTTAGATTATACTCACCCAGGGGCGGTCCGATGGGTGTCGCAGTCCGGTGCCTCCCATCTTCATCAGATGACGCCCTCTTGTCTTCACGCTGTGGCTCCGGCACAGGCGTACTTTGTCTGACCTGTTGAGGGCAGAGCGAAGTACTGCAGTGCGCAGGCGCTGGGCCTCTCTGACCTATCCCAGCGCCTGCGCACTGCAGTACTTTGCTTTGCCCTCAACAGGCCAGACAAAGTACGCCTGCGCCAGAGCCGCAGCGTGAAGACCAGGAGAGGACGTCATCCTATGAAGATGGGAGGCCCTGGACCGGATCGCGACGCCTATCGGACCGCCCGCCCAGATGAGTATAATATAACCTCTTTTTCTCATCTTTTAGGATACATCGGGGGCTTATCTACAGCATTCCAGAATGCTGTAGATAAGCCCCTGATGCTGGTGGGCTTAGCTCGCCCTCGATTTTGGGGGTGACAGGTTCCCTTTAAAAGATGACATACCAACAAGAGACAAAACACACAGTGCTAAAGACGTATGGGAGAAAAAATTGCAAAGAGGAAAGCACAAGTAACCTAATTTACCTAATAGGTGCAGAAAATCGGCAACATGAAATACTCAGCTTCGGAACATAGATTTAGGCTATGTTCACATAGCTTTGTAAAGGGAACCTGTCACCAGAAATAACGCTGTTACCTGCAGATATGCAGCTAATCTGCAGGTGAACAATGTTATGATGCTGTCTGGCGCCTGCACGGAGCGGGGAGAACATGATCTTATTGACACCACCAGTATACTGAGTGGCCGCTGTAACCCCACCCGCAGCCATGACTGACACCTGCTCTACATTGTGGTCAGCTGCCAGTCAGGGTCGGGGGCACGGTAACGGTGGCTGCTCAGTATTCTCAGAGCGGTAACTAAACCAGCGCCACCCTCATGACTGAATACCCAATGCTGGCAGCATCATAACGCCATTAACCTGCAGATTAACAGCGCTAATTCTGGTGACAGGTTCCCTTTAACATACATTCAATAGCTCCATTTAACAGGATTTGGCCATATGCGCTGATGGGGCCATTATAATGATGCAGGCGGAGTCGCAATGTGCTCTTTTGGACATAATTTTTTACCGTATATGCCTACTGGAGGAGACCACCAAGGCGCAGGCTGCATGATTATAGTCAATGGCCCAGTCATGCATATGCCTGAATTCTTGTTTAGTGGATTCGGATGTAAGTCCTGACGGAGCCACTGAACGTGTGCTAAAAGGCTATGCGAACATAGCCTTACTTGGGTTTTGCTTACATCTTTGTAAAGAAAAAAACTATCATTTTTAAATATCTGCAGATGATAGAATGGGCATCCATTACATGTCCATCTGTCTGTATTTTATGACCATACTTTATTATTTGGATTTGAAAAAAGATATATCTCTCTCACATTGAAGGCTCAAAATAGGAATACACCAATTATTAAACAAAAAAATATATATAGGTAGTACAATGAAAATCACTAGCATAGTATGGTATACAGGGAAAAAAGATGCAAATGTAATACCCAATCTCAAGGTATGAGAATCATCATAACAGTATTAAATAGCCAGGAATTCCTTACTCATAGTGATGGTGTATGCCCCCAACCCGCGTTTCGCGTGGGCTTCTTCTGAGGTTTGATATCCTAGCTGATCCATGAAACAGAGGAGCAGAAACACTGAGCTGTGAATTGCTTTGTCTTTCTATTCACTTCTGTGCTGACATCTATGAGAACCAGTTGCAGCTGAATGTGAACTGGACTTGGTCGAGCAAATGTAAATTGTTGGAGGTCTCAGGGCCTAACAAAACTTTTGGTATGTCACTATGTTAGTTACTTTTTAAAAGCGGCTTATGTTTTCCTATTCTTTTTTTTTTTCCACAGCCGGATGAATTGAAGTACACCTTAAAAAGGTTAGTGGAAGGATTGGCAGCCAGTCGAGAGGCAGCAAGACCGGGATTTAGTTTGGCCTTAGCCCAGGTTTGTAGTTTAGTGTTGCATTTATATATAACTCTTTATAAGACACAACTACCATTTCTTGTCATTATATGACTTGTATCTGGCATTTTTCTCCACTTTCCCTTTCTTCGGCTATGTGCACACGTTGCAGATTTGACTGTGGAATTTTCTGTGCAGATTCTGCATTTCTTGGCAGGAAACGCAGGTCAGAATCTGCACCTTTTTTTGATATGTGCACACTTTGCAGATTTTTGTGCGGATTTCTTCCATTTATAACCCCTGCGGATTTCTATTATGGAATGGGTGCAGAAACGCAGCAGATCTGCAAAAAGAAGTGACATGCTCCTTTTTTGAATCTGCTGCGTTTTCCATGCGGATTTTTCCTCACCGTTAGCACAGCATTTTTTTTGCCATTGATTTTCATTGTACTGTAAATCACTTGTGGATCTGCAGCGTTTCTGCTCAGAAAAAAACCCTGCGGATCCGCAGGAAATCTGCAACGTGTGCACATACCCTTCAGGTCCAATCACTAATTTTCTTTTGCCCAGAGCTATAGGGTAGCAGATAGCTACTATAATGTCTCCAATATACAGTAGTCACACATGAGGCATTCCTGTTCCCGTCCTTGTCGCGTATGTTTGGCAGCAACTACATGGAAGACATTATGCAGCAGTACTCAGCATTGTAGATGTGAATCCAGCTCTGGGTTGAGATAAAACAGTTAAACTAACAGGACAATCTCTCTGCACTCCTCTCCTTTGGCAGATGTAATCTGTGCATTTCTATATAAAGAGATGCTGTTCATATGCTCATTCTTTTTAATGTCCTTTTAACAGCTTCAGGCTCGTAAAAACACCAATCTGTTAAAAGAAGTGCACATGTCCATTCTTCTGGCGTCCTCTGCTCGGAAGACACTCTGTACCTTACAATAGAAGTCTTTTAGTTATACTCCCTGCACACGCTAAAATAAACATTTATAAAATGTGCCCCCTCATACCGTGAAATCGTCCCGGGGGCGGGTCTTTCCCCCTAATCAGACGCAGCACAGCCGTCACTCACGGCCTCTGCGCGCTGGGCGCCGTCCTCTCTTGCTTCATTAGCGTCCCCGGCGCCTGCACTGTAAGTTCGAAGGTCAGCGCAACTTTTTTTAAAGGTGTGGTTGAAGGTCAAATAAGGCCACTGATGATGCTTTGTTTCAGGGAGGGGCAGGGGCTGCGGCAGTGACCGCAGCCTCTCTCCCCAATGACTCTTCACTTGAGTATCCCAGGATGCACTGTGATACTCAAAGGAAGAGTCGTTACACAGGACATAATAAAAAAAAATGCAATAGCTTTTAGAAAGTGTAGTTAGGGAAGAAAAGTGAATTTTTAATGCACGCATCTTAAAAATTAGTTTACATTACGGCACTAAATAGGTAGGGATTTAAAGTAATATTTTTGACCTTCAGACCATCCGTTTACATATGTCATTATTTGATGATTAAGCATTGTTTATGACTTGCTAAATGTTTTTCAATCTGATTACCTTGAAGGTTCTGCAATGCTTTGAAGACGTCCCACTATCCACAATTTTGGAACATATCCACGAGAAGTATAACTTGCAAACTGTTAAAGAGGTTTGTTTGTGTTCTAATAAAATCTTTGTTCAGAAAGCTCAAAAAGATTGTTAAATTTTTAACTTTAGAATAACGGCTCCACTTTAAAAAAAATTTTTGTTTATTATATAGCTCTGTGCTTTGTCATGGCCTCAAATTTCTCTCAATTTTTTTTTGGGGGTGAGGGGGTTATATTTCTACCAGGGCAAGTAGGTAGCATATCTGACTACACTAGCCTATCATTCAAGGGAAGTGAATTCCTGACACACCAGACTGCATTTCCATCTCTTGGCATTATATTATGATCAGTGGTGTCAGTTCTCTGGCACCCTTACCCATCTGAAGAGTTCACGTGCAGTAGAAAGAATCTGTTGGTTTTGTGTGCCATCACTTACTGTGACGAGAATCGCTATAGTTGAGTGTTTCAAGTTTTAGGTGCATATCTCGAACCCTTTCACTGTGCAAGAATGTCAATATTCAATATAAACGTTAATCCGTGTGTTCCCAAACGAAGGTATCACCATTCACTCTATTTTTCAAATTTGATCCAGGTACTCTGGATTTCTCCTACATTCCCCTATAGGGACAGTGATGTTAATGTATGTAAAGTATTGTGCAATGTGTAAGTGCTATATCAGCAAGCATAATAACGAAAAAATAAGACCTTATGTAGCATGACAATACATTTAGAGTAAACAGAAAAAGTATGTTTGGCACGCTAGATAAATCTAGGGCACATTGGTAAATGATAAACCCAATTATGTATTTGTAAAGCAGTTGTGATGCATAAATGTTTTATTCACACGTTCATGTATTTCTGACACAATTTATAAAGGATGTAGTTGTTAATTAACTAAAGCAAAAGAATGTATAATAGAATTCTTGAAAGACAACGACATGTTGGTGTAATTGTGGAGTAACTATTTGTGTAACCACACTGAATACATAAAGTTGCTATCCAACTATTACGTTTGCATCCATTTACACTGCAAGGTTATTGTGAGCAAGCGTTTCTAGGAACACTCATTTCCAGGTAATTGTGCATTGTAAGCAGGCAGCTGATCACCCGGTAACTGAGCAGAACACTTGTTCTTCAGGTGAAAGGATGCTGGAAAGATCATCGTTCTTGGCAGCACATTGTCCTGTGTATACAGGACCCACGCTGCCGAGTACAGTGTTCAGCGCACATAGGCTGGCAATCTATTGCTCATTGTTCAATGCGCATCTGAAGAGGGGTTGGCCAATGTGAAAACAGTCTGTTGAACAAACTCCGACTGGTGTATATGAACCCACCTTTATTATATGAGCAGAATTACAAGGAAATTCCCTTGAATTAAGGCCAACTACTATATTTTTCAAACTATAAAACACACCTTACAATAAGACACAACCCAGGTATAGACAGCAGAAAATGGGAAAACCATTTTACTCTGTCGCCTCATTGGGGGACACAGCACCATGGGTGTATATGCTATGTATAATCTGAAAAAGATTAACTGTGGCTCCTCCTCTGCATTATACACCCCTGGACGGCGTCAGCCTTCTCCAGTTTTTGCTTAGTGTCGCATGGAAGGCACACCTAAGTTTTTTTTACTCTGTTTTTTTTCCGACGGATTACAGATGAAGAAAAGTGGATACTAATTACTTTGTGGGGGCACCACAGAACATGAACAATTGGGATTCAACCCTGACCTCAGAAAAACGAATCTGCACAAAAACAAGAAAAAGCAGAGGCCATACAAAAAGGGGATCACCAAACAGCATGGATTTGTACAAAAAAAACAACACAGCTTTATTAAGGTGCAAATACAGGACAGATCATTTTAAAAACCATCTAAAAACACTTAGAACAACGCCTATAACATGGCAAGTGCCTGTAAACAAGGTGAAAGGGGGAAAACCGGAACACATACAGATATATAACTCAGTGACCTGTATGGACAGCATATTAATAAAGTGCAAAAAACATAACACAAGGCCTAAATAGCTAATAGAGCTGCACATGAAAAAATATACTGTGGTACAGGAAATGTGCTAAAATATGCAACATATGACAGTACTAAACATGGGATCCTGAGATCACTAGTAAGGCCCCATAGATAGATGGCATGTAACGCAGTACACAAATAAACAACACTATCTGAGTATATAAACTGCTAAGATATACAAAATGTGCTGAAGGCATACAGAGTGCCAACATGGGATCCTGAACTCAGTGGTAAGGCCCTATAGATATATGGCACATAGTGCAGTACGCACACATTGGTAACAGTACCTAAATTCAAACAGGAGAATGAATCCAACTATGCATAATGGGTGTATGAAGTAGAACAAGCATAGAAGCCCTATGTCCCATGGTACTCAGTAATGTACACCTAAAAATAAGCAAGTAGCAGTATAGTACTATCATTAAACCATGTACCTAAGTACGCATTATAAGCAAAAAAAAAACCCATAACACCTCCGGGCAAATGGCCCTCAGATAACATGTATATCTTAGCAGTTTATATACTCAGATAGTGTTGTTTATTTATGTGTACTGCATTACATGCCATCTATCTATGGGGCCTTACTAGTGATCTCAGGATCCCATGTTTAGTACTGTCATATGTTGCATATTTTAGCACATTTCCTGTACCACAGTATATTTTTTCATGTGCAGCTCTATTAGCTATTTAGGCCTTATTTGTGTTATCATGTTTTTTGCACTTTATTAATATGCTGTCCATATAGGTCACTGAGATATATATCTGTATGTGTTCCTGTTTTCCCCCTTTCACCTTGTGTACAGGCATTTACCATATTATAGGCATTGTTCTAAGTGTTTTTAGATGGTTTTTAAAATGATCTGTCCTGTATTTGCACCTTAATAAAGCTGTGTTGTTTTTTGTACAAATCCATGCTGTTTGGTGATCCCCTTTTTGTATGGCCTCTGCTCTTTCTTGTTTTTGTGCAGATGAAGAAAAGTGGGTCTCCTGTGAGACTCCCGGCATGGCTCCTTCCTCGGCCCCCTATTACGGGGTGCCCAGTTGAAGTCGAGATGGCTTTTTTTCCCCATGTCGCTCCTTCCCCAGTCCCTCGGGTGCTGGTTCGAAGTCGAGACCCCCCTCCTTCCCCAATTCCTTTTGGTTTCTGGGTTGAGGTCGAGGCGAGGATAAAGCCCCCTGAAGGTACACCAGCACCCTCCCTAATCTCCCTCTGGGGGCATTAGGTTGAGACGCTTCAGGTAGGGCCTGTACAGGCAGCACTCGGCAGCTCCCAGCAATGGGCTAGCACACTGCGCCTGCATCCAGGGACCCCAGCCCAGCTGCGGGCTCCTCTCGGGGCCGGGGAGTGCAGGCAGGCATGGCACATACAGACACAGGGCTCCCTGCGCCCCTGTATCTGCGGCAGCACCGGCTCTATACTGCCTCTGGGGGACCCCTTTATAGGGCCCCCCCTTCCGCTTATAGCCCCACTTCTATCCTGCTTTTAAATCCGGGAGGGGGGAGTGGTCCGGTTCAGATCCATCCCCCTTCCGGGCTTCCCGCCGGCCTGGAGCCTTTCTGGGCATCAGGCATCTAATTTAGGCCACAGCTTTAGCCTAGCTGAAGCCGCCGCCTCCTTTCCGCCCCCTGGATGACAAATATGACACTCTACAGTGTCATAGAGGGGGCGGATCGAGACAGAAAGGGCACGTTTTTTACACAGCTTTGCCGTCTTTTTCCACAGCTCTCCGCCCACTTCTCCCCCTGCCTCTTCGTCTCCTCAGCGGCCATTTCTACTGCAGCAAGGATTAACCCTGCATTTCCCGGTCAGCAGGACCAGGCCAGCAAGTCTCTGGGGGGCACAGGACTGTGGTTCTTCGGCGCTGGACCTAGGGGCAAACTGGTGGGATAAGATCACAGCTGGGTTGTTTTACTCGACTGTGAATCTATATTCCATATAAGGCTCCCTTATGGATTCCTCCGCATAGCTACCCCTGTAGGGTCCCCTGCATAGCCAGCCCTTCTGCACTCTGCCGGGCTCAAGGTTGAAGAGAACCAGGCAGGACTGCTGTTATGCTTTCTGCACAGACTGTGGGACCGCTCTCCCCAGTGGCAGCACGTACCCGCACTGCCAGGACTGCACTCAGACTTCTGTGTCAGAGCCCCAAGAAGCCCCTGCCAATGCTTCGGTGTCTAATGCCACGCCTGAATGGGTCTCTCAGATGTCGTAATATATGACACAGTCTATAGATAACCTAACCTCCACATTGCTTCAGGCTCTGCAGAGTCATGGCTCGGCTTTGACCGTTACCCAGCAAAGGGAGAGCTTGACTCAGGGACTGGACGACCCTGGCACATCCACGTCTAGGTCAGGACGCAAGCGGGACCCATAGGTCAAGTCCATCTGCGTCATCCCATAGCACACGGTCATCCCCTTTTAAAGAGAGACACCGAAGTTCCAGGTCATCTAGACTGTCCCCTTCCAGGGGCAGACACAGATCTCCGCAATCCCCGACCAGAGAAGGCCTCTGCCCAAGCTAACCAGCAGGGGACGCCTCAGTGATACACAGGATTCGGAAGGCATCTGTGACTCCGACTCAGACAAGGAAATGGAGGGGTCCCTGATCCCAATCCCCCCTAGCAATACAGCGCTAGTTGAGGACATCCATCGGGTGCTGGATATTTCTGATCCGCCACCAGAGGACCCAGAACACAAGATTTCCTCTGAAGGACCTCTGAAGCTGCCTAAGATTTCTCTAACCACCCAGAGTTTAAGGCAATCCTTAAAAAGCAGCTCTCACAGCCGGAGAAATTCGCTAATCGCAAATATCTGGAGGCGAGGTACCCCTTCCCGCAGAAGGATACCAAGGAATGGACAGACCCACCCGAAGTGAATCTCCCAGTCTCTAGACTAGCAGCACAGACCCTCCTTTCACTGCCAGATAGCTCAACCCTCAGGGGCGCAGCAGACCGGCAGGTAGAACGCATGGCTCGTTCAATTTTCGAGGCCACAGGGGCATCCCTGGCTCCTGCGTTGGCTTCAGTTTAGACTGCCAATGCCATTCTGGCCTGGGCCAAAAAAAAAAAAAAAATTTACAAGCTGGCCTCCAAGCATCCGCTCCTGAGCTGTCGGACCAAGCGGTTCAAATAGCAGTCGTAGCAGATTACATGCTTCATGCAGCTCTGGATTCAGCAAGGGGCGTAGCGGGGATAGCATCAAATGCCATCACAATTCGGCATATCCTCTGGCTGCGGGAATGGAAAGCAGACGCAGCCTCAAAGAAGTCCCTCACGCACCTCCCCTACCTCAGTGGGCGACTTTTCGGTGAACAGTTGGACACGATGATATTCAACGCCACCGGGGGTAAGAGTACCTCTCTTCCCCAACTGAAACCTAAACGCACTTACAAGAAGCGTAACCAAACTCTATTCCGATCCTTTCGGAATTCTTCGGGCTGGTCCGTCTCACGTCTAGCACAAAATCGTAAACGTTTCCCACGCAGGGACAACTCACTATCGATGCAAAGGTCGGGCAAGACCTGGCAGTCAAAAGCAGGCCAGTCTAAGCCCAGGGAGGAAAATCTCAGACTTTCTCCTCATCATGACTCACGGACTCCGGAAGACACCACACCCGTAGGCGGCCGACTTTTGCTCTTTCATCAAGTCTGGCTGCCTATTACAGAAGATGGGTGGGTCAGGGAACTAGTGTCTTCCGGATACAAGATAAAGTTCACCTCCAACCCACCGGACCGATTCTTCCTTTCTGTCCCCCCAAAACCACCAGCCAAGGCTCGTGCCTTCCGACAAGCGGTCTCCTCGCTTTTTCAAGCAAGAGTCATAGTACCGGTCCCAACGGTCGATCGCTTCCGAGGGTTCTACTCCAATCTCTTCGTAGTCCCCAAGAAAGGAGGCCGTGTGCGGCCCATACTGCACCTAAAACAACTCAACAAATATGTACGGGTCCGTCACTTCCGCATGGAGTCCCTTCGGTCCATCATTGTGTCCATGGAGAAGGGAGAATATCTCTCCTCCATAGACATACAAGATGCATACCTGCATATACTGATTGCACCTGCCCATCAGAGATTTCTCAGGTTCGCAATCGACCAGGACCACTACCAGTTTGTGGCTCTCCCGTTCAGACTCTCCACGGCTCCCAGAGTGTTTACCAAAGTCATGGCAGCCATCATGGACATCTTGCACTCCAGAGGCATAGTAGTCATTCCATACTTGGACGATCTACTCATCAAGGCTCCCACCTTCAAGGACTGCAAGCTCAGCGTCTCAATCACAATCGACACTCGCATGGGCCGGTTAGTCAACCTACAAAAGTCATCACCAACCCCGAGTCAGTCTGACCTTCCTGTGAATGCTATTCAACACCTCCAGGGGTCTAGTGCTCCTTCCCCAAAGGCTCTCCGCCTAGGAGTTCGCACCCTCCTCCGCAAACCCCCTCGATCTCTCCGGTTTGCCATAAGAGTCCTCGGCAGGATGGGGGCAGCAAAAGAAGCCATCCCATTTGGCCAGTTTCGCCTCAAGCCTCTCCAACTAGCCATCCTCAAGTCCTGGGACAAGAACCCTTTCTCTCTCGACAGGGAGTTCCGGCTAACGTCGTCAACCAAGAGGTTCCTGCACTGGTGGCTCAAGCCAACCTCGCTAGCAAAGGGGAAATCCTTCCTCACAGGTCAATGGAAGGTTCTGACCACCGATGCGAGCCTGACGGGTTGGGGTGCAGTGCACCTACACCACAGGGCAAGTGGTCCCCAGTGGAAGCGACCATGCCCATCAACATCCTGGAAATTTGTGCCATCCTCCTGTCATTGAGGGCTTTCCATCAGTTACTGGCAGCCTCTCACATCAGAATACAGTTGGACAATGCCATGGCTGTGGCATATGTGAATCATCAAGGGGGGACCTGCAGTACCCAGGCGATGCGAGAAGTGTCACATATCCTCCGCTGGGGGGAGGGCACAGGGTCGGTTCTCTCGACTGTCCACATTCCAGGTGTGGACAACTGGGAAACAGACTTCCTCAGCCGACAACGAATAGACTCGGGAGAGTGGTCTCTCCATCCCAAAATTATTCGTTAGATCTGCCATCGCTGGGGCACCCCGGATGTGGACCTAATGGCATCCCACTTCAATGCCAAGGTCTCCAACTTCATGGCCAGAACACACGATCCACCGTCGCTCGGAGCAAACGCTCTGGTTCAGGACTGGACCCCGTTCCAGCTTCTGTACATTTTTCCACCTCTATCCCTGATATCCAGGGTGGTGAGGAAGATCAAGCAGGATGGAGTTCCAACCATCCTAATCGCACCGGACTGGCCCAGACTGGTACGCCGACATCGTACAACTTACAGCAGGCGCCCCCTGGCGTCTCCCCGACGGCCCCGATCTTCTATCACAAGGCCCGTTCTACCACCAGAACTCAGGGGCTATTAATTTGACGGTGTAGCCCTTGAGACCTGGGTTCTAACCCAGGCAGGGCTCTCGCCGGACGTCATTGGAACCAAGATCAGGGCACGGAAGACAGCCTCTGCCAAGATCTATTACTGTACCTGGAAAGCTTTCTTTACCTGGTGCGAATCTCGTGGCCAGACCCCACTCCCTTATTCCCTCCCCAAAGTACTTGGTTTTCTCCAATGGGGTCTGGAGGCCAGGCTGTCCCTGGGCTCGCTTAAGAGCCAGGTGTCAGCCCTCTCAGTGCTTTTTCAAAGGCGCATTGCTACCAAGCCGCAAGTAAGGACTTGGGGTTTTCCTGATTGATTCCTACCTACAGACTACCACTAGAAACGTGGGACCTCAACCTGGTCCTGACAGCATTGCAGGCACCACCCTTCGAACCCCTTAAGGAGGTCCCGCTCCGCCTTCTCTCCCAGAAGGTGGTTTTCCTGGTGGCCATCACCTCGCTATGCAGGGTGTCTGAACTGACAGCACTCTCCTTGTAGACGTCCCTTCCTGGCTTTTTCACCAGGACAAGGTAGTTCTCCGTACGGTCCCATCCTTCCTTCCGAAGGTTGTGTCCAACTTCCACCTCAATGAGGAAATTTCACTGCCATCTCTTGTTCCGGTTCATAGAGTGGAGAAGGCTCTGCATACGCTTGACCTTGTCAGGGCATTGCGTATATCTATGTGTCTAGGACTGTGTCCTTCCGGAGGTCTGATTCTCTTTTCCTTCTTCCGGAAGGTGGCCGCAAGGGTCGGCCAGCTTCCAAAGCTACCCTTGCCAGGTGGATCAAATCAACCATACAAGACGCCTACCGCCTTAAGAATTCTCCTTGTCCAGCCGGTATTACGGCACACTCTACACGGGCGGTAGGGGCCTCCTGGGCCATTCGGCACCAGGCTTCGGCACAACAAGTGTGTAAGGGGCCACTTGGACTAGCCTACACAAGTTTACTAAACACTACAGGGTTCATACCCAGTCCTCAGCGGACGCGAGCCTGGGTAGATGTGTTCTGCAGGCGGCGGTGCCCCAAGTGTAGGGGCCTGTCTGCACAATATTTGTCCATTGCTTCCCACCCAGGGACTGCTTTGGGACGCCCCATGGTCCTGTGTCCCCCAATGAGGCGACAGAGTAAAGGAGATTTTTGTGTACTCACCGTATAATCTCTTTCTCTTAGCCTCTAATTGGGGGACATAGCTCCCACCCTGTTGCCCTTCTGGGCCGTTGTTACTGTCGAGTTCTCATATTATTGTCTTGAGCTCGTACTTTGTTGCCTTCTTATAGGCATGGTTATGTTATTCATGTTACATTCTTCCTACTGCTTTTGCACAAAACTGGAGAAGGCTGATGCCGACCAGGGGTGTATACTGCAGAGGAGGAGCCACGGTTAATCTTTTTCAGATTATGCATAGTGTTGCATCCTAGTGGACAGCAGCATAACACCCATGGTCCTGTGTCCCCCAATTAGAGGCTAAGAGAAAGATTTTACGGTGAGTACACAAAAATCTCCTTTTTCCTATTAAAACTTCCCTGGTGGCGTTAAGTAGGAGTCATTATCACTAATTATAAATTGTAGACTAGTGAGGTAATAACCCTTTTGTTAGTGTTTCTCTGCACTGTTTAAAGGGAACCTGTCACCCCCAAAATCGAAGGTGAGCTAAGCCCACCGGCATCAGGGGCTTATCTACAGCATTCTGGAATGCTGTAGATAACCCCCGATGTATCCTGAAAGATGAGAAAAAGAGGTGAGATTATTCTCACCCAGGGGCGATCCCAGTCTGGTTCTGGTCCGCTGGTCGTCGTGGTCCGGGGCCTCCCATCTTCTTACGATGACGTCCTCTTCTTGCATTCACGCCGCGGCTCCTGCGCAGGCGTACTTTGTCTGCCTTGTTGAGGGCAGGGCAAAGTACTGCAGTGCGCAGGCGCCGGGCCTCTCTGACCTTTCCCGGCGCCGATCCGCAGCGGGACCGCCCCTGGGTGAGTATAATCGAACCTCTTTTTCTCATCTTTCAGGATATATATCGGGGGCTTATATACAGCATTACAGAATGCTGTAGATAAGCCCCTGATGCCGGTGGGCTTAGCTCACCTTCGATTTTGAAGGTGATGGGTTCCCTTTAACACACACCCACACCTTTGCTGCGTATACATAGGCACAGCTCTGATGCATGCACATATGGACACACTCGGACACTCGCTCACATACACACTATACATAACCACATCCTTCAGTTCCTTATCACGACCTATACGGTAGCTGCAGCAGGGGAGCATGTGCATGACCTTCCACTTGACTAAGTTAAGCACCTTTCAAGTCATATGATCAGTTACATGACCTGAAAGGTCCTGGCATTACTCGTACAGAAGGTCCTGCCGCTGCTCAGCTCCTGCAGCCTCAGTTCCGGCAGCTCCCTCTCTTGCTCTGCTACGATCATAGGTGAGTGTCAGGCAGGAGGAGAGACCGCAGTGCTCTGTGATCTGCGAGGACATGGTGTAAGCATTCTCCTCCATCACTGGAAGCTGCCCCTGGACTTTTAAGACGCAATCACTTTTTTAACATGAGTTTTTCTTGTTAAAAAAAAAAAGTGTCTTAAAGCCCGTAAATTACAGTACATCTTCTACAAGTTGTCATCCGTACTAAACGTACATTCACATGTGGATAATAGAAGCTTTATGCGTCACAAGTGCTGTGGTTTAATAGTGGAAATATATTCACATTGAACTCATGCCCTTTTGTAGTCATTCTGCAAATAAATCACTAAAATGAATTAATTGTAGCTAAAGTGTGTGAATTGTCTGTAGGGTGATGTATCTAAAGGTTACAGTTCCAGTATAAATTATTGTATATGAAAGAAAGCCTTTTCATTATCGCTATTCCTTTCTTCAGAAATTGGTGAGGAATGCCGCCTTTGGTAATTTTTTTGGAGTTCTGGCCCTGTTCCAGTCAGGTCGTCTTGCTAAGGTAAAACTTCAAATAAGTAATATTCCGTGTGTAGAAAGCTTTTTTAAAATACTTTCATCTGTAGATGCTTTTCACTAATTTCCAGACTTGCGTCTTTGTGTAGAGATATACTCATCTACGTATGACGACTTAATTGTTTATTGCTCCTTTGAACTTTTATGTTGCAGATTTATAGATACGTAAAGTTACTCGTATGCACTATCCTAGAATTAAATGTTGTTTTTTTTATAATTATTTTAATTAACATTTTTTTTTTTGTCAGGATTCAGAAGTACTGCTGCAGTGTGTCCAGTTGCTGCAGAGTTTGTCCTACTACCGGGAACACCTGAAGGATTTACCACGGAAGACTTTGGTGGATATTCTGTCAGAGGTTAGTTTCTATGTTCTTCTCACATTCCTCACTGTATGATATCGTTTTACACTATAAAGTAGTGAGGAAATTTACCGGCTTTTACAACAAAAAAAAATGAATATTTACTGCTCTCCACTCCCATATTCCCTTCCACCTCTCAGCGCCGACTTCAGTGGTGAGAGGTGGGAGGGACTATGGGCGTGAAGAGCAGTGAATATTCTTTTTCTTTAACAGCAGGCACACGTGTTAGCTGCAGCAGCTGGCTCCTGCCTCCTGTGACGCGCTCCTCCACCACTGCTGCTCCACATGCTCCTGTGATAAAACAGGCAGGGAAATGTGTTGCCTCGCAGAAAGAAGCAGCTGCAAGTCCCTGCTGCCTAGTCTGTATACTGTGTATGCCTCCTCTGCTGGTCAGGAACTGTAGTATGTCTCTACCATGACCTGGAGCAACTCTGCATTGTAGAACATCGCAAACACGACCGTACTACTTAACAGGCACATTTATAAGATTATCTCAGTACATGAACTTTTTTTTAACCAGTTTTGCGAACTTATCATTTCAATATCCATTAACTAAAATGTATTGTATTCGTGTAACAACACCTTTAATTTTAAATGTAAAATAATAGTCCTGTTGGAGGTTCACCAAATTGTATATCTTAAAACAATAAAAGATTTTCACATCTTCAGATTCCGGAATCCAGCTTTGAAGAAGTACTCTTCGGTGTTCTGAAGTCAGATCTAAAGTCAGCATTCAGCACCCCAGAACAGTTGCATTTACTTCTTGTTGGACTACAGAAATTTCCAGGCGCTCTCAAGCCTAAGAAATTAAAGCAGTTGATCGGTTCTTCTTCAATTGTTGCCCAAGAGAACATACCAAAGTAAGAGGAAACGTGCTGGCTGCATAGAGATACTTATTCTTAATTGATAGGCTCCAAATCCAGTTGTTTTCAACTATTTTGTGGGTTTGTCTTTGCTGCTTATAACTAAACCATTGGGATTTTGGTAGTTCTGTTTCTGTAAGTTGAAAACAGAAGATGACTACTACTTGAATTTGCAGACCTTTTATGGCGTAGTAATATTTTCTCTAAGGGTCCTTTTACACTGCAAGATTGTCGTGAACAAGCATTCCTAGGATAATCAGTGAAATGTTGAAAAAAAACCGCCAATCAGTCAATATTTACCTGATTGCTGTCATTTAACCCCTTAACGACCGCCGATATGCCTTGGTGGAATCGCGATCCACCTGGCGCTATTAACTAGTTAAATGCCGCTGTCAAAACGCTGACAGCGGCATTTAACAAGCGCTTCCAGCCATAAATGATCGCATCGGTGACCCCCCCATCACGTGATTGGGGGTCATCGGTGCGTTGGCATAACAACCAGAGGTCTCCTGAAGACCTCTATGGTTATTGATGCCAGATTGCTGTGAGCGCCACCCTGTGGTCGGCGCTCATAGCAATGCAGTAAATCTGCTACATAGAAGCGATCTGAGCATCGCTCCTATGTAGCTGAGCCGATCAGGCTATGCCAGTTTCCCATGGAGGCTATTGAAGCATGACAAAAGTAAAAAAAAAAATGTTTTGAAAAAAATAATATAAAAGTTCAAAACTTCATTTAAAGTAAAACAATAAAAAAAAATCAAACATACACATATTTGGTATGGCCGCGTTTAGAATCTCCTGATCTGTCAATTAAAAAAAGGATTAACCTGATCGCTAAACGGCGTAGCGAGAGAAAAAATTATAAACGCCAGAATTATGTTTTTTACGGGCGATTAAAAAGAACACATCTGCACCAAAATGGTATAATTAAAAACATCAGCTCAGCGCGCAGAAAATAAGCCGTCAACCCGACCCAAGATCCTGAAAAATGGACACTATGGGTCTCGGAAAATCGCGCATTTTTAAAAACATTTTGTTTGTTTTTTTATAGGAAAGTTTGGAATTTTTTTCACCACTTGCACTAAAAATAACCTAGACTTGTTTAGTGTCTATGAACTCGCAATGACCTGGAGAATCATAATGGCAGGTCGGTTTTAACATTTAGGGAACCTAGCAAAACAGCCAAACAAAAAACAAGTGTGGGATTGCACTTTTTTTTTGCAGTTTCACCGCACTTGGAATTTTTTTTCCCGTTTTGTAGTACATGACATGGTAAAACCAATCATGGCATTCAAAAGTACAACTCGTCCTGCAAAAATTAAGCCCTCACATGGCCATATTGACGGAAAAATAAAAAAGTTATGGCTTTGGGAAGGAGGGGAGTGAAAAACAAAAACACAAAACCGAAAAAGGCTCCGGGGGTTAAGGGGTTAACGGCGCTGAGAAATAATTGATATTTTCCCCCAGCATTGGAAAATCTCCAGGGTCTCAGCTCTCTGGGGTAGCTGAGAACATGATTCGGGTGGGTTTTTACCGTCCCCAGTCTTGTAATTGCTGTTTTTCACCGAATAACGGCGATCGACAAAAAAAAAAAAAAAATCTGATTTTAAATTCATTTCTCTTTTCTGGTATGCTAGATCATATCAGAGGAGAGAAAAATTAATTGAAAATCAGATTTTTTTTTTTGCAGAAATGGGAAAGGAGATATGAGGCCCCCGGACCCTTTTGCTCCGTCCCCTGGCCCTCTGCGTCAACTTCCTGGAAGAAAATGGAGGGCACATGCGCAGTACGCTCGTTGAGATCTGCCAGCCGGTACCCGGCAACAATAGATTTTTCCTATTGGTTCATTTTGATCACTGTGATAGAATTGGGGGGTTTCCACTGTTTAGGTACATCAGGGGGTCTCCAAACGCGGCATGGTGCCCTCCATCGATTACAGCCAATTTTGCGTTCAAAAAGTCAAACGGTGCTCCCTCCCTTCTGAGCCCTGCTATGCGCCCAGTGGATTTTCTCCAAGTACGGGGTATCGGCGTCCTCAGAAGCAATTGCACAACATATTTTGTGGTCCATTTTCTCCTGATACCCTTGTGAAAATAAAAAAGTTTTGGTCTAAAGTAAATTTTTTGTGAAAAAAGTTGAATGCTATCTTTTTTTCCTTCCATATAGCTTTAGTTCTCGTGAAGCATCTGAAGGCTTAATAAACTTCTTGAATATGGCTTTGTGCACAATAAAGGGTGCTATTTTTAAAATGGTGTCACTTTTGGGAATTTTCTTTCATATAGACCCCCCCCAAAGTCGCTTCAAATGGGAGGTGGTCCCTAAAAAAATAAGATAAAATTGTTTTGTCAATTTTGTTGGATAAATGAGAAATTGCTGGTTAACTTTTAACCCTTATAACTTACTAACAAAAAATGTTTCCAAGATTGTGCTGATGTAAAGTTGACATACGGGAAATGTTATTTATTAACTATTTTGTGTGTCACGACTGATTTCAGGACACAAAAATTAAATGTTTTAAATTTGCTAAATTTTCAATATTTTTGCCAAATTTCCATAAACGTAAGTCATATCGAAAAATTTTACCACTGACATGAAGCCCAATATGTCATGAAAAAATCATTCTCAGAGTCTGTGGGATCTGTTGATGCGTTCCAGAGCTATAACCTCAAAGTGTCAGCGGTCAGAATTGTTAAAATTGGCTTGGTCACTAAGGGGTTAGTATTGCAAGTCGGGGCATATAAACCCACCTTAAAAGCGTATTCTTAAGTTTTGTTGTTATCCCTTCTGAATGGTTTGGTGATCACTTCCGGAATCCTGGTCTCTGACGGTCTGACCGCTTGGAACCCTACCAATCCCCAAAAAATGCGTCCATGGAGTAAAAGTCAGTAATATGCATTGCTGCTTCATTGACTTTTATGGGCTGCCCAAATGCCAGCCTACCACATCGCTTTGCCACCCCCCACAGGTCCATTAAGAATGAACTGACCAGCTGTATGCTTTATCGACCACCGCTCCATTCATTGACATGGGGTACTTTGGAGCCCCAATTATCAGGGTCAATGGGGGTACCAGTGATTGGGGAGAAATCCCATATCTCAAGGGTAGGGGACAACATCTAAATTTTAGACAATCCCTTTAAGGCTGTCCTCAAAATTTTACAATGGATAAATGATTTGCATGAATAAATAAATTGTCCTTTTATCTCTGCTTCCAGATTGGTTGATTTGCTAAAAATGGCTGCTAAGTCTGTAAAGAAAGATAAGTGCCTGCCAGGAGTAGCTCTTGATGTTCTGAGAATTGCTGTGAAGGAAAAGGCTTTTGAATTATTTTGGAATGAAGTCGTGGAGCTTGGTTTGATGGAGGAAGATAATGCGCCATGCATGTATGTTTTCAGTGCTCTTTTTTTGCCACTTGTTATATTTAACCAGCTTTGAAATGATGCATTGACTGCTCTGCCCTCAACTTCTTAGATGGCCATAGCTGCCAAGAAGGTGCCCTTGTGTCATTTAATTAATATAAAAAAATATGACTTCATCTGATGACAAATACATAGTACAATCCTTTCTTATGCCCTATTAATGCATTCGAACACCAGACCAGGGGACCCCCTTGGTTGAGGCCTCTCTTAATTCTCCTAAATTGAGAGCTGCTTAGACAATGCAGTTCTAATGGGCTCCTCCTGTTTCTGTGTTATATATTTGCCCCATATCTTGTGGCTGGCATCTAATTCAATATTTTCTCAATTAGCCACTTTCAGAAAGCTATAAATGCAAATTTACCCAAACTTAACAGCTGGATACATAGAATCTGATTCCACATCTTTCTATTTTAAAGAAAAGAGACAACCTCTTTTAACACTGTAATAAGTTAATATAAATCATACATCTTATTTTTTTATCATTGGTGCTTGTCTTGCATATGCCATTGATACAGCTGAGTAATTTGGGTTGTTTCTTTTAGTTACCTTTGTTACAGGCTTCTTGGTGCGGCTTTGCCTTTACTGGATAAAAATCAGTTGCAGATGATACTTCATGGAAATGTCATGTTACGTTATGGGGAACATGTGGTCTCAACCCAGGTAAGCGAGAGCATGCTTTATGTAGAATAGGTATGTGTGAACACAGCTTATACATCTAGCCATTACAATGTTGTCACTCCTGTGTACCAACGCACAAGCCTCAACACATACAGCTGGTGAAGTACTGTATTTTGCAGGCCTGTAAGACATACTTTCTCAGTCGCCCATGACAGCACTACCAGAGAGAGAGGGAATCCGCCCTTCAGGACAGGAAACCTACAGGATAAAAAGGGCGGTACCTCTCTCCTGCGTCAGTTTTGGTTTCCTGTCCTGACAGGGAACCCTCTAGGATGGTACCTGAGATCCGGAGCTGACCAGTCGACCTATGACGGCGGGGAGGCCCCTGTCACGGCTGGCGCGGTGTCCGACGCCGCCACTGCTGGGTCCGATGGGGCTGCAGAGTGCGCGGAGGGAAGCGCGGCCGCCTCCCCGGATTGGGGTAGGGGCTTCGGGGACCCGGTGTGCCTCGGCGGCAGAGGCACTTCCTGATTCGGAGCGGTGGCATGGTGTGTGTGAGAGCACCAAGATGGCCGCCGCATCGGATATAGAAAACACTACTTCCGGGTCCCGGGCAGAGCGCGCATGCTCAGTGATCCAAGGGGGATCAGCGCTTTCCTGGAACGCAGCCCTGGAGGAGGGGGTGAATCGGCGCCAAAGATTGAGTATTTAAACACCACTGTGGATCGCTCTTGGCTGCATGCAGTCCTAATAATGGAGGACAGCGACCAGCAGCTCCAGCAGGTGCTGGCCCAAAAGGGCCTGGTTTTCCTGGCTGAGAATTCTATCGGTCTCCGATCCCTGGGTTCTCCCGGATCTTCCGGATCTCTTATACCAGGGACCGGTGTTCCACCCTCAGTCAGCAAACCTCCACTTGACAGCGTGGAACTTGAAAGGTCACTACTAAGGGCAAGGGGCTTTTCAGATAATTTAGTGTCTACACTATTAAAAAGTAGAAAATCAGTAACAACTAAAATCTACAGTAAGACCTGGAAAAAGTTTTTGTCCACCTCTGGGGTAAAATTACAAGACGGGGTCCAAGTGGTCAAAATATTGGAATTTTTGCAAAAAGGCTTAGATATGGGCCTCTCGGTGAGCACCTTAAAAGTGCAAATAGCAGCCTTAGGTGCATTATACAGTGAGAGTATTGCCTCTAACCCATGGGTAACAAGGTTTATTAAAGCTGCGATACGGTCTAAACCTTTAAAAATCAGAAGCCTTCCGACCTGGGACTTAAATTTAGTCCTATCAGCTCTGACAGAACCTCCATTCGAGCCCATAGATTCATTACCACTTAAAATCTTATCTTTCAAAACGGCCCTTCTCACAGCTTTGACATCTGCCCGTAGAATTAGTGACCTCCAGGGTCTATCTGCGAACCCTCCATTCACACAAATCATGGATGATAGGGTAATACTAAAAACAGATCCCGCTTATCTACCCAAGGTTGCTTCCAATTTCCACAGGTCCCAAGAAATAATCCTTCCGTCCTTTTGTCCAAACCCTAAAAATAAAAAAGAGGAAAAGTTCCACACTTTAGATGTGAGAAGGTGCTTAATACACTACTTAGAATCCTCCCGACAGTATAGGAAGGAAGGGTCTCTCTTTATCTGTTTTCAGGGACCTAGGAAAGGACTCAAAGCCTCCAAAAGCACTATAGCTCGCTGGGTAACTGATGCGATAGCCTTGGCATACTCATCCACGGGAAACGCAGTTCCTGAAGGGCTCAAGGCGCATTCTACAAGAGCCATGGCGACCTCCTGGGCCGAAAGGTCGGAGGTACCAATAGACAAAATCTGCAAGGCGGCCACCTGGTCATCACCTTCAACCTTCTTTAGGCACTACCGCTTAGACCTGGCCTCTTCGTCTGACTTAACCTTCGGAAGAAGGGTCTTGCAGGCTGTGGTCCCTCCCTAAAGCAATGATCTCTGTAATTCTCTCTGGTAGTGCTGTCATGGGCGACTGAGAATACGGTAGTTACTTACCGATAACGGTATTTCTCAGAGCCCATGACAGCACCTGCTTATTCCCACCCTATCACGTGTGCGGTGAGCACCTTATTATATAAAATGTGTGTTTCTAATTTAGACACGGTGTAATCCTGATAAGTATTTTGTTAAAATTGTATATTTTCCTGTTGTCACTAACCTGGAGGACCTCTGATGCTATGTAAACCAAACTGACGCAGGAGAGAGGTACCGCCCTTTTTATCCTGTAGGTTTCCTGTCCTGAAGGGCGGATTCCCTCTCTCTCTCTCTGGTAGTGCTGTCATGGGCTCTGAGAAATACCGTTATCGGTAAGTAACTACCGTATTCCCCCGCCAACCCCCCCCCCCCTCCTGATTTGGGAGGAAAATGGGGGGGGGGGGGGGGTCTTGTAGTCTGTCGTAGCTTACCGCGAATAGGGGGTTGGAGGAGCGCAGTGTTAAGCCGAGATTTCAATCTGCGCGTGAGCGCCTCTGGCGGCCATTTTGCTGAAGACCACCGCTTGGAGAGCAATGTGCGTGGTCCTGCCTGCATGGTCGACATGTTCTTGAAGCCTACTGCCGAGACACCCCCACCTCCCAGCACAGGACTTCCTGCAGCGGTGACCACCGTCGCCACCCCCCCAACCCACGGTGAGCTATATTTGGACTATAAGACAGACCTCCATTTAACACGTTAAAACATTTTTTTTTTTTTCCTATTTTCCTCCACAAAATTTGGGGGCATCTTATAGTCCACGAAATGCTGTAAGTATTGAACACGTCACCAATTTTCTAAGTAAAAATATTTCTAAAGATGCTATTGACAAGAAATTCTCACCAGACGTCGGTAATAACCCATCCAATCCACACAGGCAAAGAAATCAAACCATAGATGTCCATAAATTATGTTCTTTTAATAATGTGAAATGACACCGGGAAAAATTATTGAACACGCCTAACAAAGTTTAATACTTTGCACAAAAGCCTTTGTTGGTGATGACAGCTTGAAGATGCCTTTTGTATGGAAAAAATAGCCAGGTGCATTGCTCAGGTTTGATTTTGGCCCATTCTTCTAAACAAACACTCTTCAAATCCTAAGGGTATGTGCACATGTTGCGGATTCTACAGGATTCGCAGGTAAAATTACCTGCGGATTCCATGCTGGTTTTCTGCGGATTTTGTGCAGATTTCGCCTGTGTTTTTACACCTGCGGATTCCTATTCTGGAATAGGTGTTAAACGCTGTGAAATCCGCACAAACAATTGACATGCTGCGGAAAATAAACCACTGTGTTTCTGCCAGAATTTTCCGCAGCATGTGCACAGCGGATTTGGTTTTCCATAGGTTTAAATGGTACTGTTCACCGCATGAAAAACTGTTGCGGATCCGTAGACAAATCCGCAACATGTGCATATACCCTAAAGGTTCGGTGGGCTCCTTTTTATTAACTTTAAGCTTTAGTTCCTTCCATAAAAATCTTTTCGGATTCAGGTCAGTTGATTGGCTGGACCATTCCTACAGCTTTCTTTTCTTTCTCTGAAACCACTAGAGAGTTTCCTTGACTGTGTGTGGGATAATTGTCTTGATAAAATGTCCACCTTCATTTCATCTTCATTATCATGGTAGATGGCAAATTTCTCTGTACATTTGTCCAATCTAAATTCAATAATATGAACTTTGTCAGTGCCCTATACTGAAAAACATCCCCACACCATAATGTTCCCACCTCTAAACTTCACTGTCAGCATGGGATTTTTGGGGTGATGTGCAGTACCTTTTGGCCTCCCAACATGGTGTGCATTGTGGCATCCAAGGAGTTGAAGTTTAGTCTCATCTGACCAGACTATGTTCTCCCTGTATTTCACAGGCTTCTCTAAATGTTGTTGAGCAAACTTTAAACACTCGTGAACACAAGTTTTGTTCAGCATTGGAGTCTTGCGTGGTGAGGTCATTAATGTTGAGTGCATTACTTATGACTTTCTTTGAAACAATTGTACCAGCTGATTCCAGGTCTTTTTATAGCTTTCACTGGTGGCTCTTGGACAACTCTTGTGATAATTCTTTTCACTCCTCTGTCTGAAATCTTGTGGGGAGCACCTGGTCGTGGCCTTTTTATGGTGAAATGATGTTCTTCCCACTCCCAGATTATGGCCCCAACAGTGTTCACTGTTAACTTCTGTAAGCAATGCAATCACTATTATGCAACCATAATGTTGCGAATGTCTTGAAACTGCTCACTGGTTTTATCCATCATGAGATGTTTCTTATGTGGCACATTGGTAGCAAGACACCTTTTTCTCTATCGCCACATTGGGGGACACAGGACCGTAGGTGTATGCTGCTGCCACTAGGAGGCTGACACTAAGTAAATACAAAAAAGGTTAGCTCCTCCTCTGCAGTATACACCGCCCACTGGCTCCAGATAATACCAGTTCTTGCTTAGTGTCCGTAGGAGGCACACTGCGTCTGAATTTTTCCAGACGTTTCGCATTTTAATTTTTATCTTTGCGCAAGAGGACGAAGGGGGCGACGGACCCTTTTAAAGGGACCGATCTCCCCCGAAACACCAACAGGCGAGCACGGCGAGTTTACTCCCTGTATCCTTTCCTGCGACGTGGAATGTTTGACCTAGCCCTGTGAAATCCTAGGGGAGCGAACCCTTAGGATACAGAGGCACTTTCACTGAGCACACCGGCCGACCTCCCTCTGCACCACCACTGTGGAACAGCGATGCTGCATGGAGCTCCTCAGTCCCTCTCCACCCCCTCATCAAGAGGGCGGTGGATTGAGGTTGACTGCACCTTCCCTCGTACCTCACCTGAAGAGGACACAAGCGGTGAGTCTGATAGGGTAGGGGGGCTCCCAAGCGCACTGTGGGCTCGGCCGCATTTCGTGACCGGGCACCGCTAATTTAGTCCCGGGCTTCGGCCTTAGCTAGGCCGCGTTCCGCCCACTGTGCGCGTCACGCGTGAGGCCCCGCCCACCGCTTCAGCACTTCTCGCACATTGCAAGAAGCGCCTCTCAACTCTTGACGGCCGTCTTGGACGGAAGAGAGAGCTATCGGTGTCTCTCAGGAGCCCCAGAACGCCACCAAATCAAGGAGTGCGTCCCTCTCCGGTCTCAGTGCGGCATCCAGACACAGGACCTGGGTAGGTGCGCTGCTAACGGACACAGGCCCTCCTACTCCTGCACACAGTGCTCCACTCACTAGCTGCACGGGTGCCACACAGCCCTGCACGGAGGTTAGCTGACAACATGTCTCTACATAAACCCAAAAAGTCTGCAAAAACACATACAGTGTTCTTCACTTCTTGCACCTCCTGTCAGGCTGCGCTACCAAGCGGGCATACTGCTCCGCTCTGTAACACTTGTGACCCTAAATGCGCTCAGGAGCCCCCCGCTGCAAACGAGCCCGCAGTGACCAATCCCCCTGAGTGGGCTTTGTCACTTTTGCAATCTATGGCTTCTTTGACTAAAGCTATCGAGTCCCTCCCAGAATCCAACCAGGAGCAGGACCACTAATCCGCCTATTCAAGAAGCTTCCCCTACAGCTGCGGATCTTCAGCCTGCAGGGGCCGCTCACACTCTGGGCACAAGTGGCCATCTAGGAAGCGCGTCCGTAGCTCGTCCCCAGGCCCCCTGGTGCCTCAGCGTCCGTTAGCTCCACTTCCCTCTCTCGCTCCCCTGGCACCTTTTCCGACCAGGACTCTGATCCTGAGTCTGATGGGCCTCTAGATCTGGAGTCGCCAGGTTATCAGAGCACTATAGATAGTCTCATCGAGGCCGTCAACCAGTCCATTCAGGTTGATGAGGAATCAGCGACCTCCAGTACGCAAAATTCGGTATCTTTTAAAAGGACCAAACGTACTCACAGGTTCTTTGACAATCACCCGGAGTTCCAGGGCATAGTCCAGCGTCATAGGGAGCATCCAGACAAACACTTTCAGGGCCAGAGATCTCTGGAGTCCAAATAACCTTTTTCTCCTGATCTCCGCAGACAATGGACAGAATCCCCTCCTGTGGATCCTCCTGTCTCACGCTTGTCCTCTAAAACTGTCCTATCCGTGCCGGACGGATCTTCTATCAAAGATCCCACAGACCGCCTAGTTGACAGTCTCGCCTGTTCAGCTTTTGAGGCTTCAGGCTCGGCACTCTTTCCCTCCTTTGCTGCTACGTGGGTGGCCAAAGCCGTGACTTCTTGGGAAGACTCCCTGCACAAGGCCTTACAAAGCAGTGATCTTCCTTCTGACTTAGCGGAGCTAGCAAATCAAATTTCCCTGGCGGGCGATTACTTAGTAAATGCTTCCCTGGACGCGGCGAACTGCTCTGCACTTACGGCTTCAAACGCTGTGGCGATTAGAAGAGCGCTATGCCTGAGGAATTGGCGAGCGGACTCCGTATATCATGGGCCGTCTATTTGGCGAAAAGCTGGACAAACTGATTTCAGACACTACGGGGGGAAAAAGTACTTCCCTTCCCCAGCAGAGGTTCAGACAACCGTTCTGACGACAGCCGCTGGCTCATTTTCGTCCCTTTCGTGGATCTTATGCATGGCATTCCTCAGCCAATTCCCCTGGCTCGGGGCGCCGCGCCGGCAGAGACAAAAGCCTTCAGGCTCCATACAGGCCCAACAATTCCTGGAGGGGCCGCTCCACACATTCTAGGTCCAGGGGATCCAGACCCCAACAGTCTTCCTCTAAATGACTCGCAGTCTCTTCCGGACAACACCAGCAAAGTAGGTGGATGCCTTCTCTTGTTTCGTCATGTCTGGCTCTGTCGTTCACAACGAGTGGGTCAGGGATCTGGTGTCCTCCGGTTACAAAATCGATTTTTCCATCCCCCCTCCAACATGCTTTTTCGCTTCCCGCCCTCCCGAAGCGGGAATATGCGCTCGGGCTTTTTCCAAGGCCATTCAGTCGCTCTGACAAAACGGAGTGATTGTCCCTGTCCCAGATGACGAAAGGTTCCGCGGCTTTTATTCAAATCTGTTGATGGTCCCCAAAAATGATGGAACGGTAAGGCCCATCCTGGACCTAATGCTTTTGAACAGATTTGTCAAAGTCCGTCATTTCAGGATGGAATCTTCCCACCTCATCAAAGGTTCCTTCGCTTTGCCGTCGGAGAAGAACATTTTCAGTTCACGGCCTTGCCACCGCCCCCAGAGTTTTCACAAAGGTCGTGGCGGCTGTCATGGCCATTCTGCATTCTCAGGGTCTAGTCGTGCTTCCTTACCTAGACGACTTACTGGTCAAAGGCCCATCTTTCCGAGCCTGCGAGGAGTGCATCCACATTTCCTTGGATACTCTTTCTCGGTTGGGCTGGTTGATCAACCTAAAAAAGTAATCTCCTGTTCCAGCTCATCAGATCTCCTTTCTGGGCATGACCCTGGACATCTCCCTAAGGTTGGTGCTTCTTCCTCGGGACAAGGTCCTGGCTCTTCAACAGGGGTCTGGAAGCTTCTTCAGCCGTCCCCTTGATCAATCCGTTTCGGCATGAGGATTCTCAGGAAGATGGTGACCGCAATGGAGGCAATTCCATTTACACAACTGCACCTCCGTCCCCTACAGCATGCTCTGCTGGACGCATGGGACGGGAGTCCCTTTTCCCTCGACCGACTGTGTCCTCTCTCCTCGGCTCAAGCAGTCACTCCAATGGTAGATGCTCCGATCCTCTCTCCTCCAAGGGAGGTCTTTCCTTCCAGTCCATTGGCTGGTAGTCACTACCGACGCCAGCCTCCTAGGCTGGGGTGCGGTTTTTCGCCATCACACTGCGCAGGGAACTTGAACTCATCACGAGTCTCGCCTTCCCATCAATATCCTGGAGATACGTGCGATTCGGCTATCCCTAAAGCGGTTCCATCATCTCCTAGCAGGTCGCCCCATCCGTATCCAGTCAGACAATGCCACGGCTGTGGCTTATATAAACTATCAAGGGGGAACCCGCAGCAGAGCTGCAATGCACGAGGTAGAGCACATCCTTCGCTGGGCCGAAAACAACCTCTCGGTCATATCAGCAGATCACATTCCAGGAGTGGAGAATTGGGCCGCGGATTTCTTCAGCCGGCAAGGTCTCACTTCAGGAGAGTGGTCTCTCCATCAGGACATATTCCAACAGATGTGCCATCGTTGGGGTACTCCGGACGTAGACTTGATGGCTTCCGGGTTCAATGCCAAGGTACCTCAATTTGTAGCCTGGTCCTGGGACCCCAGAGCAATCGGGGAGGACGCGCTAGTCCTTCCTTGGAGTCAGTTTCGCCTCCCTTACCTGTTTCCCCCCCTGCCCCTGCTTCCCAGACAGAGTAATCAGGAAGATCAAGGCAGAGGGTGTCCCGGTGATTCTCATCGCCCCGGATTGGCCTCGCAGGGCATGGTATGCAGAGCTGATCCAGCTCCCCGCAGACGTGCCTTGGCGCCTACCAGATCGTCCAGATCTACTTTTCTCAGGGCCCGATTTACCACCAGAACTCAGGGGCCCTGTGTTTGACGGCATGGCTGTTGAATCCTGGGTTCTGACTCAAGCGGGTTTCTCCTGTGAGGTAGTTTGCACCTTGATCAATGCCCGAAAGCCGGTGTCATCGCGCACCTACCATCGGATCTGGAAGATCTTCGATTGGTGCAGAGGCAGAGGTCGCCCTCTGATGGTTTTCAACATCCCTACCATCCTGGATTTCCTCCAATCCGGTCTGGGCTTGGGGCTTTCGCGAATTCCCTTAAAGGGCAGGTCTCGGCCTTGTCAGTCCTTTTTCAACGGAAAATCGCTTCCAAGCCTCAGGTCAGAACTTTTTTTCAGGGAGTCTCTCACGTGGTGCCTTCCCACAGAGCGCCTCTACAGGCTTGGGACCTTAATCTGGTCCTAGGTGTCCTGCAGGAATCTCCCTTCGAGCCGTTGCAGGACATCCCTCTATTTCTTCTTTCATGGAAAATGACCTTCCTCGTCGCTATTACCTCGATCAGACGAGTCTCGGAGTTGGCTGCTCTTTCCTGTTGGAAGCCATTCCTTACGTTCCACCGAGACAAGGTGGTCCTCAGACCGTCCCCTACTTTCCTCCCGAAGGTGGTGTCTTCCTTCCACCTCAATGAAGATATCGTACTTCCGTCACTTTGCCCTACTCCAACGCACCGCGTGGAGAAGGCTCTTCACTCCTTGGATCTTGTCAGAGCTCTCAGGAAGTACGTGTCCAGGACGGCATCCTTTCGTCAGACAGATGCTCTGTTCGTGCTCGCGGCGGGACACCGGAAGGGACTGGCCGCTTCTAAGTCGACAATTGCCAGATGGATTCGGTCGACCATTCAAGAGGCTTACCGCGTCAGAGGCAAGTCTATCCCTGCGGGCCTCAGGGCACACTCCACTCGGTCGGTGGGTGCTTCCTGGGCCATTCGAAATCCAGCGTCTGTAGAGCAGGTTTGCAAAGCTGCAACCTGGTCTAGCCTGCACACCTTTTCAAAACATTACAATGTCCATACTCTGGCATCCTCAGATGCAATCCTGGGCAGGCGTATTCAGCAGGCAGCGGTTGCGCACCTGTAGACAGCAGGTGCCATAAGTTTACACTGTTGGGTTGTTATTCCCCACCCAGGGACTGCTTTGGGACGTCCCACGGTCTGTGTCCCCCAGTGAAGCGAAGGAGAAATAGGGATTTTTGTGTACTCACCGTAAAATCCTTTTCTCAGCCATTCATTGGGGACACAGCTCCCACCCTGTTATTAGCTTATGCTTGTTTTTATAATCTGACATGCTATACTCTCATATATAAAATGACATGCTATACGCTCATACAGTTATATGAAAAAGTTTGGGCACCCCTATTAATCTTAAGCTTAATGTTTTATAAAAATTGTTTTTTTTTGCGACAGCTATTTTAGTTTCATATATCTAATAACTGTTGGACACAGTAATGTTTCTCCCTTGAAATGAGGTTTATTGTACTAACAGAAAAAGTGTAATCTGCATTCAAATAAAATTTGACAGGTGCATAAGTATGGGCACCCTTACCATTTTCTTGCTTTAAATACTCCTACCTACTTTTTACTGACTTACTAAAGCAATTTTTTTGGTTTTCTAACCTCATTGAGCTTTGAACTTCATAGCCAGGTGTATGTAATCATGAGAAAAGCTACTTAAATTGGCCACTTGCAAGTTGTTCTCCTGTTTGAATCTCCTCTGAAGAGTGGCATCATGGGCTCCTCAAAACAACTGTCTAATAATCTGAAAACAAAGATTATTCAACATAGTTGTTCAGGGGAAGGATACAAAAAGCTGTCTCAGAGATTTAACCTGTCAATTTCCACTGTGAGGAACATAGTAAGGAAATGGAAGAACCCAGGTACAGTTCTTGCTAAGGCCAGAAGTGGCAGGCCAAGAAAAACATCAGAAAGGCAGAGAAGAAGAATGGTGAGATCAGTCAAGGAAAATCCTCAGACCACCTCCAGAGAGCTGCAGCATCAACTTGCTGCAGATGGTGTCACTGTGCATCGGTCAACTATACAACGCACTTTGCACAAGGAGAAGCTGTATGGGAGAGTGATGAGAAAGAAGCCGTTTCTGCAAGCACGCCACAAACAGAGTTGGCTGAGGTATGCAAAAGCACATTTGGAGAAGCCAATTTCTTTTTGGAAGAAGGTCCTGTGGACTGATGAAACCAAGATTGAGTTGTTTGGTCACACAAAAAGGTGTTATGCATGGCGGCCAAAAAACACAGCATTCAAAGAAAAACACTTGCTACCTACCCACAGTAAAATTTGGTGGAGGTTCCATCATGCTTTGGGGCTGTGTGGCCAATGCCGGCATTGGGAATCTTGTTAAAGTTAAGGGACGCATGCATTCCTCTCAGGATCAGCAGATTCTTGACAATAATGTTCATGAATCAGTGACAAAGTTAAAGTTACGCAGGGGATGGATCTTTCAGCAAGACAATGATCCAAAACACCGCTCCAAATCTACTCAGGCGTTCATGCAGAGGAACAATTACACTGTCCTGGAATGGCCATCCCAGTCCCCAGACCTGAATATCATTGAACATCTGTGGGATCATTTGAAGAGGGCTGTCCATGCTCGGCGACCATCAAACTTAACTGAACTGGAATTGTTTTGTAAAGAGGAATGGTCAAAAATACCTGGATCCAGGATCCAGGAGCTCATTAAAAGCTACAGGAAGCGACTAGAGGCTGTTATTTTTGCAAAAGGAGGATCTACTAAATATTAATGTCACTTTTCTGGTGGGGTGCCCATACTTATGCACCTGTCAAATGCAGATTGCACATTTTCTGTTAGTACAATAAATCTCATTTCAAGGCAGAAACATTACTATGTCCAACAGTTATTAGATATATGAAATTGAAATAGCTGTTGCAAAGAAAACAATTTTTATAAAACCTTAAGATTAATAGGGGTGCCCAAACTTTTCCATATAACTGTATGTTGTTATTCATCTCCTACTGCTTTTGCACCGAACTGGTTAGCTGAGAGCCAGCAGGAGGGTGTATACTGAAGGGGAGGAGCTAACTTTCTTTGTATAACTTAGGCTACGTTCACATTAGCGTTGCGCCGCTGTTGCGTCGGCGACGCAGCAGCGGCGACGCGCCCCTATGTTTAACATAGGGGACGCGTGCGTTTTTTGGGTGGCGTTTTTCGCCACGTGCGTCGTTTCCGACGCTAGCGTCGGACGCAAGAAAATGCAACAAGTTGCATTTTCTGTGCGTCCGATTTTCGTCAAAAACGACGCACGCGTCGCAAAACGCGCGCGTTTTTGCGCGTTTTAACATGCGTCGCGCGTTGCGTCGCCGACGCAGGGCGGCGCAACGCTAATGTGAACGTAGCCTTAGTGTTAGCCTCCTAGTGGCAGCAGCATACACCCACGTGTCCCACAATGAATGGCTCGGAAAAAAGGATTTTATGGTGAGCACACAAAAATCCCTATTTTAGAGTGTAGAAAAGACCTCCTTACTTGCCTAACTCTTGTTCCTATATTGAATACATCAGTGCAGGTAACAAATATGGTCTTCTGGTCTGCAGCTTGCGCCATAATGCCATACATCGGCTCTCTCATGGGCTAGAGGTCTAAAGTGGCTTATGAGCATGAATGTCAAGGCCTCCTGTGCCCCTCCTCAGTATTGAACTGTTTGTGGCCTCTGGGTATTGGCATGCAAACTGCCATTACAAATTTTGATGAGGTTAGGTGAAACCACAGTGTAATGCAAAACCCAATGCAATGTGGTTACAAAATAAGATGTCCCAGTTGACTGTCGTCCAGTTAAATGTGTATAATTTAGTGTACCTTGTGTTTTTTTCCCCCCCATATATGTAGCCTGCAGATCGCTTTAAGTTTGCACCAGAGATGGAAACTTATGTTGACGCTTTTTTGGAAAGCTGTGATGATGCTGAAAGGCAATTGACAGTTCTTATTGGCTTCTCCTCACTAACGAACCAAGGGTGCCCAGTAGTGCCCAGCACATGGAAGGTGATGAGACATGTACAACCAGCTGCTCTGCAGAAATATATAGACTGGCTGAAGAGCATGTTTCTTGTGCCAGACATTGATTCCTGTCTGAATTTCACGACCAAGAGACAGAGGGAAAACCAAGAGCATCCAAACAAGTGAGTGGTGTTGTTTTTTTTTTTTGTTTTTTTTTTTGTGAGATAGTTAGGCTTTTCTGATCCGAAAAAGTTCTGGGGTGTCAAGTGCGTTGGCCCATCATAACACATACATGAAGTGAAAGATTCGGATGTTGTGGAAGTATTTGACATAGTGATTATTGTAACTTTAGATATGACACATCCATGATGTACCGACTGGTCTCAGGTCTCCTAACTCGAATTCAGCAGCCTCACTGGCATATGCAGTCGATGCAGTTTGGGACACGAGAGCCATGGCCAGCCTATGCATAACCATCCATACTCAAATTGTGGCACAAAGATGTGCAAAACTGGTGTTCTATGAATTCTATGATTGTTTGGTAATGCTACATTTGTGTTCATATTTCTAGAAACTGTAAAACAAAAAATAGCAGCAAAACCAGATCGATCACTTAATGGATGCCAATGTAGCCCATTTATTTTATTAGATTTTTTTTTTTTTTTTTTTTACTGGATTTTCTTCTAGTATTGATTTAATCTCTGTTTTCATCCCTTCCATCCCCAGAAATGACCATTTTGTGTTTAGACTGAGGAAGTGGATTATCCCTCGACTTGTCAGCATCATTGACAATCCCCAGGTGAAGACAGATGAGCACCTAGTGATGTACATTGCACGGTAAGTCGATTACACTGGTGTAGTACCTGTGTTGTTGTGGATGAGTACATGTCTTGCTGATTCATATTTTATTTTCTGCAGGTTTATATTATTCCATGCATTTTTTGATGCCAAAAAATCAGTCTCCAAAATTCCAGAAACCGAAGCTCGTCTGTCTTTGCCTTTGGATGACAAAACACGGTCCAGTGTAGCTGATGCCTTTTTTAGGTGAGTGATTTTATTTTATTGTTCTTGCACATTACCAACCTTTTGTGCCAGCTATACACAGAGAATGTATTCAATCAATTCAAGCCACTTTAAAGAAGACTCTCTAATGTCAGCGTAAGTGGTCATAGAGCATCCACTACAATGTCTCCAGGGCAGGAACGCATTGGTTACATGCTTTGTTGGGAGTCAGTCTACCTGGGTGACACTTCCATATTTCCCCTCTCCAAAATTCCCAAATCCCTCGCCCATTTAGCAGCAGAACATACCGTAAGTATGGAAGCTTAGCACATGGAACTGGTTTAGCCTGCTTTACCTGTAGCTATGAGACAATCTTAAAAAACAAGACATGCCCCCCCCCCTGCCCCCCCAATTCCCATCTTTGCAGTCCACAAGAGAGTAATGCCCCATACTTAAGGCCGCATACTTATTTTTTCATTTGCCTTCTGGACTGGATATTTTTTTTTAGAATTATTAGGAATTTGAGTCAGTAATTATTAAATATTTGTATCTTTCAGTAATTCAGCGGGTTATCCGACTTTTGCGTGAAAGTACAATAAATTGAAGCAGTGTACCCTGAAAATTGCAGTTCATGTTCCCATTCTTTTCCAGCTTGTTGTTGAATCTGAACGGCATGCCTGTGTTAGGAGAAGGTCCTCACGTTGATGCGTTAAAGGAGAAGCACGTGGTTGGTGTTACTGCCGATGGCAGCTTGTGGATTCATTGCATGGTCCGCTATGCTGATATGTTACTTTCGGAGGGAAAGGTAGTCAAACCTGTTAAACCACTCAGTGAAGAACAAAAAGACGCCTGGGCCCGGTAAGGAGACAGCAGTTAGTTAAATGCTTTGGCCTACAAACAACATTTATCACCTAGCCATTTAAAAGGGAATGTATTATCTCTGGCATACCCACCAATTAGGAGAGGAACACCAGAGAAATTGGAGTGCATGAACCACCACAACGTAAATAAAAATCCAGTATATTAAGTTAGTACAAACAATAATGGCCATACATACATATTGGCAACAGGGAGGGGAATAGGTGTGGAGACACACTGGTACAGCAAAGGAGATAGAAAAGGACTCGAAGGTATCCAGGGTAGAGCAAATCAAACCTCATATAGGGAAACCATAGTATCAACAGAGTCAATCAATGGGTCACCCCAAATGTATACATATAATTAGTCCATTAATCCTGCTCACCCATAGTGACTGGCACAGTCCTTGCGTCTCCTTGCTGACCCCCCTTGATGCTCGTTTCGCTTAGATGCTGTCTCAAAAGGGTAGTGCCTTGTGCCATGTCCGCACAGGTGTATATATGGGAAGAAATTGCCGGTTGATGTGATTAGGAGAACTGGATCTTGTGTTCCTCAAATAGAACTGTGGTCATGTGCACTTCCATGCATTCATTGTCTGAGTGGCTAAATACAGCAGAAAGCAGTGATCATACTGATATCTTTCCTGGGAATAGGTGATAATTGTTGTTTGGGGGCAGGGCTCCATGATGATAACTCGTCATGCATTTATATTTGAGAATGATAGAACGAACTGTCAAATAAACCTAAAAACCATACATCCCCATTAGTACTTGTCTGTTGCAAATCCACCTCTTCTAAATTTGGACTACAAGGGAACTGTCAGATGATTCATGTTACCCAAACTTTGATCAGCATAGCTCCCAGCCTGGGTGGTTTGCATTGTATCAGAGAACATATAATTTAAAAGTCAATGTACATAAGGTGATACTGATCTGTTTCCTGCAGCTGAAATGGGAACAGTCGGCCAGAGGCTGACAGGGTCTAGTCTCCAGCTATGGGCCCTGGCTTGACCTTTAAACGCTGTAATGTTTAACCTAACAATATACTGGTCTGCAATTCATGTTGCCCATAGTTTTGACAGCATGAATTGTCTGATATGTTCCCTTTAAATGGAATCTGTCACCAGGTCTTTGCTACCCCATTTGAGAGCAGCATGATGTAGGGGCACAGACCTTGTTTCCAACATTCTCACGTCCTGGTATGATTGCTGTAACTTTGATTAAAACTCTATTTTGTCTGCTGCAGATCTACTAGTTCTCTGAATGCAGAGCTCTGTATAACCCGCCCACACCACTTTCACAGATTTCTGTGTACACTGTGCATAGACAGAAAACTGCCAATCAGTGTTGGGGGCTGGGGTTATACAGAGCTCATTAATATGGAGGACGACATGGCAGCATGTTTACTAGTGCTGTAATGATGATCACCTACAGATAAAGCTGTTGAAAACTACAGCAAGCAGCTCGGTAAGTAACACATCTCTGGAGTCGGGGTCTTGGTCTCTATTATGCTCTCAGATTAGGTGGCAAAAACTGGTATCCGATTCACTTTAACATAAAAAATATAATCTGTTGACAAAATGTAATTTTGCAAGGGTAATTTTCTTCATTTGAGGGCATTGTCCGACAAACAACATAGGATATGTAATAAATATACGATTGCTGTTGTTGATCAATCTTTTATGTCCTTCATCAGTGACAAGGAAAAGGGGTCCTAAATAGTGATGAGCAAATATACTCGCTACTCAAGATTACTCGGAGGTCCCCCGAGCATGCTCGAGAAATCTCGAGTAACGAGTATATTCGCTCATCACTAGTCCTAAAGTGTCCAGTGAGAAAGAAATAGTAAATTGAGCATTTGTCACACATGTCAACTCCGATCTATAGAAATGGTAGTCACACATTCTTTATATCACTCCATTCACACAAGGGACTTTAGATCTCAGCAACCAGACCCCCTGTACTCAAACATTTACAGTATCCGAAGTATAAATTGGGTGAATGATCAGTGTCCATGTAATGTGATCACACGGTGCCTGTTGACCATTCAGTATTGGATCAAGTCAGAAAGTTTTTTTTTTTTTTTTTTTTTTTTTAAATAGACCTTATAGATCATAACCGGATCTTTTGAAGCCTGGGGCAACAGTCCTATTGTTGTGTGACCCCACTCATTCCATGCAACTGAATGTATTCCTCAGGACTGCAATAGTCTCTCCAAAAAGTCTGCAGCATTCTGCTCACAGCTGTGTTTCACAATGTGAAGACTTATATCCCTTACCACAGTGGTTACAATAAATCGATAAATCTTTTCTTTGCTTCTGTACTGTATAAGATTTTACTGGTTGCGTTGTTTCTACAAAAGGATTAGTTGTAAGAATGTCTTTCTTTAAGAATGATACAACAAGTGGAAGCTCTTCAGAAGAAAGCCAAGAAGTCAAATAGTATGGAGTTATCGTCCTATCAGCAGCTGCTATTACTTGTTGGAATTCATCTTTTGAAGGTAAACTTTTTAAACGTACTATATATGTTGTACACCAATTTACTGAATGCATCATGTAGCTTCTTTGGATGTTAGGATATTGGGTTAATTCATCCTTTGTAATTGGGGTCCTTTATTCGTGTGTAGCCATAAATATGCCATTTACTGTAGGTCAAGAGTGACAATTTAAATAAATAGGGCAGCACACTGCAGCGCCAAAACATGCAAACTTGAAAAAACGAAATTTGAACTGCATTACTGCACTAGAAATATGAAAAATGAGAGCTTTTAGCGCACAAAAATGGCCAATTTTATGTGTACCTCGTAGCCACGTTAAGGCATCTCTCTTATACGAGGTCCTACGCTTGACCTACCTCACTGAGAATAAACGTCTCCATCTGAATGGGTACATGTAAAAACCTCTTCTTGGACTCAAATTCTCTCTCTATGTGGAGGGGTATTGGACCTACTATAATTAAAACACCTGAAGCTAGGAGGCGGGGAGTGCACGATCAGAAGGCTAGAGAATACATTTCAAAAACCTGACCTGCACATCCAAACATAGACTGAGTGTGAACAGGTGCTGAACCCAGAGTCGCCAACTCGTATATAGTTAAATAAATAGGGCAGCACACTGCAGCGCCAAAAAAACACAAAAAGAGTGACAATTTAGGCCCAGTCACAAATGTAAAGGTTTTAACTCCTACATAGTCATTTGTGTCATATTTCAGAGATGGATGATAAATGTATGACTGTTGTGAGTCCAGACACTGAACTTTCTATGCCTGCTGTGTTGAGAACTCTACACTTTTATGGCTCCACTTGGTAAGCGTCAGGCTGACCCATGAGTCTGTGGCACTTCGCTTATCGTGATCAGTTAGGGGGCAGATTCATTGATGCCATAATTTAAAATAATTAGAATACCCCAATCAAATACCTAGTTTATATTTTTGTTGTGTGGTTTGGCCTCAATTAAAGGTGTCTGTCACCTCCAATACACATATTAAACTAAGAATATGGTCACATTGGGGACTTAACCTTTAGTGTAGCAATCATTTTTTCTCCTTCGCCTCATTGGTGGACACAGACCGTGAGTGCATGCTGCTGCCACTAGGAGGCTGACACTAAGTCATACATATAGATTAGCTCCTCCTCTGCAGTATACACCGCCCACTGGCTCCAGCCGAACCAGTTCATGTTTAGTGTCTGTAGGAGGCACATGGGTCTGATATTCAGACCACAATCTACGTTTCATTTTTTAAAACTTTTTATTAGTTTTTTTTTAATAATTACAGGGGGTGACGGATCCCTTCAGGGTTCCGATCTCCCCAAACCAACAACAGGCAGGAACGTGGAGTGTCCCCTCCACGTACCCCCTCCTGCAACAAGGTATGCCTGAGATTTCTTTTAGTGGCAACGTGTCCCTTCAGGGCATCGGTCTCCCCACACCAGCAACAGATGAGAATATGGAGTGTCGCCTCCATGTCCCCCTTCTGCAGCCAGGCGTAGTACAGCTGGACCAACAGCCCTGTTCCATCCTGGGGAAGTTAACCCCTAGGATGTACAGGGGCATCTATGGCGTCCGTGCGGCCCCCACTGCATCACCACTGACAAACAGCAGCGATGGAAGGAGGCGGACAGTCCCTCTCCACCTCCCTAACAAAGGGATGGTAGATGGAGGGTTCCTGCACAATCCATGCAGTAGCACCTCTTTGCAAAGCGTTCCAGACGGGGATGGTCTTTATCTCCTGGGCACTGCAGGTCAGTCAGCAGGAGGGCTCCGGTAGCTAAACAAAAAAAAAAGAAAAAGCATAAAATAACACTCCTAAAGGTACCGTCACACTTAGCGACGCTGCAGCGATACCGACAACGATCCGGATCGCTGCAGCGATACCGACAACGATCCGGATCGCTGCAGCGTCGCTGTTTGGTCGCTGGAGAGCTGTCACACAGACAGCTCTCCAGCGACCAACGATGCTGGTAACCAGGGTAAACATCGGGTAACTAAGCGCAGGGCCGCGCTTAGTAACCCGATGTTTACCCTGGTTACCATCCTAAAAGTAAAATAAAACAAACACTACATACTTACCTACAGCCGTCTGTCCTCCAGCGCTGTGCTCTGCACTCCTCCTGTACTGGCTGTGAGCACAGCGGCCGGAAAGCAGAGCGGTGACGTCACCGCTCTGCTTTCCGGCTGACCGACGCTCACAGCCAGAGCAGGAGGAGTGCAGAGCACAGCGCTGGAAGACAGATGGCTGTAGGTAAGTATGTAGTGTTTGTTTTTTTTTTACTTTTAGGATGGTAACCAGGGTAAACATCGGGTTACTAAGCGCGGCCCTGCGCTTAGTTACCCGATGTTTACCCTGGTTACCAGTGAAGACATTGCTGAATCGGTGTCACACACGCCGATTCAGCGATGTCAGCGGGAGATCCAGCGACCAAATAAAGTTCTGGACTTTCTTCCCCGACCAGCGACAGCACAGCAGGGGCCTGATCGCTGCTGCCTGTCACACTGGACGATATCGCTAGCAAGGACGCTGCAACGTCACGGATCGCTAGCGATATCGTCTAGTGTGACGGTACCTTAAGGCCCATGTTATTGAAGCTTTGGTCTCCTGTAAAAAAAAATAAAAAAAAACACAATATCCCTCGGTGCGATCACCGCTAGCACCGTGAGAAATTTCTTATTGATCTATCTAGTTATGTTTGATAGAAACATATAAGACAATGTTTTAATCTTCCTCTTCTTTCATAAATTGATTTTCTCATTATTTATTTAGACTGCTGATGAGAGTGTGGAATTGTTAAATGATATCCACAACTGTCTGGAAAAAGCGCTGAGCAAAAAATCAAAGAAAAAAGGTTTGTTAAGCATTAACATATGTCTGCATGTAAAGTAAGAACTGTCAAACAAAATTATAATTATTATAATATGCAAGGACAGAGCCATTCTGCTGTCATTTACTATGTAATATATACCTATAAGCTATTATCAAAGGGGACCTGTCATCAGAAAAATGCTGCCCAAGTAGTCAGTGTGAATCTGTCTCTTGCTCTACCATTACGGCCCGGTATGTGTTCTGGCAGACTAGGTTGATGTGCTTGGGCGGCTTCCCTCTTCCATGAATCCTTTCTCTCCCTTTGTGTGCACATAGAGAACCTAGCCACTTATGATGCTAATCAGATGGCTTTCATTAAGAAATCATTGACTAATCCAGCAATACATTGTGTTTTTATGAATCCAAAATGTTTTACAGATATACAGTGTCAGAATATTTTAATAAACCACCAACGTTTCATTTCTCCCGTACCTTGATTACGCCAAGGTTTTCTAAAAAGACAAAAATGTATCAATACAGGAAACCAGATGTAGCATACACCAATCAATATGGAGCTGAAAACGTGTCTTGAATTAAATAAGGCAAAAATCATATATGAGGAACTGTTGCCAGTAAACATATGGAGAGATATAACATAAAACACATATATAAAAGTTTTCAGTCATATTAATTAACAACACAAAGGCAAAACCTTTGATTTGGCTCTTATATCTTGTCCGTGTTATTGGAGGACACAGATGATGACCTTACCACTGGGAGGTAGAAACTAGGAAAAGCACTGTTAGCTCCACATGCTTATACGCCTCCTGCTGAGGCTATGACTATATCTCCCTTTTATAACCCATTTGAAGTGGGTGGAGTGATTCCTAAATCCACTGCTGTTTGCCTTTGCTCCAAAAATAAAAGCAAGCACATAAAATGTATATAAAAATAATCAGTCACATTAAAGCCGAAAAGGGTAGTTCAAGTTAAATCATATAGAGAATCTGTGGTAGATTATGCAGCATACCGGTTGCTACAATGAATATAAAAAGTTTACACACCACTACACTGTTAAACATCAGGTTGTAAGTTATCAGTCAGGAGAAGATTAACTAACTATTTTTTTTTCCAAGGCATTAGATGTACAGTTGTGCTCAAAAGTTTACATACCCTGGCAGAATTTGAGGTCAGGAGACTGAGATGGCCACTTGAGAACTTTTACTTTGTTCTGCTCTAGCCAATGACAGGTCGATTTGGCCTTGTGTTTTGGATCGTTGTCATGTTGGAACTTCCATGTACGTCCCATGCACAGCTTCTGGGCTGATGAGTGCAAATTTACCTCCAGTATTTGCAGATAAGGTGCTGCATTCATCTTTCCTTCAACTTTGACTACGCTTCCTGTGCCTTTGTAGCTCACACATCCCCAAAACATGAGCGATCCACCTCCGTGCTTTACAGTAACATACAGGTACGGACTGGGGATGAAATTTAGCCCGGGCATTTGAAATCACACAGACCCATGCGGTCCCCATCCGCAAGCACCAGATGGGATATATTACTAATATTACCTTGAATGGAGGAAAGGAAGATTTTACTACAAGACCAATATTTCTAATGATACCCGTGGCCTGCTGGGGTAAATGACAGAGTTAGCAACTTTGTGCTCCATCACAACTGTTAACAGTATGGGTGTCTTGAGAACACCGATTCTGTAAACATCGTAGCAGACAAGGCAGCCCATGACCAGACAGGCCCTTCTGGCATTTGCCAGAATTGCCAGATTGCCAGTCCGGCCCTGGTAACATAGTAACATAGTTATTAAGGTCGAAGGAAGATTATAAGTCCATCTAGTTCAACCCATAGCCTAACCTAACATGCCCTAACATGTTGATCCAGAGGAAGGCAAAAAAAAACCCATGTGGCAAATAGTAAGCTCCACATTGGGGAAAAAAATTCCTTCCAGACTCCACATACGGCAATCAGACTAGTTCCCTGGATCAACGCCCTATCAAGGAATCTAGTATATATACCCTGCAACATTATACTTTTCAAGAAAGGCATCCAGTCCCCTCTTAAATGTAAGTAATGAATCACTCATTGCAACATCATACGGCAGAGCGTTCCATAGTCTCACTGCTCTTATAGTAAAGAACCCGCGTCTGTTATTATGCCTAAACCTTCTTTCCTCCAGATGTAGAGGATGCCCCCTTGTCCCTGTCTTAGGTCTATGATTAAAAAGATCATCAGAAAGGTTTTTTTACTGTCCCCTCATATATTTGTTCATTAAAATAAGATCACCCCTTAGTCTTCGTTTTTCCAAACTAAATAGCCCCAAGTGTAATAACCTGTCTTGGTATTACAGACCCCCCAGTCCTCTAATAACCTTGGTCGCTCTTCTCTGCACCCGCTCCAGTTCAGCTATGTCTTTCTTATACACTGGAGACGAGAACTGTGCACAGTATTCTAAGTGTGGTCAAACTAGTGACTTGTATAGAGGTAAAATTATGTTCTCCTCATGAGCATCTATGCCTCTTTTAATGCATCCCATTATTTTATTTGCCTTTGTAGCAGCTGCCTGACACTGGCCACTGAACAGGAGTTTGTCATCCACCCATACACCCAGGTCTTTTTCATTGACGGTTTTGCCCAGAGATTTAGAATTAAGCGCATAGTTATACATCTTATTACTTCTACCCAAGTGCATGGCCTTACATTTATCCCCATTAAAGCTCATTTGCCATTTATCAGCCCAAGCTTCTAGTTTGCATCCTGAACAATTTTCCTGGCAGTTGTGGACAACATTTTTCTTGGTCTACCTGACTGTGGTTTTGTTTTTACAGAGCCCCTGATTTTCCACTTGTTAATCACAGTTTGAACGCTGCTGACTGGCATTATCAATTCCTTGGATATCTTTTTGTATCCCTTTCCTGTTTTATACAGTTCAACTACCTTTTCCCGTAGATCCATTGACAATTCTTTTGCTTTCTCAATGACTTGCAATCCAGAAACGTCAGTGGCCAGAAACACACTCTGCTTGTAATCAATCAGTGTGTGTGCATAAAAGCCAACAGGTCACAAGTGAGATTGTTACCTTTAGTAGCCATTCAAACCCATTTGTGTCAACTTCTGTGCATGTTATCAGGCCAAGATCACCAGGGAATGTGAACTTTTGATCATGGTCATTTGAATGTTTTAGGTTGTCATTATGATTTAGCGAAAACACAGTAGTTTGGCAATAAATGGCTTCCCAAAACCTCTAGCCATGAGTGGAGAAAATGTTTTGGTGTTATCACTCATATTCTCTGAAAAAAGGCCAGGAAAGCAAACATTTTGCCCGGGGTATGTAAATTTTTGAGCACAACTGTAACGTGGAGCACTGTTGAAAGTGGTTATCAAAAAGTGGCTTAAATTTGGCACAGCAGTGATGTTACTAGAACTAGATGTCCCTCAAAAATAAAGACCAGAAAAAAATCAGCTTGGGAGGCTGCCAAAAGGCCTACAGCAGCGTTAAAGGAGCTGCAAGAATTTGTCAGGTACTAGTTCTGTATTGCTTGTGACAAGAATCTTCCATATTTTTCGTATGTCTAGCCTGTGGTGCACGGTGCCAAAACTGAAGCCATTTTCTTCTTTTTCTAAGAAAAACATCCAAATCCTACATCAAGTCTGCCAAAAGTATGTGAGAAAACATGTTCTGGTCTGATGAGACAGACCAAGGTTGAACTTTTTGGCCATAACTCCAAAATGTATTTTTTTCTCAAAGCCAACACTGCACATCATCAAAAGAACCCCACACCTGTAGTGTAGCATGCTGGAGGCCGCATTATGCATTGGGGCTGTTTTTCGGTGTCTAGAAATGTGGGGGGTTCAGTCAAGTTGGAGAGAATTATGAACAGTTCCAAATATCAGTCTATTTCAGGCCTCTATTAAAAATTTGAAAATGAAGAAAATTTCACTTTTAAGCACAACGACCATAGCATACCTCCAAATCAACAAAAAAAAGTCGTTTTGCTAGAAAATGATCAGAGTCTTGGAATGGCTCAGCCAGAGCCTAGACCTGAATCTAACTGAAAATCTGTAGGTTGATCTGAAGTTGGCTGTACACAGGAGATGCCCTCGCAATCTGACAGACTTGGAGCATTACTGCAAGGAAGATTAAGCAAAGATGAACAATTCTAAATGTGCCATTCTGATAGACTCCTACCCAAAGTGACTAATGCTGTCATAAGTTCTAAGGATACTTTATCAAAGTATTAGTTTAAGGGTGTTCATATTTGGGCAACCACATTTTAGGCTTTGACTTTTCAACCCGAAAAGATTTCATTTCCCCCCCCCCCCCCCCCCATTAATTGAATTGTACTATTTATGTTGACATTAAAGGTGGAAAAAAATCTGAAGTAATTCTTAGTAAAAAAAAAAAAAAAAAAAAATTGTCAAAAATCTACCATTTTAACGGGTTTGTTGACTTTTCATGTCCACTGTATATGGTTAATAACCAGGGTAATTATCTACACATACACGTAATGTAACGTTTGCTGGGTGGGCTAATATGGACTCCGGTTTTAATGTGTAAACTTCTTGAATATAAGGCGAGAAGATAACAAAACAATAAAACATAAGTTACAAAAGAAAAGAGGAGAAAAAATAGGTAAGCAAAGGTCATATTTTGGGATTTCCTCCCCTCTTCCACGTGCACGTGTCTATATTTAGCTTGGAGTGGCAACCGTAAATTAATAAACATAAGGAGGTACCGGTCAGCCAACTCGATCCGGATGGGGAGACTCTGCGCAGGAACCAAATTGGACAGCTAGTCTGCCAAAACACGCAAGTGGCTGCAATTACACGAACAGAATATGATTCGTGAATCTGACAGGTTCTCTTTACTCATCATTTGAAACAAAACTATTTTATTAAAACTACCGTATATACTAGAGTATAAGCCGACCCCATTAATTTTGCAACAAAAAACTGGGAAAACTAATTGACTCGAGTATAAGCCTAGGGTGGAAAATGCAGCAGCTACGGGTAAATGTTAAAAATAAAAATAGATACCAATAAAAGTAAAATTGAGACATCAGTAGGCTGTGTTTTTGAATATCCATATTAAATCAAGAGCCCCATATAATGCTCCATACAGTTCATTATGGCCCTTAAGATGCTCCATATACAAATATGCCCCATATAATGCTCCATGCAGTTCTTTATGGCCCCATAAGATGCTCCATACAAAATAGGCCCCATATAATGCTCCATACAGTTCATTATGGCCCCATAAGATGCTCGATACAAAATATGCCCCATATAATGCTCCATGCAGTTATGGCCCCATATAATGCTCCATGCAGTTATGGCCCCATAGATGCCCCATATAATGCTCCATGCAGTTATGGCCCCATAGGTGCCCCATATAATGCTCCATGCAGTTATGGCCCCATATAATGCTCCATGCAGTTCTTTATGGCCCCATAAGATGCCCCATATAATGCTACATTAAGTTCTTTATGGCCCCATAAGATGCCCCATATAATGCTACATTCAGTTCTTTATGGCCCCATAGATGCCCCATATAATGCTCCATGCAGTTATGGCCCCATAGATGCCCCATATAATGCTCCATGCAGTTATGGCCCCATAGGTGCCCCATATAATGCTCCTTGCAGTTATGGCCCCATAGGTGCCCCATATAATGCTCCATGCAGTTATGGCCCCATAGATGCCCCATCTAATGCTCTATGCAGTTATGGCCCATATAATGCTCCATGCAGTTATGGCCCCATATAATGCTCCATGCAGTTATGGCCCCATAGATGCCCCATCTAATGCTCCATGCAGTTATGGCCCCATAGATGCCCTATGTAATGCTCCATGCAGTTATGGCCCCATAGATGCCCCATATAATGCTCCATGCAGTTCTTGCCATGCATTGTGCCACGTAATGCAGCTGCTACACTAAAAAAAAAAAAAATGACATACTCACCTCTCGTCGCTGCTCCTCAGCGTCCCGTCTCTCCGCACTGAGTGTTCAGGCAGAGGGCGGCGCACACACTAATACGTCATCGCGCCCTCTGACCTGAACAGTCACAGCAAAAGAACGGAAAGACGAGGCGGCGGTGGAACGCGGAAAGGTGAATGACATACTTACCTGCTCCCGGCGCTCCTGACGCGGTCCCTGCATGTCCCACAGTCTTTGGGAGGGGTAACTTCTACCTGTAGTGAGCGGTCACATGGTACCGCTCATTACAGTAATGAGAATGTGTGTCTCCACCCCTATGGGAGTGGAGTCCATATTCATAACTTTAATGAACGGTACCAGTGACCGCTGAACAGGGGAAGAAGCCGCAGGCACCCGAAGACCGTGGGACATGCAGGGTCCGTGTCAGGAGCGCTGGGAGCAGGTGAGTATTTGACAGGCGTTGCTCACCCGCCTGTCCCCCCCGCCTTCCGTGACTCGAGTATAAGCCGAGATGGGCACTTTCAGCCCATTTTTTGGGCTGAAAATCTCGGCTTATAGTGACACTACAGTGTGTTGCCATGGATGTGGACTTTATACCACCTTATAACTAATCAGTATGTCTATTTGTGAATGTTTTATAATGCTGCCATAATGTAATACGATTTAAAAAGCTTTACGCATGCCAAAGCCTAAACCTGTTTATCCGTACCTTTTGTCAGCTTCAGATGAACCAGAGTGGGTGGAGGTGATGGTTGAAATCCTCCTGTCGCTCTTCTCTCAACCAAGCAGACTTTTTCGAGTGGTCTCTAGGAACGTCTTTAAGAAGATTTGCCCACACTTGACCAAGGATGCCCTGCAACTGATCCTAAATGTACGTATTGTTTGCGTGGACTACTTTGTAAATTAGGTGGGTTGCCCACCTTATCTTTAGATTACCATGATTTCGTGGCACATTCTAATATATAGTATTTCAGGTTCTCCTCATTCTGCTCCCAGTGAAACCTCCCTCACAGACCACACAACTATTCCCTTCATTAAAAGGGCTGCTGATGGAGGATCATTTGACCAAATCTGCCCATCAGCCACCAATTGTAAAACTGCTTTCATATGTAAATTGTTTTTCTATTGGATGATGCTGAAGGACAGGTCTGGTTACTTAACCCTCCACTAGCAGCCATTTTGTGGACATCGAGCTGTGCGCAACCAGTGAGGAAGGCTGGACTTAACTGTAGGAGGAGAACCTGTAATAGTTATATTTTAGTAAGTGCCACAAAATCACATCCAATACATTAGTTAAACAAAAAACAAAAGTGGGCAGTGACTTTAGAACTTGTTAGTTGCAAATGTAGCTTCCCTACCATGAGACCTCTCGGTGGAGAACTACTGTCATAGTCCGCCATCAATGTTTTACAAAGACAACTGTTGATCCGAGTGACTGCCATTTAAATGTATCAACTGATTGCAATAGTCACTTTAATTTTAGAGGCATTATATGTGAAGAGACCTCCTATGGGATCTATGAAAAGGAGCAGAAGTATATGCGATAACATGCGTGTATTATCATGTTAATTTTCCAGTTGTGTAGTGTCATCTAACGGTAATTTCTCCATTGTCCTGTTATTTTCAGGTTTTTGATCCAGAAGAAGAGCAGAGTGAGGAAAGTGCAATTGTGATAACAGACGATAAGGAGCAGAAAAAAGCTCTTGAAGATCAGGTGGAGTTTTCTTTAATCCACCTCATTTAAATATCAGTGTTGTCTATGTAGCTGTGCTAAATCTTTACTTACTTCTGTGGATAACTCTGTTAAGCTAAAACAGGTTATATTAAGGCATTTGCTTTACAAACCAATATATAACTTTATTGGGATAGAAAATGGCATCGCTCAACAATGATGTATGCTTCTTAACTATAATGTTTTTATATATCGTATAAGGAAGAAGAGAGCATGTCTGAGGACAGTACAGACGAGGAAGATGGCGATGAAGATGAAGCAAAAGAGAGTGATGAGGAGTCGGTGGATGAAGATGTAAATGAGCTGTTCCGCAAGCAGCTGGTGTTAGTCTTACAAGGTGGCAAAGCTGCGGTAAATGATCCATTTTCTATGATTCATTTCTAGTGTACCCAAGATTTGGAGGTTGTAGACTAAGGCAATTGTAGTGTGCTGTGAATAACTAGATTTGATATTTTCTTGCCAGGATGGAGAAGATAGTGATGGTGATGTGGATGATGAGACCATGATGGCCCTGGATAACAATCTGGCGGCATTATTTGCAGAACAGCAAAAGCGTATCCAGGCAAAGAAGGATGAGAAAGCCAAAATTCGTGAAGAGAAGATCTTGCGTAAGGACTTTAAGATTAAGGTAAGTAAAAAAATATACATCTATATAAATTTTCCCATTAAGGCAGTTTACCTACTGTATAATGAAATTACTTTTAAAGAAATCGCCAATGTTATAGTAATTGTCGCATGCTTTCAACAGGTTAATGCATTGTGAGGTACCTGAAGGAATCCTTTGATTCAGCCCTTGGTTCTTTTCTTTGTTATTAGAGGACACAGATGATAACCTTGCCACTGAGAGGTAGAAACTAGGCAAAAACCCTGTTAGTGCCTCCTACGTAAAGGGATTTTCTCTATCGCCTCTCATTGGGGGACACAGGAACCATGGGTGTATGCTGCTGCCACTAGGAGGCTGTCACTATGCGCAAAAAAAGTTAGCTGCTTCTCTGCAGTGTACACGCCACCGACTGGCATTATGCACTTCAGTTTAGCTTAGTGTCAGTAGGAGGTGGACATGGGTCTTTCATTAGACCCTTATCTAGCTCAATGTGCGTCGTTTTCTTTCAGGTTTTCCGGAGGGATACAGGGTGAACAGTCACACCTGTACTCCCACAATGCGGACTATGAGTACGGTGTGTACTGCCACCCCGTATCCTCATAGATCCTTCAGCAGGACCAAGAGCCTAGCACACCAGCGTGCTTAGATGTCCGGTCCTGCCTCCGTCCCCCACCCACTCGCCCACCAGAGCCTGTCGGTTGCAGAGACGAGGACGTCCATCAGCTCCCTGGACGTCTCATTCCTTCCAGGTTAGTACCGGCGTGGGATGAGTATTTTCCCTTCCCACCCTGCGGCTTCCCTTTATCCTCAAAAGGGGGTGCCTGATTTAAGGGGTTTCTGATGCGGGTCACATCTCTTCCCTTTACGGACTACCGCGCCGCTTTTTATCCGTGACCGCGCTGTTACGGCCGCTCTTAGCGGCCACCTTACTACCAGCGCGGCCTTGCCACACACCGCTTCGGACCCCTGCGGCATCGCTGCTCCGGCCGCTTAAGCGGCCGTTCATTCCTTCTTCAGTGCGGCGGCTTTGTCAGCCGCCGCATCGCCTCAGGCGGCTGCGCTGCTCCGGCCGCTGTAAGCGGCCGTTCATCCTCCTTCAGCGTGGCGGCTTGCCAGGCCGCCACACCGCTTTGGGGCTGCGCTGCTCCGGCCGCTGTATGCGGCCGCTCACCTGCCGCGTCGCTTCCTCCACTGCGGCGCACTGTTCCGACGCCGCGGCCCTTCTCTGCCGGTCACCGATCTCTAATTTAGGCCCCGGCTTCTGCCCAGGCCTACTTCCGGTGCTGGACTCCGCCCCTTTCCCTCATTCATTGGGCGGGCTTTTCTCCCGACCGACAATTTCACGGAGGCACTGCCTTTTCTCCGCCCACCGGCGCCATCTTGGGACTCCTGAACCACGAGTCCTCTCCTCCACAGACGTTTGTCGCCAAATCTCAGCGGTCACATCCGCAGATCGGTCCAAATTGCGGCAGGAGGCCATACCACCCTCCTGCCTAAGGGACTACTTCTCGCCGGAGGTCCATACCATCAAGTCAAAAAGCTTCCTCCGGAATTCGTTTTTCGTCTGCCGTGAGTAGCTCTGCACTGCAGACTGACACTCCTCTGTCCCCTAACCCTCTGACATTTTCTTCAGGGACATTTTTCACAATGTCTACCTCTAAAGGGGGCTGCTCTAGCCCTCCTACTTCTTCCTCTAATTCCTCTGCCTTAGTCAAATACTTTGCATGTTCGTCTTGTAACTGCAAACTTCTCTCAGGTCAGTCCTCTCCACTCAGTCAGGCCTGCAGCAACCCGATTGTGCCCACCGCCCAGGATCCCCCGGCTGCTCCGCTCGAGAGCGATACCCCCACCCCAGGCTAGGTTTCCTCTCTCTCACAATCAGTGGCGGATCTGACACGGGTGTCCCAAACTCTGGTGTCAGTGCTAGACCGATTACCCCTGCAGACCCCCGCGGGTCGCAGGAAGCTCCGTCCGAGCCCTCCATTGCAAACCGCAAAAGGTCCAGACAGGAACGCCGGTCTGAGTCCTCTTCTCGGTCCATCTCACCACACGGTCCTTCTCTGCGGTCGACTCCCCCCCAACCCACCCCCCGGTCCTCCTCCCCTGAGTCAGGCAAGGCGTTCTCTGATGCGGAGGATATTTCGGAGCTGGATTCGAACGAAATCGCTACCATGAGGGATATGGTTCAGAATCTTATTGGAGCGATAAATCAAACCTGTGGCATCAAGGAGTCCTCTACAGAACCCGCAGATCAGGCGGTTTCCTTTAGACGGGTTAAACCACCTTCCAAGTTTTTCGCATCGGAATTCGAGGAGATTATGTCCAGGGAAAGAGCGAACTCGACCAGACACTTTCAGAGAGGAAAGCGAGTTGGCGTTTTATATCCCTTTTCTACGGAGCTCACTGCTAATTGGACTGCTTCCCCTTCGGTGGATCCTCCGGTTTCCAGACTGTCCACCAACACGGTCCTTCCACTGTCCGGCGGAGCACCTCTGAAGGATTCGAACGATAGTCATAGAATCTTTTGCGAAGTCAGCCTTTGAAGCGGCCTCAGCTAGTCTTTGCCCGGCCTTTGCTTCCACCTGGGTTTCAAAATCCATATCCAAGTGGGCCAAACAACTCCGTCAGGGCATTCTGGACGGGGCTCCACCCGGACAGCTGGCGGAACTTGCCAACCAGATTTCTCACACGGGTGAATATCTGGTCTCGGCCTCCCTGGTTGTTGCGTCTTGTGCGGCTCAGGCGTCCAGCAACGCAGTTGCCATCCGCCGGACCGTTTGGCTTAAGGCCTGGCAGGCGGATTTCTCTTCAAAAAAGTCCCTTACCAGCCTGCCCTGTCAGGGGTCTCGTCCCTTTGGTCGCCACCGGGGGCACAAGCTCTCTTCTTCCCCAGGCCAAACCTCATCGTCCTCCCCCTAGACGTCAATTTCGGTCCTTTCAGCCTTTTCATCGCTTCGCGGCGTTAAACTCTTTTCCCCAGCAGCAACAGAGGTCACAGGCACGTCAGGAGAAGACCGTATCCTTCCTGGCGTCCTCGCTACTCCCAGGGTAGATCATCCAGGCCCAGGACTGGAAGATCCACCTCTGCATGACTCTCGGCAAGACCCCAACCAATCTCCCAGGCTGGGCGGCCGTCTCATCTTCAGGGACGTCTGGATCTCCTCAGTAGAGGACGCATGGGTCAGGGAAGTTGTATCCGCGGGATACAAGATAGAGTTCGTTTCACGATCGCTTCTTCGAATCCCGACCTCCAAGAGACCCCGCTCTAGTTCAGGGTTTCTTCGCATCCATCGCTTCTCTCCTCAAAGCCGGGGTAATCGTTCCCGTCCCAGAAAAAGAACGGTTTACAGGTTTCTATTCAAACCTGTTTGTGGTACCGAAAAAAGACGGCAAGGTTCGTCCCATTCTGGATCTCAAATTGCTGAACAAGAGGGTTCGCCTGAGACACTTCAGGATGTAATCCCTTCGTTCGGTAATTGTTTCCATGGAGGCTCAGGAATTTCTGTGTTCCATAGATATTCAGGACGCCTACCTCCTTGTCCCGATATTCCTGGGACATCACCGATTCCTGCGCTTTGCAGTGCTCCAGGAACATTTTCAGTTCGTCTCCCTGCCGTTCGGTCTGGCAATCACCCCAAGGGTTTTCACGAAGATCATGGCAGAGCTGATGCCCATCTTGAGGGTCAGAGGCCTGGTTCTGTTTCCATACCTCGATGACCTCCTCATCAAGGCTCTGTCCTTTTCTCATGCTTCGAAAGCCTGTCCATCGTTCTCGACACCCTAGCCCATTTCGGGTGGCTGGTCAATCGGAAGAAGTCCTGCCTTATTCCTTCTCAGCGCATCATCTTTCTGGGCATGTTCTTCGACACTCGTCAGACCAAAGTCTTTCTTCACGAAGACAAGAGATCCATCCTCAGTTGGGATATATACGCTTGCTCCAGGGTCCTCGGCCTCCCTCCTTCCGTTCGGCCATGAAGGTTCTGGGGAGGATGGTAGCAACATTGGAAGCGATTCCCTTCGCACAATTTCATTTGCGACCTCTTCAACAAGCCAATCTGTCTCAGTGGGACAGGACAGTCTTCTCCCTGGATCGTCCGATCCGACTCTCTCTCCGGGTCAAACTGTTTCTCAACTGGTGGCTAACGTCACCTCTCATCTCCCAGGGCAGGTTCTTCCTTCCAGTTCAATGGCAGGTGGTGACAACGGACGCCAGCCTGCTCGGCTGGGGTGTGGTGTTTCGCCACCTGACTGTTCAGGGCTGTTGGTCGGCGCAGGAGTCATCTCTGCCGATCAATGTCCTCGAGATTCGGGCCATTTTTTTGTCTCTCCGTCACTGGGAAAGGATTCTCAAGGGCCTACCAATCCGAATCCAGGCGGACAACGCCACGGCTGTGACTTATGTCAACCATCAGGGGGGAACTCTGAGCTCCTTGACCCTTGCCGAGGTATCCAAGATCCTCCTCTGGGCAGAGGCAACGGTTACGGTGATATCCGCAGTGCATATCCGCGGCGTGGACAATTGGGCCGCCAACTTCCTCAGCTGCGAGGGTCTCGCGGCAGGAGAATGGTCCTTGCACCAGGAAGTTTTCCATCAGATTTGTCTTCGATGGGGACTCCGGATGTGGACCTCACGGCGTCTCGTACGAACAGAAGGTTCCTCAGTTCGTATCCAGGTCTCGTGATCCTCTTGCAGTGGGCGTCGACGCTCTGGCCATTCCTTGGTCACGGTTCGTGCTGCCCTACCTGTTCCCACCCGTTCCCTTGCTTCCCAAGCTGTTGAAAAAGATCAAAGCGGAAGGGGTGCCAGTCATTCTGATCGCCCCGGATTGGCCCAGGAGAGCTTGGTTCGCGGAGATCGTCAACCTTCTCGTGGACGCCCCTGGCGCCTTCCAGATAGGCAAAGAAAAAAAGCCAGCTCACCATATCCAGCAGAGCACGGAACCAAGTCCTGACACGATGCGAACCAATGGAAAAAAAAAAACCACGATGTTCCAGCTCCAAAAGGTAAAATAAACAAACTTTATTGGGAAAATATAAAAACATGAAAAATCATGAGCTCCATGAAGACAACACCATGACCTGCGTTAGTTTGGCTACGCGTTTCGACCGGAAAGGTCTTTGTCAAGCCTTCCAGATAGGCCCGATCTGCTGTCTCAGGGTCCGATCTGTCACCTGAATTCTCGGTCGCTCAGTTTAACGGCGTGGCTGTTGAGACCGCAATTCTAAGAGCGTCCGGCCTTTCTGACCGGGTGATTCACACCATGATCCAGGATATTAAGCCTTTGTCTTCCAGGATCTACTATCGTACCTGGAAGGCTTACTTCCGTTGGTGCGAGTCCAACCGCGTTCCATCTATGTCCTTTTCCCTGCCTTCCATATTGGCCTTCCTTCAGGCATGACTGGATTCGGGTCTTGCTCTTAGTTCCCTAAAGAGCCAGGTTTCTGCGCTCTCCATCCTTTTTCAGAAGACTTTATCTTCTCGGCCACAGGTTAAGACCTTCCTTCAAGGAGCAGCCCATGCTGTCCCTCCGTATAGGGCCCAGGTGGATTCATGAGATCTAAATCTGGTACTGGACGTTCTGAGGGTTTCCCCCTTTGAGCCTCTCGGGGAGATTCCCCTGTCAGTTCTATCGTAGGTGGCCTTTCTTGTGGCCATTACTTCTATCCGCCGCGTCTCCAAGCGGGCGGCTCTCTTGCCGACCTCCGTTCTTGTCATTCACCAAGACAAGGTGGTCCTCAGGCTTCAGCCTTCCTTCCTAAGGTGGTTTCTACTTTCCACCTCAACGAGAACATCGTGCTTCCTTCCTTTTGTCCAGCTCCGACTCATCCTCTGGAGCGATGGTTGAACAAGCTGGACCTCGTCAGGACGGTGAGGATTTTCCTGGCTAGAACGGCCGCTTTCCAGAAGACGGATTCTCTTTTCGTCATTCCTGATGGCACACGTAAAGATCTACCGACTTCTAAAGCGACTATTGCTTGCTGGATCAGAACGGCAATTCTGGAGGCTTACCGGGTCAAGAACAGAGTGCCCCCTCCTGGGATAAAGGCTCACTCTACCCGGGCAGTCGGCGCCTCCTGGGCGGTGCACCACAGGGCTTCCGCCCTACAGCTTTGCAAAGCGGCAACCTGGTCTTCCATCCACACGTTCGCCAAATTTTACAAGGTCCATACCTACGCTTCGGCGGACGCCAGCCTAGGCAGAAGGATCTTGCAGGCGGCAGTGGTGAGTCCTCTGACCTGATGGAAGTCCGTTTTTCCCACCCCAGGGACTGCTTTTGGACGTCCCATGATTCCTGTGTCCCCAATGAGAGGCGATAGAGAAAACAGGATTTTTGGTTGCTTACCGTAAAATCTGTTTCTTGGAGCCTCCATTGGGGGACACAGCACCCTCCCAATGTTTCTCAGTTTCTGTTGTTTTAAGTTTTATGACTGTTCTCACGTATACAGTACTCATGTTTGTGGTTAAGTTTCAATCTTGTTGTTTTTCTCCTACTGCTTTCTCACTAACTGAAGTGCATAATGCCATTCGGTGGGGTGTACACTGCAGAGGAGGCGCTAACTTTTTTTGTGCATAGTGTCAGCCTCCTAGTGGCAGCAGCATACACCCCATGGTTCCTGTGTCCCCCAATGGAGGCTCCAAGAAACAGATTTTACGGTAAGCAACCAAAAATCCTGTTTTCTCACGAGCAAAGTTGATTTTAATCAATACAACTTGAAATAATAATTTCCACAATTTGGTAAAATGTCCCTGTGCTGAGATAATCTTATAAATGTGCCCCTGCTGTGTACTGTGTAATGGCCGTGTCTGACTATGCAGGACCATGGTCTGATCATACCACAGCTCCTGGTATGTCTCCCTGTGTATAATCCATTCGAGGAGAGTGAAGAATAAGTCCTAATCCCCCAGCTGTATGTCCAATCTTCAAAATGAAAAGGAGGCAATCCTCTGCCATGTTAAAGCAAAACTATTTTGATTAGATAGAGACTTTATGGTACATTAGGCAGCATACTGAGTACTGCAGTGGATATAAAAAGTCTACAAACTCTTCTTAAAATGTCAGGTTTTTGTCATGTAAAAAAAAAAAACTATGGTAACCATGAGTGTATGCTGCTGTCGCTAGGAGGCTGACATTAGGCAAAAAAGGTTAGCTCCTCCTCAGCAGGGTACACCCACCGAGTAGCACAAAGCTCAGAGGATTTAGCTTCGTGTCAGTAGGAAGCAGACCCAGATCTGATCCCAGACCCATTTCTCGCTTGGGTTACTTTGTGTGTTATTAATCTTTTCCTCCACCATGCAGGCCTCACAGGAGCCCCCTGCTGCCTGGAATGAAAGCACACCACCTTCCCCTCAGTGGGCTGTTGCTATTTCTCAATCGGTAACTAACCTAATCAAGGTGTCACGCTACTTGGTACAGGTGCTAGAGCGTTTACCTTACCTTAGGATTGTTATCCTAATGGCCTCTGGTGTCTCCCATGAGATAAAGAAAGAAACGGTCCCGGCACTCACGTTTTTAATGAACAGTTGTTTATTTCCGTTGTTTAAACAACAACTGTTCATTCAACATGTGAGTGCCATTACCTGCTTTTCTTTCCATTCATTGTTTCCTCCACTAGCACCACGGCATAACATGGAGTGCCAACCCATTGCTCTGATCTCCTATTTTGCACAAGATTGCCTTGTGCAGGCATGTACTACAGAGGACAGAGAATGAACTTCAATCCAATATTGCAGCCAGCATGCAGCCAGCGGGTAAGGAAAGGGTGAATCAAACACCTGAAAATCCCGCCCCTATGGCTGAAGATTGTTCCCTCCAAATTCAGGTGACCGAGTCCCTTTAAGCAGCGTCAAACCCGCAGCAGCCAGATGTTACAACGTAGTGGATGGGATTTCAAGAATTCCCATGTCCACTCTACATTCACAGACGCCTGCAGCTCACCTGCGGAGACTGACATGCGGCATGTCTTTCCGGACCGCAGCATGTCAATCTCTCTTGCGGAGGCTCTAATCTACGCAGATAAATTTAATCTGTGTTCAATAGATGGCAGCTCTTTGGAAGCAGCGAACATGCGCTATGTCCAAAGCGCTGCCACTTCCGGAGCGTGTTCACCCAGCCTAATATTCGCTGATGTTAACCGGGTAAACATTTTTTTATTATACATTTTTTATAGTGCCATTTATTCCGTGGCACTTTACATGTGAAAAGGGGGCAAATATAGACAAATACAATAAACATGAGCAAAAACAAGGCACACAGGTACATAAGGAGGGAGGACCCTGCCCGCGAGGGCTCACAGTGTGCAGGGGATGGGTGAGGATACACTAGGAGAGGGTAGAGCTGGTTGTGCGGCTGTTCAGTAGGTTCAGGATCACTGTAGGCTTGTCGGAAGAGGTAGGTCTTCAGGTTCTTTTTAAAGGTTTCCGTGGTAGGCGAGAGTCTGATGTGTTGGAGTACAGTTCCAGAGTATGGGGGAAGCACGGGAGAAGTCTTGTATGCGGTTGTGGGAAGAAGAGATAAGAGGGGGAGTAGAGAAGGAGATCTTGTGAGGATCGAAGGTTGCATATAGGCAAGTACCAGGCGACCATGTCACAGATGTATGGAGGAGACAGGTTGTGGATGGCTTTGTATGTCATAGTAAGGGTGTGTGCACACGTTGCGGATTTGGCTGCGGATTCTCAGTGGATTTGGCCCTGCAGATCCACATTCGTTTTCCATGCGGTGTACAGTACCATGTAAACCTATGCAAAACCAAATCCGCAGTGCACATGCTGCGGAAAATTCCATCCAGAAACCCAGCTGTTTATTTTCCGCAGCATGTCAATTCTTTGTGCGGATTCCGCAGCGTTTTACACCTATTCCTTTATAGGAATCCGCAGGTGTAAAAACGCAGGCGAAATCCGCACAAAATCTGCAGAATCCGTGCCGAAAAATCTGCAATAGAATCTGCAACGTGCGCACATACCCTCAGGGTTTTGAACTGGAGTCTCTGGACGATAGGAAGCCAGTGAAAAGCAAATTCTGTTGTCATTCTCGGACAATGGAATTTAACATTTCACAGCTGGAAACGTGTTGCAATTCCCACCCATTTGTGCCCCTTTCATGTGATTGTGGGGTTCCAATGGGTTGTCGTGGCAGCCGGGGATCTGCACAAGACCCCCATTCCTGTCATTATGACACTCCTGTGAACGCCAGCTCGTGGCCGACGTTCATTGATCCTGATTTCTGCAATACATAGCTATACTTCGTAGTACAGGCAATTGGATGATTGCAGCTTCAAGTCCAGGAGACTTGAAGACAGTGAAAATAGTTTTTAAAAATAAGAAAAAAATAAAGTTCAAATCATCCCCCCATTTGGTCCCATTGAAAATAAATCTATAAAAAAAAACACCACTTGGTAGCGCTCTTTTCAGAAATGTCTGATCTATCAAAATATTGTAGAATCAATCTGTAAATGGCGCAACGAGAAAAAGATCGAAATGTTAGAATTACGTTTCGTTTTTTTTGGCTGCCACAACATTGAAATAAAATGCAAGAGGCGATCAAAACCTCTTATTTACCTCAAAATAAATTATTAAAAACATCATCTCGAGATACAAAAAATAAGCCTTCACCCAGCCCCAGATCCTGGAAAATGGAAATTTTATGGGATTTTAAAAATGGTGACAAACACAAAACTTTCTCATACAAGTATTTGAAGCATTTTTTTTCACCACTTAACAAAGAAGTATAGTTTATTTTTTATTTATCTGTGTACTCGTAATTAACTGGGGAATCATATTGCCAGGTCCGTTTTAACATATACTGAGCATGGTAAATAAAGAAACAATTGTGGAATTGCGCAGAAGGAGGGAAGAACGATATCTTCATTAAGGTGGAAGGATGAAACCACCTTGGGAAGAAAGGCTGGAGTTGGACGTAGGACTACCTTGTCCTGGTGGAAGGAAAGGAAGGGTGCCCGGCAGGACAGTGAGGCCAACTCTGAGACTCGCCTGATAGAGGTTATTACCACAAGGAAGGAGACCTTCCAGGAGAGAACAATCAGCGAGACATCCTGCAGAGGTTCAAAAGGGGGTGAGGCTTTCCAGGTGCGGTGATCGATGCGAGCTGAAGCCGTCTTGCGAGCGCTTATCATGGTGGCAATGACTTGCTGGGAGAAACCAGCTCGAGCTAGGATCCAGGTTTCAACAGCCAAGCCATTAAACGTAGGGCCCTTGAGCTCTGGTGGTAGATCGGCCCTTGGCGAAGAAGATCTGGGCGGTCTGGTAACCGCCAGGGAACGTCTGCTACGAGTTGAATGAGCTCCGCGTACCACGCGCGACGAGACCAATCCGGGGCGACTAGAATAAAAGGAACCCCTTCCATCTTGATTTTTCGGATTACCTTCGGTAGTAAGGGAAGCGGAGGAAACACGTACAGGAAGTGGAACCGGTGCCATGGGGATATCAGCGCGTCCACTCCAATGGCCTGGGGATCCCGAGAACGTGCTATGAAGTTGGGAACTTTGGTGTTCAGTCTGGACGCCATCAGATCCACGTCCGGAGTCCCCCAGCGAAGGCAAATCTGCTGGAAGACCTCCAGATGGAGTTCCCACTCACCCATGGTGAGACCCTGATGGCTGAGAAAGTTCGCCGCCCAGTTTTCGACGCCTGGAATGTGCACTGCGGAAATGATGGAGCGGTTGTTCTCGGCCCAATGGAGAATGTGGGAGACCTCCCGAATCGCCGCTCTGCTGCGGGTTCCCCCTGATGGTTTATGTACGCCACCGCTGTGACGTCTGATTGAATCCGAATTGGGTGACCCGTGAGGAGGAAGTGGAAACTTCTCAGGGCAAATCTGATCGCTCGAATCTCCAAGATGTTTATCAGAAGTCTCGACTCCCGAATGGTCCAACGCCCCTGGGCAGTGTGGTGGAGAAATACCGCTCCCCAACCGAGGAGGCTGGCGTCAGTAGTCACCACCAGCCAGTGGGTTGGGAGAAAGGACCTCACCTGGCTGAGGGATGATTCCAAAAGTCCACCATTTGAGCTCTTGCCTGATCCGCGGGTGCAGAGGACATGGCCGATCGAGGGATAAGGAACTTCTGTCCCAGTTGTCCAGCAGAGCATGTTATAAGGGGCGGAGATGCAGTTGAGCGAAGTGAACCGCTTCCATTGCGGCCACCATTTTTCCCAGGATCCTCATGGCAAATCGAATGGAATGAGGAAAGGGACAACAAAGCGTCCGGGTTCCCTGCTGAAGCGCTTGGACCTTGGACTGAGGAAGCAGGACCAGCCCCTTGGATGTGTCCAGGATCATGCCTTGGAAGGAGATCCATCGGGCTGGAACGGGGAGGACTTGTCCAAGTTGATCAGGCAGCCCAGGCGTGAAAAGGTATCCAAGGTAATGCGGACACTTGCTTCGCAGGCGTGATAGGACGGACCTTTGATCAGGAGGTCGTCTAAGTATGGCAACACGACCACTCTTCGGGAGTGAAGAATGGCCATGACCACTGCCATGACCTTTGTGAATACTCTGGGCGCGGTGGCAAGGCCGAAGGGTAAGGCCGTGAATTGATAATGGTCCTCCTGGATGGCAAAACGCAGGAACCTTTGATGTGGCGGAAAGACTGGGATATGGAGATAAGCATCTTTGATGTCTATTGATGCTAGAAACTCTCCTCTCTCCAATGAGGAGATGACCGACCGGAGGGATTCCATCCTGAAGTGCCGGACTTTTACATACTTGTTTAGGAGCTTTAAATCCCAAATAGGGCGCACCGTCCCGTTTGAGTAAAAACCTCTGAATCTCTCGTGTTCTGGAACCGGAACAATGACTCCGTTTCGGCGGAGAGATTCGATGGCGCGGAGAAGTGCGCGAGACTGAGCTCCTGAACTTGGGAGACAAGAGGGAAAAAACCGTGCCGGAGGGGAGGCGGAGAAATCTATTTTGTAACCAGAAGACACCAGGTGTCTGACCCATTAGTCGTGGATGACTGAAAGCCAGACATGTTGAAAGAGAAGCAGGCGTCCGCCTACTCTGGTGGTGTCGACCAGAAAACTCCCCGAGTCATTGTGAAGGAAATCTGGAGGGCCTGGATCCCCTGGTTCTGGGTTGCCTAGGCTTACCTCACCAGGACTGATTCTGCCTGTATGAGGGCCGAGGGTCTCTCTATGTACATGGAGATCGTTCTGATCTGGACGAAGCCGTGGAGGAGGACCAGAATGGGCTATTGCAAAAGGGCCGAAAGCAAAACTGTTGCTGACGCTGAAAAGCAGTTTTTGGCCTGTGCTGCAGGAGGAATTTGCTTTTCCCTCCTGTAGCATCGGGAATAAGCTGGTCTAATTTTTCTCCAAACAGACATCCGCTCTGAAAAGGCAGAGAAATCGGAGATTTTTTAGAGGAGGACTCCGCGCGCCACTCTCTAAGCCAAAATGCTCTCCTAATGGTGACGGCGTTTGAGGCAGCAACAGCCGCACAGTCTGCTGCGTCTAAAGACGCATACATCACATAGTCTCCAGCCATAGTGATTTGTTTGTCGAGATCCGCCGCCTCAGACGGAAGAGCTTGGTCCTGAATAGATTTTGCAAGGGCATCTGCCCAGAAAACCATTGCTTTTGCGACGCATGCCCCCGCAAAGGAAGGGGATAAAGAGGAGCGTGAGGCTTCATATACTGAGCGAGCCTGGGAATCTAACTGGTGTTCTGTGGGATTTTTAATTGAAGCCCCATCAGGTACAGATAAAAGCGTTTTGGCAGCCAAACGCGATACCGGAGGATCTACTGTTGGAGGTTCCGTCCAATCTTTGACAAGATTTGCGGAAAAGGGATACTTCAAACCCAGGGCCTTTTTGCCCGTAAAGCGCTTATCCGGTCGCTCCCTGTGTCGCCGGACTATGTCTAAGAAATCCGGATGAGAGGCGAACACCCTATGGGATCGCTTGGTTATTGTAAAAGATACCGCATGATCCGGAGCCGAATTAGGGTCATCATCAACCTTAAGCGCATGATTGACCGATTCCATGAGGGAATCCACAGTCGATTGAAACTCCAGAGAATCCGGGTCCAAAGACGCCTCAGACTCATACTCAGTCATGATCGCTGCGAACCCCTGGAGAGGGTGAGCGAGAAGTGGAGCTACCAGAGGCTGAATGGAGTGGTGAATGCTCAGGAGAGGTAGTGCGGATCCGTTTTTTTGGATGACCGTACCTCCTTCAGGTGAGAGCGGCACCTGCTGGCCGATGATTCCCCTGTAAGGGAGGGGTCTCTTAACCCAGATAAATAAGTGCCCCGCTCCCCAGAGGGGTCATGAAGGGATTCAGTCTCTTTGGCCAGCGAAGCCATGGATTGTGACAGTGACGCGGCCCACTCAGGGGGGCTAGATATACTGGGGTTGGTAGCGTCGGAGGGCTCCTTGGCACATTGGGCATCACAGGCTCGGCAGAGAGGAGAGCTTTGAGGCCGAGGAAGAGGAGCCTGGCAGGTGGTACATGTAGTGAAAAAGGTGGTTTGAACCTTTTGTAGCCTTTTTAGCCCTTGACTGCAACATGATATACCCCAATATAAGTAAAAACGCTGCTAGTGGAAGCTATGAGGGTTAAAGCTGCAGGGTAGCACCTAGTGCAGTTTCTTTACCCAGGTCCTGTGTCCCGCAATCAGATCAGGCGGTGCGCTGAGTAGGGGAGAAGACCGGCTTCCAGGGCTTGACACGTGCAGACTAAGGGCGGCCCGAACAGCGGTGCTGCAGGGAAGATGGCCACCGAGATTTGGGGGGGTAGTCTCGCATAGAGCGAGAAGCACCAGGTCTGTGGGCGGAGCCGCTGGAATGATGCGATCGGGGGGGGCTATCTGGATGTGGCCTACACAAAGGCCGAACGCAGGGACTAAATTTCTGGCTGCGGCCGGCGTGCACCCGCGGACCGCCGAGAGAGCCACGGAGCCCTGTGGGGACCGTGCCGCTATGGAGCCCTCTTAAGCCTGCCGGAAAACGACCCCTCCTGGGTGGCACTTACCCCGATATGAAGGGTATGGCAAATGCCACAGGTCAGAGCTGTGCCCGGGGTAGATAGGACGGTGCAGGGTTGGGGGAGCCTCCATCCACCATCCCCTTGAAAGGGGGGTGAGAGGAACCATCCGCCTCCTTCCATCATCCGCTCTTTTCAGTGGTGATGCAGTGGGGGGCTGCACGGATGCCACAATGTAAGGTGCCTCTGAACATCCAAGGGTCAGACCTGGTGGGCAGGGCGAGATGTCCGGCAATAGGCCTGGCTGCAGAAGAGGATACGTGGAGGTGACACTCCAGTGCTCATCTGTTAAGAGGGGGGGAGATCAGTGCCCTTGAAGGGGCCCGTTGCCCCTAGAATCAGCTCAGGCAGTGGCATCCCATGTCACAGGAGAGGAATCGGAGAGGTAACACTCCCGTGCTCGCCTGTTGTAGGTTCGGAGAGATCGGAGCCTTGAAAGGTTCCGTCGCCCCTTCGTTCGGGTAGAAAGGTTAAATCCAAAAGGTTAAAGTTCTTGTCTGAATAGCAGACCCAGTGTGCCTCCTACGGGACACTAAGCTTGAACTGGGTCTCTGGAAGCCAGCACGAGGGTGTATACTGCAGGGGAGGAGCTAACTTTTTTTGTCTCAACTTAGTGTCGGCCTCCTAGCGACAGCAGCATAACACCCATGGTTCTGTGTCCCCGAACGTGGCGAAGGAGAAAGCTTGACCTGACTCTCCTTTTTGTCAAAATTGTTAAAACTGTACTACAAATTTACAGTTAAAAATAAAAAAAAGTACAACTCCAAGCCCTCATCTACTATATAATTGTCTAAGGGTCACTTCCGTCTGTCCTTCTGTCTTTCTGTCTGTCACGGATATTCATTGGTTGCGGCCTCTGTCTGTCATGAAATCAAAGTCGCTGATTGGTCGTGGCAAAACGCCCACGACCATTGCCACGACCAATCAGCGACGGGCGCAGTCCGGCGGCAACATGGCCGCTCCTTCCTCCCTGCAGTCAGAGCCCGCTCCGTACTCCCTTCCAGTCAGCGCTCACACAGGGTTAATGGCAGCGCTAATGGACCGCGGTGTAACGCACTCCATTAACGCTGCTATTTAACCCTGTGTGACCAACTCTTTTACTATTGAGGCTGCCTATGCAGCCTCAATAGTAAAAAGATCGAATGTTAAAAATAATTTTAAAAAATCATCATATATTCACAACATTCCGGCGCCTTTCCCGCTCCTCGTGACGCTCCGGTAACCGCTCCATGCAAGCGGCAGGTTCCGGTGGCAAGGATGGTATGCGACAAGGACCTGCCATGACGTCACGGTCATGTGACCGCGACGTCATCACAGGTCCTGTGCCCATACCAACCCTGGGACCGGAAGCTGCTGTGTGCACCGCACACAGGACCAGGACTTCAACGGAGGGTGAGTATATGTTTATTTTTTATTTTAAGTCTGTATACTACATGGCTCTATGCTGTATACTCCGTCGCTGTGCAATATACTTCGTGGCTGGGCAATATACTATGTGGCTGGGCAATATATTACGTGACTGGGCAATATATTACGTTGCTGGGCAATATACTACGTTGCTGGGCAATATACTACGTTGCTGGGCAATATACTACGTGACTGGGCAATATACTACGTGGCTGGGGCAATATACTACGTTGCTGGGCAATATACTACGTGGCTGGGCAATGAACTACGTGGCTGGGCAATGTACTACGTGGCTGGGCAATATACTACGTGACTGGGCAATATACTACGTGGCTGGGGCAATATACTACGTGGCTGGGGCAATATACTACGTGGCTGGGGCAATATACTACGTTTCTGGGCAATATACTACGTTTCTGGGCAATATACTACGTGGCTGGGCAATATACTACGTGGCTGGGCAATATACTACGTGGCTGGGCAATATACTACGTGGCTGGGCAATGTACTACGTGGCTGGGCAATGTACTACGTGGCTGGGCAATATACTACGTGGCTGGGCAATATACTACGTGGCTTGGCAATGAACTACGTGGCTGGGCAATATACTACGTGGCTGGGCAATATACTACGTGGCTGGGTAATATACTACGTGGCTGGGCAATATACTACGTGGACATGCATATTCTAGAACACCCGATGCGTTAGAATCGGGCCACCATCTAGTAGGCCATATTGACGGAAAAAATAAAGTTATGGCTCTGGGAAGGAGGGGAGGAAAAATTTTACCAAAAAAAACTGAAAACTGGCTAGGTCTGAAGGGGTTAAGTCGAAGTGGGTGTTGTTAGGTACTTGTCACTGGAAGTGTACATGTATGAGTTGCTATCTTATAGCTCCCACTTGGACTTGATAAAAGTTAACTCGTTAGGTGCCAAATATTTGATTGCTAACATCTCTGCAACAGAGAGAGCCACTATTACATCGTGTGTTTAGTTTAAAATGAGAAATTTTGTCCATGGTCTTCATCTGCACTCCAATGGATGTCCAGTAGGTGGCAGCAAGATACAGCTTTTCAGGTTGACCTGACTAACATGTATTTCTTCTTGTAAGTGAAAGCGTCACTAGTGCGTTCTGCCCAGATAGAATTTTAATAGTATGATTTTATCCACCTTTAATTTTCACTTATTTTCTGAGCATTAAATAAGGTGTTACTTAATTTAGTCCTGGACTCTAAAGGCCCCGTCACACATAGCGACGCTGCAGCGATACCGACAACGATCCGGATCGCTGCAGCGTCGCTGTTTGGTCGCTGGAGAGCTGTCACACAGACAGCTCTCCAGCGACCAACGATCCCGAGGTCCCCGGTAACCAGGGTAAACATCGGGTAACTAAGCGCAGGGCCGCGCTTAGTAACCCGATGTTCACCCTGGTTACCATCGTTAAAGTAAAAAAAAACAAACGCTACATACTTACCTACCGCTGTCTGTCCCCGGCGCTCAGCTTCTCTGGTCTGGCTGTGAGCACAGCGGCCGGAAAGCAGAGCGGTGACGTCACAGCTCTGCTTTCCGGCTGACCGGCGCTCACAGCCAGACCAGAGAAGCAGAGCGCCGAGGACAGACAGCGGTAGGTAAGTATGTAGCGTTTGTTTTTTTTACTTTAACGATGGTAACCAGGGTAAACATCGGGTTACTAAGCGCGGCCCTGCGCTTAGTTACTCGATGTTTACCCTGGTTACCAGCGAAGACGTCGCTGAATCGGCGTCACACGCCGATTCAGCGATGTCAGCGGGACCTCAACGATCAAAAAATGGCCCAGGCCATTCCGACACGACCAGCGATCTCATAGCAGGGGCCTGATCGCTGGTACGTGTCACACATAGCGAGATCGCTACTGAGATCGCTGTTGCGTCACAAAACTTGTGACTCAGCAGCGATCTCGCTAGCGATCTCGCTATGTGTGACGGGGCCTTTAGTGATCAGCACTGGGTTTCTCTATTCTGGAAGCCTCTAATTACTGTTACTTCTTCTGTGGCTGTAAGAGCTCTTGTCCCATGGTGTCAACTACAAATAGGGGCTGCCTTGGTTTAAGACCATGGTTATATTACATAATTATTTTGTTGTGTTTTTTCTTATCTCCAGGTTCTGGACTTGATTGAAGTCTTTGTGACCAAGCAGCCTGATAGTCCGATGGTATTCAGTATCATTGAGCCTATGATTTCTGTAATAGAACAGAGTATGAACTCTGAGTCCAGCCAGCAGGAGCAAGATTTCCTCCGGAAAACCGCTGACATTTTCATGTAAGTGTATGCTTGTTGAAAAATTTCAGTGACAAACGATATTCTGTAGAAATCTAATTTTGTGGTTAGGGTGCACTATTGGCCCAAAGAATTTCATCAGGATATTTTATCACTAGATTCTTAAATCGCCACTCCAGCTGTGTGATTTTCTTTTTATCACAGTGCTGGACTAGTGCTACTAATTTAATTTCCCTGTCTCCGGTCTCCTACTTACCAGTCATCATCTTTTTCTGTTATCGGTGTCACTGATCGGTCTCCAGCAGTTTGTTTTTCCAACAAATTTTTATTGGTTTTATAAATTTAACAAAAGTAAGGGTAAAGGGTGCGGGAAAAATAGGATACATGGGATAATAGGGAAATAAAGGGGGAAGAAAATACAGGACTTCCACACTTTAACATACTGTAGCTTACTCAAATAGAACCAGGACAACTGTCGCTTACTCAAGTCAAATATGGTTCAAAAGGAAAAATAAATACGTACTGGGATGTCTGGAATCACGGTCTCCAGCAGTTTGTAACCTGCCAGATTGCTCCAGTATTTGCTGGGCGAGCCACAGGTCACTGATCAGTATAAGTCTGAGAGCCAGAACGATGCTCTTGTAGACTTAGGCTGCTTTCACACTTGCGTCGGTACGGGTTTGTCGCTAAGAGTCGGCGCGACGTACCGACGCACGTTGTGAAAATTTGGCACAACATGGGCAGCGGATGCATTCGTTCAATGCATCGGCTGCCCATTGTAAAGTCCCGGGGAGGAGGGGCGGAGTTCCAGCTGCGCATGCGCGGTAGGAAATGGCGGACCTGACGTACGAAAAAAAAACGTTCCCTTGAACGTTATTTCGTGCCGACGTTCCGCCAAAACATGACGCATACAGTACACGAGGGACGCGACTGTTGACAATCCGTCGCTAATACAAGTCAATGGAAAATGCAGGATCCTGCATTCTCAAAAAAGGACGGATTGTGATGGAAGCTGAAAAGCGCAAGTGTGAAAATAGCCTTACTTTGAGCACTTGTGACTGTTGCCTCTAACTTTGTCAGTCAGAAGTTGTGGTCACAAGATGGCGCATAGGATTGATGCCGGAAACAGTTGTAGATGGCGGCTTGTACGTATAATCCTAGGGTGAGGGAACGTACATTGGTGGCATCACTACAGTGCTAAAATAAAAATCCCACTGAAGTGCTGCTTTAAAATGTTGTTGTCCCTGGTCAAATAAGTGAAAGTGAGTAATGTAGCATCGCTGAGTCTTGCCGATTACAGATACAGTAAGTGTGAGGGACAATGTTAGAGAATCTCTGGATCGTCAGTTAAAAGACCTGATCGGTCATGTCACTAATATAGGGTCCCATTCAAATCACTTTTATCATGTACACCAGGAAAGTTCTTGACATCCGAGCTAAACATGTCTTTAGAGTTACCTTAACCCTAAGGAGATGAGAAGAAATGAGTCTGTAGACCACACTAATGTATAGACACAATAGGGTAGGCGGGAAATAAAAGTATCTGTTAACAGGATGCTATTATAGTTTATATGTGGATGTGCCATGTGGAAAAGACGAAGCATGCTAATCGGAGTGTAGGTGGTAAATCTGTCAAGACGTTTCGAAGCATACATAGTTCTTCTTCAGGACACCCACGATCGCTACCTGTGGGAAATTCATGGAGTCCGACTGAAACATTGCTGATAAAACCGGTTTAATTCCAGACAATAACTCGACAGGCTCATGTATTCTTATAGGGATGTAGCGTTCAGGTCAGGAAACGCACGGGTTGTCTGTGCATGCAGATTTCAAGACCCCGATGTGGGGAAGCTGGCTAATACAGAATCATCTTTAGCAAGTCATTATCGATTTCTTAAATTGTCAGGACAGGTAACGTGCATACTGAAATGTGACTACATTTTTCTGTTTGCAACAGTCCATCGGCAATGTAGTGAGCATCATTTCTTATTGATTGCATTACGTTACTAGCATGGTAATATCTTCTGCCGAGTTTGCACGTCTTCACTACAGTGGTAATTAAATTGCTATAAGGTCATTAGTGCTAGGAATGATAACGAACTGTTCCGTGAAGGGCATTTCTGTAGTGCAGGCTTTCCTTATTAGAGGCTACATTTTGTTAGTGCCGTGTATGCAAATCTGGCTGAGTTATCTCTTTATTGCCCATTTGCCTGTATATATACAGTAATATTGTTTTTATGTGTCATTTTCTTCATTGAAATGACTGCCGTGCCTTAGATTCTTAGCAATTGGGTTTTCTCTATCGCCTCTCATTGGGGGACACAAAAACCATGGGTGTATGCTGCTGCTACTAGGAGGCTGACACTATGCAAATAAAAAAGTTAGCTCCTCCTCTGCAGTGTACACCCCACCGACTGGAAGTAGGATATTCAGTTTAGCTTAAGGCCCCTTCACATTAAGCGACGCTGCAGCGATACCGACAACGATCCGGATCGCTGCAGCGTCGCTGTTTGGTCGCTGGAGAGCTGTCACACAGACCGCTCTCCAGCGACCAACGATGCCGGTAACCAGGGTAAACATCGGGTAACTAAGCGCAGGGCCGCGCTTAGTAACCCGATGTTTACCCTGGTTACCATGCTAAAAGTAAAAAAAAAACACTAGATACTTACCTACCGCTGTCTGTCCTCCAGCGCTGCGCTCTGCTTCTCTGCTCTCCTCCTGTACTGGCTGTGAGCCGGAAAGCAGAGCGGTGACGTCACCGCTCTGCTTTCCGGCTCACAGCCAGTACAGGAGGAGTGCAGAGCACAGCGCTGGAGGACAGACGGCTGTAGGTAAGTATCTAGTGTTTGTTTTTTTTTACTTTTAGCATGGTAACCAGGGTAAACATCGGGTTACTAAGCGCGGCCCTGCGCTTAGTTACCCGATGTTTACCCTGGTTACCAGTGAAGACATCGCTGGATCGGTGTCACACACGCCGATCCAGCGATGTCAGCAGGAGTCCAGCGACGAAATAAAGTTCTGGACTTTCTTCAGCGACCAACGATCTCCCAGCAGGGGCCTGATCGTTGGTCGCTGTCACACATAACGATTTCATTAACGATATCGTTGCTACGTCACAAATAGCAACGATATCGTTAACAATATCGTTATGTGTGAAGGTACCTTTAGTGTCAGTAGGAGGTGGACACGGGTCTTTCATTAGACCCTTATCTACCTCAATGTGCGTAGTTTCTTTTTAGGTTTCCGGAGGGATACAGGGTGAACAGTCGCACCTGTAGTCCCACAATACGGACTATGAGTACGGCATGTACTGCCACCCCGTATCCTCATAGATCCCTCAGCAGGACCATGATCCTAGCACACAAGCGTGCTCAGAAGTCCGGTCCTGGCTCCGTCCCCCACCCACTCGCCTACCAGAGCCTGTCGGTTGGAGGAGACGAGGACGTCCATCAGCTTGGACATCTCATTCCTCTTCAGGTTAGTGTCAGCGTGGGAAGTTGAGGTATTTCCCATCCCAAATCTTTCAAGGGGGGTCTTGCTAGGGCTCCCAGATTACCTGGTCGTCGCTTGCACCCAGATTGCGCAGCATGGCCCGGGATTACTGTTCCCATGCGGCATCTGCGGCCCCTCTGCCTTCTATTCCGGGGCGGGGCCTTTTCAGGCTGCCGCGCCGCTTCCTACGCCGCACCACTCTCCCCAGTGAGACAGCCCTGACAGGCTGTCCTGCCGTACTTTCTGCGGCGCGATCCTCCGGCGCTGCGGTTTTAATGGGGCCGCACTTCCTTCTCCAGCGTGACAGCCTTGGCAGGCTGCCGCGCCGTTTTCCTAACTGGTGCACTGCTCCGGCATCGCGGCTCTCTCCTCCGGCGGTCGCTGGCCTGTAATTTAGGCCCCAGCTTCTGCCCGGGCCTACTTCCGGTGCCGCGCTCCGTCCACTTTCGCTTTCATCGGGCGGGCTTTCTCCCGCCCGACAATCTCTTTACTCCCCGCCCACCGGCGCCATCTTGGTGTTCCTGGGCCCATGACTTCTACGCCGCTGCTTGGCGCCACATTGCAGCAGGGCGCACGTTCCAGCGCCCTTTCAGCGGTCACCTTCTGCGGTTCATCCAAACTGCAGCCAGGTCCTTTTTTCCCCAGCACACGCTTTCTTTGGCGGGGTCCCCTGCATCCTCCTTAGGTTGCTGTTTCATCGCTGGTGCCCTGGACCTGTGCCATGATGCCGGTCGCAGCTACAGCCGGGAGCAGTCTACAGGACTCTACTATTACTGTGAGTAGCTCTGCTATGCAGTCTATTACTCCCCTCTCCTGTTCCCCTAACCTTCGGGCATCATTTAGTGGGTCTGCTCCCAGGCCTAATCCTATAAGGAGATCGTTTCCGTCCTCCTGCTTCCTCTTGTCAGCTGCAGCAACTCTCTGTCCAGGAGTCACTACCCCCAGGTGAGACCGAGACCCCTATCCCTGGGTGGGCTTTCCTTTGGTCTCAGTCTTGGCAATGGCGGAGGTATCCAAGATCCTCCTCTGGGCAGAGGCGATGGTTTTGGCACTATCCGCAGTGCATATCCCTGGCGTGGACAACTAGGCCGCAGTGTTTTCTCTGCCACGAGGGCCTTGCGGCAGGACAGGGGTCCCTGCTTCAGGAGGTCTTCCTTCAAATTTGCCTTGATGAGGAACTTTGGACACTGATCTCCTGGCGGCCCGACTGCTTAGGAAGGTTCCACCGTTTGTTTCCAAGTCCACGATCCTCTTGTTGTGGATACCGATACTTTGACCATTCCTGGGTCGCTATTTGTACTTTCCTTTCTGTTCCTCCCTTCCCTTTCTTCACAGGCTGTTGAAGATCAATGCGGAGGGGGTGCCGGTCATTCGGACCACACCAGATTGGCCCAGAAGGTTCTGGTTCGCTGAGATCGTCCATCTCCTCGCGGACTCCCACTGGAGGCCCCCAGTCAGGTCAGATCTTGTGTATCGGGGACCCATCTGCCGCAGAGTTCTTGGTGGCACAAGTTAACAGCTTTGCTGTTGAAACCTTCCATTTTGGCCGTTCTCTCTAGGCGGGACTTGATGCTGGCCTTGCCCTTAGTTCTATGAAGGGTCAGATAGCAACCCTTTCTATCCTTTTTCTGAAGTCCCTTTCAGAGGTCCTTAGCTACTGGCTATCACAATACGAAGATTTATATCCATCCCGTTATCAGATCAGAACTTTTCTTCAAGTGGCGTATGCGGCTCTCCCGTACCACACTCCCGTGGATCCCTGGGACCTCAATCTTGTTCTGGAGGCTCAGTGGAGTTTCCCCCTTGAGCCTCCCCATGAGCCTCACTGTCTGTTCTGTCCTGCAAGGTGGCTTTTCTGGTGGCCATCTCCACGCGTCTCGGAGTTGGTGGCTCTCTCCTGTCGCCCCATTTCTTGGTTTTTCACCAGGATAGGGTAGTTTTAAGGCCTTTTCTTCCCAGGGTGGTGTCCTCCTTTTACTTGAATAAGATCGTCCTTCCCACCTTTGTCCTTCTCCGATCGATTCTCTGGGGCGTTCGCTGAACAGGCTAGACCTGGTCAGGGCGGTGAGGATCTATTTGTCTAGGACCGCCTTCTTTAGGAAGATGGACTGTCCTTTTGTCATTCCAGATGGTACGCCAAGAGGCCTGCCGGCCTCCAAGGTTACGATTGTTCTCTGGATCAGACCTGCCATTCTGAAGGCTCACCGGGTCAAGAACAGAGTGACTCCTCCTGGTATTAAGACTCACTCTGCCCTGGGCAGTGGGCGCCTCCTGGGCGGTACACCATGGGGCATCCGCCCTACATCTTTGCTGGGTGGCAACTTGGTGTTCCGTTCACTCTTTTGCCAATGGTTATAAGCTCCATACCTGCGCTTCGGCAGTTGCCAGCCTAGGCGGAAGGATCTTGCAGGCGGCAGTGGTGATTCCTCCGACCTGAATGGAGTTTTTCTGCTGTTCCCACCCCAGGGACTGCTTTGGGACGTCCCATGGTTCCTGTGTCCCCCAATGAGAGGCGATAGAGAAAACAGGATTTTTGGTTGCTTACCGTAAAATCTGTTTCTCGTAGCCTTCATTGGGGGACACAGCACCCTCCCAAGTTGAACAGCTCTGTTTATTGTGTTATACTGTTAACGTTTGTGTTCTTTGAACGCTCTTTGAGTGTTTGAAACTGTTAACAAACCTAAGCAGCGCTTTACAGTTTGGCGCTGTATAAATGAAGATTATATTATATTATTATTCTTTCTCGTTTACACGTTGCTTCTCCTACTGCTTTCTCACTAACTGAATATCCTACTTCCTGTCGGTAGGGTGTACACTGCAGAGGAGGAGCTAACTTTATTTGCATAGTGTCAGCCTCCTAGTGGCAGCAGCATACACCCATGGTTCCTGTGTCCCCCAATGAAGGCTCCGAGAAACAGATTTCTCCATCGTCTCATTGGGGGACACAGGACTGTGGGTGTATGCTACTGCCGCCAGGAGGCTGACACTAAGTAGGTATAAAAAAAAAAAAGTTAGCTCCTCCTCCATAGTATACACCTTGCCACTGGCCCTGACAGCTCCAGTTTATGCTTAGTGTCCGTAGGAGGCACATCTCTGGGTTTTCCCAGATGCTTTTTTCTCTGAAGATAAGACAGGGGCGACGGACCCTTTTGAAGGGGTCCGATCTCCCCAAACCAACAACGGGCGAGCACGTGGAGTGTCGCCTCCACGTATCCTCTTCCGCGACGTGGGATTTTTTTGCCGGACTAAGAACCTGACCACCCTGAGGTAACGGAACCCTAGGTTGTATAGGCATTCATTCCTTGTCCGTGCAGCCTCCACTTCATCACCAATGCACGACTACGGTGTTTAAAGGAGGCAGACTGTCCCTCTCCTCGCCTTCTGAAGGGTGTAAGGAGTTAGGGTGCCTGCACCGTCTTTTAATATTTATATATGTATATATATATTTATATGTGGATTTTTTATGTCTAACCTTATGCGCTGTCAGAGGGCTGCACAGGGGGGGGGCTCCTGCTTCATCGCGCGTTCTGCTGGCGACTATATCCGGCGCTGTGCTGGTTTCCAGCGTTTTTCCCCACAAGCAAACTTCAGCAGAGGCATGGGCGGAAGTCCCGCCCCTTTTTTTAAGGCGGTTTCCTGTTCGCTGAGGCATTATGGATCTTGTAGTCTGAGCATGGGCGGAAGTCCCGCCCCTTTTTCGTCGGCTTCCTGTTTTCTCTGTACAGCCTGTGGCATTATGGGTCTTGTAGTCTGGGGGAAGTCCCGCCTCCATGGCGACGGTTTACTTCCGGTTTCAAGCACCCAGCTTTCCCGGGAGAGCAGGGGAAAGAGTAAAATCTAGATCCCTGCTTCGGCCTAAACCGAGTCCATGTGCGGTCAGGAGACATGGTTCAGTGTTTGAGAGCATACGGGGACTCAGGACTGGGGTAAGTGCTACTTCCCTCAGCCTGACAACAGTATTTGTTCTAGACCTAGTAGCTCATAAGGAGATACGGAGCATAGCAGCAGCAGCAGCAATAGAGTCATGTCTAGAAAGACTAAGACTCACTCAGTTCTGTATACCTCATGCATTACCTGTCAGTCTACTTTTCCGCATGCGCAAAGTAACCATTTCTGTGAGGCTTGTGATTCCGAGCGCGTGCAGGAGCCCTCGTCTGCTACCCTGTCTGCTTCCCCGCCGGCTAGCCTGCCGGGTGTGCCTGTACCTGGGTCGGCAGTGTCTCCCCCTGAGTGGGTCATATCATTAACGCAGTCTATGGCGTCTCTAACAAAGGCGGTTGAGTCCCTTCAAGCCCCTGTCAGGGACATTCATCCGCCTGTTTTTGGAAAGATCCTCTGATTTTCAGGATCCTCCGGCCTGCAGGGGCCGTACTCCCTCTAGGCAGACACAGGGGAAACGATCCCACACAGCGTCTCCCGGTCCGTCAGGTGCATCAGCATCTTTGAATCCTGTCTCTCGATCTCCCTCTCCTGCGGAATTGAGTGAGCACGGTTCGGACTATGACTCAGAGGGGTCTTTTGATTTAGAAGCTCCTGGTTATCAGGAATCTGTTGACAGTCTCATTGAGGCCGTTAACCAGACCTTGGGAGTAGAGGATGTGGCCACCTTACCTTCTGGTCATAAGGTGTCCTTTAAGAAATTCAAGCAACCTCATAAGGTGTTTTCTACTCATCCTGAGTTTGAGGATTTAGTCCAACGTCACATGGAGCGACCGGATAAACGTTTCTTAGGCCAGAAGGCCCTAGGTGCAAGGTATCCGTTCGCTCCAGAGCTTTGTAAAAAGTGGGCAGAATCCCCTTCAGTGGATCCTCCCGTATCCCGTTTGGCCTCTAGTACGTTGCTGTCTCTTCCTAATGGGTCGTCTATTAAGGATCCGACTGATCGGCTCCTAGAGAGTCTAGCTCGGTCTCTGTTTGAGGCTTCAGGGTCAGCCCTCGCACCGTCTTTTGCGGCCACATGGGTTGCCAAAGCTATGATGGCTTGGTCAGAGTCTGTAACTAAGGCTCTTCAGGATAAGGTGATAGAGATGTCAGATCAGATATCTTTAGCAGGAAATTATCTGATTAATGCATCCTTGGATGCGGCAAATTGTTCAGCATTGGCTATTGCTATCAGAAGGGCCCTATGGCTAAGAAATTGGCGGGCGGACTCTACTTCAAAGAAGTCCTTTACATCCCTTCCTTATCAAGGTGTCCGTCTTTTTGGCGAAAAATTGGATCAGCTTATATCTGATTCCACGGGAGGTAAAAGTAATTTCCTTCCTCAACAAAAGGTTAAGCAACCTTTTCGTCGCCAATTTCAAGCAAGATTTAAATCCTTTCGTTACTCCCGGTGGTCTGCGGCACCAAGCGCAGGTCCCCCAAGTCGGCCTGTCCAAGACCGGGAGCACCAGGTCTCCTATAGGGCCAATCCATTGGCAAGAATGCGGTATCAACCGTCAAGATCTAGGGGATCTAGATATCCTCGATCTTCGACTAAATGACTGGAGGCAGCCTCTCGTCGCTTCCAACAGAGTAGGCGGTCGCCTACTACTGTTCCATCAGTCCTGGCTGTCAGTTGTTCACGACAGATGGGTAAGAGACCTGGTGGTTTCAGGGTACAAAATAGAGTTTTCCTGTCTCCCTCCAGGCCGGTTTTTTCCGTCCAGTCTTCCCAGTTCAAAAACCCGTCTAAGAGCTTTATTCAGAGCAGTCGAGTCTCTTCAGTCCAACGGGGTCATTGTCCCTGTTCCAAAGGAAGAAAGGTTCAAGGGGTTTTATTCAAATCTGTTTACGGTTCTCAAAAAGAATGGGACCGTGAGACCCATTCTGGACCTAAAGTGTCTAAACAAATTCATCAGCACTCGTCGCTTCCGTATGGAATCTCTCCGCTCGGTCATTGCGGCTATGGAAAGGGGAGAATTCCTGGCTTCCATAGATATTCAAGACGCCTATCTGCACGTTCCTATATTTCCTCCTCATCAAAAATTTCTACGGATTTCCATAGGCGAGCGACACTTCCAATTCACTGCATTACCTTTCGGGCTCGCCACTGCTCCCAGGGTGTTCACGAAGGTGATGGCAACAGTGGTGTCAATCCTGCACTCTCGAGGCATAGTCATTCTGCCTTACTTAGACGATCTCTTAGTCAAAGGACCAACTTTTCAGGCATGCAGGGACAACGTCAACATCTCTTTGGACACCCTAGCTCGTCTAGGGTGGCTGGTCAATTTAAAGAAGTCATCTCTAGTACCATCTCGGAAGATCTCTTTTTTAGGGATGATCTTCAACACCTCTCGGGGGCTAACTATTTTACCCCAGGACAAGGTGCTTTGTCTCCGGCAGGAGGTAAAAATTCTTCGGCAGCCAAGTTTCCATTCAATCCGGTTCTGCATGAAGGTCTTGGGCAGGATGGTAGCAGCTATAGAAGCAGTTCCATTCGCCCAATTCCATCTTCGTCCACTCCAACAGGCACTTCTGTCAGCCTGGGACAGGAGTCCTTTGTCTCTCAACCTCAGGTGTCGTCTGGCTCCTGGGGTCAGGCAATCCCTGATATGGTGGATGAGGAGTTCCTCCCTACTTCAGGGGAAAGCCTTTCCTCCAGTTCATTGGCTGGTAGTCACTACAGACGCCAGCCTTCTCGGTTGGGGAGCAGTGTTTCTCCAGCACACGGCTCAGGGTCGTTGGTCCCCAAGGGAATCAACCCTTCCAATCAATCTGTTGGAAATAAGGGCAATTTGGCTGGCTTTGCAGCACTTTCACCATCTTCTGGCGGGTCGCCCGGTGCGGATCCAATCGGACAATGCCACGGCCGTGGCCTACGTAAATCATCAGGGGGGCACTCGCAGCAGATCAGCCATGCGCGAGGTAGGACAAGTCCTCCGCTGGGCCGAGAACAATCACTCTTTGATCTCGGCAGTTTACATCCCGGGCAAGGAGAACTGGGCAGCGGACTTTCTGAGCCGACAGGGGCTTGCGCCCGGGGAATGGTCTCTTCACCCCGATGTTTTTCGGCAGATATGTCTACGGTTGGGGAATCCCGGACGTGGATCTAATGGCCACCGGGTCGAATACCAAAGTACCCAGGTTCGTTGCACGGTTTCGAGATCCAGGAGCAATTGCCGTAGACGCACTAGTCCTATCTTGGAACCAATTTCATCTTCCATATCTGTTTCCCCCTCTGGCGCTGCTTCCAAAGGTCGTCAGGAAGATCAAGTTAGAGGGAGTTCCGACAATTCTAGTCGCCCCAGATTGGCCTCGGAGGTCATGGTACGCAGACCTAGATCAGCTGATCGTCGGGGTTCCTTGGCAGCTACCAATGCAGCCAGATCTTCTGTCGCAGGGGCCGATATTCCACCAGAACTTAGAGGCCCTGCGTTTGACGGCTTGGCCGTTGAATCTTGGATTCTGACCCAGGCCGGTTTTTCTCAGAAGTAGCCTCAACTATGGTTAATGCTCGAAAGACAGCTTCAGCACGCATTTACCACCACACCTGGAAAGTCTTTCTCTCATGGTGCAGGAAGAAGGGTCTTCCTCCTCTTCGGTTTTCCATTCCTAATGTCCTAGCTTTTCTCCAATCTGGTCTAGACTCAGGTCTCGCTCCAAGTACCCTTAGGAGGCAAATATCCGCCTTATCTGTTCTTTTCCAGCGCAGGATCGCTACCAATCTGCAAGTAAAAACTTTTTTGCAGGGAGTCTCTCATATAGTCCCTCCTTACAAAGCTCCGATAGAAGCTTGGGACCTTAATTTGGTCTTGAGTGTTCTTCAGGAACCTCCATTTGAGCCCCTCCAAGACGTTCCTTTAAGGTACCTTTCTTGGAAGGTTTTGTTTCTGGTAGCTATAACATCCATTAGGCGGGTATCGGAGTTAGCGGCCTTGTCCTGTCAGGCGCCGTTTCTACTATTTCATCAGGATAAGGTGGTGCTGAGACCAGCACCTTCCTTTTTGACAAAAGTAGTCTCCTCATTCCACATTAATGAGGACATTGTCTTGCCTTCTTTTTGTCCTGCGCCTACACACCGGGTGGAAAAAGCTCTCCATACTCTAGATTTGGTGAGAGCTCTGAGAAGATACGTTTCTCGGACCGCTTCTTTTCGAAAGACGGATGTTCTGTTCGTTCTTCCTGCGGGTCATAAAAAGGGACTCGCAGCCTCTAGATCGACCTTAGCCAGATGGATAAGAACCACTATTCAGTAGGCCTACCGTATCAAGGGTGCAGCCATCCCGGCTGGGATCAGGGCACACTCTACTCGGGCGGTAGGGGCTTCCTGGGCGCTTCGGCACCAAGCTTCAGCAGAGCAGGTTTGCAAAGCGGCCACTTGGTCCAGCCTGCACACTTTCTCTAAACATTATAATATCCACACTCAGGCCTCTGCTGATGCAAGTTTGGGAAGGAAAATTCTTCAGGCTGCGGTATCACACCTATAGGCGGTAAGTGCCTAGGGGTTTTCTTCCAGTGAGTCTTCTTCCCACCCTGGGACTGCTTTGGGACATCCCACAGTCCTGTGTCCCCCAATGAGACGATGGAGAAACAGGGATTTTTGTGTTACTCACCGTAAAATCCTTTTCTCCGAGTCGTTCATTGGGGGACACAGCTCCCTCCCTATTCATTTTATTTGTCTATGGAGTTGTTCAGACTATAGTATTATTCTAGACATGTTGTCTTTGCTCTAATGCTGTTTTGTTTTCTCTATCTCCTACTGCTTGTGCACCAAACTGGAGCTGTCAGGGCCAGTGTCAAGGTGTATACTATGGAGGAGGAGCTAACTTTTTTTTTTTTATACCTACTTAGTGTCAGCCTCCTGGCGGCAGTAGCATACACCCACAGTCCTGTGTCCCCCAATGAACGACTCGGAGAAAAGGATTTTACGGTGAGTAACACAAAAATCCCTGTTTTACGGTAAGCAACCAAAAGTCCTGTTTTGTTTCAGCTTGGAATGGCTATGGAATGGCTGAGGATTGGCATTCTCTGTGTATACTGATGCACAGTGGAGGCAAATGACGCATTGATGTAGGGTAAAGCATGGACCCATGAAGCTCTGGATGTGCGTTGCCCAGTTTGCTGTAGATTTACGGTGTAATAAAATTATTGTTCCTCCAACAGAGGCACCTTCTGAAACTAGTTGGTCTGCAGGTGTCAAGGCATGCTGGGGGTTATAGTTTTACAAATTTTGGAGTATTATAGGTTACTCTCTCCCCGTCTGCACAAAGTAAGATGTGCTCTATTACAATGTGATCATTTACCTGTCTTCTCTACTTACACAGGAACGGTTTGTGCAAGAACAAGCGGTACTGCAAAGATGTATCCGAGCTCAAGGATGACTTGCATGATATGATGGAGCGATTGCTGCAAAGGGCCAGTAAACAAAGCGACTCTTCCGTAGCCTTGTATTGTTTCAGGTAAGATGAGAACACAATTTGCCTGGACTCTGTTGCTGCTGCCGGCAGACAGATTGATAGTGATGGAATGGAGTGTGCTACCTATTGAATGTTCTGGATGATGGAACGACGGAGTGTGGCTTGTGATTGTATAGTAGGCAGTACATTAGATTCAATTTTAATGGATCATTTGCTTCCTTAACAGCGCATCACTGTACCTGTTCAAGGTATTGAAAGGGGCCAGTACCGAGCAACCAGAGGTGGAAAAGAAGAAGGGCAAGAAGACAGAGCCATGTGCTCAGGTACTAGTGTCCTCGCTCAAAACTGGGTGTAATCAATGGCAAGAGTCACTGCACCAGTTTACCTTTTTATAACTTGTTTTATTGAAGATTATACAGTAAAATAAGGTTACATCATAGAACAAAGGAACAAACAATATTTCATATTGCTCATTAATACTGTGTGACGAAGTTAACCTTGTCCTTAACATACCATGGGTCTAAAATCTTAACCAAAACCATAAGACACACATGTCAGGCACCAAATATCACATCCTTTATCACGAGAGTATACTCCTCATCGCCTGGGCACTAAGGGAAATACAACCAAGGCTTCTATACGTTATCACAGTTTTAGGACAGTGTCTATTTTTCTATACCACCCTCTCATAGGAAGCTGCAGTGTTTACCATATTGACCCAGTGTGAAATCTGTGGGGTCTTGTAGTCATCCATCTCATGGCTGTAGCCTTGCAAGCTAAAAGTTAAGTTTTCCTGAGAAGAGTGTGGTGTTAGTGAGGCCGGGTCTCCTCATCTGTTATTCCTAATGTACACACCTTAGGGCAGAGTAATATAGAGTAATACATACACCTTAGGGCAGAGTAATATAGAGTAATACATACACCTTAGGGCAGAGTAATATAGAGTAATACATACACCTTAGGGCAGAGTAATATAGAGTAATACATACACCTTAGGGCAGAGTAATATAGAGTAATACATACACCTTAGGGCAGAGGGTATGATGGCGATGAGGATAGCTGTGACCGCTTTCCAACAGTCTGCAATAGGAGGGTGATACCACATCAGGTGTATAAAATCTGCGTCCTTTTCCTCACACCTATGGCAATCTGCAGTGGTAGATCTTCCCATTTAATATAACCTGCTAGGTGGCAGGTAGCACTGATGAACTATATACATTTGGACTATCTTGTTATTAGTTTCTGGTGAAACATTGTGGGGAGGTCAAGACCTTTCTCCTGCCTTCCTCTGATAGGGAGAGTATTGCTGTCCTCCATTTGGCCTCTGCCAACAATGGCGATGTGGATCATCTACTGCTTAGTAATTGGGTGTATAAAAAGGAGATAACTTGCCTTGGGTTCCTGGCTCCTTGGAATACCTATCAGGGGGTATTGGGATATGAGAGACTTTCCAATATCTGGGAACTGGGTCTTTAAAGCATGCCTCAGTTGCAGATATCTAAAAAGTGTGTTTGGTAACTTGATAGAGCTGTTGATATTGACCAAAGGAAGCTGCACCAGTGCCTTAGCCCCCTAAGCTGGGCATCTTGGGAAAGTAGTGTGCCAGTTTACTAAAGGTGTAGTAAATATCAAGTCGACAGCCTGTAATTTAGTTAAATGTTCACTGGGATGTGAGATAAAATGTAAAAGGAGCACTAAACCTAGAAATGAATGAGCAAACTTCGCAACGAATATAGATGCTATCAATTTTTTTTTTTTTTACATGATTCTAAACCAGTCAGTCCTGTAGAAATCCTGAAGAGTAGAGGGGGTATCTCTCCTGATGATCGCTTCTAACTTTGATGGAAAGCTGAAGTCAAACCCCTTTAATAAGGAGGGAATGACTTGCCAATTTATTGTGTTCTGCACTCGGGGGAACAGTAGGAGGAGTAACCTGCTGCAGGCATTTGTTTGCTATAAGCTGTCTTTTCAGCTAAACCATGTGAAAGATTGTATACTAGGTTGTATGCAGCTTCACCGCAGGTTTGGGTAACCTTGCCGCTAGGTATAGTGTCCCCCTTTATTTCACTGTCTATTTATTTTGTTGTGAAGGGTGCATATTTTCTTTGTTTAGAGGATGGCATCTCTTTAAACCTTTAATAATGCCTTATTAATGAATGTGTGGAATAGGGGAGTATTTCAGGGGCTCATCAATGACACTGCAGTATTCTAGTCTGCCTTAATAAGAAGGATGTTTATTCACCATAAAAGCTCGGCCTTCTCAGCCTAATGAATTGTGACTGAAGCACTCCCGGGCATTGCCTCACATACTCTAATATTCTCATTGCTCTTCTCTTCCCCAGGCTGTCTGTCTGGGCTACCTGGATCTTGAAAGAGTCACCTCCCTCTATAAAGAAGCTTTGCAGGGGTTCATGACCAAGAGAAATAGCCCTCTGACCTCTGCAATGTTTGTAGATCTGTTCAGTCGCTTTCCTGTGAGTACTTGCAGATTCCGGGTAGAATTGCAGTATATTATGATTTCTTGTCAGTCTTATACAGTACATGTACTATATTAGAATTATAAGATAATGATCATTCCTGTAGTCTTTGATGGGCTGTGCTGCATTTATCATGCTTATCTTGCCATGTCAATCTGTCTTGGCCATCTTCTGCCTGGTCCTCCAGAGTTGGAACCATTCATGGTGATCAGCTCACTACCCTGGTGTATAGAGGGTGGTCCTTAAACATATTTTCAGTTGTTTGCTATTAATACTGGAAAACTTGTTTGTTTGTTTTTCTTCATGATGTATCTGTTTTTCCTGTTAGTTTATTTGCAAGCCACTCTTGGGCATCATAATGAAGTCCGTTAAAGATGGCGCCCGGCAGCATCAGCAGGTAAGCATATTTTTGGAGACCAATTTTTCTTTTAAATTTACAATATGCCCTGTCATGTAGGACACTTTAGTGGCCTAACAGTGTTTTCTGCACAGGTTTTTACAACGAGACTGCAAAGTGAAGATTTCCGACCCTGTTTTATAGTGACACATAAGAGGAATTATGCAAAATTTCCAGTTTCATTTGTGATAACTCTTAGTTATTACTCTGCTGAGGTTTTAGTGTTAGAAGTTACAGGAGCAAAGCTGCTGTGCTGTGACCCATAATAACAATTCCGGTTTCGATGGCTGACAGGATCAGTGTTGTCTTAGGGATGTTATGGAAATGACTAATTACATCAATGGCTGCAGGTTAGCCTTAAAGGGGTATTCCCATCTCCAAGATCCTATTCCAAATGTAGTAGGTGTAATAAAAATAAAATTAGTGAATATCTCCAATTATAAATGATGAATAGTTTTTTCTTTATTCTCTATGTCTCTTTCCTCATGTGCATGACCTTGAGTATCCATGGCTACGACCACTGATGAACTGACAGCTAGTTGTTAGCAACCATAACCATGGATACCTAAGGTCCTGCAATGCCTGCACATGAGGAAAGAGACGTAGAGAATCAGAAAAAACTAAACTACATTTCTAATTGGAGGTATTTGCTAATATTATTATCACACCTACTGCATCTTGGGGTAGGATCTTGGAGATGGGAATACCCTTTTTAAATTACGGTAAATATTGGCAATAACGTGTATACTGTCTTAACGCGCTTTGAAGTAAATGGTAATTTGGATATGCACACAAATAGAAATATGAGGCATCGAAGCATAATATTGGTAGGTGTTGTAATTTAGCAGCTGATACTTAGTATTCTGTTGGTAGATTCATAGAGCTTCTTTCTCCTGGTCTGACCCCGAGGTGCAGAGAGAAGCTGCTGCACACAACAATAATTGTGCAGGTTTACTATATGAAATGAAAGTCTGTTGTCACGGTCTGCAATTGTCACCCTGTCATGGCTCACATCAGGGCCGGACTGGCCATTTGGCAATTCTGGCAAATGCCAGAAGAGCCTGTCTGGTTGTGGGCTGCCTTGTCTCCTACATTGTTAACAGAATTAGTGTTCTCAAGACACCCATACTGCTAAGAATTGTGAAGGAGCACAAAGTCGCTGACCCCATCACTTACCCCAGCAGGTCACGGGTATCATTAGTATATTGGTCTTGTAGTAAATCTTACTTTCCACCATCCAGGGGAATATTCGTAATATATTACATCTGGTGCTTGGGGATGGGGACAGCATGGGCCTGTGTGATTTCAAATGCCAGGGCTGAATTTCAGCCCCAGTCCGTACCTGGCTCCCATGTATTTCCCATGTGGTTGGGCGGTCATGTGATCACATGTATGTGATTTACATATTTCTTACTAGGCTAAACTTCTGTCCATTTTTGATGTATAAATGGATAAATCCATCTTACACAAGCTGGCTGTGCTGTTTGCGGTAGGTGTAATTTGTAGACCACAGGTGGAAGTTATTCCTGAGACTTTGTATAAGCTGCAGCCGCACTACATTCCTTCCCCTAAAATTTCCATAGATGGCTTCCTGTGTGTTCTGCAGCGGTATCCGCGCTGCTAGTGTGTTCTCTCTATGCAAATAGGGCAATCTTGTGTTCTCATTCAATGCCTAATAATAAGTCACTGCTTTTTCATTTTGTTTGGGGTAAACGTCCGACCTTAAACCGATACCTTTTAACCATAGGCACAAGCATGCAGCCTTCTTCTAAAAGCCCTGCAGAACCCCAGTCTAAAGCAGACCCTATTGCCTTCAGAGAGGCAAGATCTCATCAAAGAGGGACTGACTCAGGTTACAGAGGTAAGGTATTTTAAAATACAAGGCTGTCGTTTATGTATTCTGTAACAGTGTGTGTTCACTTGTAAATGTGTACTGAGAGAGACTTGTCAGTCACTGTCATCGGGTGGGGAGAAGCTGCCGGGAACCCGCTTATATGACCATGTCACGGCTCGGTCCCCGGCAGATATTAAAAGTATGTTTATCTCTGGAACGCCACAGCGTGATCGTACAGCCAGGGGTTGATACATTCTGCCCACAGCTGGGGCAACATGTACCACCTGCTAGGTTCCTTTTAACACCTCAGGTGCCAGGTTGGGCAATTAAAAAAAGCCAGTAGGATTCACGATTAATTAGTTTTTTTTAGTCTATTTAGAGGATGATTAGGTATCTGTTCGAATATAATAACAGCAAGGGCATACAAAAGGTAAAAAGTCACCCAAAATTCTATTGGTAATTTAACCCCTCCATGACCTGGCCATTTTTTGCAATTCTGACCAATGTCCCTTTGAGGTAATAACTCAAGAACGCTTCAACGGATACTAGCGATTGAGATCATTTTTTGTTTTTTTTTCGTGACATATTGAGCTTCATGTTAGTAGTAAATTTAGGTTGATAATTTTTGTTTATTTTATTTGTGAAAAAAACCATAATTTGTCAAAAATGTTAAAAAATTTTCAAATTTTGAGATTTTATTCTGTTAAACCAGAGAGTTATGTGACACAAAATAGTTAATAAATAACATTTCCCACATGTCTACTTTACATCAGCACAATTGTGGAAAAAAATTTTTTTTTTGCTAGGGAGTTATAAGGGTTAAAATTTGGCCAGCGATTTCTCATTTTTACAACAAAATTTACAAAACCTTTTTTTTTATGGACCACCTCACATTTGAAGTCAGTTTGGGGGGTCTATATGGCTGAAAATACCCAAAAGTGACACTATTCTAAAAACTGCACCCTTCAAGGTGCTCAAAACTACATTCAAGAAGTTTAGAAGTTTATTAACCCTTCAGGTGGTTTCACAGCAGCAGAAGCAATATGGAAGGAAAAAATGAACATTTAACTTTAGTCACAAAAATGAACTTTTAGCAACATTTTTTTTTTTTTTCCCCAAGGGTTAAAGGAGAAACTGGACACCAAAAGTTATTGTACAATTTGTTCTGAGTACGCCGATACCCCACATGTTTGGGCGCATGACAGGGCTCGGAACGAAAGGAGCGCCATTTGACTTTTTGAATGAAAAATTGGCTCCAATCTATAGCGGACACCATGTCGAGTTTGGAGAGCCCCCGTGTGCCTAAACATTGGAGCTCCCCAACAAGTGAACCCATTTTCGAAACTAGACCCCCACCCCAAGGAGCTTATTTAGATGCATAGTAAGCACTTTCAACCCCCAGGTGCTTCACAAATTGATCCGTAAAAATAAAAAAGTACTTTTTTTTTTCACAAAATTCTTTTAGCCTCAATTTTTTTTTTTGTTTTCACATGGGTAAGGCTACGTTCACATTGGCGTTCCGCCAATGTGCGTCGCTGTTGCGCCGGCGACGCGCCCCTATGTTTAACATAGGGGACGCGTGCGTTTTTTGGGTGGCGTTTTTTGACACTTGCGTCGTTTACGACGCTAGCGTCGGACGCAAGAAAATGCAACAAGTTGCATTTTCTGTGCGTCCGATTCTCGTCAAAAAAACGACGCACGCGTCGCAAAACGCGCGCGTTTTTGCGTGCGTTTGTGCGCGTTTTTTCGTGCGTCGCGCGTTGCATCGCCGACGCAGGGCGGCGCAACGCTAGTGTGAACGTAGCCTAACAGGATAAAATGGATATTAAAGTTTGTTGGGCAGTTTCTCCTGAGTACACCGATGCCTCACATGTGGGGGTAAACCACTGTTTGGGCACACAGCAAGGCTCGGAAGGGAAGGAGCGCCATTTGACTTTTTGAATGAAAAATTAGCTCCAATCGTTAGCGGACACCATGTCGCGTTTGGAGAGCCCCTGTGTGCCTAAACATTGGAGTTCCCCCACAAGTGACCCCATTTTGGAAACTAGACCACCCAAGGAGCTTATTTAGATGCATAGTGAGCACTTTGAACCCCCAAGTGCTTCACAGAAGTTTATAACACAGAGCCATGAAAATAAAATATCATTTTTCTTCCCTCAAAAATTATTTTTTAGCCCGCAATTTTTTATTTTCACAAGGGTAACAGAAATTGGACCCCAAAAGTTGACCATTTTGTCCTGAGTATGCTGATACCCCATATGTGGGAGTAAACAACCGTTTGGACGCATGTCAGAGCTCGGAAGGGAAGTAGTGATGTTTTGGAATGTAGACTTTGATGGAATGGTCTGCTGGCGTCATGTTATGTTTGCAGAGCCCCTGATGTGCCTAAACAGTAGAAACCCCCCACAATTGACCCCATTTTGGAAACTAGAGCCCCCAAGGAACTTAACTAGATGTTAAGTGAGCACTTTGAACCCCCAAGTGCTTATCAGAAGTTTATAACGCAGAGCCGTGAAAATAAAAAATCATTTTTTTTCCTCAAATGATTTTTTTTTTAGCCCGCAATTTTTTATTTTCACAAGGGTAACAGGAATAATTGGACCGAAAAGTTGTTTTCCAGTTTGTCCTGAGTACGCTGATATCCCATATGTGGGGGTAAACCACTGTTTGGGCACACGTCGGGGCTCGGAAGGGAAGTAGTGACCTTTTGAAATGCAGACTTTGATGGAATGGTCTGCAGGTGTCACGTTGCGTTTGCAGAGCCCCTGATATACCTAAACAGTAGAAACCCATATACCTAAACAGTAGAAACCCACTACAAGTGACCCCATTTTGGAAACTAGACCCCTCAAGGAACTTACCTAGATGTGTGGTGAGCACTTTGAAGCCCCAAGTGCTTCACAGAATTTTATAACGCAGAGCCGTGAAAATAAAAAATCATTTTTTATCCCACAAAAATAATTTTTTAGCCCCCATTTTTTTTATTTTTCCAAGGGTAACAGAAGACATTAGACCCCCAAAGTTGTTGTGCAATTTTTCCTGAGTACGCTTATGCTCCATATGTTTGGGTAAACCACTATTTGGGCGCACGTAGAGGCTCGGAAGGGAGGGAGCACCATTTGACTTTTTGAATGCAAGATTGGCTGGAATCAATGGTGGCGCCATGTCGCGATTGGAGACCCTCTGCTGTGCCTAAACAGTGGAAATCCCCCAATTCTAACTCCAGCACGAACCCCAACACACCCCTAACCCTAATCCCAACTCTAACCATAACCGTAATCACAACCCTAACCCTGCGAATTCGTGTGTGGATTTTTCCACACCGTTTTTGAAAAATTTAGCAGGTAAAACGCACTGCGTTTTACTTGCAGATTTACAGCGGATTTCCAGTGTTTTTTGTGCGTATTTCACCTGCGGATTCCTATTGAGGAACAGGTGTAAAACGCTGCGGAATTCGCACAAAGAATTGACATGCTGTCGAACATACAATGCAGCGTTTCTGCACTGTATTTTCCGCACCATGGGCACAGCGAATTTGGTTTTCCATAGGTTTACATGGTACTGTAAACGTGATGGAAAACTGCCACGAATCCGCAGCGGCCAATCCCTGCACCTTGTGCACATAGCCTAATTCTAACCCTAATTGCAACCCTAAGCCTAATTCTAACCCTAATTGCAACCCTAATTCTAACCCTAACGGTAAAACAAATATAAAAATATTTTCTTTATTTCATTAATTTCTCTACCTATGGGGGAGATAAGGGGGGAGGGCTTTATTTACAAATTTTTTTTTATTTTGATCACTGTGATAGGTTCTATCACAATGATCAAAATGTGCCTGGAATGAATCTGCCGGACGGCAGATTCGGCGGGTGCACTGCACATGCGCCCGCCATTTTAGGAGATGGCGGCGCCCATCGCTGAAGACAGGCTGACACCAGGAGGGACACCGGGACTCGGTAAGTATGTGGGGGCGGAGGGGAGGCCGGAGGCAGGTGGAGGGAATAGGAGGGCAGCGGAGGACGGACGGGAGGAAAGACTGACAGCGGCGGCAGATCGCCGCTGTCAAGCAGGGGCAGATCACGGTCTCCAGCCATGGCCGATGATATTGCAGCATCGGCCATGGCTGGATTGTAATATTTCACCAAGTTTCATAAGGGAAATATTACAAATTGCTCTGATTGGCACTTTCAACAGCCAATCAGAGCGATCGTAGCCACGTGGGGGCAATCCCCCCCCCCCCCCCCCCGGGCTGAAGTACTACTCCTCCTATCCCTGCAGGTCTGGTGAAATTTTAGTTAACTCTTTCACCCGATCTGCAGGAACACGATCCTGCCATGACGCCACATAGGCGTCACAGGTCGGATTGGCACGGACTTTCATGACTCCTACGTGGCGTCACAGGTCAGGAAGGGGTTAATGTATATACAGCAAAGATGATCTTAAAACATAACCTTTTAATTAAACCAAATAAAACCCCAATTGGGTATTAGATTAGGTAAAGGTGGACAATACATTTAACCTACATGGTTTCACGCAGATGTAACATGTAAAGTGCCCAATAGTTTGGGGCAAGTATAAGACTGGTAGCAAGATACATAAGTGGCCATGCAGTGGCACTATGCAAAAAAAAAATTATATATATATATTATGTACACCTCAGTCATACACAGGACAAGAGCTCCCTCCATTTTTTTATTTGCACTGGTTACGTCGTATCTGAAACCGTGTATATGTATTGTCTGCTTTTAACTGATCAAATACCTAATTGGGGTTTATATTTGATTTAATTAAAGGTTATGTTTTAAGGTACTCTTTGCTGTATACACATCTGTTCTAATATAGTCATGGAACTATTCTTTTTTTTCCCCCATGTCTGCTCCACACGAAAGAGGGGATCTGCTCATCAAGGACTTGAACCTTCTTTGTAAAAGGGCAGAGCATCTCCCCGGTATCGGTTGGTTTCCTGTCCCTGAGGGAATCTATATCTCAAGAATCCGTTGTGGAAAGAAACGGAAGAACACTTATCTAGGCCCGGTTACCAGGAAAAACAGCTCCTTGCTTGTAGTGCTGATGTCAAGTCTTGGAAGCGCCGCCGCAGGTCCATGCTGAATTGAGCAGCATAGACTTTCCGTGCGTAGTACCTGCGCGCTAGTGACTTCTGACCCGAAAGTGGTAACCTCACTTCCGCAGGGTCTGGAGGAGGCATCCACATGAGTAGAGATGCTGTTGTCCGGTCCCTCATTGGAAAGTGGGCTTTGAACATCAAAGAGTTTGCTCCTGCTCTACATTTCCCTGTGGTTGTGGAGTAGCAGCCACAATGGCAGTGCCGTAGTAAGTGCAGCAGTGGCAGTCGTACAAGTGACAGAGGAAATGACAGTAAGGCCAGCCAGAGGAGCAGAGTGGATCATAGATCACTGACTCAAGGGGAGAACAGTCGTGTAATTTGATCCAGCCTCAAAATCCGATACTCATACTTAACGACTGAGTGGTGAGTGATCATGAAAGTTCACCATGGTAATTGGGTACTTTTTTTCTTTTTTCTTTTTTTTTTTTTACTAGGAAAGGTGTAAGATATGTAGCACAAAGCTTAAAAGTAAATAATGTTCACTTTGCGGGGAAACGTTACTCCTCTCATGGCAGTAGAAACTCTGCTCAGAATGTATCTAGAAGACTATTTGTGAGCAATCCCCGAATTTCACCATGGATTTAAAATTGACTATTAGGGCTGAAGTTAAAGACTTCCCTAAGATCATAATCCATAAAGAAAGAGGAAGAAGAAAACCGGAATGTTCCTATCTGATTCAGATGGATCAGTAAGGTCAGAAGGTGAATGTGCAGTAGTAGAGCACGGTACACCTGGCAGGAGGTGCACAAGTAGGAGCCCAATCTGTAGTGTAATATCTATAAAGAACTTGGCACTCAATTGATGTAGAAAAAAAACACGTCACCTCCAACCCCTATAAATTGCTGTGCATTATACCTCAGGATGGGAATGTTTAATTTTTTTGCTCTACCAAATGGGTAGAGCCAAATCAGAAGGCAGGTGGGTGCTCGCAAGTCTAGTGAGCACAGCCAAACAGGAAAAATTGAGAGGATAGCGGCACACCACTGATGAAAAACTGGAAAAAACTTTATTCAGGAATAGCAAGCCATATTAAAAACATGAAAAGCCTAGGCTTTTTTCCATTTTTTCTTCAGTGGTGTGCCACTATACTCTCAATTTTTAAATATTGCAATATGATCTTGAAGCTGGGAAAATACCCCTTTTAAGGAAAGTTAAATGGTGCCATATTTTTCTTCAAGATGTGCATTTATTTTTTGCTCGCCTATCTGCACGTACGTGTGTATGTAAGTTGCCTAGCCTTTCTTTGTGTCAGCTCTAATGACATCAGATTTGAGATTCCTGCCCAGCACAGTATTCTTAAAAATTTCTAAGGCAAGCTCTTCCCTTCCATTGGGCTGCTTACGTGCCCACTGCAAGAAGTGTCGTCTGCTCAGCTCACAAGTGTCTGGCTGGAATGCAGAGAGGATTTCCTTCACTGATTCAGAACGCAATCTTCGCTGGGTGGTGGTGACATACTAAAGTGAGCGGAACACTAATTGAAAGTGGATAACGAGAACGCTGAGAACACTTTTCCTGGCCCCTTGTAATAATGACAGGCTCCATAGGCTGAACATGGATGTGTAGTTTGCCCTATCCTACAACCACTTTGCACAATAGCTCTCATTCCACATTTTCACAATTTTTGTGTCAACTGGTACAAAATCAGAATCATAGACCAGTTAAAAAAAAATTCCATTTCATTCTGCGGTATGTAGATTTTTTTTTGTGTGGAATTCATTGTGGACTCTTTGCAATGCATACTCTAAAGTTCTCAAAATCCAATATAGTACAGGTAGATTTTATTGCGAAACTGCTGCAGACGAAAATCAGCATGAAATTTGCACACATCTGCATAAGAGTGTGTTCACACTGATTTTTTTTTCTTCTTTTTTTAATGGGGAGCAAAAACCTAGCGGAAACTCCCAATCCTCCTAAAAACAACTCCTTAAAGACTTTGAGATTCCATGTGAAAGACTCGGTATGCACATGCCCTTATTGGCAAGGCTGTGGAGTCTGGGTCCATTTTGGTGGCATCGATATAAATTGGACCGATGCCCACTCCTAAAATACCGTATATAATAAATTGGGTACAGTAGTGTAGTCGAAGATGTGCTGTAAATGTTTTCATAAGAATTTGGGAAAGTTATGAAATATCTCATAAATGTATCTCGGCTTTTAGGGGAGATGAATCTGTGCTGCACTTTATGTACATGCTAAGTAGTAAGACAGTGCTGTGGGGTCGGAGGTTTAGGTGAGATGAATCTGTGCTGCACTTTATGTACATGCTCAGTAGTGAGATAGTGCTGTGGGGTCGGAGGTGAGATGAATCTGTGCTGCACTTTATGTACATGCTCAGTAGTGAGACAGTGCTGGAGAGTCGGAGGTTTAGGTGAGATGAATCTGTGCTGCACTTTATGTACATGCTCAGTAGTGAGACAGTGCTGGAGAGTCGGAGGTTTAGGTGAGATGAATCTGTGCTGCACTATATGTACATGCTCAGTAGTGACCAGTGCTGGAGAGTCGGAGGTTTAGGTGAGATGAATCTGTGCTGCACTTTATGTACATGCTCAGTAGTGACAGTGCTGGGGAGTCGGAGGTTTAGGTGAGATGAATCTGTGCTGCACTTTATGCACATGCTCAGTAGTGAGATAGTGCTGTGGGGTCGGAGGTTTAGCTGAGATGAATCTGTGCTGCACTTTATGTACATGCTCAGTAGTGAGATAGTGCTGTGGGGTCGGAGGTTTAGCTGAGATGAATCTGTGCTGCACTTTATGTACATGCTCAGTAGTGACCAGTGCTGGGAGTCGGAGGTTTAGGTGAGATGAATCTGTGTTGCACTTTATGTACATGCTCAGTAGTGACCAGGGCTGGGGAGTCGGAGTCAGGGACATTGAAGAGTCAGTCATTGGTTTTGGCTTACAGACTCAACATTCCTGCTTATAGGGAAACCTATATAGAATCACTTGTGGGCCATAACATGAATCTTTCATGGTTTTCTTAGATCTGTCGATTTATTCAGTTTTAACTCCTTTCTGACTGGGCCATTTTGCACTTTTCCCCTTGTCCCCTACTAAGAGCCATAATTTTTTTTTTTTTTTTTTTTTTTTTTAAATTTACCGATCACATAACCATATGAGTGCTTGATTTTTGTGCGTCTAGTGATCAGTGCTCTGAAACGGTGACAAAAATGCATTTCTGCCTTTTGGGTTTTGTTTTTGTGTTTGCCGGCAAAAATTACCTTGCATCGTGCATTTGTAGTTCAGTGAGACTACGGCAATACCAAATTTGAAAAACGTGTAAGAAAACAAAACAAAAAAACGTGATGCTATTGTCTGAGACCCACAATGTATTCTTTTATGCACCTGCTTTTGCTTGGCATGTTGACGTTTTTATTGGTATCGTTTTTAAGTAGGTATGAGATTTTTACATGCCTCTGTATAGAAGTGGGGACTGTGTGATGTCTAATTTGACCTATGGTGGCACTGAATTAAAATTGAATACAGACTGCAAGGATTCCCCACAGATTCTAGCTGGTTGCATATGGTACCACCATGGGGGGACACTTTGTAAATTCCACCATAGCTGACAAAATCTTTTTATGACGTTAAATATTTAATGTTATTTGATGCTATGATCTTCACATTAAATTATAATGATGTCCTCTTTCTGCAGACACTACAGACCATTGGGGAGATTAAAGTGAAAGTTGACCAAGAGAAGCTCATAAAATGCTTTGAGTTGCTGAATTTTCTTATTAAAATCATAACCCAACAGGTATGTATGAATGGAAGACAACTGTTTTCCCTCCATTTCTTGCACAAATAACACACACGCCTCCTATTTATGAATGTAAATTAGAAATACAAACTTTCTGAATACTAACACATGGCTAGCTGTGTCTTCAAGCGGTTAAGTTTGCACTATGCTGTTTAGAAGTCTTGATTCCCATGAGAACTGTCCACTATAAGTTAAAAGAAACTTTTTCCTGGTGGTGGTGAACCACCCCGCCCGTATGTAGCCGAGATACTAAAAACACTTATCATGAGTATCTTGTGCAACCGGTTTCTCTATCTTTACCTTTTTGTCGTCGATGCTAAAATTTTAGGCATCTCTAAGCAGAAATGGGTTTCTCAGGAGTGTGCCTGTCCTGATTTGATGAGCTCTGCCTGCGCTCTGCTTGGGTAGTTCCTTCTGCTTATCCTTGGCAGGCCTTTGAGAAGTCTGTGGCTGGTACTGAATTTTCTAACTGGATTGTATGAATAGAATTAGATTTTTGGAATCTCTACTTCTGTTTTATGGTTAACCAAAGAAAGTTTGTCATAAATAAATTGCACTTCGTATAGGACAATAAACCCAACAAAGAAAAGGAAGTAAAGAGCGAACTAACACATGCAAGAAAAAATGTATATTCTATAGAAAGAATAAATTACAAAAATAGTTTAAAAATGAGGAGTTATGGAATGTTACATGACCCAGGAACACATAGGGTCTACACGCATAATACATATTAAACAAGTGTCCGAGAAGGGAAAACTGTTGGCACTCATGAAAAAACAGAGGATAACAATGTATTGCAAGCGATATGGTATAGTACAAGAGTAAAATAATCAAGCAGTTAGGAGACCAGTAATGGTGGTATCCATAAAGGGCTACATGGAGAATGCTAAATATCACAAGAGATAATCCTAAACAGAGTAAAGGCACTGTAGTAGAAACCTAACCAGCCCACCAGATTTCAGTTGTAATGTACACTGTTAGAAGACCCATAAGCATATAAAGGCAAAGTGCATCGTTGCTGGAAACGAGGTGCAGCAAACCCTTACTTGTCTCCTAACTGCTTGACTATTTTATTCTTGTACAGTACTATACCATATTGCTTGCAATACATAATCCTCCGTTTTTTTTCTTGATTGCCATCAGTTTTCCCATCTTGGACACTTGTTTAATATGTATTATGCCTGTAATAATAATAATAATCTTTATTTTTATATAGCGCTAACATATTACGCAGCGCTTTACAGTTTGCACACATTATCATCGCTGTCCCCGATGGGGCTCACAATCTTAATTCCCTATCAGTATGTCTTTGGAATGTGGGAGGAAACCGGAGTGCCCGGAGGAAACCCACGCAAACACGGAGAGAACATACAAACTCTTTGCAGATGTTGTCCAAGGTGGGATTAGAACTCAGGACTCCAGCGCTGCAAGGCTGCTGTGCTATCCACTGCGCCACCGTGCTGCCCTGTAAGACCCTGTGTGTTCCTGGTCATGTTAGATTTCATGACTTTTCTCCTAATTTTTCAACTATTTTTTTTTTTTTGTAATTCTTTCAATAAAATATGTTTTTTCTATTGCATGTGTTCACTCTATACTTCCGTTTCTTTGTTGGGTTTATTTTCTGTTTTATGGGGTTATGTTTTAACAACTTGAAAAGAGTTGTCCGGTTAAAACAAGTTGTGACCAATCTGCAGGATAGGAAATAAATTGCCGATCGATTAGTGTCCAACGGCTGGGATCCGCACTGATGGGCAGAATGGGGAATTTGTATCCCCTTCGGAATTTTTTTTTATTATTACAAAATGGAGCGGTAAGTGAGACACCTGACTGCTGCTCTACTTGTTCTTTATGGGGTTGCTGGAATTAGCCAAACGCAGCGCTCAGCAATCTATAGGGAACAAATGGACCAGCAGTCAAACATGCACAATGACGCATCATTCTAAAGCTACGTTCACAATAGCGTCTTTAAGCGCAGCGTCGTCGACGCAACCCAAAACGCATGTCTAACCGCATACACAACGCAGCGTTTTTTGACGCATGCGTTTTCCTAAAATGTTATTATGCTTGTCACAATTGACGATAAAAAACGCCCAAAAAAGTGTCTAGACACTATAAAGAGAAAGACCACCAATGGAATTTGTGTATATATACCCTTGCAGAGATGAATTCCTCCCATTTTGCTTGTGTTTCCAGCATCAAGATGGAGCGTCCCATGGAGAGTATCTACATGAATATGAAGTTGGATTTTGCCTTGGCTATAATGCTTATGCTCTTGTCACTGTCTAGACACTTCATCACTTGTTTTATACTCAAAAGGCGTATGCGTCGAACAACGCGGGTCAACGCAGGCATCTGCACTCTATGCGTTTTACATAGACAATAATGTGTTTTTTTGGCGCACTTACGACGCAAGTGCGTTGCATGCGTTGTTTACCGCAAATTTGGCGCAGGAAAAATGCAACATGTAGCGTCGGCCATGCCCTGTCTGGTGCGCCCAAATGATGCATGCGCCGTACAGCGCTTGACAACGCATACCGGCGCATGTCCATGTGCCCCCCATGTTAAAGATAGGGGCGCATGACGCATGCGTCGTTATCCGTCAACGACGCTGTGCCCAAAGACGCTAATGTGAACGTAGCCTTACTGGGATGAAAGTTCTCCGCTTTGCTAATCAGTGCGGGTCTTGGCAGTCGGACCCTGACCAGTCAATAAGTTAATACGTGTCCTGTTGATAGGTGATAGCTCTCAACCATTTAAAACCACTTCACAGCATTGGACATGTTTTCTGAGTACTTCCTGTAAATGGATTTACCATTACGTCCGGGTGATCATGCGGACACAGTATCAGCACAACAGGAGCTTGACTTTACTGACAACACAGTTCCTGTAGCAACAGCCCATCTCTGGATGTTTAACCCTCTAGATGTCAGTCAATGGCGATTTCTCATCCTATCGCCCTTCACCCAACCCCCAGCCAACATGATCGTGAGGTGCTGTGGTTTACATGGCATTGATAAGGTTTGGGGGCCTTTTAGGTCCTGCTATAAGAAGAGTCTAATAGGCCTCCTATACATAATGTATTTCAGGGTATTAGACAAGTGGGGGGGGGGGCTTTTCTGGCACCTCATTGGCTTTGCAAATGTGACATGACCACATACCATTCCAGAAAATTCTACACTCCCAGTATGGTGCTCCTTCCCTCTTGAGTTTTGTAGTGTTCCTAAACAGTAGTTTATGACCACGTATGGAGGGAGCAACTGCATATTTAGGAGAAACCAGGAACACGTAATTTGTTACACAATTCCTACCATTACCTGTTGTGAACACTAAAACATTAGGAGTAAAGCATTATTTTAGTGGTGGGGAAAAAAAGTAATTTTTCATTTTCACAGTTCAATTATATAAAACAAGTGAATCATCTGTGGGATCAAAATGCACTACACTACAGCTTTAGAAGAATTCCTCAAGGGTTTTAATTTCCAAATGCGGATCACTTGTGGAGGTTTCTGCTGTATTGGCACCTCAGGGACTCTTCAATTTCGTTATAGCATCTATCTATTCCAGCAAAAATTGTGAATCAAAAGTGAAATGGCGCTCCTTTACTTGCGAGTCCTGTTATGTGCCCAAACGGCAGTTTCCTGTCATTTGTGAGGTATTAGTCCACTCATGAGAAATTGTACAAGTTGTGTGGTGTAATGTGTCCTGTTACCTTTGCAAAAATTAGGGGGTTGGGGCTAGGGGGTTGGAATTATGGTTAGGAGTGTTAGGGTTGGGATTAGGGTAATGGGTGTGTTGGGGTTAGGGTTGGAGTTACAATTGGGGGTTTCTACTGCTTAGGTACATCAGGGGATCTCCAAACACGACATGGCGCCCACAAGTGATTCCAGCCAATTTTGCAGTCAAAAAGTCAAACGGTTCTCCCTCCCTTCTGAGCCCTGCTATGCACCAAAACAGTGGCTTTCCCCCACATGTGGGGTATCTGTGTACTCAAAAGAAATTGCACAACAAATTTCTCCTACACCTCATTGGGGGACACAGACCGTGGGTGTATGCTACTGCCACTAGGAGCCTGACGCTAAGTGATACAAAGAAAGTGATCTTCTCCCCCCTGCAGTATACACCCTCCTGCTGGCTCTCAGCTAACCAGTTCTTGCTTAGTGTCTGTAGGAGGCACTTGGGTCTGGTTCAGACCCCAACGTTTTTATTTTATTTTTTACTTTTCTGTAAATTTTTATTTTTTAATTAACGGAGTGAAGGGGGCGATGGATCCTTTCAAGGTTCCGATCTCACCCGAATCATCAACAGGCGAGAACGCGGAGAGTTCCTCCCCGTACCCTCTCCTGCGACGTGGGAAGCCATGCCTGAGCTCACTTCAGGGGCGACGGTTCCTTCGAGTCCCGATCTCCCCACACCAGCAGCAGACGACCACATGGAGTGTCACCTCCATGTACCCTCTCCTGGAGCCAGGCCTATAGCCGAACAACTGGCCATGTCCAGCCGAGTGCTTGAACTCCGTGGATGTACAGAGGCCCCTCTCTTCAGCATCCGAGCAGCCCCTACTGTCCCACCACTGTTAAAGTGGATGGCACAAGGAGGCGGACGGTTCCTCTTCACCTCCCTAACAAAGGGATGGTGGATTGAGGTTTATCCCTCTATCCCTACACCTGCAGCAGAACAATAGAGTGCGTGTGCTTTCCTCGGCGCTGAAACCCAGTAATCTCGGCGGCTTGATGCCGGAGCGCGCACCGATGGTGAGTGGATCCAGTCAGCAATGGGCCTCTGCAGTGGGATATTCACATGCTGACTGGCAGCCTCAGCTTCTCTGTGGCCCACCTCCATTAGGTAACGCTCCGGCCGGCTGCAAAAATGTAGCACCTGGCTTTGGCCGATGTGTAGGCCGCATCCCGGAAGCCGCACCCGCGCTATGGCATGCTACGGTGGCTCCGCCCACCTTTTCTGGCGCTTCTTCCCTGGCACGGGGGCGATCGCTTCCCTCGGCAACGCTGGTATTGCTCACGCCAGCTGCAGAAATTTAGTCCCCGGCTTTGGCCTATTCATGGAAGTCACGAGGCTCCGCCCACATAGCGTATGTGGCTCCACCCCCAAATTGTTGCCTCTCGCTTTCTGTGAGACTTTACCACCTCTGCAACTCCCGGTGGCCATCTTGGTCCACCCTGCCAGCACACACGCAGGGGCTATGGTTTTGCATTAAAGGGGCACAACGACTCTGCAACCAAGTAAGGAAGTACTGCATAAAGGTACATGACCAGTATTCCCAAGTCTTAAAGGCACAGGACCCATATTCCCTTGTCTTAAAGGCATATGACCAGTATTCCTTGGTCTTAAGGGCACATGACCAGTCCGAAGCCGGTCACCCTAAATGAGCTCAGGAGCCCTCCACCGCCGATCCCAGCTTATCCCAGAGTACCCAGTTCCCTGAGTGGGCTTCGTCACTGCCGCAACCCACGGATTGTCTGACGAGATTGAATCCCTCTGTGAACCCTCTGTGGCTCGGAGTGCTCACAGGACCAATATAGATGTCCCTTTCCTTCACGCGAGCCGTGGGCAAGCAGGAGCCGCAAGTTTTCTAGAAACGTACACGCGCCTAGAAAACGGAAGTTTCATTTCCTGATCCCTCACCAATGATTTGCTGAGAACAAGTCTCTGAATATGGATCGGATATTGCCTTGGTTCTGGACTCACCAGAACTTCAGAAAAGGATGGATTCGCCTATTTATATCATTAACCAATCTCTGCAAATTGACGAGGACTTTGGTTCTACTCTAGATCATGCAGCGTCCCTCGTGAGGAGACTAAACTCCCAGCAGAGCATTTGCAATTCACCTGGACAGGGAGCGTCCGGATAAGCGATCCACTGGACAGAAACCTCTGCAAGCGTGGTATTCTTTTTTCAGCCAATATGCAAACACGCGGGGTGTCCACTCCACGTATACCCACCTAAGACGTGAGATGCCATGGTTGGTCTGATTCTTAAGGGCGAAGGATCCTTTTAAAGGGCACCGATCTCCCCACACCATCGATAGACGAGCACATGGAGTGTCGCCTCCATGTATCCTCTTCTACAGCCAGGCCTAATGCTGGACAACCAGCCCTGTCCACCCAGGGACCTTAACTCTGTGGATGTACAGAGGCTCCCTTTGTGGCATCCAAACACACCCTCTGCATCTCCACTATTTAGCAGATGATGCAAGAAGGCGGACGATCCCTCTCCACTTCCCTGTTAAGAGGATGGTGGATCGAGGGTTCATCATTTTATCTCTAGACCGTCAAAAGAGAGCGGCGATAGTAAGAGAGGTTTTTCCTAACCACCTGCACTTAGCCGCGCATTCTGCCACTTGGCATATTAACCGGGTAGAATCTCCTGTGGTATACCTACCAGTATCACTACCCGATGGGTCATCAATTAAAAATACAATGGACTTTCAGATAGCAAATCTAGTTAGTTTCGTCTTGCGGCTTCCAGTTCAGCGCTCTACCCTTCCTTAGCCGCCGCATGTGTTGCTAGAGCAATGGTCTCTTGGTCAGAGACCTTAACTATTTTGATTCCTATAGACTCAACCAGCAGTGGATCAGTTGTCCAGGACGGTCTAGAACCTCAAACTTCTACCAAGCTTGACAAGGTCCCCCTTCTTCGGATGGAGTTCCTCCGCTCAGCCATTACTTCAACGGAAAATGGTGGAGTTTCTGGCATCCACCAACATTCGGGATGCTTACCTTCACATTCCTATGTTTTCCCCCTCTTCAAAAATTCCTTCGCTTTCCCTTTCGCGAACAGCATTTTAAAATCACGACCTTATCCTTCGGTCTTGCTACCACACCCAGAGTTCGCAGGGGTTATGGCGGCTGTCACGTTCCTCTTGCACCCTAGAGGCGTGGTCGTCTTGCCTTATCTGGTCGACATTCTAGCCGCTCTTCCAGCCCTGGGTTGAGTCGTTTATATCTCTTGCTATACCCCCTCTCTCCTGGGCTGGCAGCTAAACCTAGACAAGTTTTTTCCTCATTTCCAGCCCAGCAGATATCCCTTTTTTGAGGATGATCCTGGAATCTTCCAGAAGGTTGGTGATGCTCCCTTGAGACAAGGCCGTGGCCCTTCATCAGGGAGCTTGCACACTTGATCACTCACCCCCCTCATTCCATTTGATTTGCTAGGAGGGTTCTGAGGAAAAATGGTGATGACAATGGAAGCGTTTTCCTTCGCTCCTCTCATTTTCTGCAGGTCAATCAGGCTTTCAGAGGGTAGTCTCTGAGCTCCTTCCTCATCCAGGGGAGATTCTTTCTCCCGGTTCAATGGTTATTAGTGACTGTGGATACCAGTCCTCTTCTCCTGATCATTGTTCTGGGGATCCGAACGGTACGGCTAGTTCTACAGCAGGTCCACTGCCTTTTGGCGGGTCACCCCATCCGTTTCAATCGGACAATCTCACGTCTGTGCCATACGTCAATCATCTAGCAGGTACCCACGGTCAGGCGTCATGGCCGAGGTATCTCACATTCTCTGTTGTGCCACGATCTATCATTTGGTGATCTCAGCACTAAACATCTCAGGAGTAGAACTCTGGGCGGCGGACGCCGTCAGGGTCCTGCCTCATGTGAGTGGGAATTCACCCAGAAGTCTTCCATCAGATCTGTCTTCTCTGGAGCACTCCAGATGTAGGTCGGATGGCGTCCAGACTGAACGCCAATGTACTCCTAAGTTCATGGTTCGGCCTCCTAGTCCAAAAGCCATCGCAGTGCATGCTCTTGTCCTTCCATGGTACCAGTTTCCTTCACCCCTCTTCCACCACTTCCGAGATCTTTTCGGAAGCAGGAAGAGCCCCAGTGATCCAGGGTGATCCGCACTGACCATGTCAGGTTTTTCTCGTTTGTGGAACTAGTATTTTTCCGTCTTATTGCAACGAAACTGCAAATATGGACTTCCTCGCAGGGAGTTTTCACATGTGGTTCTTCCCTATCGCATACTGTTAGATCTTTGTGACCTTAATGATCCTGGGAGTCCTACAGTAGACTCCTTTTGATCCTAACAGACTTTACTATCAGGGAGGGTCGCCCCTTTTTTTCTCTGCGATCTCATCCTGACGAGTCTTCGGAGCTAGCCGCTCTGTTCTTTCAGCCCTTTTTCCCTTAGTACCATCAAGGCAAGGTTGCCCTCAGGCCGTCCCCGTCCCTTGTTACCAAGGTGGTGTTGTATTCCCACAGTTATGAGGGCATTGTTCTTCCCTCATCTCTTTCCGCACCAGTCCACATAACGGAATGGGTTCCCCATTTTCTGAACGTGGTGAGTGCTCTGAGTAAGTACGTCTCGAGAACGGCGTCCTGACGAAGGTTGGACACTTGATTTGGGCTACCTCACTGTAAGAGGACGGCTTCCTGACGGTTACAGGAAGGGTTTAGCCGTTTCATCGGCCATGTTAGCTTGGTGGATTTGTTACACCATCCAGGAGTCCTTCCGTGTTAATGTCAGCCTATCTCCCTGTCTATCGAGGTTTCTTGGATTCTAGGCACCAGGCATCGGCACAGCACACCTGCAATCTTCCGAGGTCGTCCAGTCCGCATGCATTCTTGAAGCACTATAATTCCCAGACTTCCACAGATGTGAGTCTGGAGTGGCGGACTCAGCAGGCCGTGGTGTCTCACTTGTAAGTAGCGGTTACACAGGGCCTGATCTGATGTTGTCCCCACCCAGGGACTGCTTTGGGAAATCCCACGGTCTGTGTCCCCCAATGAGGTGTAGGAGAAATAGGGATTTTTGTGTGCTCACCGTAAAATCCTTTTCTCCTAGCCATTCATAGGGGGACACCACTCCCACCCTATTATTAGCTTGTGCTTGTTTTCTAATTTAACATGCTATACTCTCATAATGTGACATGCTATATGCTCATATGTTGTTACTGATCTCCTACTGCTTTTGCACCGAACTGGTTAGCTGAGAGCCAGCAGGAGGGTGTATACTGAAGGGGAAGAGCCAACTTTCTTTGTATCACTTAGTGTCAGCCTCCTAGTGGCAGCAGCATACACCCACGATCTGTGTCCCCCAATGAATGGCTCAGAGAAAAGGATTTTACGGTGAGAACACAAAAATCCCTAAAAAAAAATTGGTTCCAAAGTAATTTTTTTGTGAATAAAGTAAAATGTTTGTTTTTTTTTTCCTTCCACATTGCTTTAGTTCTTGTGAAGCACCTGAAGGGTTAATAAACTTATTGAATGTTTTGCGCACCTTAAGGGGTGCAGTTGTTAGAATGGTGTCACGTTTGGGTATTTTCTTTCATATTGACACCCCAACTCACTTCAAATCATTTTATTGGAAAAAAGAGAAATCGCTGGTCAACTTTTAACCCCTATAATGTCCTAACAAAAAAAATAGTTTCCTAAATTGTTCTGATGTAAAGTTGACATGTGGGAAATATTTAACTATTTTGTGATGCCACTCTCTGATTTAAGGGTACAAAAATTAAAAATTTTAAAATTGCAAACTTTTCCAAATTTTTGCCAAATTTCCATTTTTTTCATAAATAAACGCAAGTTATAGCAAAGATATTTTACCACTAACATGAAGTACAATATGTCATGAAAAACCATCTCAAAATCAGTGAGATCCGTTGAAGCGTTCCAGAGTTATAACCTCATAAAAGTGACAGTGGTCAGAATTGTAAAAATTGGCTCGGTCATGAAGTATCAATTTGGCTCTGTCACTAAGGGGTTATAGGGATTTCTGCTGTTTGGACACTTCATGAACTCTGCGAATGTGACATCGTGCCTGCAATCTATTCCAACCAAATTTGCACTCCAAAAATCAAATGTCTTTCCTTCCTTTTCAAGCTCTACAGTACGCCAAACCGTTTCCAACCATATGTTGGGTATTGGCGCACTCAGGAGAAATTGCACAAAAATTGCGTGGTCCATTTTTGCCTTTTACACTTGTGAAAATTAAAACATTAGGGGCCCAATCAACATTTTAGATAATATAGCCCCCCCTTAAAGTCACTTCAAACGTGAAGTGGTCCCTAAAAAGCAGATTTGGTTATTTTCATTGAAAATTAAAAGAACTTGCTTTACTTTTAAAACTTCTTACAAAAGAAAAGTTGTGTGAAAAAGTAAAGTAGATGTGGTAAATATTAGTTATTGCAAAAAAAAATTCTAATACGTTGTGAAATGTTAGATCTAAATAAATGCAAAAATCATATCCTAAATGTACCACTAACAAAGTACTATGCTACATTAAAGAACAATCATCTCAATATCGCTGTGACACGTAGAAACATTCTACGGTTATTACCACATGTGACACATGTCAGATTCTAAAATGTTGAATTGGTCAAAAAGGTAAAAAACATTTTCTCTACATAGACAACCCATACAGATCATGAAAGGGGTATTCCCATCGCCAAGATCATATCCCAATGTGTAATGGATGTAATAATATTAGCAAATACCTCAAATTAGAAATGTAGTATAGTTCTTCTGATTCACTATGTCTTTCCTCATGTGCAGGTATTGCAAGACCTTAGTTATCCATGGTTACGACTAGTGTTGATCAAATAGCTTCGGATAAGTGCTTATCCGAATAGCTGCATGAGGACCTGGAGGGCTCCCGATAATTGGCGCATGTGTCGCAGCTGTGTGATAGGCACAACACATGCATGGAGAGCCTGTTTGTTGCCAGCTTATTCGGTAAGCGTAATAGCTATTCGGATAACCACTTATCCTAAGCTCTTCGATCAACCCTAGTTACGACCACTGACATAGTGACAGTTAGCTAGTTACTAGTGGTCGTAACCATGGATACCTAAGGTCCTGCAATGCCTGCACGTGAGGAAAGAGACCTAGCGAATCAGAAATACTATACTACATTTCTAATTGGACGTATTTGCTACCATTATTATTACACCTACTACATATTGGGATAGGATCTTTGAGATGGGAATACCCCTTTAAGTTATCTAAAGTTGTATTTCTTTTCTACTATGTGGGCTACATTAAAGTCTGCAATATATTGATACTTTTTGTGTGCATATACAGTCATGGCCAAAAGTATTGACACCCCTGTAATTCTGTCAGATAATACTCATTTTCTTCCTGAAAATGATTGCAAACACAAATTATTTGGTATTATTATCTTCATTTAATTTGTCTTAAATGAAAAAACACAAAACGAATTGTTCTAAAGCCAAATTGGATATAGTTCCACACCAAACATAAAAAAGGGGGTGGACAAAAGTATTGGCACTGTTCGAAAAATCATGTGATGCTTCTCTAATTTGTGTAATTAACAGCACCTGTAACTTACCTGTGGCATCGAACAGGTGTTGGCAATAACTAAATCACACTTGCAGCCAGTTGACATGGATTAAAGTTGACTCAACCTCTGTCCTGTGTCCTTGTGTGCACCACATTGAGCATGGAGAAAAGAAAGAAGTCCAAAGAACTGTCTGAGGACTTGAGAAACCAAATTGTGAGGAAGCATGAGCAATCTCAAGGCTACAAGTCCATCTCCAAAGATCTGAATGTTCCTGTGTCTACCATGCGCAGTGTCATCAAGACGTCTAAAGCCCATGACACTGTGGCTAACCTCCCTAGATGTGGACGGAAAAGAAAAATTGACAAGAGATTTCAACGCAAGATTGTGCGGATGTTGGATAAAGAACCTCGACTAACATACAAACAAGTTCAAGCTGCCCTACAGTCCGAGGGTACAACAGTGTCAACCTGTACTATCCGTCGGCATCTGAATGAAAAGGGGCTGTATTGTAGGAGACCCAGGAAGACCCCACTTCTTACCCCGAGACATAAAAAAGCCAGGCTGGAGTTTGCCAAAACTTACCCGAAAAAGCCTAAAACGTTTTGGAAGAATGTTCTCTGGTCAGATGAGACAAAAGTAGAGCTTTTTGGGCAAAGGTATCAACATAGAGTTTACAGGAGAAAAAAAGAGGCATTCAAATAAAAGAACACTGTCCCTACAGTCAAACATGGCGGAGGTTCCCTGATGTTTTGGGGTTGCTTTGCTGCCTCTGGCACTGGAATGCTTGTGCATGGCATTATGAAGTCTGAAGACTACCAACAAATTTTGCAGCATAATGTAGGGCCCAGTGTGAGAAAGCTGGGTCTCCCTCAGAGGTCATGGGTCTTCCAGCAGGACAATGACCCAAAACACACTTCAAAAAGCACTAGAAAATGGTTTGAGAGAAAGCACTGGAGACTTCTAAGGTGACCAGCAATGAGTCCAGACCTGAATCCCATAGAACACCTGTGGAGAGATCTCAAAATGGTAGTTTGGAGAAGGCACCCTTCAAATATCAGGGACCTGGAGCAGTTTGCCAAAGAACAATGGTCTAAATTTCCAGCAGAGCATTGTAAGAAACTCATTGATGGTTACTGAAAGCGGTTGGTCGCAGTTATTTTGGCTAAAAGTTGTGCAACCAAGTATTAGGCTGAGGGTGCCAATACTTTTGTCTGGTCCATTTTTGGAGTTTTGTGTGAAATGATCAATGTTTTGCGTTTTGCTTCATTCTCTTTTTTTGTGTTTTTTTATTTAAGACAAATTAAATGAAGATAATACCAAATAATTTGTGTTTGCAAACATTTTCAGGAAGAAAATGAGTTTTATCTGACAGAATTGCAGGGGTGTCAATACTTTTGGCCACGACTGTAAGTAAATGAGGTCATTCACATTATCCACAAGGTTTGAGCAGAGTTTGTGGGAAGACTAATGAACTGCAGCTTGGAGTAAATCATTTGATTTATTGAAAAATGTAGTCAAATGGATGTAATATTTATTATAATGTGATAAATCTTTTCTCTTGTATCTGACACACACTACAATCTCATTGCAGAAACTGGATATCGGTCTCAAAGAGCTCCCCACAGTCCTCCAGTCATTAAGCCAGAAAGAGGGATTTGGGAAATCTGTGCGTCTGGAGGATATGTACTGGAATGTCATGAAGTTACTAGGATTTACGTATGTCTTTTTTTTTCCCTTGCCTGTATTAAAGGGAATCTGTTAGCAAGCTTTTGCTGTTTTGTCTGAGAACAACATAATGTAGTCACTGAGCATCTGATTACAAGGATGTGTCAATTGCTCAGCAGCTTGCTGTAGTTTCAATACAATCAGTATTTTATCATCAGGAGATTAACACTACATGACTACATCTCTTGTACCAGGCAGACAGGCAGATCGGGGTAACCCCACCCCCACCACTGATTATCATCTTGCTTACAATGCACAGTGAACGCAGGAAGCTGGTAATCAGGGGTGTTGGAGCGGATTATACACGGCAGATGATTTAGCTGTCCTACATCTTCAGACAAAAACAGGCATTTTATCAAAACTGCACCAAGTAGCCCAGTAAATTATAGTTACATAGGTTGAAAAAAGTCTTTGGTCCATCAAGCTCAACATTTCTCCACCAGTTATACATTTTGTGTCACTAAATTATACATATTCCACAGTGACCATTATTTAAAGCTGTTATAGTGTCTGCCATTACTGCTTTTTGTGGTAGGGCATTCCATAGTCTGACAGGTCTAACTGTAAAGAATCATTTCCGAATTACCTGCTGGAATCACTTTTCTTACATCCCTGTGGTTCTTTGTAAGGTCTTTGGAGGGTATAAGTCATGTGCCAGTCCCTTGTATTAACCACACATGTACCGTATTTTTCGGACTGTAAAACACACCTAGGTTTTAGAGGAAGCAAAAAATGTGGTCAATTCTGTACTAATATCCCGTATCCTGGTATATATATCTCCCCAATCCAGGTATACATGGTCCCCCCTCGTCCCCTTTCCTGCTATCGATGGCCCCAATCTCCATCTTAGTATCCTGGTATGCATGGCCCCATCACAAAAACATTAGAAAAAAAAACATAAGCCATTATACTTACCTTCCCTGTGCTCTCTCACAGCATCCTGTTTTGATGCCAGCATCTGATTTATGCTTGTAAGCAGCGCATGGCAGTAAAGTCATGTCTTGCTTAAAAGCTGAGGACAGCTGTCAGAATACTCGCTTCTGCCCATGTTGGGACTATGGGAAGTGCGCGTTAAATGCTGCTGTCAGCGGTTGGCAGTGGCATGTAATGGGTTAATAGCCGTAGGTGGATCGCGATTCCACCCGCGGCTGTTCCGTGCACATGTCAGCTGTTCATAACAGCTGACATGTGCCGTGAAAGATGTGGGCTCAGCGCCAGAGCCCACATCGAAGTGGTAGGGACATGACATGCGCAGTACTAGTACGGCACATGTTGTGAAGGGGTTAATAGCTGGCACAGTGTTAGCCGCAGCCACCAGCTTCCAGCAGCTGTCGGGCGTTCATGTGTGCCCGCTACTAAAGGGAATGAATATTCCCTGCTCTCCATGCGCATGGGAGTGGAGAGCAGTGAATTTTCATTCCCTTTAGTAGCAGGCACTCGTGATCGCCCAGCAGCTGCTGGAAGTCAGAGGCTGCTGCTACTGTGCACGCCAATTAAAGATCAATGAATATTCACTGCTCTCCACGCCTATGAGAGTGGAGAGCAGTGAATATTCATTCCCTTAAGTAATGGGCACACTTGAATGCCCGGCAGCTGAAGAAAGCAGTCAGCTGCGGCTAACAGCGTGTCTGCTATTAAAGAGAAATGAATATTCGCTGCTCTCCACGCCCATGGGCATGGAGAGCAGTGAATATTAATTTCTCTTTAGCAGCGGGCACAGGAGTTAGCCACAGAGAGCTCCTGCCTCCTGTGATCCGCTGCTCCACCGCAGCCGCTCCCCCACCTCCCCATCCACAGCAGGTACATCCGGATTATAACACGCACCCCCCATTTTCTTCCACATTTTTTGAGGAAAAACGGCATCTTTTATAGTCCGAAAAATGCTGTATTTACACCGCTGGATTCAGGCTTTATTGTTCCATATTATGCTATGCTGTTTTCAATTTATATAGCAAATAAAGCTGCTGACTGATTCTCTTTAAAAAAAAAAATGTTTGTGTTTCCAAGTATGGCTTGTGTTGTAAGGAGCTCGGTTAAACACCTTCTACATTTTTAATTGTTCTTCATCTAATATTCAAAAAAATGAAGCAAACTTGTCTTAGTAAATAAAATATCGTAGTGGGTTTTTTTGTAGACCGCTCCCCTAAAGTCCTATAATTACAAATAAGCCCAGTATAGTGTGACCTTACAGTTAGTTATTACTTCTACTGCACTCTTTCTTTTTTTTTTTTTTTTTTTTTTTTTACTGGTAGTGGACTGCCCACCACAGGGTAAAAAAAATTACTTTTTCTAAAGATATTAGTAAATGAAAAGAAAAAGATAATATGAAGACAGTTGAATCTGGTTTGTTAGTTAGAAATTAAAATATTTTTTTTGTTTTTTTTATTTGATTCTAGACGTCCAAAAAAAGAAAAAACAAAAGTTGTCCCTGAAGTTGCTCCAGAAATGCAAAATAATACTTCGAAGAAAAAAGGATTCTTACCAGAAACCAAAAAACGGAAGAATAGAAAGAAGGCCACACCTGCTGAAGAGCAGAAAGTGAGTGGTGGTGAAGACAAAATGGAGGTCTCAGCACAGCAAGGAAGTAGTAAATCTAAGAAAAAGAAGAACAAGAAGAAACGGAAATTAGAACAGGAAGGTGGAGCTCGAGAGAACTCTGCAGAGGCTCCAACAAGTAAGAAAGCCAAACTTGGCTCTGAATGCAAGGGCAAAAGCGGGGAACCTGCAGCACTAGAGAAGACCAAGAAGAAAAAGTTAAAACAAAAGAAAGGTGTAGTCCAGGAGAACTCTAAAGAGGCTCCAACAGGCAAAAAAGCCAAACTTAATTCAGAAGGCAAAGGCAAGAATGAGGAACCTGCAACACTGGCAAAAGCTAAGAAAAAAAAGAAGCTCGGACTACAGGGTAAAACTCAGGAGACCTTAGCAGGGGCACCAATAAATAAGAAAAACAAACCTAATGCAGAAGGCAAGAATGAGGCTCATAAACCTACACCACCAGAGAAAATCAAGAAGAAAAAGGGAAAGGGCATAGTACAAAGCTAAGGTCCATCCCCCTGCATTACGTGCACTCGATGAGCAGACGTTCATGCAGATCTTGTACAATATTATGTGTTTGTTTTTAAAACTCTAACTTATAAAAAAACAAACAAAAGATTGAACAAGGAGAGAGTTTGTCCAGTATTTGGCAGCTGTGCATCCAAAAGATGCCCATAGTCACCCAAAATTCTGGGAATGGGTGAAGCTGAAGTCAGTGAGCCGGCTTCCAGTATGTTAATAATCTGAGCCTCATCAGAAATAACATGCCATACAAGATTCAAACTGTATTTTTACATTGAATGAATGTTATTACTTTTATATGTTATGTTTAAATTCAGACATTTCACCATAAAGATTTCTTAACTATAGATGTGTCCAATTTTGGTCTTTTATTTAGTGTCAGTGTTAAGTAGAAATTTTACCTCCAATTTTCTACAGTACAATATATACACTAGTTAACCCCTTTCCGACGTTGGGTGCAACAGTACGCCCACGTCGGACTCCCTCCCTTTGATGTGGGCTCCACATCTTTCCCGGCACATGTCAGCTGTTTTGATTCCACCCACAGCTGTTAACCCTGACAGCGGCATTTAACATGCATATCCAACAATCGCGCCGGAAATTCACCCATCGGTGACCTCCGTCACGTGATTGCAGGGCACCGATGGGTCATCATGGCAACCAGAGATGATCTGGAGACTTCTATGGTTGTCCTGATTGATTGCTATGATTGCCACCCGGTGGTCGGCGATCATAGCAAGTGAGGTATTCTGCTACACACAGACAATCTGATCATCGCCTGCATGTAGCAGAGCCATTCGGGTTATGGCAGCTTCTAGTCTCCCATGGAGACTATTGAAGCACGCCAAAAGTGAAAAAAAAAGTTTTTAAAAACATTAAAAATATAAAAGTTAAAATCACCCCCCTTTTGTCCCATTCAAAATAAAACAATAATAAAATATCAGCAATTTGATTTTTAAACAGTTGTGAAATTTTTTTCACCACTTGGATAAAAAAGACGTGTTTGGTGTATGAACTCGTAGTGACTAGGGTTGAGCGAAACGGATCGTTCATTTTCAAAAGTCGCCGACTTTTGGCAAAGTCGGGTTTCATGAAACCCGACCCGATCCCTGTGTGGGGTCGGCCATGCGGTACGCGACTTTCGCGCCAAAGTCGCGTTTCGTATGACGCGCTTGGCGCCATTTTTTTCAGCCAATGAAGGGGCGTGGGCAGAGTGATGACATAGGTCTTAGGGGCGTGGACGCCTATCGCCATGTTGTCGCTTGTGCGCTGTAGCGATTTGCACTGTGTAACACCAGCTTTTCAGTTCAGGGATGGACGGAAGAGAGAGAGAAAAAAAAAAAAATAATTCCCATTGGCTTTGCATTGGGTTTCGTGTTTCGGTCGATCCTCGACTTTTCGCCATAATCGGCCGATTTCACTCGACTCGATTTTTGAGATAGTCGGGTTTCGCGAAACCCGGCTCGACCCTAAAAAAGTCAAGGTCGCTCAACCCTAGTAGTGACGTGGTGAATCATAATGGCAGTTTTAGTATTTAATGCACCTAGTAAAAAAGCAAAGCAAAAAACTGTGGAATTGCACACTTTTTTGCAATTTCACCACACTTAGAATTTTTTTCCCATTTTCCAGGACATGATATGCTAAAACCAATGCTGTCGTTCAAAAGTACAACTCTTCCCACTAAAAACAAGCTCTCAATTGGCCATATTGACGGAAAAATAAAAAAAGTTATGGCTCTGGGAAGAAGGGGAGCAAAAAACGAAAACTCAAAACCAAAAATACCTCCGGTCATGGAGTGGTTAAAGGGGTTATCCGGGGAAAATAAGTATTAACTGTGGCTCCTTGGGCATGCCTGAAAGCCTTGGGAGTTGTCGTTAATCTCATTCACAATTTGGTCTTTCGCCGTTCTTCAGCTTCAGATCATGTGATTTTTTTTTTTTCTGTCTTTTCATCGGTTATAAATACCTGGACACATGGTCATAGGGCTTAGGAATTAGGACTGTATTTTTCTCATATGTAGAAACACTAAAACATATTTTGTGATGTAATCTAGTCTTTGTGTAGCAAAAATAAGGAAATGGTTATTTATGGCTCCATTTTTTTGTCTGAACTAGATTTTCTACTAGATGTTCAAGTAGCTTTATAATTGTTCCATTTCTAGTTTTGTTTGTTTTTATATATAATAAAAGACCATGGCCATAAGGTGCAGGAGCCAATGGCATTGATGTCTTGACTCTTGTACACTTATGATCCTGGTCCGAGATGTCGGTCCCATTGTGAACTGTCAGTAGGCTTTCACTTTGTCTAATACAAAATATGCTATCAACAGGAATGTGCAGTTCTGCACATGCTCAGAAACAAGTTCTACTTCTTCCTATTACAAACACTTGAACCACAGCTGTCAGTTTTGTATAGCAATTAAACCCACTATGCATGTGCAGGAGCTCCAAGCCGGTCATGGGAGAGCTGTACAGAATGTACATGCTCTGTACTGTTCCATAAGGGGAAATCGTTTTAAAATCATGCTCAGTTACAGCCCTCAACCTGGGGGAGCAGATATAGACTCAAGTCTATGCTTCCAAAGCTGATTATGGTACAAAAGATTTTTTTGTCAAGTGTTTCTGCGTAATGTTTTTTTTTTTTTTTTATAAAGAAACCTGCTTCTGTATCATGTGTAGGGGCACTAATTGGAGATCTATGATTACCGTATATACTCGAGTATAAGCCGACCCGAGTATAAGCCGACCCCCCTAATTTTGCCACAAAAACTGGGAAAACTTATTGACTCGAGTATAAGCCTAGGGTAGGAAATGCAGCATCTACTGGTGAATTATAAAAATAGATGCTCCATACCGTTCATTATTGCCCCATAAGATGCTCCATATAACGCTGTGCCCCATATAATTCTCCATTTCGTTCATTGTTGCCCCATAGATGCTCCATATAAAGCTGTGCCACATATAATGCTCTGCACCGTTTATTATGGCCCCATAGATGCTCCATATAAAGCTGTGCAACATATAATGCTCTGCACCATTCATTATGGCCCCATAGATGCTCCTTATAAAGCTGCGCCCCATATATAATGCTCTGCACTGTTGATTATGGCCCCATAGATGCTCCATATAAAGCTGTGCCATAGAATGCTGCTGCTGCAATAAATAAAAAAATCACACTCACCTCTCTTCGCTCAGGGTGTCGGCGCTTTCAATATTTACCTGCTCCTCGTGCGGCTCCATCTCCAGCACTGACGCTCAGCAGAGGGCGCGCACTGACTACGCACCGCGCCCTCTAACCTGAGCGTCACAGCCAGGAGACGCTGCAGACGGAGCCGCACCGGAGCGAGGAGCAGGTAAATATCGCGCAGCGCTCCCCTCCCCGTTTACTTACCTGCTCCCGGCGCGGTCCCTGGCGCTGCATCTTCCTGTATTGAGCGGTCACAGTTACCGCTCATTTACAGCAATGAATATGCGGCTCCACCCCTATGGGAGGTGGAGCCACATATTCATTTCTGTAATGAGCGGAGCCATGTGACCACTCAGTACAGGGAGAATCTGCAGCGCCAGGGACTGCACCGGGAGCATGTAAGTATAATTACACAGCCCCCGCTCCACCTCCCCTGCTGACCTCCCAGTATGACTCGAGTATAAGCCGAGAGGGGGACTTTCAGCCCCCCCAAAAAAATCTCGGCTTATACTTGAGTATATACGGTATATTTAATGGCACCTGAATACATTTCCTTTCTACTGGCAACTGTAGGCAGTCTGGATGTGTCCTCTCCCAATAATTTCTGCCCACTTTTAAAAAGGCTGTCAGACCTGGTGTGAAAACATTTTTGCACAACTGCAAATTTTGTGATGTTTTTAAACTGCTTGATCCACAAACTAAGGAGACTGAGCCTTTGTGTACAATTATACAAAGCTAGTGGTAAGATGGGAAATGATATAAGGAAGGCGCACATGCTCAACCACAAAGCATGATCCAATCTGCTTCAACAGCTTCTGTTCCCATTTACCAATTTACTGGACCTAACATTCAGAAAATAACTTTATACATTTACATGAGCATTAAAGGGAATCTGTTGCCCCTCTTCCACTGACGTATGTGACCTATTAATATGGGCATCTTCATTGTAATACTACCCACCCCATCTCCCATGCACATCAGTTGCGACCCTGGAAACTGCTGCACTCTCTCAAATATCCATACCTCTTCGTCCCTTCTCTGGGCACTGCATTCAGGGATCTTTTGTGCAGGCGCGAGTGACTTCCACTCCAGTGACCTACGGTGTGCTTGACGATAAGATGCTCTCCCCACTTCCTCCCTCCATAGTCATTGCTATGTACACATGGTTCCTAGTGGTGACTGTGCAGAGAGGAAGTGGGGAGAGCATATTATCGGGGTGCACTTTGGAGGTTAGTTACTCGTCTGCGCAGAAGAGAGGTATGTACTTTTGAGGTACTGCAGGGCGGAGGATTCTGGGGCCTTAACTGATTGGCGTGTGAGGGGTGTAGTATTGTAATGAGGACGGGGGGGACATTAGCATACAGAAAGAATATAAAATTTCTCAACAACAAGACCGCCGTTAAAATAAGGCATACAGGTAGGACTAGTGTAACATTTCTATTACCTGTATGCCATTAAAATAAGGCATACAGGTAGGACTAGTGTAACATTTCTATTACCTGTATGCCCATATCAATAGGTCATATACGTCTCGCGGTGACAGATTTCCTTTAAAGGTTCATTGGCTCTCTTTCTAAGCCTTGACAGCAGGTACAAATGGGATAGCATAGCTGACATTATAGATCCATGAAAGCTTGTGTTTAGGGTATAACCATGTCCACCAAACCATTGCCGTAAGGCTAGGGCTACATTACTTTACCGACAACAGCCGAATGGTGCTGCTACATAAGGAAAGTGTAGCCTCTTAAGCCTTAAGTTAATGTGTTTATGGAAAACTAAAGAAATCCAGCAGGTGTGAATGTTTTGCATCTTGTTGTTCATAGTAGCTTAACGATTGCTTTATTCGCATTCACTTTTCTCATTAATAGCATTAGGGGGCACAGAACCACGGGTACGCGCTCTGCCACTATGACAATAGGTGAAAAAAAAAAAAGTTCACTCCCCTGTGACGTATGACTCCTGGGTGTGCTGTGGGTCCCGGGGCCCTTTTTTTTGCGATTTCCCTAGGCATCATGTCCTCTTCACCGAGATTTCGTGGATGCCATGGCAACACCCTGTGGCATTGGTCCCCTATTTTGTTTGTTTGCACTGCGGTAAACGCTTACCATGTGGTCAGCTGGATTGTCTCTGCACCCAGAACCTTATTACCCTGTCTTTTGTGGGCCCCTGGTGTCCCTTTAAGAAACTGAGCACCTCATCGAATCACTCTGGGATAGAGCCACAGTGGATGGCACTGCCTATCCTCATGCCCAGTCTGAATCTCCTGGGAAACGGAGTCCAAGCATGATTCTGAGCTGGTTTCAGCCATGCAATGCTTCGTTACCTTCCTTGGAAGTATGCATTGACATTTGGCAGAGACGTGATCCTGTGCTTTCAACCCTGAAACTTGCAGGGATGTGTTTCCACCAAGGGTGAGCTGTTTGCCTTTTTTTCAAAACCTGTTTCAGCCATGCAATACATTATTTGGGGCATAGATGAACACCCTCCAGGTTGAGGAAGAGTCCATCACAACTTCGGCGGGAGCGGTTTCTGCTGGCACCGTCAACTCAGTCTTCGGAACCATGAAGACTTTGACAAGCTTTTAACTAAAGAATGGATGCTATTGGATAGGCACTTAAAAAAAACTAAATAAACCTGTCTTTAAAAAAATATACTATTAACCTGCATATATGGGGATAATTTGCAGGTTAATAGCATGCTGAAGTTGCCTAGTGCCCACATTGAGAGCCCCTCTGCCAGGAGAAAATAAACTTTATCCCTCCTAGCAGCCTTGGACTTGCAGTCATAGGGGTGGGCAGGCGTGGATTCAGTCACCGCTCATTGCATAGTGAGCAGTTGCTTGAATTGCGCTCCAGGCACTCCGAGAGCCGGCTCCGCATTAGAGCAGGTTGTGAGTCCGTACCAGTGGCATTGTTACTTCCATCGCTCACTTTGTACTTGGAGGTGCCTGAAGCAGTGAAGGCGATCCCTATAACTGAAAGCCCGAGGCTGCCAGGAGGAATAAAGTTTATTTCCTCCTAGCAGCGGGGCTTTCAGTGCAGGCACTGTGCAGCTTCAGAATGCAACTATCAGATTAAACCCATATCTGCAGGTTAGTAGCATTTATTTTACATGACCGGTTCCCTTTAACTTATTCTGAGGTTTAAGACCCTCTTCCACTTTGCAGAGGAATTAGTTGCCAAATGGTCTACACCCACTTCTGTGGACCCACAGCGTAGCCCACCTTTCCAAGACCAGTACGTTGCCTGAGTCTGACATGGCATTCTTCATTGATCCGCTGGATAAGATTTTTTTTTAACTCTTTATTGAAAGATTCCACAAAATAATATAACAGGCATGTGACATTGGAGTGTAAAATCAGAGTAATTCATCAAATCATCATCCACAATATCAATAATAAAATCATACTTTCAATGACAAAACTAACAAAATAAGTAAAATAAAACATTAAACATAACGTATTCTCAGCAGCATTACACCATTAACCAAGAAGTTCTATATTAAGGTTCTGATTATGTAATATTTCAGGTTATAATAAGCAAATATTCCTGAGTCCACGTAGAGCATCACGTTCATGCACTGAAAAAAAAGCCTTAGGGATTATATCTCGCGGTTGAGGAAATCACAGCATCAGGGGCTAGGTGTGTTAAGGGTGAGTCACACCACTTTAACCAAATTCTATGAAATTTCTGGGGACAGCCTCTGTTCATGCATAATATGTTCTCATATGGAATTATATTGTTCACTAATTTTTTCCACTGACTGAAGGAGACTTTCCCCCCATCCACCTCAGCGCTATCACTTTCCTAGCCATGAATAGAGCCTCTCTGAGAAATATTCTGTCATAATGAGTCCATATTTTGTCATCCACAACACCCACAGCTCTGGACTACATTCAACAGGTATCCCAAGTATCCTCTCTAGTATAAAAATTACATCCTTCCAATATCTTCGCTGGATAAGATTTAATCCCTCTCGGGTGGTTTTTTTTTTGGCCACATGCTCCTCCTTTCATCCAACTTGTGCAGTGCCTTGGGTCAGCAAGGGGGCCCTCGGGAACCTTCTCAATCTCTCCTGTATTACTATGCACATCAAAATGCCTTTGCGAGGCTTCCCTCTCTGCACAATTGGCTGCCATGCCACAGCCAACTTGGTAGCTGTTTATCCATTTGGCTCAGATCCTGGTCAACTGACCTGGTGTTCAAAAATACCTTTATAAGGCTTCTTTTGTCTGGAGATGGCCTCTCTGGTAAGTGTCTAGATGACCTAATCAAGGATGCTACTGAGGACGAGTGCTCTGCCTCCCCAGAATCATACTAATTCTTTTAGGCACCCAAAGGTTTTGTTTCTTCTGCAAATTTTCTTTCAGCGACAAGAAGCCTGCCTGATCCCCCAGGTTGCAAAATTGAATTCACCTCTCTGCTCCCACACAAGTTCTCTTTTATCTCCTTCACTTTAACCGTACGTGTGCTTTCTTCCAAGCCATCAACGGCCTTCAGCTTTAAGGAGTCAAGGTACTGGTTGATGACACGGAATGGTTCCAGGGGTATTATTCTAACCTGGTCATAGTACCAAAAAAAATGGTCTGGTCAGATCAACCCTGGATCTCAAGAGTCTCAACCAGTTTGCGCAGATGTGAAGATTGTGCATGGAATTCCTCTGATCCATTGTTGCATCACTGGAGCTGGGATATTTTTCTTCTTTGGACTTATGAGATATGTATCTTCACATCCCCTTTGCAGAGTCCCACTAACATTTTCTTTGCTGTACATTCTCTTCATTTTCAGTGTTTTGCTCTATCCTTTGGACTAGGGACAGCATCCAAAGTCTTCACAGAGGTGATCTTTCATGCCACATGGGTGGATGTCATCCCATATCCTGACAGTGTCTTAATGAATACCCTATCCAACAATGAATTCTTGTCCAGCCTCCAGATTTCCTTGGGTCCCTTGGTAGTCTGTTGGTTGAATTAGGAACACTCAAGTGTTGGCTGACGCTATTGGAGCACTTCGAATTTCTGGGCATAATGGTTGTGTGCTTTTCCCACAGAACAAGCTCTTGTCTTCAATCTGAAGTGCCTTATTTGCGGTTGGAGTCTGTTCCATCTGTTTCTGCATGAGTATTTGGGGCATGCTTGTTTCACATCGGGCCAGTTTAGTGTTACATTTTGTACTTTTGTAACAAGTTAGCATCCTGGATTGACGCATCAGTCTTCCCGATTAACTACCATGATTTTCAATGGTAGGTGCTGATGACCGATGCCAGTCTTTTGGACTGGGGAGCGTTATTTTTTTTTTTGTTTGTTTTTTAAACCTCTCTCCCCAGGTTCTGGAGGAATCCCTTTTCCAGGTCAACCTTGCTAGAACTGAGGGCCATCTTTCTGTCTCTCTCCCGCTGGTTCTGCCTTTTGAAAGACCATCTGCTTCAAGTACAGACAAACAACTCCGAAACTAGTTGCCAACCTGAGTCATTTGGACAGCAAGGCGCCCCTCAGCCTATTAAGCCACCAGAATTTTTCAGGTCATGACTTGTTGAAGAGCAATGTTAGTGTGAAACGATCGTCGTCTGTATTTGCTCCACTGTTTTATCTGCCTGCTGTTGGTATGATGATGCCACAATAAAAGATTTTGTTACACGGAACGGTATGTGCCAATTCGCTTTCTTCGTTATGGACATACAGATTCTCTTTCTTTGGAAGCGTCACCCGTAATCCCTGGTATGTGTGCAGCTTCATTAACCTGAGGTCATACAGCTGTGCCTTCGTCCTGCCTCTCTCCCATGGTATGTGATCTCAATCACAAGGTTCTAACCTATTTCATCAGGTCCCAGCCCCCAACCACCTTTGTTCTAGATGCTCTAATCACGCCATGAGCAGAGATATCTTTCTCTCATATATGCTCCATGTTCTCAATCGTGTCAAAGCTGAAGGTATTTTTGGCAATGCTCATAACTCTGCATTGCCCTTGCCAGGCATCGTATCCAACCTTATGTAGCTTGTCACAGACTCCTTGCCTTTCATCCAGACCTTTCACAAGGCCCCCTATTCCTCCTCATTTTACCTCAGCTTTTTTGATAATGTGGCTGTTGAAGCCAAGGGTCTGAGATCCAATGGTCAGACTATATTGTTCAGACTTTGCTGAAGGCTCGCAATCCATCAAGGTTTACCATCGTACCTGAAGATATTACTTTCTTTATTGTGAATAGTGAGACTTGCATTTCATGGTTTTGTTTTTTTACCTTAACCAGGATTCTTTTTCCTCATTCTGGTCTGGACGAAGACCTCACTCTCCTTGAAGGGACCGGGTTCTGCTTGTCCATTCCCTGTGAGCGCACACAGGTCTCTAATACACAGGTTAAGATCTTACTCCAGTGAGTGGCTCATTGCTTTTCTTGTTCCAGGAATCCAATGATGTTTTGGGACCTTAGTCTGGTTTTGTCTGTGCTTCATAAGTCTCTCTTTGAGCCTCTTTGCAGCATCTCCTCATAACCTCCGTTCTAACCTCCATTTGCAGGGCATCTTGATTTGTCTGCACTATCCTGCAGGGCTTCTTCATTGGGACAAGGCGGTCCTTCACGGAGTGCCAGCTTTCCTTCCATATTATTGTGGACATTGTCCTTTCCTTATTTTGTCCATCTGTACTCATCCCTTGGAGCGTTCTCTTCATTGTCTGGATTTGGTTTGAGCCATCAGGTCCTATCTTTCAGTTACTGAAACTTTTCAACAATTCAATTTTCTTTTTAGGCCCTTCCGTGGTCCATCAGGGATCATATCAGCCTCCAAAACGATTATTGCTCAATAAATCTGGTTGGCTATTGTGGAAGCCTACATGTACAATGGCAAATCTTCACCCCCTTGGGTTACTGCTCATTCCATCAGGTAGTTGGGGCTTCCTGAGTGGTTCAGGCATCAGGCCTCTGCTGCTCCATTCTGCAAGGCTGCTGTGTCTGTCAAATTTAGCAAAATCCACTCCATGGATTCCACCCTGGCTCGGACTGGCCCACAGGGGAATCCCCCGGTGGGCCCCTGTGCAGACCTGGGCCCCAACCTCACTGTATGGACAGTACTTAGCATAATTCACTTGATTTACTCTGTACAAAAAAACAGCATTTCATCATTTATTAACCAAACTATCCAGTTTATTAATAAATAGAGATGGAAGTAAATTTGTGACACGGGTAGTGTAATATTTGTATGCAGGTGAAAAGTGGGCCCCCCAAAGTCAATGTTACTGGTGGGCCCTTGGCTCCCCAGTCCGACACTGAATCTAATGCTTTATATCTGGAAACGTTGGAAGGTGCAATGAGTCTTACCAAGGAGTGCGGCGAAAGCTGCCTGCTCTTCTGGCTGGGGGATGTCATCTTCTGTCTTCCTCCTCTTGGCCACTTCCTGGGTGGCAGACTGTGAACTGTGGTAGAAGAGGTAGATAATATAGTATTAGGCCTCATGCACATGATCGTACTGTGGCTACACATAATTCACTTACATCCTGCTGGGTGTTCTCCTCATGGGGATCTGACATTAGTTTTGTGCTGTAAATGGTGTAAATATGTGTAGTGGTGATGTGTAATGGTCACTATGGATTTGCCGGTGTAAGTGTATGGATTGTGATGACTGCAGTGATGTAACCTCATCTATCTACCACTCCTCTTCATACTGGGCGATCAGTTCTCTCTTCCGCTTCCTCATGGCCATCTTTACTCTTCTTCCTGGAAACTAATATACAGAAAAAGGAAAAACCTGAATATGCAGAGCATGGCTCTGTCTATAGGATCTCTAGAAGAGCAATACTACCAACCTAATGTGTAACCCAAAACCAAACTACCACAAAACAAACCCTATTTTCTGCTTAAAGCACCACTCCAGCATTTTGTTTTGTTTGTACTGCTGGAGTGGCACTTTTAATGTAAGCCCCCTGCCCACATTCTTATACTTGGTGCCATCTTGTGCCTTTAGCTTCTGACTAGCCGCAAGTGAGAAGTTACGTAACAAGAGTTTAATGCAAATCTGAGAGAGCCAGAACGAGGCTCTCATAGAGAGGTATTGAAAAGTAACGTCTGTGCCGCTCCATGAATCACTGGAGCTGATGGCCGGTCACAAATCACTGGAGAGTGGAGACTGATAGGCCCAACACTGGAAAAGGATGAAGAAGCGGCAGGTGAGTGTGAGACAGGGGCCAGGAGAATTACATAAAAAGCACCACTCCCGCGGTGCAGTATAAAAACCCGCTGCAGTGGTGCTTTAAAAAAACAAAAAATATATAATCTGTCATTGATGCCTACCCTGATTGATTTCATGTCCTATGATAAGGAAAGACAACACCTATCTACATTATACTGACTGCACTGTGACCCGCCATATAAACCTCTGCATATATCCGCTACCTCCCTGTATAGTGACTGATGATCCAGTACAATATTCTTCATATCTCCACTACATGTATGATATAACTATTATATACAGGCTAATAATGGCCATGCACTTCTAAATATTGGATCTGGAAATTTCTAGGAGAAATATGTGGCCCCGTGCTTTTCAGATTAATATTTACACATTATCCACATTTTAAATATTTATTCAAGGTCACCAAATTTTATCCCGTTTATCCATAATCACCCCGTTATCTAGATTTGGGATTTATGGTGAAATCATTTGCTTTTTTATATGTGATTGCTTTCAGTATAGATCCCAACTGTCAGTATCAGGAATGACATAAATCGGCAGTTTATTCATCACACAATGATTCTCACCTCTGTAGAGCGGCCGGTGGCGGTTGTCTCCCAATCAGCAGGTAACGATGCGGGTACAAATCCAAAAAGTGTCGCTTCTGGGAATCAATAAGGAGCCTGTCTTATCTGTAATAGATATAATAAGCGTTCCTCCCTGCTGCACGGCGCACTTGCACACTGGGATACAGCGTGGTTCTTTTTGCAATAGTTTTGCCTTTACCTCTTGCGCTGTCCTTGGCTTATGATGCCCAGCTGGTCTACAGTACATACCCGCTGCAGCAGGTCCCTATAATTTGGACGCTTATGACCACTTACAGAGCACCACGTCGCATCCAGTTCATGTTAAAGAATGTTCTGATGAAGGTCCTGTGACGGACCGAAAACGTTCACAACCATTTTCGTCTGGATGCACAAATAAAAGGAAGCTCTTTTTTGTTCAAATACTGAGTGCCAAGTTTATTATTATATTTTGACGGGTTGGATACCGGACTTGAGCACCAACAACACTTTTACTATAGAGTGCCGTGTTAGTCTATACTATTATCTCTAATAGAGCTATCACAGACTGGCACTAACTGACGTTTTTTTTCTTTGAGTTCAAATCCCGCGATGCTATTGGTTGATGGTTGAGGCATGCGGTGCTATATTTAAAGGGAAAGCGCATTCTAATAATGAATGAGATAGTGTATTACTTGTATATCTATATTTGTAGTTTTCCTGTTTATTCCAATTAGTGTTATTTGAGGAAGTTATCATGTTATTCCATTCATTAACTGATGGTTGGGAAATGGCAGCAGTGAAAGCCGCATGTAATAATGATGACACTAAAGTCGTGATAAGAGAAGTGTGATGTGTAACATGTTTACTAGATGTGTATAGACTATGGGGTGCATTATACTATACAGAGGACAATGGGGTGCATTATACTATACAGAGGACTATGGATGCATTATACTGTTTAAACTATGGGGAGCATTATGCTGTATGGACCATGTATTACATTGTTGTATGTAGTGCATTATACTGTATAGACTATGGGATACGTTATATTATACAGAGGACTATTGGGTGCATTATAATGTATGAAGTATAGGGTGTATTATACTCCACAGAGGACTATGGGATGCATTATCCTATATAGAGCTTGGGGTGCATTATACTATACACAGGACTATGGAGTGTATTATACTATGTTGAGGACCATGCAGTGCATTATACTGTATGTATGCTTGTGTGAGGGTCACAGTTCAATGTGATGGTATCTTAGTGTCTGTGGGGCGCTTTTGTTGATATCATACTTTGAGTGCAATGATAGGAGGAATACTAGAGGGCACACAGTATCAAACAGTATGTGCAAAAATATGGACACATAGGGAAGCAGTGGCTCAGCATTGTGGTATCAGCAGGATTTTAACCCTTATAACGTCCTAACAAAAAATGTTTCTTAATTTGTGCTGATGTAAAGTAGATATGTGTGAAATATTATTTATTCACTATTTTGACATAACTCTGATTGAAGTGTACAAAAATTAAAAGTTTGAAAATTGCAAAATTTCCATTTTTTTCATAAATAAAAGCAAGAGATTTTACCAGTAACATAAAGTACAATATGTTATGAAAAAAAACAATCTCGGAATCAGTGGGATACATGGAAGTGTTCCAGAGCTATAACTTAATAAAATGACAGTGGACAGGATTGTAAAAAGTGGCTTGGTCATTAAGTGCCAAATTGAAACCAAATTAAGAAACAGCTATGTTCATAAAGGATCTCCATTTGTGGAATAATGTAATTGTTTACTTTTCCTTTTGTCTCTAAGACTAGCTTGCCATATACCACTAGAGTTTTTAGATTATTTATTAGTAATGAGCCAGCACTAAAATGCTCTGGTGCTCGTTGCTCGGGTCGAGCAGATTGGAATACTCGAGTATTTGGTGTGACACATAAGCAGACCCATCTTGTTTCATTTATGAAGGAGGGACTCTTAAAGTCACAGAGCCTATTTTTACTGGTGCATCAGGCGGCATTAATCTTCTTAAAGGGCCATTATTAAACTATGGGTCTCCTAAACTGTTGTAGCCTATGCTGTGAGTGGATGGTCTGCCAAGAATTACAATGCACCACAATACCCCTTACATAAGATGTCCAGGGGGGACTCCTGAAAAAGTGTTGCATTGAATTCAAGGCCTGCCCTGCTACTAATTCATATGCACCCCATAGACGGGGTTAGACAGCTCAGGCCAAGAAATAAGGTTACTCTGAAGGTTGATGAGAGGTATGATGGGGGACCGTATTAAAACATTGAGATGTAAAATAAGAGGCCTAGCGGATAAAACCAGGCGGGCAGCGGTTTTACAGTATGCTCGTGATCAAAGGGCCTCATTGATATGTCTGTTTGAAACACATTTAGTGCGTGAGAGTGTTGATGTCTTGTCTAGGTGCTGGATGCAGAAAGTGTTTCACTCTACTTTCTCTACGTACTCAAGGGGAGTGTCAGTACTGATTCCTGCAGGGGTGCGATTTGAGGAGATGAAGGTGTATGTTGATATGGATAGTCAATATGTGGTGGTGAAATGTAAACTGCTTGGGGTATTGCTATGTGTAATGGCTATGTATATTCCACCTCCCTATTCCAGTATGAAAATTAGAGAAGTGTTGGAGCTGGTGGAGCGAGGAGACTCGATGCCACTTCTAATTATTGGAGACCTCAATAATATGTGATGACTTCTGGGATAGGAACAAAAATGTGCAGAATAGGTCTGAAGGTCATGCTACTGCACTTGGTACATATGTTAAGGAAATTGGCATGATGGATCTGTGGAGGGTGCGACAAGATGGGGTGAGGGGATATCCTTACTACTCCCCGGCCAATGATACCTTATCTAGAATAGATATGGCTCTTGGAAATGAAATGTTAGCTACCATGGTGGGAGACGTGAGATACCTGTCACGGGCATTTTCGGATCATAATCCGATTGACGTGGAGCTGCGGCCGATGGGGACACCGGCCGGGTGCATGAGAGAGTGGAAAATTCACCCTAACTGGTTGCGCAGTATTGATATAGGCAGTGGCGGATTATAATGAGGTCAATCTGGGCGGTAGCCCAAGGCCCCACTGGGGGGCCCTGGGCGTACGGGCCTGGTGGGCAGAGGGGGCCCACATCAGGCCCCGTCTCATCTGCTCACCTGGCCCCCCTTACAGGCGCTGCGGCAGTAAGGCTATTGACGTGCGGGTGCGGGCCCGCACGTCAATAGTTAACAGCCGCCAGCCAATCGGAGGCTGGCAGCTGACGTGTGCCGCAGGGCGCACGTAGCGGCGTCTGACATCATTGTTAGCCGCCGGTGAGTGCACGCTTCACCTGAGTGGAGGGAGGAAGCTTCGCCCGCCAGCCGCTGCACGTGTGCGGCTAGGTAAGTAAGAACTCGTTTTTTGTTTTTGTTTTTTTGTTTTTTAGAGCAGCGATCCCAGGGCAGAATGCTGGACACACTGGGGGCAGAAATGCTGGACAAGCTGGGGGCAATATGCTGGACACTGGGGCAGAAAGCTGGACACACTGGGGCAATATGCTGGGGACACACGGGCAGAATGCTGGAGACACTGGGGGCAAAATGCTGGACACACTGGGGGCAGGATGCTGGACACACTGAGGCAATATGCTGGAGACACTGGGGGCAGGATGCTGGAGACACGGGCAGATTGCTGGACACACTGGGGGCAATATACTGGAGACAATGGGGCAGATTGCTGGACACACTGGGGGCAGAATGCTGGAGACACTGGGGGCAGAATATGCTGGAGACACTGGGGGCAATATGCTGGAGACACTGGGGGCAATATGCTGGACACACTGGGGGCAGGATGCTGGAGGCACTGGGGCAGATTGCTGGACACACTGGGTGCAATATGCTGGACACTGGAGCAGAGATGCTGGAGACATGGGCAGAATGTAGATACGGGGCATGATTGGAGACACGGGGCAGAATGAAAGACATGGGGCAGGATTGGAGACAGATCGTGCAGGATCATGGGGCAGGATGGAGACTGATGGGGCAGGATGGGGAGATCATATGGGGCAGGTTGTATACTCATGAGGGCAGGATGGGAGAACATATGGCTGGAGCCAGGAATGAGATACATGGGGCCAGGATGGGGGATATTATTACCATAGGGGCTAATTAAGGGATGATATTACTGCAGTGATGTATTTATTTTATTTTTTGAGGACTGTTTTAAATGGGGGCGCGGTCCTGTTACTGTTTAGAGTGACGCTATGTCGCCTCTTTTTCTTCATGTGGTAATGTAGAAGTTGGGAAAAATTAAGTAATGTGCTCTGCAAGCGGAGTTCGAGATAACTGAGTTATTTCCTGCAGAGACGAGTCCTGGCTGAATGAAGTGATGGCAGTCTGTGCTCGATGAAAGATGAAGGACTTCACCTAGAGACGTCACTGGTGAGTCAGTGTTACCTATACACTGACACTATACACTATGTAACGATTCAAAGAGGGAAAACGGGAAGTGGACCCTCTAGACCGCGTCGACGAACCCCCCACGGATGAGCTGACCAGATAGACCTCCCCCTATACAGGGAGAGTTAGGGGCAGGCCCGTGAGGGACTATCGCCACGGCAGCTGGAGGAGCAGGACGGGAGAAGACCAAGGAGAGGCGGAGATAGTAGGACCACAGGAGAGTACTGCAGAGAGACAGAACTGGCGGGTATAGCCGGAACACTGCAGAAACACAGACCGCGCTGAAGCAATGCAGAGAGACAGGGACTGACGGAGGTAAAGCAGCAGAGCACTTCCGGGTGCCAGTCCTCCAGAACCATAGAGAGGACAATAAGGAGCACCGACTTCCGGGTACTAGTCCCCCAGGACCAAAGAGGAGATGAAGAGGAGCGCCGACAGAAGATCAGAAGTGCGCGCGTGCAGCACTGAACCTGGTATGCGCACGGGAGCCAGGAGCGAGCGCGGAGGGAAGGACGCTGCAGAAGGAGAGTCGCGCCGGGACGCCGAAAATGGGTAAGTTTGACAGGGCAGGGGAGGCGGCAGCAGCGGTATGATAGTACCCCCATCTTTACACCCCTCCTTCCTCTTTAGGCCAGAAAGAAACTTAGCTAAAATTCGAGGAGCCTGAATATTCTCTCGAGGCAACCAGGATCTCTCCTTAGGACCAAAACCCTACCAGTCGACCAAAAACAAAGTTCTACCTCTAATTTTTTTCATGGCCAAAATGTCCTTAACCTCAAAAACATTGTCTGCGGAAACTAGCGAAGGTGAAGAAAGAGTCGAGGAATGAAACTGATTTAAAAACTACAGGCTTAAGGAGAGAAACATGAAAGGAATTAGGGATACGAAGAGAGGCAGGTAACTTAAGTTTGTAAGAAACGTTGTTAATAGGTGCCAAAACCTCGAAAGGACGAATATAACGGGGACCCAGTTTGTGAAGGGATTTTAAGGCGAACAAATCTAGAAGAAAGCCAGACTCTATCCCCAGGATGGAATACAGGGGAATCGAGATGCCTTTTATCTGCATGCCTCTTCATCCTTTGCTGAGCTAGTTCGAGAGCAGACTTGGTCTCCTGCCAGACCCTGGAGAATTTTCTAGACAGAAAATCTGCCACCGGCACAGAAGAGACAGGAGGAACCGGTAGGGGGAGACCAGGATGTTGTCCGTAGACGACAAAAAATGGAGATTTGGTAGAGGCTTCGCTGGTGTGGTTATTATAAGAAAACTCGGCCCATGGTAGTAAGTCAGACCAATCATTCTGAGAAATGCCGGAGATAAGAAACCAGGATCTGATTGGTACACTCTACTTGGCCGTTGGACTGTGGATGATAGGCCGAAGAAAAATCAAGCAAAATGTTCAATGACTTGCAGAGAGACCTCCAGAATCGAGCGGTGAACTGAACTCCACGGTCAGAAACAATGTGCTGTGGAAGACCATGAATGCGAAAAATATGTTGAACAAAAATCTTCACCAATTCAGGAGCCGAAGGCAGACCAGGAAGAGCAATGAAATGTGCCATTTTAGAAAAACGGTCCACAACTACGAGGATGACGGTACAACCACAGGAACGAGGCAGATCCGTTAAGAAATCCATTGCAATATGTTGCCACAAAGCAGTAGGCACTGGAAGAGGAAGAAGTCCAGAAGGAAGCCGCCTGGGTACTTTGTTCTTGGCACAGGAAGGACAAGAGACAACAAAAGCTCGGACATTCCTCAAGAGTCAGCCACCAGTAGTAGCGAGATATTAGATCAAGAGTTTTCATGTCCCCAGAGTAACACACGTATTCTATTCCTCTCAGAAAGCACTGACTGACTGAGAAGATGCTTGTGCCAGCTCCCGCTGTCCGCACCTGTAAAACCACTGTGCCCGCAGATTTAAAGGGTCGGCGGCAGGAAAATCAGCGGGCAAGCGGCCAGATGTATCTATGACAGCGTGAGTGGCCCCCACCCCCCGTCTCGCCAGGGCCCCGTCACTTGCCCGGGTGCTGACGCCGGCCCTGCTGATAGACATATCGTATCCCCCTGGCCTGCCATTCTGGTAAACATCCCATTGCCATAAACTCCGGTAATTTGTTATTAAACCACAGCGGGGAGAACCTGGTAAGGCAGGTGACTCCACGAATTTGTCTAACTCTTCCCCATAATTTATATATCAGGAATAGCGTTGGATAGATTTTCCCAAGTGCCCCCAGAGACCCATCTTCCAAGCACTGTACCGCAGGAGATCTTTTCGTCATCCTCTTTATCAGCTGTTGGACCACGCTGGAAGACGCCGCATGCTCCCAGCCCTTTAAGTGCTGGCACTGAGCCGTCAGGAAGTATATTTCAGTGTTAGGCAAAGCCAAACCTCCTTCATCCTTAGGTCTCTGAAGCGTCTCCAACCTAATACGGGGATTCTGCTTCCCCACACCTAACTCCTAAATAAGGAGTTAATCAGCTTAAATTTCCCACGTGGTATTCAAATAGGTGAGTTATGGAGAACATACATTATCTTGGGCATGAGAATCATTTTAATATAACAGGTGATTTATTCCAATTTATCCTCAACCCCGACAATGCTCCAAATCTTTCAATAAGCCGTATAGCTTTTCCTGGGTACTTTGTTCTTGGCACAGGAAGGACAAGACACAACAAAAGCTCGGACATCCCTCAAAAGAGTTGGCCACCAGTAGTAGCGAGATCAAGAGTTTCCTTGAAACCGACATGTCCCGCTAGCTTGGAGGCATGTCCCCAGAGTAACACACGTCTTCTATTCCTCTCAGAAACAAAAGTCTTAAAGTGGTCAGAGACTGGAGCAAGTGTGATGATTCTAGCGGTATCAAAGATGTCGGACTCTGAGGAGGAATCCTCATACAAGAAGGACCTGGATAGTGTCAGCTTTATAGTTCTTTTCTCCAGGCAGGAAGCGAAGTTCAAAGTCAAATCTGGCAAAGAACAAGGCCCACCTGGCTTGTTGTGGATTCAGTTGGTGCGCTGAACGGATGTATGCCAAATTCTTATGATCCGTAAAGATGACAAAGGGATGTAAGGCTCCTTCCAACAGATATCTCCATTCCTCTAAAGCCAATTTAATGGCCAAAAGTTCTCTGTTGCCAATGGAATAATTTCTTTCAGAAGAAGAGAAACTCTTGGAGAAGAAACCACAGGGCACAAGATGACCAGTAGAAGACTTCTGAGAAAGCACAGCTCCGGCACCGACTGCAGAGGTGTCAACCTCTAGGAAGAAGGGTTTATTAGCTTCAGGGCGATGGAGTAAAGGAGCGGAGGCGAATGCATCTTTGAGAGAGTGGAAAGCCTTTTCAGCCTCTGCTGGCCAAAGATGAGGATTGGTGCCCTCCTTCAAAGAGGAGATGGAAGCAGACAAAGAGGAGAAATGAGGAATAAATTGTCGATAGTAATTCGCGAATCCTAGAAAATGCTGAATCGCCTTAACCCCAAGGGGACGTGGCCAGTTGAGTACGGCAAAAACATTAGCCGGATCCATACACAGACCAGAATCGGAGGTGATGAAACCCAGGAATGGCAGGGACGACTGTTCAAAGGCACACTTCTCAAGTTTAGCATACAGACGATTCTCCCTCAGACGGAGAAGAACTTGCCACACATGTCTCCTATGAGAAAGCAGATCCGGTGAAAACACAAGGATGTCGTCCAAGTACACAACTACACAGGTGTAAAGTAGGTCCCAAAAAACATCATTCACTAACTCTTGAAAAACTGCAGGAGCATTACATAAGCCGAAAGGCATCACCAAATACTTATAATGACCATCTCTGGTGTTAAACGCAGTCTTCCATTCGTCTCCTGAACAAATTCCGATCAAGTTGTAAGCTCCTCTAAGATCCAGTTTAGTGAAGACTCGTGTTCCACGCAGACGATCAAAAAGTTCTGGGATGAGAGGAAGTGGATACTTGTTCGTAATGGTGATGTTATTGAGGCCACGGTAATCAATGCAGGGACGAAGGGAACCGTCCTTCTTCTTGACGAAGAAAAAACCAGCGCCTGCAGGAGAGGAGGACTTCCGTATAAAGCCTCTGGCCAGATTCTCTTGAACGTATTCAGACATGGATTGAGTCTCGGAGGGTGACAGAGGATAAATACAACCTATAGGAGGAGTAGAGCCAGATACAAGATCTATCGGACAGTCGTATGAGCGATGCGGAGGGTAGACTTCTGCTTCCTTTTTGTTGAAAACGTCTGAAAAAGAGTGATAAGCCGCAGGTAGATTCCCTAGTCCTGGAGCCGAAGGAGAAAGACTAGCAGGCTTGACGGGAAGCAGGCATCTGTTTTGACAAAACTGAATTGGCGTACTGGGGACGTCCTATCCTGGGGACAGAGTAGGTTCATGATTTCTTAGCCAGGGGAGTCCTAAAAGAAAAGCATGGGATAAAGACGGTAAAACATAAAATACCAACTTTTCTCGATGTAGAGCTCCAATTTGGATCTCAACCTCCTCGGTGACAGAAGAAACGACCTCCTGCAAAGGCTGACCATTGACTATTTGTCTAGGAACCTCCAAGGATTTGACAGGAATCCCAAGCTTCTCGACCAGCTCAAGTTGAACAAAATTCCCAGCCGCACCAGAATCTACATAAGCCTCAAGAGAGAAGCGACTGGAACCCATGTGTAAAATGACAGAAAAAATCAAAGGTGGAGAGGAATTATGGCTACCTAGGGAGGCCTCTCTTACCTGACCTAGGCGGAGGCATTTCCCGGCTTCTGGGGACAGGAACGCAGAAGATGAGAAGCGCTGCCACAATAAAAGCATAAGCCCTGTGCAAGTCTCTCCTTTCAGCGTTGTTCAGCGGGCTTGAGGCGATCAACCTGCATAGGCTCAGGGGAAGAAGAGGAAGAAGCTGCAGTGGTTTGGGATAAAGAAGTACCATGTGTGACGGAGGATAAACGAGGAGATCTCCTCTCTCTGACAACCTCACGAGAACGCTCTTGGAACCGCAAATCAATGGGAGTCGCCAAAGAGATAAGGTCATCTAAAACAGGAGTATCCCGCCCTGCCAGCTGATCCTTAATATGAGAAGACAAACCTCACCAAAATGCTCCCACCAAAGTCTCAGTATTCCAACCTAAATCAGAGGACAGCGTCCGGAAACGGATGGCATATTGAGCTACAGAAAGGATCCCCTGACTAAGGTTGAAAAGGGACTCAGTAGTCGACACCAGACGACCAGGTTCATCAAACACCTTGCGAAAGGTGACTAAAAAGAGAGCAAGTTGAGAAACCACGGGATCCTTTCGCTCCCAAAGAGGGTTCACCCAAGCCAAAGCCTCACCCTCCAAATGGGACACCACAAAAGCCTCCTTGGCTCGGTCAGTTGGGTACAGAAGCGGGGATAATTCAAAGTGTAATTGACATTGGTTGAGAAACCCGCGACATAATTTAGGATCCCCAGCATACCGAGGTGGCCTGGCAAGACAAGGCGAGGGCTGTGGAGCGGATGCCTGAGCAGAAGCGGCAGTCTGAAGGGAGAGAAGCCGATTATTGACAGAGGCCATAAAATTCAAAATATGGGACTGAGTGTCTCGTTGTTGACTTAAAGGGCCTCTGTCACTCCCTCCAGCCGTTATAAGCTAAAAGAGCCACCTTGTGCAGCAGTAATGCTGCATTCTAACAAGGTGGCTCTTTTAGTTTTTGGTGCAGTTATTGCCAAAATAAAGCGTTTTATCATTTCGCCAAAATACCTTTCTTTAGGCAGGGAGGCCGGTCTTAACCCCCCTGCTGGAAACGCCACACTGCTGTCACTCAAATCTTCAGGGGCGCGGGGGGTGACAGAGGCCCTTTAACTCTTGCTGAAGAGACGCCAACTGAGTAGCGTTACCTGGGTCAGTAGACTGTAACGCCGCGAGACGAGACTCCATGTTCTTGAGAAAAGGCATGATTCTAGTCTGGTTCTCCCGCAAAAAAAGTAACTCCTTTTGAGTGGCGGAGACACCAGCGGGTTCCATGGCCTGGTTATACTGTGACGATTCAAAGAGGGAAAACAGGAAGTGGACCCTCTAGTCCACGATGACGAACCCCCTACGGACGAGCTGACCAGGTAGACCTCCCCCTATACAGGGAGAGTTAGGGATAGGCCCGTGAGGGACTATCGCCACGGCAGCTGGAGGACCAGGACGGGAGAAGACCAAGAAGAGGTGGCGATAGTAGGACCACAGGAGAGTACTGCAGAGAGACAGAACTGGCGGGTATAACGGGAACACTGCAGAAACACAGACTGTGCCGAAGCAATGCAGAGACACAGGGACTGACGGAGGTAAAGCAGAGACACAGGGACTGACGGAGGTAAAGCAGAGACACAGGGACTGACGGGTGTACTGCAGCAGAACAGGGACTGACGGAGGAATTGCAGGGACACAGGGACTGAGAGAAGAACTGCAGCAGTGCAGGGACTGACGGAGGCACTGATGGAACACAGAGGCTGGCAAGGTACTGGAAAGACAGGATTAACCCTTAGTCAGAGGGAGACAAACTCACAGAGACCAGGAGCGGCCAGGAGCACATGAAGGAACAAACCAGGCACAGAGGGATGGCAGGAAGCAGTTTAAATACCTAAGCAGTGGAGCACTTACGGGTACCAGTCCTCCAGAACCATAGAGAGGATAATAAGGAGCACCGACTTCCAGGTACTAGTCCTCCAGGACCAAAGAGGAGACGAAGAAGAGCGCCGACAGAAGATCAGAAGTGCGCGCGCAGCACTGAACCTGGTATGCGCACGGGAAGCAGAGGCCGGGAGCGAGCGCGGAGGGAAGGACGCTGCAGAAGGAGAGGCGCGCTGGGACGTCGAAGATGGGTAAGTATGACAGGGTAGGGGAGGCGGCAGCAGCGGTATGATACACTGTATACTATATACTGAACTGAAGGATAAATTGACTAGATCAATGGATGTTTGACAGGTTATAGTTTCACACAGCAACTATTTTTCTGGAATAATCTGGTTCAGGTATATCATGACCCCGTCACATGACCGGGGGCCCACAGTGTCTGAACAGCCCGGGGCCCTGGCTACACTTAATCCACCCCTGGATATAGGCAACATACATCGGGAGATAGAGGGTTTTTTTTTAAGTTTAATGATGGGAGTGCTGATATTCCCACTATTTGGGAGACTATGAAAGTGTATCTGAGGGGATTCCTGTTTAGAGATATTAGTAGAAGTAAGTGGCTGGTAGAACAGGTGGAGAGAATGGCAAGTGAGAGGCTGAGAGTAGCGGAGGATGAAATAATTCCTCTGGGTACCCCTGAGGCTGGGAAACGGTTAAAAGAAGCTCAAAATAAAATGGATCAAATTCTTTTGGAGAGGGCAGAGAAAGAGTTTCAGAGACTAGCTTTTTATCAGGAAGGGGAGGCGGTGGGTCATATGCTGTTGCTGGTGGCCTCTGCTCAGAGGAGTATATCATTTGTGCATTCATTGGTTTCAGCAAATGGCGTGAAGGTGCTGGAGACTTCTGAGATCTTGGAGGTCTTTACGGACTTCTATGCAGATTTGTACTCCTCGCGTGTGGATGCATTGATGGAAGACACTGGGGCATTTTTAGGGGGACTTGAGTTGCCTAAGCTGAGTGAGGATGACAGGGAAAGTTTGGAGGCACCTATTACGGATGAGAAATTGAGTCGGGCATTAAGGTCAATGGGAAAGGCGCCAGGAGCAGATGGACTACCAGCCGAAATTTACAAAGATATGGAGGAAGTGTTGATGCCCAGATTAAGAGTGGTCTTGGAGGAGGCTAAGAGTGGGGGAATCCTGCCAGGTGAAACCAAAAACATAAATAGGTTGGAACCCTAGAGCAATAGAAGACCAAACCAGAAAAAAAACAAGGATCCCTAAAAAATAACTTTTAATCACAACAATTAAAAAGACTCTATTTTTCAAATACAATAAAAAAGTATATAATGTACCTAGAGAACCCTATAATGGACTACCATGAATCCTGCCTATCAGTGAAGGTTGGCACCCTAATTTACCGCGGTAGGCGCCCCCACTCCTCGACGGCTCACCCTATTCAATCCCTAGCTGAACCTGCAATACAAGAAAACTGGTGAGCCCTAAAGCACAATCCTATACTAATAACTGCCTGACAGTGGAGGTAGACACCCTAATTTACTGCGGTAGGCGCCCCCACTCCTCGGCGGCTGACCCTAGGATCCCTTACAATCCCTACATTAAGGATAGACAAAAGATAATGTCCCAAATACACCTCCGATACCCGTGAAAAAAACACAAAAAAATGAAAAAATAAATATAAAAAATTAATAAAAAGAAAAAAAGAAATTGATTATGAGTGCAGCTCTATATGGCAATGTAGCGTGCAGCGTAATAATGTATAATGCCATAGATATACCCTCAAAAATAACCGGGTAAAACGGAGTGCAAAGATACGTTTTGTCCAAATCGGATTTTCCTGAACAGCACCGGAGTGCACTAATGAACAGATATTGTATGATGACAAATGTATTTTTTTTAAACACACTCCTCCCTCTCCCAGAAAGACGTCCCGTCTTGTTTTATAGCAGAATATCTAATAGCATGCGAGTGCTCTGTCAACAAATAGCCTCTCAAATGTCACTGGAAAGACAAACACTAATGTGCATTACTAATACTCCAGTAAACAGCAACATGGCACTCGAACATCCCGTAGTTACAAGGCAAAGAATTGAAGATGTAAAAACATGGATCTACCAGGTAATGCAGAAATATCCAAGATAGAAAGATGATTTTAATATGAATACACCTCTTTAGCAGTTTCCAGGGTACAAGGACACAATCGTCTTGACCATATAGACAATCAAAAAAATGCCACCGCTATACTCATCTATTTGCTGAGGTGTTTCATGACATTTCCAAGTGAACCCAGAAGTCCATGTAGTAGAATGGATGTCATCTTGACCATAGTCTATCAGTAAATCCCCAGGTAATGCCTGACGCGTTTTCCCCCCCATTGGGGATAACAGGGGTTCATCAGGGGTTAGGCAGCCACACAAAAGATACAGCTCCTGTATCAGGAAAATCCGATTTGGACAAAACGTATCTTTGCACTCCGTTTTACCCGGTTATTTTTGAGGGGATATCTATGGTATTATACATTATTACGCTGCACTCTACATTGCCATATAGAACTGCACTCATAATCAATTTTTTTTCTTTTTATTAATTTTTTATATTTTTTCATTTTTTTTGTTTTTTTCTCACAGGTATCGGAGGTGTATTTGGGACATTATCTTTTGTCTATCCTTACTGTAGGGATTGTAAGGGACCCTAGGGTCAGCCGCCGAGGAGTGGGGGCGCCTACCGCAGTAAATTAGGGTGTCTACCTCCACTGTCAGGCAGTTATCAGTATAGGATTGTGCTTTAGGGCTCACCAGTTTTCCTGCATTGCAGGTTCAGCTAGGGATTGAATAGGGTGAGCCGTCGAGGAGTGGGGGCGCCTACCGCGGTAAATTAGGGTGCCAACCTCCACTGATAGGCAGGATTCATGGTAGTCCGTTATAGGGTTCTCTGGGAATCCTGACAGCCATGAAAGAAGCCATAATAGAGGTAATCCCGAAGGAGGATAAAGACTTACGATACCCTGAGTCATACTGCCCAATTTCTTTGTTTACAACGGATGTCAAGCTTCTGGCCGGGGTGTTGGCAACCAGACTGTCAGGTGTTATCTCTAAGTTGATACATCCGGATCAATCCGGCTTTATGCCCGACAAGTCTACGGCAATTAACTTGAGAAGGCTTTTTATAAATGTACAGCTGGATGCTGATAACTGGGGCCAGATTGTTATTGCATCCTTAGACGCCCATAAGGCTTTCGACAATGTAGAATGGGGGTATTTGTGGCAGCTGTTACACTATTTGGGTTTTGGTCCACAATTTGTGTCTTGGGTCAAACTGCTGTATGCATAACCATTGGCTAGAGTCAGGGTGAATGGAGAGTTTTCTCGTACTATTAAGTTGCATAGAGGGATAAGACAGGGGTGTCCACTCTCCCCTCTTCTGTTTGCTTTGGCTGTTGAGCTGTTGGTCGCCAAGATTAGGCAGTCTGCTGAAGTATCTGGGTTTAAGTATGGGTCAATTGAAGAAAAGATAGCGTTATACGCAGATGATATACGGCTGTTCTTGAGCGATCCACATGTCTCATTGGGAAATGCTATTCGGCTTATTGAAAGATTTGGAACATTGTCGGGGTTGAGGATAAATTGGAATAAATCACCTGTTTTATTAAAATGATTCTCATGCCTAAGATAATGTATGTTCTCCATAACTCACCTATTTGGATACCACGTGGGAAATTTAAGCTGATTAACTTCTTATTTAGGAGTTTGGTGTGGGGGAAGCAGAATCCCCGTATTAGGTTGGAGACGCTTCAGAGACCTAAGGATGAAGGAGGTTTGGCTTTGCCTAACACTGAAATATACTTCCTGGCGGCTCAGTGCCAGCACTTAAAGGGCTGGGAGCATGCGGCGTCTTCCAGCGTGGTACAACAGCTGATAAAGAGGATGACGAAAAGATCTCCTGCGGTAGAGTGCATGGAAGATGGGTCTCTGGGGCACTTGGGAAAATCTATCCAACGCTATTCCTGATATATAAATTATGGGGAAGAGTTAGACAAATTCGTGGAGTCACCTGTCTTACCAGGTTCTCCCCGCTGTGGTTTAATAACAAATTACCGGAGTTTATGGCAATGGGATGTTTACCAGAATGGCAGGCCAGGGGGATACGATATGTCTATCAGCAGGGCCGGCGTCAGCACCCGGGCAAGTGCCAGGGCCCTGGCGAGGTGGGGGGCCCACTCACGCTGTCATAGATACATCTGGCCGCTTGCCCGCTGATTTTCCTGCCACCGACCCTTTAAATCTGCGGGCACAGTGGTTTTACAGGTGCAGACAGCGGGAGCTGGCACAAGCATCTTCTCACTCAATCAGTGCAGGCAGGCAGGCACATAGGGGTTAAGAACACAGCCAGCATGACATTGACATTGTTTGTGGGCGGAGAGAGCACGTTCTCCTGCTCTGCTCTCCCGCCCCTGGATGCATTGCTGAAGTTGAAAGTATCAGGCAGATTCCGGAGGAGCTCCAACCCGCGCCTGAGTGCGTGCCATTATATCGGTGTATTCTGGGGTTCTGGGTGAGCTGGGCGGCTGCAGGTTGCAGCTGAGCTGCTGAAGTATATACACTGCACAGTACCTCTCCCCCTGTATATATACACTGCACAGTACCTTTCCCCCTGTATATATACACTGCACAGTACCTCTCCCCCTGTATATGGAGCACCCCCAAGGGCTACGGGGAACTCGGTACCGGGCCCTTCTGTAGTCAATGGGGATGTCACGGTGGCTGACCCGGTCCGTGGCCCTCGGGAGGTCCGTTGATGAATGGTGGGGGAAAGGTCTTTAAAGGGATAATGTTCGTGACGCCACATGTGGTATTCGGTCAGGGTGACCGACGCTGCTTAGGGGTCCGCTGGGGTGATGTTATGGCAGCTAGATGGTGTACCTTCCCACAGGTGAAGTATGTCCCCAGGGTTTCCCAGAGTGTAGATGGTGGAGGGTGGATGATGTAAGGCGCAGTGAATAAGGAGGACACAAGGTTGCAGTCTCTTTACCTTTACTGAAGGCTTCAGCATCCACAGTCCAGGGTAGGGACCATGGGGTAGGCAGAGTCTGGCCGGTCTGAAGGCAAATCCAGAGCCCCCTTATCCAGGTGGAAATCAGTAGCCTTCCTCTTGCACCTGGACGTTGTAGTTCCTCCCTGCTGAGCTTCTCGGTGAGGTCCTCACAACTATTGTATGCAATGTCTCTTCCTCTCTGTCCCCCTTACGGATAGGACAAACCCATATGACTGGTGGCCTGAGGCTTTTTATAGGGACCCTAGAGACTCCCCGGGCCCCACAAGTTGCCACCCTGCCTCCTGGGTAAATGGTCGGGCAGCTGACGTGGAATTAACTGTCCTGCCAGTCTCTGAAGTAACGGCATAGAGATCCTTACTCCCTCGGTGCTCTGGCTACCGGTGCTGTGCTTCGGAAGGAGGCAGCCTTCTTCTAGCTGATCTCCCTCTGATATTCCTCTCCTGTGCTCTGCTTTCCTGCACACTCTCTGCAATATGTTCGCTTAATGTCTTCCCTCAAGAGCTGCAGCACTTCAGGCTCCAGGACTCCGTCCCGTCCCTCTGTCTTCCTGACCGGAACTGAACTCTGAACTCCCTTTCCCTCCAGATCAGGATGTTATATCGGGGAGTTCACATTAAACGGGCTTAGAGCTCCCCCTTCTGGTCTAGAGTGTGAACATGTTGCAAGCATTGTGTTACCTGATGAGATCTCCTTCACTGCCTTCAGACGTAATATCACTCCCTCTGGTGAAAGAATAACATTACTGCAACGAACCAGGACTCTGGGGGCGCAACCAACCCACCCCCTCTCCCCCCCGTTACATCCAGTACTCCCGGACTTGGAAAAGAAAACAACAATACATCAGCAGAAGACATGCAAAATTTTGAAATGCTATAAAACAAGTTAATTTAACTATGCTTCCCTTTATGGGAGGTGACAACACTTGAACGTTGCAAACAATAACATATTTATACAAAAGTACATCTGCTACTGTCTTTAGTCAGATGAAGTGAAGAAAGGCTCCACCCACATCAGTCATGTGGGCAGAACCAGGGTGCACCTTGGAGGTGCCAAACTATTTACAAATAAAGTCTTTGGGTAAGCATTTTCCATTACCACAATGTCCAATTTTAACCCCTTAGTGACAGAGCCAATTTGGTACTTAATGACCAGGCCAATTTTTGCAATTCTGACCACTGTCACTTTGAGGTTAGAACTCTGGAACGCTTCAACGGATCCCGCTGATTCTGAGATTGTTTTTTCGTGACATATTGTACTTCATGTTAGTGGTAACGTTTCTTCGATATTACTTGCGATTATTTATGAAAAAAATGGAAATATGGCGAAATTTTTTTACATTTTGCAATTTTCAAACTTTGTATTTTTATGTCCTTAAATCAGAGAGATATGTCACGAAAAAAAGTTAATAAATAACATTTCCCACATGTCTACTTTACATCAGGACAATTTTTGGAAACAAAATTTTTTTTTGTTAGGGAGTTATAAGGGTTAAAAGTTGACCAGCAATTTCTCATTTTTACAACACCATTTTTTTTTAGGGACCACATCACATTTGAAGTCATTTTGAGGGGTCTATATGATAGAAAATAATGAAGTGTGACACCATTCTAAAAACTGCACCCCTCAAGGTGCTCAAAACCACATTCAAGAAGGTTATTAACCCTTTACGTGCTTCACAGGAACTGAAACAATGTGGAAGGAAAAAATTAACATTTAACTTTTTTTTGCAAACATCTTAATTCAGAACCATTTTTTTTATTTTCACAAGTGTAAAAACAGAAATGTAACCATAAATTTTGTTATGCAATTTCTCCTGAATACGCCAATACCCCATATGTGGGGGTAAACCACTTTTTGGGCGCACCGCAGAACTTAGAAGTGAAGGAGCGCCGTTTGACTTTTTCAATGCAGAATTGGCTGGAATTGAGATCGGACGCCATGTCACGTTTAGAGAGCCCCTGATGTGCCTAAACAGTGGAAACTCCCCACAAGTTACACCATTTTGGAAACTAGACCCCTTAAGGAACTTATCTAGATGTGTGGTGAGCACTTTGAACCCCCAAGTGCTTCACAGAAGTTTATAATGTAGAGCTGTGAAAAAAAAAATCGCATTTTTTCTACAAAAATGATCTTTTTGCCCACAAATTTTTATTTTCACAAGGGTAACAGGAGAAATTAGACCACAAAAGATGTTGTGCAATTTCTCCTGAGTACGCTGATACCCAATATGTGGGGGTAAATCACTGTTAGGGCGCACCGCAGAGCTTGGAAGAGAAGGAGTGCCGTTTTACTTTTTGAATGTAGAATTGGCTGGAATTGAGATTGGACGCCATGTCGCGTTTGGAGAGCCCCTGATGTGCCTAAACAGTGGAAACCCCCCACAAGTGACACCATTTTGGAAAGTAGACCCCTTAAGGAACTTATCTAGATGTGTGGCGAGCACTTTGAACCCCCATGTGCTTCACAGAAGTTTATAACGTAGAGCCGTGAAAATAAAAAATCGCTTTTGTTTACACAAAAATGATCTTTTCGCCCACAAATTCTTATTTTCACAAGGGTAACAGGAGAAATTAGACCACTAAAGTTGTTGTGCAATTTCTCCTGAGTACGTCGATACCCAATATGTGGGGGTAAACCACTGTTTGGGCGCACCGCAGAGCTTGGAAGAGAAAGAGTGCCGTTTTACTTTTTCAATGTAGAATTGGCTGGAATTGAGATCAGATGCCATGTCGCGTTTGGAGAGCCCCTGATGTGCCTAAACAGTAGAAATCCCCCACAAGTGACCCCATTTTGGAAACTAGACCCCCCATGGAACTTATCTAGATGTGTGGTGAGAACCTTGAATGCCCAAGTGCTTCACAGAAGTTTATAATGCAGAGTCGTGAAAATAAAAAATATTTTTTTTTTCCACAAAAAAGATTTTTTTTAGCCACCAACTTTTTATTTTCACAAGGGTAACAAGAGAAATTGGACCCCAAAAGTTGTTGTCCAATTTGTCCTGAGTATGCTGGTACCCCATATGTGGGGGTCAACCACTGTTTGGGCGCACGGCAGAGCTCGGAAGGAAGGAGCGCCGTTTTGGAATGCAGACTTTGATAGAATGGTCTGCGGGTATTATGTTGCGTTTGTAGAGCCCCTGATGTACCTAACCAGTAGAAACCCTCCACAAGTGACCCCATTTTGGAAACTAGACCCCCCCCCAAGGAACTTATGTAGATGTGTGGTGAGAACTTTGAATGCCTAAGTGCTTCACAGACGTTTAGAATGCAGAGTCGTGAAAATAAAAAATATTTTTTTTTCCACAAAAAAGATATTGTAGCCCCCAAGTTTTTATTTTCACAAGGGTAACAGGAGAAATTGGACTGCAATAGTTGTTGTCCAATTTATCCCGAGTACGCTGATGCGCCATATGTGGGGGTAAACCACTGTTTGGGCGCACGGCAGAGCTCGGAAGGGAAGGAGCGCCTTTTTGGAATGCAGACTTTGATAGAATGGTCTGTGGGCATTATGTTGCGATTGCAGAGCCCCTGATGTACCTAAACTGTAGTAACCCCCCACAAGTGACCCCATTTTGGAAACTAGACCCCCCAAGGAACTTATCTAGATATGTGGTGAGAACTTTGAATGCCCAAGTGCTTCACAGAAGTTTAGAATGCAGAGTCGTGAAAATATTTTTTTTTTCACAAAAAAGATTTTGTAGCCCCCAAGTTTTTATTTTCACAAGGGTAACAAGAGAAATTGGACCCCAGAAGTTGTTGTCCAATTTATCCCGAGTACGCTGATGCCCCATATGTGGGGGTAACCCACTGTTTGGGCGCACGGCAGAGCTCAGAAGGGAGGGAGCACCATTTGACTTTTTGAGCGCAAAATTGGCTGTCGTGTTTGGAGACCCCCTGATGTACCTAAACAGTGGAAACCCCCCAATTCTAGCTCCAACCCTAACCCCAACACACCCCTAACCCTAATCCCAACCTGATCCATAATCCTAATCACTAACCCTAACCATAATCACAACCCTTACCCCAAAACAACCCTAATGTCAACCCTAACCATAACCCTAAATCCAACACACCCCTAATCCTAATCTCAACCCTAACCTCAACCCTAACCCTAATCCCAATACACCCCTAATCACAACCCTAACCTTAATCCTAATCCCAAACCTAACCCTAATCCCAAGCGTAACCCTAATGCCAACCCTAATCCAAACCCTAACCCTAATCCCAACTCTAACCCTAACTTTAGCCCCAACCCTAGCCCTAACTTTAGCCCCAACCCTAACCCTAGCCCTAAGGCTACTTTCACACTTGCGTCGTTTGGCATTCCGTCGCAATCCGTCGTTTTGGACAAGAAACGGATCCTGCAAATGTGCCCGCAGGATGCGTTTTTTGCCCATAGACTTGCATTGCCGACGGATCGTGACGGATGGCCACACGTCGCGTCCGTCGTGCACTGGATCAGTTGTGTTTTGGTGGACCGTCAGCACCAAAAAACGTTCAATGAAACGTTTTTTTGTACGTCGCATCCGCCATTTCTGACCGCGCATGCGTGGCCGTAACTCCGCCCCCTCCTCCCCAGGACATAGATTGGGCAGCGGATGCGTTGAAAAACTACAGCTGCTGCCCACGTTGTGCACAATTTTCACAACGTGCGTCGGTATGTCGGGCTGACGCATTGCGACGGCCCCGTACCGACGTAAGTGTGAAAAAAAGCCTAACCCTAAATTTAGCCCTAACCCTAAATTTAGCCCTAACCCTACCCCTATCCCTACCCCTAACCCTAATCCTAACCCTACCCCTAACCCTACCCCTAACCCTACCCCTAGCCCTCACCCTACCCCTAACCCTAGCCCTAACCCTACCCCTAATTTTAGCCCCAACTGCTGTTCTCCTGCCGGCCGGCAGATGGAGACAGATGGCGGGCGCACTGCGCATGCGCCCGCCATTCTCTTCTGCCGGCGGCCAGGAGGAGCAGCAAGAGGATCCAGGGACACAGGTGAGTATTGTAGGGTCCCCGAATCCCCCTATTTCTCTGTCCTCTGATGTGCGATCACATCAGAGGACAGAGAATTACACTTTACTTTTTTTTTTTTTTTGCGGTCGCCGGTAAACAGTTAATTACCGGCGATCGCAAAACAGGGGTCGCTAAAACCGACCCCGATCATGCTCTTTGGGGTCTCGGCTACCCCCGGCAGCCGAGACCCCAAAGATTCTCGCGGGGCTGGCCGGCGGGCGCACTGCGCATGCGCCCACCATTTTGAAGATGGCGGCGCCCACCGGGAGACACGAGGAGCATCGGGGGAGATAGGTAAGTATTGGGGGGCCACCTGGGACCCCTTTTCTCTGTCCTCCGATGTGCGATCACATCGGAGGACAGAGAAATTAAAGAGATCGCGTTTTTTTTTTTTTTGCGATCGCTGGTAAACGGTTAATTACCGGCGATCGCAAATGCGGGGTGGGTTAAAAACCCCCCGAATCATGTTCTCTGGGGTCTCGGCTACCCTCGGCAGCCGAGACCCCGGAGAAAATCCAACTCTGGGGGGCGCTATTCACTTTTTCCACAGCGCCGTTAATTAACGGCGCTGTGGTTTAAGTACCCTTAGCGGCCGCCGTTAAAAGGCGTATCGGCGGTCGCTAAGGGGTTAAACCTGTAACAAAGCCAAGCAAACAATTCAAACATATAACAGCAATTATTAACACTTTTAATCTTTGTAACGAGCTGGGATTTGACTCTTGGTGCTACGTGTAGACCTGCGTAGTTCCTGAGCTACTGTGTCTGTTGTAGCATACCCACTAGTGCATGTACTATGTGTAGGTATACTAGGTAAGCATCTGCGTGGTCTCAGATTCACCATGGGTCTAAAGGTACCGTCACACTTAGCGACGCTGCAGCGATACCGACAACGATCCGGATCGCTGCAGCGTCGCTGTTTGGTCGCTGGAGAGCTGTCACACAGACAGCTCTCCAGCGACCAACGATGCCGGTAACCAGGGTAAACATCGGGTAACTAAGCGCAGCGCCGCGCTTAGTAACCCGATGTTTACCCTGGTTACCATCCTAAAAGTAAAAAAAAACCAAACACTACATACTTACCTACCGCTGTCTGTCCTCCAGCGCTGTGCTCTGCACTCCTCCTGTACTGGCTGTGTGAGCACAGCAGCCGGAAAGCAGAGCGGTGACGTCACCGCTCTGCTTTCCGGCTGACCGACGCTCACAGCCAGTATAGGAGGAGTGCAGAGCACAGCGCTGGAGGACAGACAGCGGTAGGTAAGTATGTAGTGTTTGGTTTTTTTTACTTTTAGGATGGTAACCAGGGTAAACATCGGGTTACTAAGCGCGGCCCTGCGCTTAGTTACCTGATGGAGAGTTTCTGCTGCCCTAGGCACTTTTAGTGCTGCCTCCCACTTTGGTGAGTAAGACACTATCGGCAGTCGCCTTTTGCAGCAGATCGGCAGTTTTTCTGCATCTGCCGCGTACCGGATCACTTACGGTAACACTGCGTTCAACCTCATTCATTCCCTATGGGATTTGCCATGATCTGGCAAATGCGGTACCATACCTCCCAACTTTTGAAAAAGGGAAGGAGTCATGAAGTTTGCGGCGCACGTAGTGCGCCGCGGCAAATTTTAGGCCACACCTCTGACCACACCCATTTCACAACTAGTCACACCCATATCCACGTCCCAACCACAGCCATTTAGCACTGCTGATCACACTGTTTTATATCCAATAATTATAAACAAAAAAAATATGGCCACACAGTGCTCCATACTGTATAATGGCCACACATGATGCTCAATACTGTATAATGGCCATTGGCCACACATGATGCTCCATCCTGTATAACGGCCACACATGATGCTCCATCCTGTATAACGGCCACACATGATGCTCCATCCTGTATAACGGCCACACATGATGCTCCATCCTGTATAAAGGCCACACATGATGCTCCATCCTGTATAACGGCCACACATGATGCTCCATCCTGTATAACGGCCACACATGATGCTCCATCCTGTATAACGGCCACACATGATGCTCCATCCTGTATAACGGCCACACATGATGCTCCATCCTGTATAACGGCCACACATGATGCTCCATCCTGTATAACGGCCACACATGATGCTCCATCCTGTATAATGGCCACACAATGCTCCATACTGTATAATGACCACACATGATGCTCAATACTGTATAATGACCGCACATGATGCTCCATACTGTATATTGGCAGCACATGATGCTCCATACTGTATAACGGCCACACATGATGCTCCATCCTGTATAACGGCCACACATGATGCTCCATACTGTATAATGGCCACACATGATGCTACATACTGTATAATGGCCACACACTGCTCCATACTTTATAATGGCCGCACAAGATGCTCCATACTGTATAATGGCCACACATGATGCTCCATCCTGTATAATGGCCACACAATGCTCCATACTGTATAATGGCTCCACATGATGCTCAATACTGTATAATGGCCACACATGATGCTCCATCCTGTATAATGGCCACACATGATGCTCCATCCTGTATAATGGCCACACAATGCTCCATACTGTATAATGGCTCCACATGATGCTCAATACTGTATAATGGCCACACAATGCTCCATACTGTATAACGGCCACACATGATGCTTCATACTGTATAATGGCCACACATGATGCTCCATACTGTATAACGGCCACATGATGCTCCATACTGTATAATGGCCACACATGATGCTCAATACTGTATTATGGCCACACACAGTTCTCCATACTGTATAATGACCCCCCCTCTTGTATGCATGGCTCATATTCCCCACCCCCCTGTATGAATGGCTCATATTCCACCCCCCCCTGTATGCATGGCTCATATTCCACCCCCCCCTGTATGCATGGCTCATATTCCACCCCCCCCCTCTATGCATGGCTCATATTCCACCCCCCCCCCGTATGCATGGCTCATATTCCACTCCCCCCTATGCATTGGCTCACATTCCACCCCCCCCCCCCGTATGCATGGCTCACATTCCACCCCCCCCCGTATGCATGGCTCATATTCCTCCACCCCCCACACCTGTATGCATGGCTCATATTCCTCCACCCCCCATCTTGAATGGCGCGGCTTACCGTCCTCCTTCTTCCCCCCCTCCCCTGTCCCCCCATCCCTCATACTCACCTGCTCCTCACCGCGCGGCCGCGACGTCCCTCTGGCTGTCCCGACTCCCGGCGCGCTGCACCTTCTTCCTGCGTGAGCGGTCAGGTAATACCGCTCTGCCCATTAAGGTCATGAATATGCGCATATTCATGACCTTAATTAGCGGTACCACGTGACCGCTCACTAAGGACGAGCTCCAGACGCCGAGACCAGGCATCGCTGGAGCAGCAGGGTGAGTATTGTCTTCAAGGAGGGCGGGTCGGAGGCGGGAGGGGAGGGTAGGCGGCCAGTTGGGGCGGGGGGGCGGAGTCGTTCGGGAGGTGACCAAGCTGTAAAAAAAAAAAAAAAACCTTGCTCAGGTGCCCTCCGGCGTAAAAAAAAAACGGATCCCTTTTTTCCAAAAAATGCCGGATTGTGCCTGAAACAAAAAGCCTGATGTGTGAAAGTAGCATAAGAGTTTATCTTCATCTTGCACACTGTTAGGATCAACCTGCTTGATTGCCCGCAGTGCCTCCTGGAGATTAAGGGCATAGTCCCGTAGGCTATCCTGCGGCCTCTGCTTGCACCCATAAAACTTCAATTTGATTTCTGTAGGGGTGCGGGTGTCAAAGGTGGTTTTAAGCTTTGCAAAGACCTGCTGCACGGTCCCTTTATCCGCAGCGGGCCATGACTTCACCTCTCTGAGCCGCTCCAAACAGTTGGCCCATTACCATGTGAACCTTCTGAGGCTCTGTCTGGGGATAAAACTCCAGCAGGCTGCAGATTCCTTCTTCAACCCCTTTACCCCCAAGGGTGGTTTGCACGTTAATGGCCGGGCCAATTTTTACAATTCTGACCACTGTCCCTTTATGAGGTTATAACTCTGGAACGCTTCAACGGATTCCAGTGATTCTGACATTGTTTTCTCATGACATACTATACTTCATGATAGTGGTAAAAATTCTTTGATAGTACCTGCGTTTATTTGTGAAAAAAACGGAAATTTGGCGAAAATTTCGCAATTTTCCAACTTTGAATTTCTATGCCCTTAAATCACAGAGATATGTCACACAAAATACTTAATAAGTAACATTTCCCACATGTCTACTTTACATCAGCACAATTTTGGAACCAAAATTTTTTTTTGTTAGGGAGTTATAAGGGTTAAAAGTTGACCAGCAATTTCTCGTTTTTACAACACCATTTTTTTTTAGGGACCACATCTCATTTGAAGTCATTTTGAGGGGTCTATATGATAGAAAATACCCAAGTGTGACACCATTCTAAAAACTGCACCCTTCAAGGTGCTCAAAACCATATTCAAGAAGTTTATTAACCCTTCTGGTGCTTCACAGGAATTTTTGGAATGTTTAAATAAAAATGAACATTTAACTTTTTTTCACAAAAAATTTACTTCAGCTCCAATTTGTTTTATTTTACCAAGGGTAACAGGAGAAAATGGACCCGACAAGTTGTTGTACAATTTGTCCTGAGTACACCGATACCCCATATGTGGGGGGAAAACAACGGTTTGGGCACATGACAGAGCTCGGAAGCGAAGGAGCGCCATTTGACTTTTCAATGCAAAATTGACTGGAATTGAGATGGGACACCATGTTGCGTTTGGAGAGCCACTGATGTGCCTAAACATTGAAACCCTCCCACAAGTGACACCATTTTGGAAAGTAGACCCCCTAAGGAACTTACCTAGATGTGTTTTGAGCACTTTGACCCACCAAGGGCTTCACAGAAGTTTATAATAATGCAGAGCCGTAAAAATAAAACAAAATTTTTTTCCCACAATAATTATTTTTTTAGCCCCCAGTTTTGCATTTTCCCGAGGGGAACAGGAGAAATTGGACCCCAAAATTTGTTGCCCAATTTGTCCTGAGTGCGATGATACACCATATGTGGGGGGGAACCACTGTTTGGGCGCATGGGAGGGCTCGGAAGTGAAGGAGTGCCATTTGGAATGCAGACTTAGATGGAATGGTCTGCAGGTGTCACATTGCGTTTGCAGAGCCCCTAATGTACCTAAACAGTAGAAACCCCCAACAATTGACACCATTTTGGAAACTAGACCACCTAAGGAACTTATCTAGATGTTTTGTGAGAGCTTTGAACCCTCAAGTGTTTCACTACAGTTTGTAACGCAGAGCTGTGAAAATAAAAAAAAATAAAAAACTTTCCCCCAAAAATTATTTTTTAGCCCCCAGTTTTGTATTTTCCCGGGGGTAAGAGGAGAAATTCGACCCCAAAAGTTGTTGTCCTGTTTGTCCTGAGTACGCTGATACTGCATATGTTGGAGTAAACCCCTGTTTGGGCGCACGGGAGAGCTCGGAAGGGAAGAAGCACTGTTTTACTTTTTCAACGCAGAATTGGTTGGAATTGAGATCGGACGCCATGTCGCGTTTGGAGAGCCCCTGATGTGCCTAAACAGTGGAAACCCCCCAATTATAACTGAAACCCTAATCCAAACACACCCCTAACCCTAATCCCAACAGTAACCCTAACCACACCCCTAACCCTAATCCCAACCCTATTCCTGTTGTGAATTCCACTCTTGGGCTCCCTCCGGTGGTTGTAAGTGGCACTTTTGTGAGTTCTGCTCTTGGGCTCCCTCCGGTGGTTTTAAGTGGTATGGCTGCTCCTTGGATTTAGCAGTCTGCAGCTGCTTCCACTGATTGTCTTTCTGCTCGGCTATTTATGCCTGGCTCTTCCCTTCAGCCAGTGCCACTTGTCAATGGTTCCTGGTTGGATTCACATCTCTCTTGGATTTCCCTGATATCCCGACCAGTTCAGTAAAGTTAAGTCCTTGCTTGCTCTTTTCTGTCCACAGGTTGTGGACTTATCCGTTCTGTGCTTTCTATGTTTTGTCCAGCTTGTCAGTATGGATATATTCAGTTAAGCTGGAAGCTCTGGGAAGCAGATTTACCCTCCACACCTTTAGTCAGGTGTGGAGATTTTTGTAAACTCTGTGTGGATTTTTGTAGTTTTTAATACTGACCGCACAGTATTCTATCCTGTCCTATCTATCTAGCTAGACTGGCCTCCTGTGCTACATCCTGGTTTCATTCTGTGTATGTCTTTTCCCTCTCCACTCACAGTCATTACTTGTGGGGGGCTATCTATCCTTTGAGGATTTTCTCTGAGGCAAGATAGTTTTCCTGTTTCTATCTATCTTTAGGGGTAGTTAGTTCTCAGGCTGTGACGAGGTGCCTAGAGAGTGACAGGAGCATCCCACGGCTACTTCTAGTGTTGTGTTGAGCTTAGGGACTGCGGTCAGTACAGGTACCACCTCCTTCAGAGCTCGTCCCATGTTGCTCCTAAACCACCAGTTCATAACATATTCCCAACTGTAAATGTAATCTAAACCCTAACCGTAACTTTAGCCCCAACCCTAACCCTAACTGTAGCCCCAACCCTAACTGTAGCCCCAACCCTAACTGTAGCCCTAGCCCTAACCCTAGCCCTAACCCTAGCCCTAACCCTAGCCCTAGCCCTAACCCTAGCCCTAACCCTAGCCCTAACCCTAGCCCTAACCCTAGCCCTAACCCTAACTCTAGCCCTAACCCTAGCCCTAACCCTAACCCTAATGGGAGAATGGAAATAAATACATTTTTTAAATTTTTTAATTTTTCCCTAACTAAGGGGGTGATGAAGGGGGGTTTGATTTACTTTTATAGTGGGTTTTTTAGCGGATTTTTATGATTTGCAGCCGTCACACACTGAGAGACGCTTTTTATTGCAAAAAATATTTTTTGCGTTACCACATTTTGAGAGCTATAATTTTTCCACGTTTTGGTCCACAGAGTTATGTGAGGTCTTGTTTTTTGCGGGTCGAGTTGACGTTTTTATTGGTAACATTTTCGGGCTCGTGACATTTTTTGATCGCTTTTTATTCCGATTTTTGTGAGGCAGAATGACCAAAAACCAGCTATTCATGAATTTTTTTTGGGGGAGGCGTTTATACCGTTCCGCGTTTGGTAAAATTTATAAAGCAGTTTTATTCTTCGGGTCAGTACGATTACAGCGATACCTCATTTATATCTTTTTTTATGTTTTGGCGCTTTTATACGATAAAAACGATTTTATAGAAAAAATAATTATTTTTGCATCGCTTTATTCTCAGGACTATAACTTTTTTATTTTTTTGCTGATGATGCTGTATGGTGGCTCGTTTTTTGTGGGACAAGATGACGTTTTCAGCGGTACTATGGTTATTTATATCTGTCTTTTTGATCGCGTGTTATTCCACTTTTTGTTCGGCGGTATGATAATAAAGCGTTGTTTTTTGCCCGATTTTTTTTTTTTTCTTACGGTGTTTACTGAAGGGGTTAACTAGTGGGACGCAGCGATACTAAATATGTGTACTTTTATTGTTTTTTTTTTTATTTAGATAAAGAAATGTATTTATGGGAATAATATTTTTTTTTTCATTATTTAGGAATATTTTTTTTTATTTTTATTTACACATTTGGAATTTTTTTTTTTAAACTTTTTTACTCTGTCCCAGGTGGGGACATAACAGATCGGTGATCTGACAGTTTGCACAGCACTCTGTCAGATCACCGATCTGATTTACAGCACTGCAGGCTTCACAGTGCCTGCTCTGAGCAGGCTCTGTGAAGCCACCTCCCTCCCTGCAGGACCTGGATGCCGCGGCCATCTTGGATCCGGGCCTGGAGCAGGGAGGGAGGTATGGAGACCCTCGCAGCAACGCGATCACATCGCGTTGCTGCGGGGGGGCTCAGGGAAGCCCGGAGGGAGCCCCTTCCCTGCGCGATGCTTCACTGTACCGCCGACACATCGCGATCATGTTTGATCGCGGTGTGCCGGGGGTTAATGTGCCGGGAGCAGTCCGTGACCGCTCCTGGCACATAGTGCCGGATGTCAGCTGCGATAGGCAGCTGACACCCGGCCGCGATCGGCCGCGCTCACGGGGAGAGTATGATCGCGTATGATGTTCTATCCCGTTGGTGGTCATAGGGGCCCACCCCACCTCGACGGGATAGTACGTCTGATGTCAGAAAGGGGTTAATGTATGTCATTTTCCAGAGTATCACGGGAGCCAGGCTGCTCCAGGTATGTACGGCATGGAGAAGGGCATGATGGTCGTAGTAGCCGTGGCGTAGTGCGGCTGGCTGATAGAAGCGGCAAGCTCTGAGGAACCTGGCGGCAGAATGAGGCCTGCGGCTATGCCTATTGCGGGGCCTGGGGGTATTTCTAGGTCTGCAGCTGCGACCGCCGCTACTTCCCCTCCCGGGTCGGACATGGCCGTTCCTCCCCTCTGCTAACCTGATGGAAGTCGGGGCTCCTCTCCGGAATCGGAACTTTACAGCGTCTCTTCTTGTGGCTCTGCTGCACGGTGTCCCCACTTCCGGCTTTCCAGGCAGCAGCACGGCACCGGTCTTCCTGCTTCGCGCTCTTTTCAGCTGGCTCCGCCCACGAAGGTATCGCTCCCCCTCCTTGCGCTCCACGCTGTGCGGCAATGGCGGATTTTGGTGGGAAATGGTAACACACAGTCCTTTAGTAAAGCACAGTTCAAATACAGTTTTGGCACAGTTCTTAGGCGCACATGAGCCAATTTTCAGGCTTAAGTAGATCCTGTTCATGATGCCAAAGTAGGAGCATCCCCAAGGGCTATGGGGAACTCGGTACCGGGCCTTTCTGTAGTCAATGGGGATGTCACGGTGGCTGACCCGGTCCGTGGCCCTCGGGAGGTCCGTTGATGAATGGTGGGGGAAAGGTCTTTAAAGGGATAATTGCGTTTAGTTAACTTTTACCACCATCATCTGCTGGTCAGAGTTAGAATTCTGTGACTCAAAGTTACTTTTACCAACACATGCTGGTAAATGTAAAGATTTACCAATTCGCCCAGGTAAAAGTACAAAATCGTTCGTTTATATGGAATACATCTGACTTTTCACAGCAGAAAAAAACACATGTTCCAGCTTCTTAGAAATAAAATAGCAGATTTATTGAAAAATTCTTAAAAAGTGCATGCTCCACGGATCTCACAATAGCCCCGGGAGGAAAGCGACGCGTTTCGACTGCAACCGCAGTCTTTATCCAAGCTGATCTATCCCAAAGCCCATGCGGACATATATAGTACTATGCACCAATCAACAGGAAATAACACATCACATGATTAAAAGGTCCTGAAAGGCTGTAGCAATTACATACAAATGAACACATAAACAAAAACAACAACAAAAAGAAATTCTTTTAACCCCTTAGTGACAGAGCCAATTTGGTACTTAATGACCAGGCCAATTTTTGCAATTTTGACCACTGTCACTTTATGAGGTTATAACTCTGGAACGCTTCAACGGATCCCGCTGATTCTGAGATTGTTTTTTCGTGACATATTGTACTTCATGTTAGTGGTAACATTTCTTCGATATTACTTGCGATTATTTATGAAAAAAACGGAAATATGGCGAAAATTATTAAAATTTTGCAATTTTCAAACTTTGTATTTTTATGCCCTTAAATCAGAGAGATATCTCATGAAAAATAGTTAATAAATAACATTTCCCACATGTCTACTTTACATCAGCACAATTTTGGAAACAAAATTTTTTTTTGTTAGGGAGTTATAAGGGTTAAAAGTTGACCAGCAATTTCTCATTTTTACAACACCATTTTTTTTTAGGGACCACATCACATTTGAAGTCATTTTGAGGGGTCTATATGATAGAAAATAATGAAGTGTGACACCATTCTAAAAACTACACCCCTCAAGGTTCTCAAAACCACATTCAAGAAGTTTATTAACCCTTTACGTGCTTCACAGGAACTGAAACAATGTGGAAGGAAAAAAATGAACATTTAACTTTTTTTTGCAAACATCTTAATTCAGAACCATTTTTTTATTTTCACAAGTGTAAAAACAGAAATGTAACCATAAATTTTGTTATGCAATTTCTCCTGAATACGCCAATACCCCATATGTGGGGGTAAACCACTGTTAGGGCGCACCGCAGAACTTAGAAGTGAAGGAGCGCCGTTTGACTTTTTCAATGCAGAATTGGCTGGAATTGAGATCGGACACCATGTCACATTTAGAGAGCCCCTGATGTGCCTAAACAGTGGAAACTCCCCACAAGTGACACCATTTTGGAAACTAGACCCCTTAAGGAACTTATCTAGATGTGTGGTGAGCACTTTGAACCCCCAAGTGCTTCACAGAAGTTTATAACGTAGAGCCGTGAAAATAAAAAATCGCTTTTGTTTACACAAAAATGATCTTTTCGCCCACAAATTCTTATTTTCACAAGGGTAACAGGAGAAATTAGACCACAAAAGTTGTTGTGCGATTTCTCCTGAATAAGTCGATACCCCATATGTGAGGGTAAACCACTGTTTGGGCGCACCGCAGAGCTTGGAAGTGAAGGAGCGCCGTTTTACTTTTTCAATGTTGAATTGGCTGGAATTGAGATCAGACGCCATGTCGCGTTTGGAGAGCCCCTGATGTGCCTAAACAGTGGAAACCCCCCACAAGTGACACCATTTTGGAAACTAGACCCCTTAAGGAATTTATCTAGATGTGTGGCGAGCACTTTGAACCCCCATGTGCTTCACAGAAGTTTATAACGTAGAGCCGTGAAAAAAAAAAATCGCATTTTTTCTACAAAAATGATCTTTTTGCCCACACATTTTTATTTTCACAAGGGTAACAGGAGAAATTAGACCCCAATAGTTGTTGTGCAATTTCTCCTGAGTACGCTGATACCCAATATGTGGGGGTAAACAACTGTTAGGGCGCACCGCAGAGCTTGGAAGAGAAGGAGTGCCGTTATACTTTTTCAATGTAGAATTGGCTGGAATTGAGATCGGACGCCATGTCGCGTTTGGAGAGCCCCTGATGTGCCTAAACAGTAGAAATCCCCCACAAGTGACCCCATTTTGGAAACTAGACCCCCCATGGAACTTAACCCCAAATGTTGTTGTCCAATTTGTCCTGAGTATGCTGGTACCCCATATGTGGGGGTAAACCACTGTTTTGGCGCACGGCAGAGCTCGGAAAGGAAGGAGCGCCTTTTTGGAATGCAGACTTTGATAGAATGGTCTGAGGGCATTATGTTGCGATTGCAGAGCCCCTGATGTACCTAAACTGTAGTAACCCCCCACAAGTGACCCCATTTTGGAAACTAGACCCCCAAGGAACTTATCTAGATGTGTGATGAGAACTTTGAATGCCCAAGTGCTTCACAGAAGTTTAGAATGCAGAGTCGTGAAAATAAAAAATATTTTTTTTTCCACAAAAAAGATATTGTAGCCCCCAAGTTTTTATTTTCACAAGGGTAACAGGAGAAATTGGACTGCAATAGTTGTTGTCCAATTTATCCCGAGTACGCTGATGCGCCATATGTGGGGGTAAACCACTGTTTGGGCGCACGGCAGAGCTCGGAAGGGAAGGAGCGCCTTTTTGGAATGCAGACTTTGATAGAATGGTCTGTGGGCATTATGTTGCGATTGCAGAGCCCCTGATGTACCTAACCAGTAGAAACCCTCCACAAGTGACCCCATTTTGGAAACTAGACCCCCCAAGGAACTTATCTAGATGTGTGGTGAGAACTTTGAATGCCCAAGTGCTTCACAGAAGTTTAGAATGCAGAGTCGTGAAAATAAAAAATATTTTTTTTTCCACAAAAAAGATATTGTAGCCCCCAAGTTTTTATTTTCACAAGGGTAACAGGAGAAATTGGACTGCAATAGTTGTTGTCCAATTTATCCCGAGTACGCTGATGCGCCATATGTGGGGGTAAACCACTGTTTGGGCGCACGGCAGAGCTCGGAAGGGAAGGAGCGCCTGATGTGCCTAAACAGTAGAAATCCCCCACAAGTGACCCCATTTTGGAAACTAGACCCCCCATGGAACTTAACCCCAAATGTTGTTGTCCAATTTGTCCTGAGTATGATGGTACCCCATATGTGGGGGTAAACCACTGTTTTGGCGCACGGCAGAGCTCGGAAGGGAAGGAGCGCCTTTTTGGAATGCAGACTTTGATAGAATGGTCTGTGGGCATTATGTTGCGATTGCAGAGCCCCTGATGTACCTAAACTGTAGTAACCCCCCACAAGTGACCCCATTTTGGAAACTAGACCCCCCAAGGAACTTATCTAGATATGTGGTGAGAACTTTGAATGCCCAAGTGCTTCACAGAAGTTTAGAATGCAGAGTCGTGAAAATATTTTTTTTTTCACAAAAAAGATTTTGTAGCCCCCAAGTTTTTATTTTCACAAGGGTAACAAGAGAAATTGGACCCCAGAAGTTGTTGTCCAATTTATCCCGAGTACGCTGATGCCCCATATGTGGGGGTAACCCACTGTTTGGGCGCACGGCAGAGCTCAGAAGGGAGGGAGCACCATTTGACTTTTTGAACGCAAAATTGGCTGTCGTGTTTGGAGACCCCCTGATGTACCTAAACAGTGGAAACCCCCCAATTCTAGCTCCAACCCTAACCCCAACACAACCCTAATCCCAACCTCATCCATAATCCTAATCACTAACCCTAACCATAATCACAACCCTTACCCCAAAACAACCCTAATGTCAACCCTAACCATAACCCTAATCAAAACCCTAAATCCAACACACCCCTAATCCTAATCTCAACCCTAACCTCAAACCTAACCCTAATCCCAATACACCCCTAATCACAACCCTAACCTTAATCCTAATCCCAAACCTAACCCTAATCCCAAGCGTAACCCTAATGCCAACCCTAACCCTAATACCAACCCTAATCCAAACCCTAACCCTAATCCCAGCTCTAACCCTAACTTTAGCCCCAACCCTAGCCCTAACTTTAGCCCCAACCCTAACCCTAGCCCTAGGGCTACTTTCACACTTGCGTCATTTGGCATTCTGTCGCAATCCGTCGTTTTGGACAAGAAACGGATCCTGCAAATGTGCCCGCAGGATGCGTTTTTTGCCCATAGACTTGTATTGCCGACGGATCGTGACGGATGGCCACACGTCGCGTCCGTCGTGCACTGGATCAGTTGTGTTTTGGCGGAGCGTCTGCACAAAAAAAGTTCAATGAAACGTTTTTTTGTACGTCGCATCCGCCATTTCTGACCGCGCATGCGTGGCCGTAACTCCGCCCCCTCCTCCCCAGGACATAGATTGGGCAGCGGATGTGTTGAAAAACTACAGCTGCTGCCCACGTTGTGCACAATTTTCACAACGTGCGTCGGTATGTCGGGCCGACGCATTGCGACGGCCCCGTACCGACGTAAGTGTGAAAGAAGCCTAACCCTAAGTTTAGCCCCAACCCTAACCCTAAATTTAGCCCCAACCCTAACCCTAAATTTAGCCCTAACCCTAAACAGTTAATTACCGGCGATCGCAAAACAGGGGTCGGTAATACCGACCCTGATCATGCTCTTTGGGGTCTCGGCTACCCCCAGCAGCCGAGACCCCAAAGATTCTCCCGGTGCCGGCCGGCGGGCGCACTGCGCATGCGCCCGCCATTTTGAAGATGGCGGCGCCCACCGGGAGACACGAGGAGCATCGGGGGAGCTAGGTGAGTATTGGGGGGCCACCTGGGACCCCTTTTCTCTGTCCTCCGATGTGCGATCACATCGGAGGACAGAGAAATTAAAAAGAGATCGCTTTTTTTTTCTTTTTTTTTTTTTTGCGATCGCCGGTAAACGGTTAATTACCGGCGATCGCAAATGCGGGGTGGGTTAAAAACCCCCCGAATCATGTTCTCTGGGGTCTCGGCTACCCTCGGCAGCTGAGACCCCGGGGAAAATCGGCCTCTGGGGGGCGCTATGGACTTCTTCCACAGCGCCGTTAATTAACGGCGCTGTGGTTTAAGTACCCTTAGCGGCCGCCGTTAAAAGGCGTATCGGCGGTCGCTAAGAGGTTAAAACAATATTATATTGATTACTGGATTTTAGACAGATTTCAGTAATGAAACATTATCTAATTTCTACGATTCAAGCCACCCGGAAAACGTGTGCCCAAAACAAAAATCCAATAAGCTTCCCGGGTTAATAGCATTCTATGGATATCTCCACCCCGGTAAAGTTTTTTTATTTTCTCCAGACCCAATACACGAAAAAATGAAGTATTCCGTGTGTGATGATCAATAAAGTGTTTAGCCGCAGATGAAATGTTGCGATTTGTATTTTTTGTAATGTCATATAGATGTTCTGTAATGCAATTTTTTAATTTTCGTCCAGTACACCCTATATAGGACTTCTCGCATGCGGTACAGTCAATTTTATAAACAACATTCCGAGTGTTGCAATTTATAAAATCTTGTATTTGGAATGAGTTAGTATGGTTATAATTTTGAAAAAACTTCATAGTGACCATGTGTTTGCATGTCGAACAATTAGTTGTGTTGCACTTGAAACAGCCTTTGCATTTTAGCCATGTAGATTGCGGTCTATCTGAGACAAAAACACTTGGTGATAAAATGCTCCCCAAAGTGCTTTTCTGGCAATGATATTACAGCCATTGTGTAAGATTTTAGCAAGGATTGGGTCCTCAAATAAAATTGGTAGAGACTTGTGAATTATTTTTTTAATTGCATTGAATTGGGGGCTATACTGCAGGCATACAAAAGGTTTTTCCGCATATTGTTTTTTAATATTCACTGGAGCATTATTGCCAGCAGGAGATTTTATTAGATCGTTAAGATTTTTCTTTGACACAATACCAAGAGCGAGGTTCAACATCCAATTCGGATAGCTGCGTTTTTTAAAGTCTGGTGCAAGATTTGACCAGATCCTGTTGCAGAGCAACCTCATCATTACAGTTGCGTTTTAGTCTGGTAAATTTACCTACCGGAATTGGCTGAACGGTGTGCTTTGGGTGGCTGCTGTGTGCGTGAAGAATGGTGTTCCCTGCCAGTGGTTTGGAGAAAGTGCGGGTGGTAATTATATGTTTGTCTACTTCCGTGAGTTCCAGATCTAGAAAAGTAATTTTGGAATTTTCATGAACATATGTGAATCTGATGTTAAATACATTATGATTAATGTAATCAACAAAATCCTGTATGACTGATACATCCCCCTTCCAAATTATAAGCGTATCATCAATATATCTCCCGTACCAGGCAATGAAAGGAACAAATTTGTTAGATGTACTGTACAGAAAATGAAATTCCCAAAAAGCCATAACTAAATTGGCTAAAGATGGCAAGAACTTGGCACCCATCGCCACACCCGTGTGCTGTAAGTAAAAATCCCGATTCAAAGAAAAAAAATGATGGGTCAACAAAAAAAATGTAACCTGTAAAATATATTCAATTAAATCTTGGGAATAACTGCTGTATTTCTCCAAATGAAATCGTAGGGCTTTTAATGCTATGTTGTGGGGTATGCAAGTATAAAGGGAAACCACGTCACAACTGAGCCAGGAAAAATTAGATGACCATTTTTTCTGTGACAAAATGTTCAAAATGTCTCTTGTGTCTTTAATATAGCCTGGTACTCTGAGAACCAAAGGCTGTAATAGAGAATCCAACCATTGTCCCATAAGTTCGTTAGAGCCAATACTGGATACGATTGGACGCATGGGTGGAGAGGTGCTGTTGACTTTTACCAACGCTGTTGAGAAATGTTAACATTTACCAAGACTTCACCGGTAAAAGTCCAATTTTACTTTTCATTTTGAGCTTTTACCGACTGCCTCGGTGAATGTCCAGATTGACCGGTAAATCCTAGGTTTTACCGTCCTTCTGACTTTTACAGTAACATATATTCTATCACTTAAAGCATGTTAGCGCCACTTATAATGTGGAAATATTATATGGGTATAGGGTTTAAACATATGAGCATACGGACTATGTAAAGCACCCTGGTATATCTGATGGTGCCTTATACAGGCCACCTCCTGCAACCAATGGTATCCTCGGGAGACATTTAACCTGTTAAGGTCAAAGTGTCTCGACCAAAGTCCATATACAGTTAGGTCCATATATATATTGGACAGAGACAACATTTTTCTAATTTTGGTTATAGATATTACCACAATGAATTTTAAACAAAACAATTCAGATGCACTTGAAGTTCAGACGTTCAGCTTTCATTTGAGGGTATCCAGATTAAAATTGGATGAAGGGTTTAGGAGTTTCAGCTCCTTCACATGTGCCACCCGTTTTTTAAAGGGACCAAAATTAATTGGACAGATTCAATAATTTTAAATAAAATGTTCATTTTTAGTAGTTGGTTGAAAACCCTTTGTTGGCAATGACTGCCTGAAGTCTTGAACTCATGGACATCACCAGACGCTGTGTTTCCTCCTTTTTGATCCTCTGACAGACCTTCATGGGAGTGGTTTTCAGTTGCTGTTTGTTTGTGGGCCTTTCTGTCTGAAGTTTAGTCTTTAACAAGTGAAATGCATGCTCAATTGGGTTGAGATCAGGTGACTGACTTGGCCATTCAAGAATATTCCACTTCTTTGCTTTAATAAACTCCTGGGTTGCTTTGGCTTTATGTTTTGGGTCATTGTCCATCTGTAGTATGAAATGACAACCAATCAGTTTGGCTGCACTTGGCTGGATCTGAGCACACAGTATGGCTCTGAATACCTCAGAATTCATTCGGCTGCTTCTGTCCTATGTCACATCATTAATAAACACTAGTGACCCAGTGCCACTGGCAGCCATGCATGCCCAAGCCATCACACTGCCTCCGCCGTGTTTTACAGATGATGTGGTGTGCTTTGGACCATGAGCTGTACCACGCCTTCGCCATACTTTTCTCTTTCCATCATTCTGGCAGAGGTTGATCTTGGTTTCATCTGTCCAAAGAATGTTCTTCCAGAACTGTGCTGGCTTTTTTAGATGTTTTTTTTAGCAAAGTCCAGTCTAGCCTTTTTATTCTTGATTCTTATGAGTGGCTTACACCTTGCAGTGATCCCTCTGTATTTACTTTCATGCAGTTTTCTCTTTATGGTAGATTTGGATATTGATATGCCTACCTCCTGGAGAGTGTTGTTCACTTGGTTGGCTGCTGTGAAGGGGTTTCTCTTCACCATGGAGATTATTCTGCGATCATCCACCACTGTTGTCTTCCGTGGGCGCCCAGGTCTTTTTGCATTGATGAATTCACCAGTGCTTTCTTTCTTTCTCAGGATGTACCAAACTGTAGATTTTGCCACTCCTAATATTGTAGCAATTTCTCGGATGGTTTTTTTCTGTTTTTGCAGCTTAAGGATGGCTTGTTTCACCTGGATGGAGAGCTCCTTTGACCCCATGTTTACTTCACAGCAAAACCTTCCAGATGCAAGCACTACACCTCAAATCAACTCCAGGCCTTTTATCTGCTTAATTGAGAATGACATAACGAAGGGATTGCCCACACCTGTCCATGAAATAGCCTTGGAGTCAATTGTCCAATTACTTTTGGTCCCTTTAAAAACAGGGTGGCACATGTTAAGGAGCTGAAACTCCTAAACCCTTCATCCAATTTTAATGTGGATATCCTCAAATGGAAGCTGAAAGTCTGAACTTCAACTGCATCTGAATTGTTTTGTTTAAAATTCATTGTGGTAATGTCTATAACAAAAATTAGAAAAATGTTGTCTCTGTCCAAATATATATGGACCTAACTGTAGGTGTTATTGTTATGTTCAGCTCTGTTTACCACTGACCCTTATTTTTCATAAAACAAACACCACAAGAAAAAATCAGTGTAAAAACGTCCAGAAGCTAGTATTAAGGTCAAATACTAGCTATTCATGAAATTTTGGGGGGAGGCGTTTATACCGTTCCGCGTTTGGTAAAATTTATAAAGCAGTTTTATTCTTCGGGTCAGTACAATTACAGCGATACCTCATTTATATCTTTTTTTTTTATGTTTTGGCGGGGGGAGGGCGGGAGTGCCTGTGTGTGACCCTGCTGTATTTACAGGTATGTTATGTGAGACATGGTCACGGTGCAGGATGTCCTGCTTGTATTTACATGCATGATTATGTTCTGTCTCCCAGGTTGTTCCACATACGGCCCTTCCGCCTATCTTTTATGTGGGAAGATCTGTAACCCTTTTATCATCTGTCCTGTCTGTAGGTCTGTTTGTGTCTATTTAATAAACTTTTGTATTTGACCTTAACCCCTTCACCCCAAAGCCTGTTTTCACCTAAGTGACAGGGCCAATTTTTACAATTCTGACCACTGTCACTTTATGAGGTCATAACTCTGAAACGCTTCAACGGATCCTGGTGATTCTGACACTGTTTTCTCGTGACATATTGTACTTAATGATAGTGGCAAAACTTCTTCGATATGACTTGCATTTATTTGTGAAAAAAAAAAAAAATTTGTCGGAAATTATGAGAATTTAGCAATTTTCAAACTTAGTTTTTATGCCCTTAAATTAGAGAGTTATATCACATAATATAGTTAATAAACAACATTTCCCACATGTCTGCTTTACATCAGCACAATTTTGGAAACATAATTTTTTTATTGTTAGGACGTTATAAGGGTTAAAAGTTGACCAGCGATTTCTCATTTTTGCAACAAAATTTGCAAAACCATTTTTTTACGGACCACCTCACACTTGAAGTGACTTTGAGGGGTCTATATGACAGAAAATGCCCAAAAGTGACACCATTCTAAAAACTGCACCCCTCAAGGTACTCAAAACCACATTCAAAAAGTTTATTAACCCTTCAGGTGCTTCACAGGAATTTTTTGAATGTTTAAAAAAATTGAACATTTAACTTTTTTTTCACAAAATTTTTACTTCAGGTCCAATTTGTTTCATTTTACCAAGGGTAACAGGAGAAATTGGACCACAAAAGTCGTTGTACAATTTGTCCTGAGTACGCCGATACCCATATGTGGGGGTAAACCACTGTTTGGGCACATGGCAGAGCTCGGAAGGGAAAGAGCGCCATTTGACTTTTCAATGCAAGATTTGCTGGAATTGAGATCGGAGCCCATGTCACGATTGGAGAGCCCCTGATGTGCCTAAACAGTGGAAACCCCCACAAGTGACACCATTTTGGAAAGTAGACCCCCTAAGGAACTAATCTAGATGTGTGGTGAGCACTTTGAACCTCCAAGTGCTTCACAGAAGTTTATAATGTAGAGCCGTAAAAAAAAATTTTTTATTAATTTTCACGAAAAATGATCTTTTTGCCCCAAATTTTTTATATTCCCAAGGGTAAAAGGATAAATTGGACCCCAAAAGTTGTTGTGCAATTTGTCCTGAGTACGTCGATACTTCATATATGGGGATAAACCACTGTTTGAGCGCATGGCAGAGCTCGGAAGGGAAGGAGTGCCATTTGACTTTTCAATGCAAAATTGGCTGGAATTGAGATCGGACGCCATGTCGCATTTGGAGAGCCCCTGACGTGCCTTAACAGTGGAAACCCCCCACAAGTGACCCCATTTTGGAAAGAAGACCCCCTAAGGAACTTATCTAGATGTGTGGTGAGCACTTTTAACCCCCAATTGTTTCACTAAAGTTTAGAATGTAGCATTGTGAAAATTAAAAAATCATTTTTTCTTTCCACAAAATGATGTTTTAGCCCGCAATTTTTTTTTCCCAAGGGTAACAGGAGAATTTGGACCACAAATGTTATTGTCCAATTTGTCCTGAGTACGCTGATACCCCACATGTGGGGGGGAACCACCGTTTGAGTGCATGGCAGAGCTCGGAAGGGAAGGAGCACCGTTTGAAATGCAGACTTAGATGGAATGGACTGCAGGTGTCATGTTGCATTTGCAGAGCCCCTGATGTACCTAAACAGTAGAAACCCACCACAAGTGACCCCATATTGGAAACTAGACCCCCCAAGGAACTTATCTAGATGTGTTGTGAGAGCTTTGAACCAACAAGTGTTTCACTGCAGTTTATAACGCAGAGCCGTGAAAATAAAAAATATTTTTGTTTCCACAAAAATGATATTTTATCCCCTATGTTTTTATTTTCCCAAGGGTAACAGGACAAATTGGACCCCAAAAGTTGTTGTCCAACTTGTCCTGAGAACGCTGATACCCCATATGTTGGGGGGAACCACTGTTTGGGTGCACGGCAGAGCTCGAAAGGGAAGGAGCGCCATTTGAAATGCAGACTTAGATGGATTGGTCTGCAGGCGTCATGTTGCATTTGCAGAGCCCCTGATGTACCTAAACAGTAGAAACCCCCCACAAGTGACCCCATATTGGAAACTAGACCCCCAAAGGAACTTATCTAGATGTGTTGTGAGAGCTTTGAACCAACAAGTGTTTCACTGCAGTTTATAACGCAGAGCCGTGAAAATAAAAAATATTTTTGTTTCCACAAAAATGATATTTTATCCCCTATGTTTTTATTTTCCCAAGGGTAACAGGACAAATTGGACCCCAAAAGTTGTTGTCCAACTTGTCCTGAGAACGCTGATACCCCATATGTTGGGGGGAACCACTGTTTGGGCACACAGGAGAACTCGGAAGGGAAGGAGCCCTGTTTTACTTTTTCAAAGCAGAATTGGCTGGAATTGAGATCGGACGCCATGTCGCGTTTGGAGAGCCCCTGATGTGCCTAAACAGTGGAAACCCCCAATTATAACTGAAACCCTAACCCCAACCCTAACCCTAGCCCTAACCCTAGCCCTAACCCTAGCCCTAACCCTAGCCCTAACCCTAGCCCTAGCCCTAACCCTAGCCCTAACCCTAGCCCTAACCCTAGCACTAATGGGAAAATGGAAATAAATACATTTTTTTACATTTTATTATTTTTCCCTAACTAAGGGGGTGATGAAGGGGGGTTTGATTTACTTTTATAGCGTTTTTTTGGCGGATTTTTATGATTGGCAGCTGTCACACACTAAAAGACGCTTTTTATTGCAAAAAATAGTTTTTGCATCACCACATTTTGAGAGCTATAATTTATCCATATTTTGGCCCACAGAGTCATATGAGGTCTTGTTTTTTGCGGGACGAGTTGACGTTTTTATTGGTAACATTTTCGGGCAGATGACATTTTTTGATCGCTTTTTATTCTGATTTTTGGGAGGCGGAATGAACAAAAACCAGCAATTCCTGAATTTCTTTTAGGGGGGGCGTTTATACCGTTCCACGTGTGGTAAAATGGATAAAGCAGTTTTATTCTTCAGGTCAGTACGATTACAGCGATACCTCATTTATGTAATTTTTTTTATGTTTTGGCGCTTTTACACAATAAAAACTATTTTATATAAAAAAATAATTGTTTTTGCATCACATTATTCTGAGAGCTATAACTTTTTTATTTTTCTGCTGATGATGCTGTATGGCGGCTTTTTTTTTGCGGGACAAGATGACGTTTTCAGCGGTGCCATGGTTATTTATATCTGTCGTTTTGATCGCGCGTTATTCCACTTTTTGTTCGCCTGTATGATAATAAAGCGTTGTTTTTTGCCTTGTTTTTTTTTTTTTTTTTTTGCGGTGTTCACTGAAGGGGTTAACTAGTGGGATAGTTTTATAGAGCGGGTCGTTACGGACGCGGCGATACCAAATATGTGTACATTTATTGTTTTTTTTTTTTTTACATAAATAAATGGTTTTATTGGGAAATGTTTTTTTTTTTTATTTGGGGATTTTTTTTAATTTTTTTTTACACATTCTATTTTTTTTTTTTTTTACTTTCTAACATTGTCCTAGGGTGGGACATCTCTGTATTAGATCAGATCGTTGATCTGACAGTGTGCATAGCACACTGTCAGATCAACGATCTGACAGGCAGCTTAGCTGGCTTCCAGCGCCTGCTCTCAGCAGGCGCCGGCTAGCCAGGTCACTTCATGACCCGGAAGGAGTCCGGCGGCCATCTTGGATCCGGGGACTCCTTCCGGGTCACCGGAGCAACGCGATCTTATTGCGTTGCTCCGGTGGGAGAGCGCAGGGAGCCCCCGTCCCTGCGCGATCCCCCTCTATGCCGCTGTCACTACTGACAGCGGCATCAGAAGGGTTAAATGCCCGTGATCGGCGATAGCGCCGATCGTGGGCATTGCTGCGGGGTGTCAGCTGTCGTATACAGCTGACACACGCACCCGATCACCGCGGCGCTCAGCGCGAGACCGCGGTGATCGGTGCGCCGTACTAGTACTGCTGCTGGCACTAATGCAGTGCCGGCAGCGCAGTACTAGTACGGCGCATGTCGCGAAGGGGTTAATACTAGCTTCTGGACGTTTTTACACTGATTTTTTCTTGTGGTGTTTGTTCTATGGACTTCAGTGTGTCCGTACATGTCCGATAATATACTATGGGCTATTTCTATATACTCTAGATACATTGTATTAATATGTTGCCCCATAGCTTCAGGTGTTTTCCTGTTTATTACCCTTATTTTTCATGTATTTCCTTCCTTTTTTTATCCCCCTTTCGTAATAATGGGAATTGACCCCTAAGCAAAAAAAAAAAATTACAGTTTATATTAAAGGCATGAATCCAAAAAACTTATCCTCCACATCCTGGTGTGTCCCCCTGGGTTGGTTTATATTGGTGACTTCATGTGCAGAGTGAATTATTTTTCTGAAAGAGAAAAATCTAAAGAATATTTAGTGTCATTATATAGATATTATTTAAAAACAAATAATAATTAAATTACCATTTTAAGGCACTTATATCTTGCTATATTGCGGAGCCAAAGAATTATTACTACCCACAATACATTGAAGGAAATTAAAACACAGTATGTAATTTAAAGTCCACATTTAACCCCGTTGGTTTTAAAGTGTTTAGTTCCGAGATTCATTTTAATTCTTTTTGTTTCAGGAGCTTTTCCCTATTTCCTCCCCTCCTCTGTATGGGTACTGTGTCAATCAGTCTGAATCTTAAGTCCTTTTCTGTATGTCCAAGTTCAGCAAAGTGTTTTGGAACTGGGAGGTCCATCCTTTTGTAATTGTATACTGATGGTGATTTATGCGCGTTTTAAAATCGCATGTCGTTTCCCCGATGTACCATAAATTACATGGACATTGTAATAAATAGATCACGAAATCTGAATTACATGTTAAGAAGTGTCCAATAGAGTATTTTTATTTGTGTTGGGATGTTCAAAGGAACTACCTTTAATCATTAAAGGACAGTTTCTGCATGTCAAACAGGGATAGCATCCCTTCCTTTTGTTACCCATTAATGTTGTTTGTCTTGTTTTTTTCATAGGGCCCACATCTGAATTAATCAGTATGTCTTCAAGGTTTTTATTTTTCTTGACCAGTACGTTGTACGTTAAGGAAACGGACAGAAACAATTTCAGTGGCTGCCTGTTATGGCTGGCAATCAGGCAACACAGCGTGCAGTAATCAGCGCACATACAGAGATCTGGCAATAACCAAAAACAATAGGACGAGCTCTGAGACGTGGAATCTCTGTAGACTGCAGTACCTGATCTATCCTCACACAACTATAAGCAGCAGTGGATTGCGCCTAACAACTACCTATGCAACTCGGCACTGCCTGAGGAGCTGACTAGCCTGAAGATAGAAATACAAGCCTGACTTACCTCAGAGAAATACCCCAAAGGAATAGGCAGCCCCCCACATATAATGACTGTTAGCAAGATGAAAAGACAAACGTAGGAATGAAATAGATTCAGCAAAGTGAGGCCCGATATTCTAGACAGAGCGAGGATAGCAAAGAGAACTATGCAGTCTACAAAAAACCCTAAAACGAAAACCACGCAAAGGGGCAAAAAGACCCACCGTGCCGAACTAACAGCACGGCGGTGCACCCCTCTGCTTCTCAGAGCTTCCAGCAAAAGACAATAGCAAGCTGGACAGAAAAAAACAGAAAACAAACTAGAAGCACTTATCTAGCAGAGCAGCAGGCCCAAGGAAAGATGCAGTAGCTCAGATCCAACACTGGAACATTGACAAGGAGCAAGGAAGACAGACTCAGGTGGAGCTAAATAGCAAGGCAGCCAACGAGCTCACCAAAACACCTGAGGGAGGAAGCCCAGAGACTGCAATACCACTTGTGACCACAGAAGTGAACTCAGCCACAGAATTCACAACAGCTGCCAGGCTTTGTTGCTGGCTGTCTTGCTGTCTGGTAAAAGGATGAGGGAGGGCTTCACTGGCATTGTTTATATATGTGTCCTAGGGGCCGGCCAATTGGTTCTGAGCATGCTAAGATTAAAAAAACGGAATGCGGCTCCAGATCCGTCTTTTTCCGCCCATAGACTTGCATTGCAGCAAAAAGCCGGAAGTGTCGGATCCGGCACTTCCGGCTTTTTCGCCAGAGAGAAAAACGTTACTATAGACGTTTTTTCCAGACGCTGGAATGGAAATTTTCGCCGGATCCGGAAAAAAACGAAAGGAATGGTGGGCCATGTGGCGCAATCCGACGCTAATACAAGTCAACGGGAAAAAAACGGATCCAGTTTTTTATTTCGCCGATTCTGGTTTTTCAAAAAGGGCCAGAAGGAAAAAATCTGATGTGTGAAAGTAGCCTAACCTACTGGGATTCTGCGATTCTGGGTCTTTGCCAATTTTGGTACCCAAATAGGTCACCATCTTGGCAGCCACATTGACTCTGATACTCAAGTTGACTTTAACAGCCGACTGCCTCAAGAACAATAGCTGACATTTGTCTATATTTACCCTGTATCCTGAAAAGGAACCAAAGTATTGCAGTATCCAGTTGCTTTTCTGATTCAGAAAGAAAGAGCAGCATGTTATCCGCAAAGGATGTTAACTTAACCTCTTCATCTCCAATTTTGATACCTTTGAACATGTTAGAGGCAATAAGATGTCGAGACAAAGGTTCTACCGGTGGGTCAAATAATAAGGGTGAGAGGGGGCAACCTTGTCTGGTACCCTTCTCTAAAGAGAATGGTTGAGGTATAAATCCTGGAGTATACATTCTGGCTTGAAGATTTTTATATAGAGCTATTAGATTGTTCCTAAATATACCTGTGATACCAAATTTCTTCAGAACCACATCCATCCATTTCCAATTGCGGTATATACTCTAGTATAAGCCGACCCGAGTATAAGCCGACCCCCCTAATTTTGCCACAAAAAACTGGGAAAACTTATTGACTCAAGTATAAGCCTAGGGTGGAAAATGCAGCAGCTACCGGTAAATTTCAAAAATAAAAATAGGTACCAATAAAAGTAAAATTAATTGAGATATCAGTAGGTTAAAGTGTTTTTGAATATCCATATTAACCCCTTAGTGACGGAGCCAAATTTTTGAAATCTGACCAGTGTCACTTTATGTGGTAATAACTCGGCAATGCTTCAACAAATCCCAGTGATTTTTAAATAGTTTTTTTCGTGACACATTATACTTTATGATAATGGTAAATTTAGGTCAATATGCTTTGTGTTTATTTATAAAAAAATATCAAAAATTTGAGAAATATGTTAAAAAATTAGCAATTTTGAAAATTTGAATGATTATCCCTTTAATCCAGATGGTCATACCACAGCAAACCATTAATAAATAACATTTCCCACGTGTTGGCTTTACATCAGCACCATTTCTATAATGTTATTTTCCTAGCATTTTAGGAGGTTTAAAAATGTAGCAGCAATTTTTATTTTTTTTTCAAGGAAATTTACAAAATTTATTTTTTTAGTGACTTATCCATGTTTGAAGTGACTTTAGGGATCCCATATATTGGGAAACCCCCAAACGTGATACCATTTTAAAAACAACACCCCTAGACATATTGAAAACTGCTGTCAGGTAGTTTATTAACCCTTCTGGTGCTTTACAGGAATTAATGCAAAGTGGTATGACAGAAATGAAAATGTGTCTTTTTACCACCTAAATGCCTCTAACTTCTGAACAGATTACTAGAGCTGTCAGACTGTAAGGCCGCTATTTGGTCATGAATTGCCATGGCAAACATCAGGACCACAAAATTATGATCTGAGGGCACCAGTTTGGATAAAGAGGAAGCCCCCATACTCTGTTATCCATTTATACTGATGTAGTCACTATTGACAGCAGCATCTAAGGGGTTAAACAGATTTGGACGGTGCAAACACTGATCCTGGCTGATACAGCAAGTTGTCAGCTATAGTGTACAGCTGACAGCTGCTGGATTGTCTCCTGTATGGGGAGGCTATTCTCTTATATCTCAGGTCAGTTAAAAGACGTATTGGCAGTCATTAAGGGGTTAAATCAGGAGCCCCATATAATTCTCCATACAGTTCATGATGGGCCCATAAGATGCTCCATACAGTTCATGATGGGCCCCATAAGATGCTCCATATTAAAGTGTGTCCCATATAATGCTGCACAAAGTTTAATAATGGCCCCATAAGATGCTCCATAGACACATTTGCTCCATACAGTACGGCATAAATGTTAATAAGAGCCCCATAAGATGCTCCATAGAGATATTTGCCCCATATAATGCTGCACAAATGTTGATTATGGCCCCATAAGATGCTCCAGAGAGATTTTCCCCCATATAATACTGCACAAATGTTGATTATGGCCCCAAAAGATGCTCAATAGAGATATTTGCCCCATATAGTGTAAGGAGGTGAAGCACAAGAAGAGTCCTGGGGCGGTTACCTTCTCGGCTCTGTGCCTCTAACCATTGAGCTGTGCTACAGGTTCCCCAGGGGCTGATTGGTCGTGGCAAAACGCCCACGACCATTGCCACGACCAACCAGCGACGGCCATAGTCTGGCAGCGAAATGGCCGCTGCTTTACTGCCCTGCTGTCAGCGCTGAGCGCTCACACAGGGTTAATGCCAGTGTTAACGGACCGCGGTGTAATGCACTCCGTTAACACAGCTATTAACCCTGTGTGACCAACTTTTTGCTATTGATGCTGCGTATGCAGCATCAATAGTAAAACGATCTAATGTTACAAATAATTTAAAAAAAAAAAAAAAAGGTTATTCTCACCTTCCGACGTTGCGTGCTGTCCTGTGCCAAGGATGCTATGCGAGAAGGACCTGCCGTGACGTCATGGGACTGTGACGTCATCACAGGTTCTGCGCTCATGCCAACCCTGGGACCGGAAGCTGCCACGTGCACCGCACACAGGCGCCAGGACTTCAAGGGGCCTTCGGAGGGTGAGTATATGATTATTTTTTATTTTAAGTCTTTTTTTAACCACGCATATAGTGCCCACATTGCTATATACTACGTGAGCTGTGTTAAATACTGCGTGGGCTCTGTTATATACTACATCTCTGCTATATACTATGTAGCTGGGCAATAAACAACATGACTGTGCAATATACAATGTGGCTGTGCAATATACTACGTGCTCTGTGTTATATACTACGTAGCTGTGCAATATACTATGTGGCTGTGTCGGTTCTGTTATATACTACGTCGACTGTGCAATATACTACGTGGCTCTGTTATATACTTTGTGCCTCTACAATATACTACGTGGCTATGTTATATACTACGTGGCTCTGCTATATAAGAAGTCGCTGACCAATATACTACATAGCTGTGCAATACACTACGTAGCTGTGCAATACACTACGTGACTGTGTTACATACTACGTGGCTGTGCAATATACTACGTGCCTGTGCAATATACTACTTGGCTCTACAATATACTATGTGGCTATGTTATATACTACGTGGCTCTGCTATATACCACATAGCTGTGCAATATACTACGTGACTGTGTTATATACTACGTGGCTGTGCAATATACTACGTGGCTCTACAATATGTGGCTGTGCAATATACTACGTGCTCTGTGTTATATACTACGTAGCTGTGCAATATACTATGTGGCTGTGTCGGTTCTGTTATATACTACGTCGACTGTGCAATATACTACGTGGCTCTGTTATATACTTTGTGCCTCTACAATATACTACGTGGCTATGTTATATACTACGTGGCTCTGCTATATAAGAAGTCGCTGACCAATATACTACATAGCTGTGCAATACACTACGTAGCTGTGCAATACACTACGTGACTGTGTTACATACTACGTGGCTGTGCAATATACTACGTACCTGTGCAATATACTACTTGGCTCTACAATATACTACGTGGCTATGTTATATACTACATGGCTCTGCTATATACTACGTGGCTGACCAATATACTACATACCTGTGCAATACACTACGTGGCTATGTTATATACTACGTGGCTGTGTTATATACTACGTAGCTCTGCTATATACTACGTATGCTGTTACATACTACGTAGCTCTGTTATATACTACACAGCTATGTTATGTACTACGTGGCTCTGCTATATACTATGTGGCTGACCAATATACTACATACCTGTGCAATACACTACGTGGCTATGTTATATACTACGTGGCTGTGTTAAATACTACGTAGCTCTGCTATATACTACGTATGCTGTGTTACATACTACGTAGCTCTGTTATATACTACGTAGCTATGTTAGATACTACGTCGGTTGTGTTATATACTACGTCACTGTGCAATATAGTACGTAGCCTGTGCTGTATACTACGTACATATTCTAGAATACCCGATACATTAGAATTGGGCCACCATCTAGTACTATATAAACATGCGGCAACTCATTCTTTGGCAATCATATTTAAACTCCAGTGTAGCTTCCAAAAAAAAATAAAAAATGCCATAATCTATTAGGGTACATTCCCATTGGGTGTAAACTCGCTGGATTTTACAGTAATTTACTGTGTTTTACAGTAATTCCACACTCCATATTTGGTCAATATTTTACATCGGTCTTTAGAAGCCAAAACCAGGAGTGGGTGATAGAGAAGTGGTGACGTGTTTTTATTATACTTTTTCTCTGACTGTTCCTTTCCTGATTTTGGCTTACAAATACTCATGTAAAATACTGCTCAAATACTGAACGTGTGAACGTGGCCAAACAATGACATTTTAATAAAGCTCTTGGGCGTACTGCAGAGAACCATTAGGCTCCATTCAGATGACTTTTCTTGTACGTAAAAACATGGACTATTGATCATCTGTGATTTTTTTATTTTATTTGAGTTTTATTAGTGTTAGTTTTTACCATTGATGATTTTAAAAAAAAGTCTCAACCATCACAGCGTTAAAAATGGTTAGCATATGGATTGCACATTGATATTGTCCATGATTTTCATATAACCATAGACTTGTATCAGTAATCTGGATCCATGACTCTGCTCAAAACGGACAGGTCTCCGTGATGTTTTTTTTTTTAAGGACATGGTAGCCAAAAATACATGGACATGCGAATAGTATCACAGACTTTAATGGGGATGTTTTATCCATGAAAATCACAGATATTCAGTCGTCCATAATTCACATATGTGTTTGAGGCCTAAGTTTACATTCTTCGGACTTTAAATCTGCAGCACTGGTCAATTTATGCTGTTGATGGTATCAATGTTATCACCCTTGAAAGCATGCTAATATGACGTGCACAGCAAAAAAAAAGTGCATCTACCTATGGATTTCACTGCAGGAAGCCCACAGAAAAAAAAATTGCACTGTGGATTGTGTCAAACAATTGATGCTTAAATTGAAGGATTAAAGGGGTTTTCCCATGAACAAAAGTTAATTTTAATCAATAGATCTTGGAATAATATCTACAATTGGATGTGTGTAAATAAAATGTTCCTGTGCTGAGAGAATCTTGTAAATGTGCCCCTGCTGTGTACTGTGTAATGGCCGAGTCTGACCATGCAGGAACATGGTCTGATCATACCACAGCTCCTTGGCAGGGGGGGACGTAAGAGAGGATCCAGGCAGGACAGCAGGGGGTCACAGCTGATTTTTTGTTTACAATCAGGCAGGGAAATGTTTTACCTCACAAACAGAATCCGCTGTGATCCCGTGATGTCTGTATACTCTTTTGCATCCTCCCCTGCCCAGGAGCTGTGGTATGATCAGACCATGTCCCTGCAGACACAGCCATTACACAGTACACAGCAGGGGCACAGTTATAGATTATCTCAGCACAGGAACATTTTATTTAAACATATCCAATTGTGGAAGTTATTATTATTCCAAGATGTATTGATTTTAAATGAACTTTTGTTCATGGGACAACCCCTTTAAGGAGATTTATCTGCAATTTTTAATAACTACATTCTTCTCTAATGTATCAGTTTTTGAATCTCTGAATATATTCAGGTCCATATAGTGCTACAGAAACTTCTCTAACTATATAATGGAAGGTTGCCAATTGTTAGAATCCTGCAGTGACTTTTTCTCATCCTAATTCTTGTGTTCATGTTGGTTTGTTGGAGGTATTTCTTTTATTCCATTCTTCCATCTGCAAGCAATGCTTTTCTGGTTCACTTCAGGTCTACACTGCAGTCATGGTATAAAACAGTGTGTACCATAAAAATAAGGCTGATCAGCTAGCGATAATTAAAGGTTTGACCAATTTGTCTATAATTACCAGTCTGGACAATGTGCAATTATGTTGTGATATTTATAGGTAGATTTTAAATTGAAGCCGTCTATAAAAAAAGAAAAAAAAAATTGACATGAAGGTAACAAAAACGCATGTTTCCTTTTTGTGTAGTTTTGGGCCGTACATTTTTGTTGTTGTATAGTAAGTGGCAATAACATGACTATGTGAAATTTTTGTCAGTGGTTACTATGCATCCATGTTTTTTCGATGTTCCCATGTCCCCAAACTTCACATATGTGGCATGTGCCAATGCATACGTTTTGCATGTGGACTAAATGGACTACTGTGGACCTGTAAACTGAATGGCTCTCTGCAAATGGAGTTAACGCAGACATGAGCCCTAAAGGTGCATTCGTTATAATAATAATAATCTTTATTTTTTTATATAGCACTAACATATTCCGCAGCGCTTTACAGGTTGCACACATTATCATCGCTGTCCCCGTTGGGGCTCACAATCTAAATTCCCTATCAGTATGTCTTTGGAATGTGGGAGGAAACCAGAGTACCCGGAGGAAACCCACGCAAACACGGAGAGAACATACAAACTCTTTGCAGATGTTGTCCTGGGTGGGGTTTGAACCCCGGACTCCAGCGCTGCAAGGCTTCAGTGCTAACTTTGCGCCACCGTGCTGCCCGTTATGCATGAACATAGCAAAATGAAGCGGTTCTAGGAAATGTTCATAAAATAACTAATGAATATGTAAATTACTGTGATTTTTCCATAGTGTGTGCTATAAGGTTTGCTTACATGACTTGTCTTTTAATGTAGATACACAATTGACAGCTAGGAAATGCCACCGGGGAGGACTTTGACTTCTAGAAAGCACATGTTTAGCGCTGGATGTCCCTGGTGCCCCCACTCGCATGGTGGGAGCAGTTTTGCATACTTTTAGCTTCATTGAGAAAATGCATGCTGTTCACTGTGTGCCAGCCATCTGCTGTCCAGAAATTGTGACTAGCGGATGCCAGCTGCAACTCTACATTTAAAGTGAGTGTAGATGTAGCATACTAAAGGGGCCTGCCTATTAAGTAACAAGTATTCGGCTTCCTAAAGCACTGACATGCCAAGTTCTAAATATGCTTAGTTGGTCAATGTGACCTTTAATTTTTTATTTTTTTCCACTAAATACAAGAAAGATAAATGTACAATCAAGGAGCGTCTTACTGCTGGCAAACTAATTCACCACAACAGGAATGGTTCAAGAGACTCCTGCGTTAACAAAGCGTTATTGGGGATATGTGATCACTGCCTTTTTCATTTCTATGGGACTTATAGTTCAATGGAAGTAAATTTAGCGCTGATCACACATGCGCACTACAGATCTATGCACTCAGGGAACTTTAGGCCTTCCTTTTGTTATTGTATAATCACTAAGGTCCCAGATATTTATCTTCTTTCCTAAGGTGATAAATGTATTCAGTGGGAAAACTTCATTTGCATAAGATACGACCTATAGCTGCTTATCACAAAATTAGAATGTCATCAAAAAGTTAATATATTTCAAACGCATGAAAAGAGAAAAAAATGCAGCACTCACCCAAATCTTCCAAAAATCAGAAGTCCTTTATTTAGGCATTACAAGCCATGTCGGACGTGACGTGGCGTGGCGTGGCATAGACAACACTGCGGAGGGGCGCGGGAGTGAATAGAGACAAGACAGACGACGATTGTTTCACGCTCCTGCGCTTCTACGGGTCAGGTGAATACTACTGGTGATGTCACTTCCTTATATAGGACAGGACTTACCATATAAAACACATATGAACATATATAGACAATTATTTAAAACCAACCTGTCTCCTTCCATGGACTGCATTTTACCGGCGAACTAAATGAAAATAGCCATGTCCAATTTATCATTGAGCCCCCATGGCCCCTGAGCGTTAGTTTTAAGGATCCATCGAGCTTCCCTTTGCAGCAATACTTTATTGTGATTGCCCCCTTGCTGTGGAAACTTAACTATTTCCAAACCAGCAAAGCTTAGCAGGTTGGGATCCCCGCCATGCATATCTTGCATATGTCTCACTAGGCGTACACGTCCCTTCCCTGTTTATACAGAGTTAAAATGCTCACGGAACCGGACCATAAGAGGCCTGATTGTTTTCCCGATATAAAATCGGTTACACGGACAAAAAATTGCGTAAACTACGAATTTAGTTTTACATGTTACAAAATCCATTACCTTCTGTTGTACGGTGCCGACTTTTAAAGGGTTATCAGTCTTGTGCAGATGACACATGCTGCAACTTCCAGATTTAAAGTTTCCCTGGGGCATTGATTTCTTAATCCACATGTTATCCACGTTAGCGATCCGATTTTTAACCACTAGGTCTCCTATATTAACAGACCGTTTATATGCAAAAAGAGGGAAAAAAACGGATACATTTCTGAAATCCGTATCATTTTGCAGTACGTGCCAATTTTTACGCACTGCAGCACGAATATCGTTATCCAACATACTATGTTTAATCGTAAACGTGAACTTGCGATTTTCGACCCCATTAGTGATTAAGCTTTTCCCTTTATTTACTCTTTTGCTGCCCTTTTTAATCAATTTGGGATAACTTGGCTGCCCTCAATTCTGCCTGATGTAAAATCAGCGAAAGGGACAATTACTAAAGGGAGAGCTGAAAAGCTGTTGCCGGAATTTCCATGCTTCCCGCACTGGTATAGCATCCCAAAGATCCATAAAAATGCGAAAAAACCCCCAGGGCGCCCAATAATTTCAGGAAAAAATTCAGTGACTGAGCCGCTTTCCCAGTTTTTAGACTGGTTATTGAAACCTTTGCTCCTAAAAATCCCCTCGTTTGTTAAAGACTCCGGCGACTTTTTGTTGGCGTTGAGAGATTTTTGTTGGCAGCCAACTTTTGCTTTGGCGTCCATTGACATTGTCAATCTGTACACTAGAATACCCCAGCATAAGGGGCTGGAGGCAATCCACCGCATCCTCACGAATACGGAAAAAGACCAGGACTTTATTTCGTTTGTTTTGGATGGTTTAGAGTTTGTCCTGTCAAATAACACGTTTAAATTTTTGGACAAGTGGTATAGCCAAAGAGTTGGCACTGCGATGGGGACTCCGGTGGCATGCGTCTTCGCAAACCTCTTCTTGGCGGCGTTTGAGGAGAAGCATGTCACCGGGCCCCTGAATCCTTATCTGAAGCATATTCATCTATACTTGAGGTTCGCTGATGATATTTTTATTGTGTGGGACGGAGGGGAGCAAATTTTCAATGACTTTGTTGCATTCTTGAACGAAAATAATGAGGACAACATGATGTTCACATCTGTGTTTAACAACAGAGAATTGGAGTTTCTGGATGTAAAAGTTGAGATCAGAGAGGGGTTAATTAAAACAAGTGTCCATAGAAAAATTACGGCCACTAACAATGTTCTGCATTTCCAAAGTGCCCATCCTAACCATACTAGACACAGCATTCCATACAGCCAAATGGTTAGGCTGAGAAAAATTAATAATTGTGACGAAACATATAAGAGCCAAATTCAGGAACTAAAAATGCGTTTTAAAAATAGAGGTTACCCAGAGCCGATTTTACATCAGGCAGAATTGAGGGCAGCCAAGTTATCCCAAATTGATTAAAAAAGGGCAGCAAAAGAGTAAATAAAGGAAAAAGCTTAATCACTAATGGGGGCGAAAATCGCAAGTTCACGTTTACGTTTAAACATAGTCCGTTGGATAACAATATTCGTGCTGCAGTGCGTAAAAATTGGCACGTACTGCAAAATGATACGGATTTCAGAAATGTATCAGTTTTTTCCCCTCTTTTTGCATATAAACGGTCTGTTAATATAGGAGACCTAGTGGTTAAAAATCGGATCGCTAATGTGGATAACATGTGGATTGACCATGACCATGAAACCACAAAAACACTAGTGCATGCCCTTATCATCTCCCGCCTTGACTACTGCAACCTCCTACTCACTGGCCTCCCTTCTAGCACTCTGGCACCACTCCAATCCATCTTAAACTCTGCTGCCCGACTAATCCACCTGTCTCCCCGTTATTCCCCAGCCTCCCCTCTCTGCCAGGCCCTTCACTGGCTTCCTATTGCCCAGAGGCTACAGTTCAAAACACTAACAATGACATACAAAGCCATTCACAATCTGACTCCTCCATACATCTGTTACATGGTCTCCCGCTACCTACCTACACGCAACCTTCGATCATCTCATGATCTCCTACTCTACTCCTCTCTCATCTCTTCCTCCCACAACCGCATCCAAGACTTTTCCCGTGCTTCCCCCATACTCTGGAACTCTCTACCCCAACACATCAGGCTCTCACCTACCACGGAAACCTTCAAAAGGAACCTGAAGACCCACCTCTTCCGACAAGCCTAGAACCTGCAGTGATCCCCAGTCTACTGAAGCGCCACATGACCAGCTCTACCCTCACCTAGTGTATCCTCACCCATCCCCTGTAGACTGTGAGCCCTCGCGGGCAGGGTGCGCTCTCCTCCTGTACTTGTGTGTGCCTTGTTTTACTCATGTTTATTGTACTTGTCTATATTTGCCCCATTCACATGTAAAGCGCCATGGAATAAATGGCGCTATAAAAATGAATAATAATAATAATTAAGAAATCAATGCCCCAGGGAAACTTTAAATTTTGTAGTTGCAGCATGTGTCATCTGCACAAGACTGATAACCCTTTAAAAGTCGGCACCGTACACCATAAGGTAATGGATTTTGTAACATGTAAAACTAAATTTGTAGTTTACGCAATTTTTTGTCCGTGTAACCGATTTTATATCGGGAAAACAATCAGGCCTCTTATGGTCCGGTTCCGTGAACATTTTAACTCTGTATTAACAGGGAAGGGACGTGTACGCCTAGTGAGACATATGCAAGATATGCATGGCGGGGATCCAACCTGCTAAGCTTTGCTGGTTTGGAAATAGTTAAGTTTCCGCAGCAAGGGGGCAATAATAATAATAATAATTTTTATTTATATAGCGCCAACATATTCCGCAGCGCTTTACAAATTATAGAGGGGACTTGTACAGACAATAGACATTACAGCATAACAAAAATACAGTTCAAAACAGATACCAGGAGGAATGGGGGCCCTGCTCACAAGCTTACAAACTATGAGGAAAAGGGGAGACACGAGAGGTGGGCAATCACAATAAAGTATTGCTGCAAAGGGAAGCTCAATGGATCCTTAAAACTAACGCTCAGGGACCATGGGGGCTCAATGATAAATTGGACATGGCTATTTTCATTTAGTTCGCCGGTAAAATGCAGTCCATGGAAGGAGACAGGTTGGTTTTAAATAATTGTTTATATATGTTTATATGTGTTGTATATGGTAAGTCCTGTCCTATATAAGGAAGTGACATCACCAGTAGTATTCACCTGACCTGTAGAAGCGCAGGAGCGCGAAACGATCGTCGTCTGTCTTGTCTCCATTCACTCCCGCTCCCCTCCGCAGTGTTGTCTATGCCACGCCACGTCCGACATGGCTTGTAATGCCTAAATAAAGGACTTCTGATTTTTGGAAGATTTGGGTGAGTGCTGCATTTTTTTCTCTTTTTATGCGTTTGGATCACTATCTATGTATGCATAGCACCGCCTCAGCTTCATTGGGAACGGAACCCGCCTAGCCATTTGGAGATCACACTTACAATTGTTCTGAGGAATAGCAGCTTGTTCAGTGCCGGGCATACCTGCATTTTGTGCATTTCTTTTTTGAATCGGAGTTAATATATTTCAGTTCTTCAATACAAAAAGTGAAACTCGTATATTATACAGTCATTACAAACAGAGTGATCTATTTCAAGTTTTTATTTCTGTTAATGTTGATGATTATTGCTTACAGCCAATTAAAACCCAAAAGTCATTATCTCAGTAAATTAGAATACTTTATAACACCAGCTTGAAAAATGATTTTAAAATCTGAAATGTTGGCCTACTGAAATGTATGTTCAGTAAATACACTCAATACTTGGTCAGGGCTCCTTTTGCATCAATTACTGAATCAATGTGGCGTGGCATGGAGGTGATCAGCTTGTGACACTGTTGAGGTGTTCTGGAAGCCCAGATAGCTTTGAAGCTTTGATAGCAGCCTTCAGCTCGTCTGCATTGTTGGCTCTGGTGTCTCTCATCTTCCTCTTGACAACACTCTATAGATTCTCTATGGGGTTAAGGTCAGGCGAGTTTGCTGGCCAATCTAGTACTGTGATACTGTTGTATTTAAACCAGGTATTGGTACTTTTGGCAGTGTGTACAGGTGCCAAGTCCTGCTGGAGAATTAAATTTCCATCTCCTAAAAGCTTGTAGTGCTCTATAATTTCCCTGTAGACAGATGCGCTGACTTTGATCTTGATAAAACATAGTGGATCTACTCCAGCAGATAACATCGCTCTCTAAACCATCACTGATTGTGGAAACTTCACAGAAGACATCAAGCAGCTTGGTTTGTGTGCCTCTCCACTCTTCCTCCAGACTCTGGGACCTTGATTTCCAAATGAAATGCAATATGTACTTTCATCTGAAAACAACACCTTGGACCACTGAGCAACAGTCTGGCGTTGTCTATTGGTCATGAGTGGCTTGACAGAAGGAATGCGACAGTTGTAGCTCATGTCTTGGATATGTCTGTTACGTGTTACGGAACCACTCGGCACCCAGAATATGTTGTGCAGTTATATGTATGTATAATAGGTTCCATGTGAGATGCATGTCCCTAATACATCAGCTCACAGGCTGCGCCCCTGGGCAGAGGGGACACGATATTCCCCTTTTGTCCACCCCCATCCACCTTTTTAATTCCCACAGTAAATATCGGCAGGCTCCGGCCACCTGCGGCTATTGTAATATATGTCTGGCCTGCCGCTTTTCTATTGGCCTGCCCTCTATCTGCGTGATATATTCTGTGTCCTGTGAGTAAAATGTTGTCAGACTGGAAATACGTGGAGAAGTAGTGATCTTTTATATGTGCCCATGTAACCAAGCAATTCCAGCCAGCGTCCTTCATTCAGACTCCAGCCAAAGCAGAGCGGACCTCCTGAAACACGGGGTGGTACTGAAAGAGGTACCCCAGCTTGGTAGACCCCGTTACACTGGTGGCAGACAGCAGGACATGATACCCCTTCTACAGGAAGAAAGGAATGAATGGAAAACTACCAGAAGTTAAAGAGACACAAAAGAGAATAGTAAAACCAAAAACACTCAGTTTGAAAAAATGTTGCAGTAATCCGCAAGTGCTAGTAAAAGATGTAAAAAACAGGGTATTTGGTTGATACGTTTTTTGCAAAAAATGTATACTAAGCTGCTCTACCAATCTTCACGGTATACCCTTATCAGAGCAGTCCTAACTAATGTATGCAATCCCTATCTGATGTATTTAAAAACCTGATCATCTGTATATAACCTGTGTGAACAGGGTTCAGAGAGGAAAAATCCATGTGTGCATACAGGGTAGAACAGCTTTTGTGCAGATAGCCCAAGAGGAGTGGTGGGACTCCCCAGTCTTGTAGACACAAGAGAACAATTATGGAAACAGGAACACATGGGCTACTTGCACAGTGAACAAGTCTGTATGATCATGTTCACACACCACCAAGAAACCTGAAGACACAAAAGAGAATAGTAAAACCAAAAACACTCAGTTTGAAAAAATGTTGCAGTAATCCGCAAGTGCTAGTAAAAGATGTAAAAAACAGGGTATTTGGTTGATACGTTTTTTGCAAAAAATGTATACTAAGCTGCTCTACCAATCTTCACGGTATACCCTTATCAGAGCAGTCCTAACTAATGTATGCAATCCCTATCTGATGTATTTAAAAACCTGATCATCTGTATATAACCTGTGTGAACAGGGTTCAGAGAGGAAAAATCCATGTGTGCATACAGGGTAGAACAGCTTTTGTGCAGATAGCCCAAGAGGAGTGGTGGAACTCCCCAGTCTTGTAGACACAAGAGAACAATTATGGAAACAGGAACACATGGGCTACTTGCACAGTGAACAAGTCTGTATGATCATGTTCACACACCACCAAGAAACCTGAAGACCTGTTTTTTACATCTTTTACTAGCACTTGCGGATTACTGCAACATTTTTTCAAACTGAGTGTTTTTGGTTTTACTATTCTCTTTTGTGTCTTCAGGTTTCTTGGTGGTGTGTGAACATGATCATACAGACTTGTTCACTGTGCAAGTAGCCCATGTGTTCCTGTTTCCATAATTGTTCTCTTGTGTCTACAAGACTGGGGAGTTCCACCACTCCTCTTGGGCTATCTGCACAAAAGCTGTTCTACCCTGTATGCACACATGGATTTTTCCTCTCTGAACCCTGTTCACACAGGTTATATACAGATGATCAGGTTTTTAAATACATCAGATAGGGATTGCATACATTAGTTAGGACTGCTCTGATAAGGGTATACCGTGAAGATTGGTAGAGCAGCTTAGTATACATTTTTTGCAAAAAACGTATCAACCAAATACCCTGTTTTTTACATCTTTTACTAGCACTTGCGGATTACTGCAACATTTTTTCAAACTGAGTGTTTTTGGTTTTACTATTCTCTTTTGTGTCTTCAGGTTTCTTGGTGGTGTGTGAACATGATCATACAGACTTGTTCACTGTGCAAGTAGCCCATGTGTTCCTGTTTCCACAGAAGTTAAAGAGGACTACATTAAAAGATCTGGTGGAAGCCCAAGGGGTTGATCACCAGCAACAAAACAAAAGCGGATTTGATAGCAGCCATCATGCAACACGACAGTGCAGCGCCCCCCAATGTGAACGTGGAGGAGACTGAATTCCAGAGGGAGGTAAAGAACAGACTGGCGTTCTATGGCCCAAACCCTGCAGTAGAGATCATATGAGAGGTGATGGCTGATGTGCGTACTGATCTGAAGGAAAAGATGGCAGAGCGGACCAGGACAGAGCTAGCCAAGATGGAGATGGCAGAGCGGACCAAAGTGGAGCTGGCCAGGATGGAGATGGCAGAGCGGAGAGAGGAGAGTCAGCGAGCAGGGGGAGCTCTGGCCAGGTACCTTCAACAGTAAGCCACAATTAGATCCAGTATAAGGCCTTCTGACAGTTGGGGGAGGCAGAGGAAGACATTGATGGCTTTTTGCAGGGCTTTGAGCGGCAGTGTGCCCTTCATCAAGCCGGAAGAACGGGTTCAGATTCTGGCCAGCAAGCTGACAGGCCGGGCAGCGGACGCCTATCGCATGGCACCTGATGAGGACTGTATGGACTATGAGCAGATCAAAGAAGTGATCTTGGGCCGGTATGCGCTGACACCAGAGGCATAAAGCCAAAAGTTCTGCGGACTTATAAAACGCGTAACCGATACCCACGCTGAATGGGCCTGTAAATTACGGCGGTCACTGCTACAGTGGGTACAAGGGAGCCAAGCAACCACTAAGGAGGACATCCTCCAGCTCTTCTTGTTAGAATGATTCTTTAATGGACTAATCCCCGAGACACAGGAATGGCTTCGGGACAGGTGGCCAACGACTCTTGAGGAAGCCGCTCGTCTAGCCGATGAACATCATGATGCCAGGAGGCCTCAGTTGTCCGGATGAAAGATGGTCATTAGGGGTCCGCCCATGGACCTGGAGGGCCCCAAACCACCGAAGATTGTAAGGGGACAAGATAGAAACCCGGCCTACCACAGTCCCCCTGGAGCGCGATGCCACACATGTCATAAGCTGGGTCACATGCAAAGACAATGTCCCAACCGGACTTAGCATACCCAGTGGCCAAAGGCGGGAACAGCTACCTTCAGCCGGGCTGCTGTACACTGCTACCAAGGCAAAGCTGACCCGGCATTGGGTGCAACGACTAACCGAGGGGTGGAAGAGATGGAGGAAGTGCTGCATGAAGTAGACCCAGTGCAGGCAGCCTGGACAGATAATCGACAACAGCATCGACAGGTCGTGTGGGTTATTGGGAAACGTATGCAGGGACTAAGAGATTCTGGGACAACTTTGACCCTTGTGAAGTCTCATCTCGTCCGGGACCAAGAGAAGATGGACCGGACAGTGGCAGTCCGTGTAGCAGGGGGAGCTATACATCGACTGCCCACTGCCAGGATTGAACTGGGGAGTCGGGGATGGCCTTGTAGATGTTGGCTTGATGGAGGATTTGCCTGCAAACGTCTTGCTGGGAAATGACTTGGGGCCCATGTTGTCTGCCTTCTTGGTTGCCCCTCTGGCTGAGACATATCCTGTGACCACCCGGAGACAAGCTTGAGCTGCGGAGGCGGAATCATACTCAGAGGAGGCCCAGGTAAGACATCCCAGCCCTACACGTATTCCCATAGCCAGACACATTTCTTGGGCCACCCCAGATGAATTTAAGAGGGAGTTACTTGAGGATCCTTCATTGGAGGGATATCGTGGGAAGCCACAGGAGGGGAGAGGGGTACTGGAAGGGGAACAGTTTGTATGGAAGCAGGGACTCCTCTACCGGATCACAGAGCAGCACCACACAGGGATGAGCCCCACTATAAAACGACAGCTGGTAGTTCCCAAGAAGTATAGGCAGAAGTTACTGCGAATCTCTCATGACATACCCTTGGCCGGGCACTTCGGCGTCAGTCGCACCAGGCATCGTCTGACACAAAACTTCTTTTGGCCGGGGGGCAACCAATGATGTTCGTCAGTGCTGCCAGACCTGTGACAGTTGCCAGCGCATTGGCAAGAGGGGAGATCGATGCAAGGCCAAATTATGCCCCCTCCCCATTGTGGAGGAACCATTTAGCTGAGTAGCGGTCGATCTGATAGGGCTGTTAGCCAAACCCAGTCTGTCAGGGAAAAGGTGTATATTGACAGTGGTAGATTATGCCACACGGTATCCAGAGGCGGTTGCGTTACCCAACATACTGGCAGAGACGATGGCGGCCGCCCTGCTCCAGGATTTTTCACGGGTTGGATTTCCCGGGGAGATTACCTCGGACCAGGGTACCCAGCTTACAGCAGAGGTGACCAACCAACTGTGGAAGCTGTGCGGCGTAAAGTCCATTAGAAGCGCCCCGTACCACCCGCAATCCAATGGGTTGTGTGAACGCTTTAAAGGGACGTTAAAACAACTCATTGTGACTTTTACTAGGACCTACAGGGACTGGGAGAAATTCTTGCCACACCTCCTGTTTGCCTATTGGGAGGTGCCCCAAGAATTCACAGGGTTCACCCCATTCGAGCTGGTATACAGGAGATGGGTAAGGTGACCCCTAGACTTAGTGCTAGAACACTGGGAAGGAGAGGGCCTCATAGAAGGTACCTATTGTACCCTATGTGCTGGAATTCCGGGACTGCCTACAGGAGCTGACCCAGGCTGTATGTGAGAATATGCAGGTGACCCAGCGGCGCCAGCGTGTATGGTACGATCGGAGGGCCAGAGAGCGCACCTTGGAAATAGGACAGAAGGTCCTGGTGTTAGAGCCCACTAGGCAGAACAAGTTCCAAGCTGCATGGCAGGGGCCCTACCAGGTAGTAGGGAAAATAGCTGACACAACATATAATGTCGCCAATTGTGACGACCCCAGGGTTATCCGCATGTTCCACGTGAATATGCTGAAGCCCTACCGGGAGCGCCCTGAAGAGGTAGTGGCCATCTGTGCACCTGAAGCAGAGGATTTAGCCGGACTTTCCTTGCTGGATGTCTTAGGGGAAAGGACTCAGTCTAAAACATGGGACCAGGTACACTTGGGTGAAGACCTAGGCCCCCGGGAGAGACAGCAGGCGGAGGAGTTGTTGAGGCAGCAACAGAGGATGTTTTCGGGGAGACAAGGGTACACTCGCCTGGCACAACACAAAGTTGAGACCCAGGATCAGACCCCCCTGCGACAAAACCCCTTCCGCGTCCCTGACTCTGTACAATAGGGGATGCGACAAGAGATACAAGAGATGTTGCGTTTAGGGGTCATTGAAGAGTCAGATAGTCCCTGGGCATCCCCCGTAGTGTTAGTGCCCAAGAAGGATGGGACTACATGGTTTTGTGTAGACTATCGTAAGCTCAATGAGAAAACAGTGACGGATGCATATCCTATGCCGCGTGTGGATGAGTTGTTAGACCGGCTTCTGGATGGTCTCAGGACTATACTTGTGCCTACCTGGACGACATCGCCATCTACAGTGCGACATGGAAAGAGCATCTAAATCACCTAGAGACAGTATTGGACAGGATCCACAAGGCCGGAATCACCCTGAACCCAAACAAGTGTCACGTGGGCAAAGCAGAGGTTCAGTATTTAGGGCATTGGGTGGGAAGTGGGAAACAGCGACCAGAACCAGCCAAGATTGAGGCCATAGGCAAATGGCCACCCCACGCACTAAAATCCAGGTCATGGCGTTTATAGGGACAGCGGGGTATTACAGGAAATTCATTCCCAATTACAGCAGCGTAGCCAAGCCCCTCACTGATCTGACCTGTAAGAACCAACCCCGCCAGGTAACCTGGACCCCAGAGTGTGAAGAAGCCTTCCGCCAACTAAAGGACGCCCTCACCAATACCCCTGTATTGGCCGCACCCGATCCAACTAAACGTTTCCTTGTTCACACAGATGCTTCTATGTTTGGATTCGGGGCAGTACTGAGCCAAGTCGGGCCGGACGGCCAAGAACACCCGGTAGCTTACCTGAGTCGGAAACTACTGCCCCGTGAGGTAAGCTATGCAGCCATCGAGGAGTGCCTGGCGGTAGTATGGGCACTCAAAAAGTTGCAACCATATTTGTATGGACGACAGTTTTCCCTCCTAACGGATCATAATCACCTAGTCTGGCTTAATCGGGTCTCCGGAGACAACACCAGATTGCTGCAGTTGAGTTTAGCCCTACAACCTCTGGACTTCACCATCCACTACCATTCCGGCAAACAAAACGGTAACGCCGATGGACTAAGTCGACAAACGGAACTTGTACCAATTCCATAAACTTCGGTTATCCCCAAACCGATCCGTTAATGATCAGACTGTGTATGCCGATCGCGTCGCTGAAAAGGGGAGCCGTGTTACGGAACCACTCAGGACCCAGAATATGTTGTGCAGTTATATGTATGTATAATAGGTTCCCTGTGAGATGCATGTCCCTAATGCATCAGCCCACAGGCTGCGCCCCTGGGCAGAGGGGAGACGATATTCCCCTTTTTTCTGCCCCCCACATTTGTAATTCCCACAGTAAATATCGGCAGGCTCCGGCCACCTGCGACTACTGTAATGTATGTCTGGCCTGCCTCTTTTCTATTGGCCTGCCCTCTGTATCTGTGTGACATATTCTGTGTCCTGTGAGTAAAATGTTGTCAGACTGGAAATACGTGGAGAAGCAGTGATCTTTTATATGCGCCCATGTAACCAAGCAATTCCAGCCAGCGTCCTTCATTCAGACTCCAGCCAAAGCAGAGTGGACCTCCTGAAACACGGGGTGGTACTGAAAGAGGTACCCCAGCTTGGTAGACCCCGTTACAACGACTGTGTGGTGGCTCTTGAATCAATAACTCCACAGCAGTCCACTCCTTGTGAATCTTCCCCAAAGTTTTGAATGGCTTTTTATTAACCCCTTTGCCCCGAAGCCTAGTTTCACCTTCCTGAACAGGCCAATTTTTACAAATCTGACCACATTTATGAGGTCATAACTTCACTTTATGAGGTCATAACTCTAGAGCGCTTCAAAGCTCGGTGATTGTGAGATCGTTTTCTTGTAATATATTGTACTTTGATAGTAGTAAAAGTTCTTCGACATGACTTTCGTTTATTTGTGGAAAAAAATGGAAATTTTGCGAACATTTTGAAAATTGCAATTTTCAAACTTTTAATTTTTATGCCCTTAAATCAAAGAGTCACATCGCACAATATGGTTAATAAATAACATTTCCCACATGTCTACTTTACATTAGCACAATTTTGGAAACAATTTCTTTTGTTAGGAAGTTATAATGGTTAAATGTTGACCAGCGATTTCTCATTTTTACAACAAAATTTGCAAAACCATATATTTTAGGGACCCAGGGCCGCCATCAGGGCATTACAGCCGTGACTGGCGTATGGGGCCCGGTGAGCAGAGGGGGCCCGCATCGGGCCCCCTCTTACCTGCTCACCGGGCCCCTACCGGCAGCCACAGGCTGAACCGGGCCCTTAGCGGCGGCCGGCGCTACAGCTGTTTAACGCTATTGACGTGCGGGCCTGCGCCCGCACGTCAATAGTTAACAGCCGCAGCGTGCAGGTCGCCGGCGTCTGACGTCATTGTCAGTCGCCGGCGAGTGCACGCTGCAGCTGCGTGGAGAGAGCAGGAGCGCGGCAGGTAAGCAGAACTTTTTTTTTTTTTATTGAGAGCGGCGATCTGGTGGGGGGGGGGGAGGGAGAAGAGGAGGAGAGGGGGGGCAGTAAAGCTGGACACGGGGGGCAGAAAGCTGGACACGGGCAGAAAGCTGGACACGGGGGGCAGAGTGCTGGACAGAGATGGGGCAGAGTGCTGGACAGAGATGGGGCAGAGTGCTGGACACAGATGGGGCAGGATTGGACACAGATGGGGCAGAGTGCTGGACACAGATGGGGCAGGATTGGACAGAGATGGGGCAGAGTGCTGGACAGAGATGGGGCAGAGTGCTGGACAGAGATGGGGCAGAGTGCTGGACAGAGATGGGGCAGAGTGCTGGACAGAGATGGGGCAGAGTGCTGGACAGAGATGGGGCAGAGTGCTGGACACAGATGGGGCAGGATTGGACACAGATGGGGCAGGGTGCTGGACACAGATGTGGCAGGATTGGACACAGATGGGGCAGAGTGCTGGACACAGATGGGGCAGAGTGCTGGACACAGATGGGGCAGAGTGCTGGACACAGATGGGGCAGGATTGGACACAGATGGGGCAGAGTGCTGGACACAGATGGGGCAGGATTGGACACAGATGGGGCAGAGTGCTGGACACAGATGGGGCAGGATTGGACACAGATGGGGCAGAGTGCTGGACACAGATGGGGCAGGATTGGACACAGATGGGGCAGAGTGCTGGACACAGATGGGGCAGGATTGGACACAGATGGGGCAGAGTGCTGGACACAGATGGGGCACAGTGCTGGACACAGATGGGGCACAGTGCTGGACACAGATGGGGCAGGATTGGACACAGATGGGGCGGAGTGCTGGACACAGATGTGGCAGGATTGGACACAGAAGGGGCAGAGTGCTGGACACAGATGGGGCAGAGTGCTGGACACAGATGGGGCAGAGTGCTGGACACAGATGGGGCAGGATTGGAAACAGATGGGGCAGAATGGAGACAGATGGGGCAGGATGGGGAGATCATATGGGGCAGAATGGATACTCATGAGGGCAGGATGGGAGAACATATGGCTGGAGCCTGGAATGAGACACACGGGGGCTTGGATGGCGAATATTACCATAGGGGCTAATTAAGGGATATTATTATTGCAGTGATGTATTTTATTTTTTGAGTATACTGTTTTAAATGGGGGGGGGGGCGGTTCTGTTACTGTGTAGAGTGATACTATGTTGCCTTCTTCATGTGGTGTAATGTAGAAGTTGGGAAAATTATGTAATGTGTTCTACTAGCGGAACTCTAGATAACTGTTTTATTTCCTGCAGAGACGAGTCCTGGCTGGATGAAGTGATGGCGGTCTGTGCTGGATGAAAGATGAAGGACTTCACCTAGAGACGTCACTGGTGAGTCAGTGTTACCTATACACTGACACTATACACTGTATGCTATATACAGAGGTCCTGTGTACAATGTCACCAGTGATCACTGTATTACCTATACATTATATACAGAGCTCCTGTGTGTAATGTCACCGGTGATCACTGTATTACCTGTACACAGACACTGCATACTAATTACAGATCTCCTGTGCATAATGGCACTGATGGTGATAGTATTGTGGTTTTTTTTTTTTATTACTGATCAGTATTGTAGTATTTAGTCATTTGTGGTAATATGCGGTCTGGTCATGGTGTAGCGGTATTTGTTCCTTGTATTTTATATTATTCGATCACTGTGGTGGTAATATGTCATTTGGTCATAGTGCTGTGGTATTTGTTCCTTGTATGTAGTATTATAGGTCATTTTAAAAATTGAAAAATAAATAAAAATATACCTAAATTGTATTGCATATTTTAACAAATATTTAGTAGGTTACAGTAGAGTAGGGCCCGGCCAAAAGTGTCTACCGTGTTATGGTGGCGGCTTAAAAAATCTTTTGGCCAAAACAAAAGCTGCCGGCTATATGCGTGATCTGGTGATGGGAACTGTCAATGTGTGATAGGTGAGAAGTGGAGATTTTCCAAGAGAGAGCGGTGGGACAGTGGACCGTTCGTGGGGTGGAGCCTGGAGGCGGGGCTGGGGTGGAGCCTGGGCAGAGTTTCAAGGGGGCCCCGAAAATTTTGCCAGTATGGGGCCCCAAAATTTCTAGTGGCAGCCCTGTAGGGACCACTTCACATGTGAAGTGACTGAGAGGCCTATATGACCGAAAATACCCCAAAATGATACCATTCTAAAAACTTTACCCCTCAAGGTACCCAAGACCACATTCAAGAATTTTATTAACCGTTCAGGTGGTTCACAAGATTTTTTAAAATGTGGAAGAAAAAAAAACCCAAACATTTACTTTTCTTTTAGACTTTTTTTTTACTATTGCAAGGGTAAAAGGAGAAAATGGACAATACATTTTGTTGTGCAATTTATCCTGAGCATCCTGATACCCCATATGTGGGGGATATCTACTGTCTGGGCACATGGCAGGGCTTGAAGGAGCGCCATTTCACTTTTTGAATGTAAAATTTGCTGGCATAATTAGCAGACGCCATGTCATGTTTGGAGAGCCCCTAATGTGCCTAAACAGTGGAAATGCCCAACAAGTGACCCCATTTTGGAAATTAGACCCCTTAGGGAACTCTACAGCAGATATGTATTGAGCACCTTGAACCCACAGGTGCTTCACAGAAGTTTATAACGTTAAGCCATGAAAAAAAAAAAAATCACATTTTTCCCAAATAATTTATTTTTAGCTCCATATTTTGCATTTTCAGAATGGTAACAGGAGAAATTGCACCATACAATTTGTTGTTCAATTCTCCTGAGTAAACAGATACCCCACATGTGGGGGAATACTACTGTTTGGACGTACGACAGGGCTTGGAATGGCAGGAGCGCCATTTGACTTTTTGAATGCAAAATTTGATGGAATAATTAGCGGTCGCCATGTTGAGTTTGAAGAGCCCCTGATGTGCCTAAATATTAGAAACCCCACACAAATGACACCATTTTGGAAACTAGACCCTTTTGGGATCTTATCTAGACGTGTATTGAGCATCCTGAGCCCCCAGGTGCTTCAGAGAAGAACGTTAAGCCGCGAAAATAAAAAAAATCACATTTTTCCCCACAAAAATCTTTTTTTTAGCTATAAATGTAGTATTTTCACAAGGGCAAAAGGAGAAAATGGACCCCATGTGCTGGGGGGGGGGGGGGAGGCATTTAGATTTGGGAGTGGAGAGTTTGCTGACTTTCTTTTGGGGAGCGAGGAGCCATTTTGCTTTTCCAGAGCCTTTGTACTACCTGTAATGTGGATGCCCCCTATATTTCCATTAACAGATGACAGATCCGGGTTGAAGCTTTAATTGGGAACATTTTACATAACATTGGGGTACACATCTGAGTACTTACTTTGGGGTTTCCATCTAAATCTCCGAGTGATGTGACCGATGAAACCCCCGAGGGTTCCATTCACTATATTGAGGCACCAGAGTTACTCTGAACTCAGTCTGTAATTTGCAGAAGTGCACAAAACTGGCTGAGAGCACTTTTATGCAATCCTAAAAAGATGGATCACAGGTCCTATGGGGTCCACAGTGCCTCATCTGCCTCATTATAGGGAATTTACATGGAAACCCCAGTGTCACAGCAAAGAAAGTAGCTACCCTGAGTGACATGCACTGGAGATATGTGCGCACAAAGTGGATGATCCAATTGCAGAATGAAGACGCTGTTAGACGACTGGAGCATGTGAGAAAAGCTCGGAGTCTTCAGGAAACTATAATACAGGTACCCGTATCTATGATAAAAAGTCATTGGAAGAAATGGTCAAACCATGCAAGAAATGGTAGATAAATCTGGAGTGGTGAGGTTGAGAATACCTGGTGTCCACTAAGTACAGTTGCCTCGGATAAAGGGTATGGTTCCCTTCTTCGTTGTGGGAACAGAGGAGAGTCTTAGCGAAATACGGACTCTGTTGGAATATCGTATGGTATATTTAAAGGAAATGGAGCAGCTAAGAGTTGAAAGACGGCACCTTACAGGACTGCTAAGTTCAGTTGATGGAAGAGGGGTGCCACGTTTGACCCGAAATGTGGACAAAAAAAGGGGTGGAAGTACCCAGCTTATTAAAAGAAGTAGTGTCACGTCAGTTGACTCAGGGATGAGTGACATAGGTGGAAGACCTTGTAGCAAAAGTGTGGTGATTAAAGGTTTCATGACACAGACTGTGATGTAAGGGCCAAAACTCAAGGCCTACGTGGTGACCGCTGGGGGTGGGGTAAACCAAACAAGGAGATGTTGATGTGTGATGCTCAAAACCAACTGAGACGGTCCTCTCGACTGGTAGGGCAAGGTGACTTGCGTACCTGGTGTCGGAACCCTGGGTTTATGTCACGTGTCCACCCCAATAGGGTTGAACAAAGGGGGAGGTATGTGGTGCGGTGACCCACGTTCCAGCCAGGGGGCGCTGTGTGTGCACTTCAAGATGCGCTTGGAGGCATAAATGTGATGAGACAAAGTCTGGCAGGAGTGTATATGGCCGGTGTGTGTGTGTTGCAGAGGAAGACACTGCGCTGTCAGTCTGAAATTTGGTTGGTGTGCTGGGACCTGTAGTCCCACAAGTAATTGTGTAGTTCTAATGGGAGATTGGCAGGGCTAGTTATGAGAGATGGGAGGGTCAGACTAGCCACACACACCCACACTCCCACCCAGGGGAGTGGTTACAGGTATGTAATGTGACCAGGATGTGGGTCACATGTTCCTGTGTGGTTCCTGTGTATGGATCCGTTTGTGCCATGTGCAAGGTCCTGGATGGTCAGTGTTGGAGTCTCCTGGCGTTGGAGAAGTCCCGCAAGCACTGAGACCGTGGACCTGATGAACGGTCAGTGTTGGATTGTCCTGGTATGAGCTGGAGTCCTGGAAGCACTGAGACTGTGAGCCCTGCATTAGCCTAGGTGTTGGATTGTCCTGAAGTGGGCTGGAGTCCTGAAAGCACTGCTGAGGCTATGGACTGAATGTTCGAGGGTGTTGGATTGTCCTGGGATGGGCTGGAGTCCTGCAAGCACCTGGTAAGAGTGTGAGTCCTGGAATGGTCAGAGTGTTGGATTGTCCGCCGATGGACTGGAGTCCTGTAAGCACTTGGTAAGATCATGGACTGATGGCCTATGTGTTGGAAGTGCCTGTGACTGGTCTTCCTTGAAGCGCATGGAAAGGCTGCATCTACAGAGCCTAGGACGGTTTCTGTGTTGGGGAAGCTACAGTTCCTACTGTGGGTCTGGACTATCCGAAGTGCCCTGGTCACAAGGACGGTGGTCCTAGTGAGGCAGTTTCCCTGTAAACCAGCACTGGCAGGAGTCAGTGTGTGCAGCCGGAGCTCCTGTAAGGTAACTCCAGGTAACAAGGGGTTACGGGCAGACACGGATCTGCCATTGGAACAGACTATCGGTGGTTACATAGTAACATAGTAACATAGTTAGTAAGGCCGAAAAAAGACATTTGTCCATCCAGTTCAGCCGGTGGTTAATGTGTTCCGTTGATATAAATGATGAACTGTTTGTGTTATGGTTTGACGCTTAATAAACCGGAATAGAATGTTTTTGTCGAAAAATCGTGCTTGTTATTCCCGTGCAAAGCGAGTGTCCCCCAAGACCCGAAGTAAGGGAAACGCTACAATTGGTGTTTCGAATGCGGGCAACGCCCCAAGAAGCACATGTGCAGTGTTAGAGGAGTCGACGGTATGACAACCATATGTTATACTGAACTGGATCAGTGAAAAACTGTGTTTGTGCTGTAACTCGGTGGGGTTACGAAGGTGACAAGCGTCTTGCTGTGACTCGGCGGGGTTACGAAGGTGACAAGCGTCTTGCTGTAACTCGGCGGGGTTACGAAGGTGACAAGTGTCTTGCTGTGGATCGGCGGGTCCACGAAGTCTGCGGTAGAGCATTGTGGAGTGCAGCTGCAGTTGCAGCAAGAGGTTCAGCAGCAGCAGCGGCTTGTGATTGCCAGCAGGAGCTGGAGAGTTGAAAAAAAAACAAAAAAAAAAACACATTTTTTTTTTGCAGACTCTTAAAGGGCCAGTGAGACCCAAAGAAAGGGGGGGTATCCCAAAAGGTAGTAGATGCCCAAAAACGGGTGGCGCAGACCGGTGGGCCCCAGGCGCAGTTGTGCTATGCAGGTCCATGCTGTACTGTGAATTGCTCAGCTAATGTTTTGTCATGACAGTGCTCCTTTTCTTTGGATGGAGAAAGTGTGGTGGGACTGATAGACCCAGGGAGTGAAGCGACTTTACTAAGAACCCCTTCTGAATGCACTGTGTCACCTGGGTTAGGGACAAGAGTGAATGACACAGGTGGGGATGTTAAAGGACATTTGACAGCCTGCCTCTACATTGACATGACAGAGGGGTCCACGTACCACGAAGTAAGGGTTGTCCCGGACTTATGGTACACTATGGTAATAGGGCGAGACTTGGAAACCCTGTGGGATTCGTCGATAAAAGGGAAAGTGTCTGTGGGGTTAATGTGTATGAAAACTGTTGTAGAGAATGCATCCCTATAGTTGACAGTCCTAAGTTAAGCGTGACCAAGGAAAATGGTGGATGCTCCCAACTTACGGACATGATGTCACCTGACGTGTTCCACAATATGACTGCTTGTGATGTGGAAGATAAAACATGCGGAGCTGATGACCAGAAAGAGTGTGACTTGGGGGTTCACCATACTGTGGGGTATGACACAGACTATGCGGGTGACTGTGACTCTGAGGAAGTTAGGGAGTACAGTGAAGAGCCGCACCAAAAGAAAAAGTCTTCCCATCGCTGGAGACGTAAAGGGTGCAAAGAAATGGTACCAGTTGCACTTTGTGAAGAAGTGGAGGCCACCAAAGGAGTGGGGCCTGAAGTTGACACCCGGTTGAAGCAAGAGGAGCTTCGGAGACAGGCTGCTGAGTGCCGTGTGAGTGCCTTAGAGAAAGAGGTGGCGGAGCTCAGAGGTCGCCTGGAAGAAAGCCAGTCAATGCATAAAGCCGCCTGGGAGAAGGTGGAGCGGCATGTGTCTATCCTGGCCAAACATCTGGAAACTGGTGATATTCATAGGAAGTTGGATCTGAAAGCTGAACAAGATGGGTATCTAATGACAGCAGAGAAGGAGAGTTGCTTGTTCAAGTGCATGATAGACATACCTGAAGACGTGAGAGAGGCATGTGCCAAGGAGTCTATGCATGAAGGATTCAAGAAGGCTGTGGGGGCGTGTAAGGTGAGCTGGACCCCGGAAACAAATCAGTTACTGTCCACAACTGATGTCACAGCAAAGAAAGTAGCTACCCTGAGTGACATGCACTGGAGATATGTGCGCACAAAGTGGATGATCCAATTGCAGAATGAAGACGCTGTTAGACGACTGGAGCATGTGAGAAAAGCTCGGAGTCTTCAGGAAACTATAATACAGGTACCCGTATCTATGGTAAAAAGTCATTGGAAGAAATGGTCAAACCATGCAAGAAATGGTAGATAAATCTGGAGTGGTGAGGTTGAGAATACCTGGTGTCCACTAAGTACAGTTGCCTCGGATAAAGGGTATGGTTCCCTTCTTCGTTGTGGGAACAGAGGAGAGTCTTAGCGAAATACGGACTCTGTTGGAATATCGTATGGTATATTTAAAGGAAATGGAGCAGCTAAGAGTTGAAAGACGGCACCTTACAGGACTGCTAAGTTCAGTTGATGGAAGAGGGGTGCCACGTTTGACCCGAAATGTGGACAAAAAAAGGGGTGGAAGTACCCAGCTTATTAAAAGAAGTAGTGTCACGTCAGTTGACTCAGGGATGAGTGACATAGGTGGAAGACCTTGTAGCAAAAGTGTAGTGATTAAAGGTTTCATGACACAGACTGTGATGTAAGGGCCAAAACTCAAGGCCTACGTGGTGACCGCTGGGGGTGGGGTAAACCAAACAAGGAGATGTTGATGTGTGATGCTCAAAACCAACTGAGACGGTCCTCTCGACTGGTAGGGCAAGGTGACTTGCGTACCTGGTGTCGGAACCCTGGGTTTATGTCACGTGTCCACCCCAATAGGGTTGAACAAAGGGGGAGGTATGTGGTGCGGTGACCCACGTTCCAGCCAGGGGGCGCTGTGTGTGCACTTCAAGATGCGCTTGGAGGCATAAATGTGATCAGACAAAGTCTGGCAGGAGTGTATATGGCCGGTGTGTGTGTGTGTTGCAGAGGAAGACACTGCGCTGTCAGTCTGAAATTTGGTTGGTGTGCTGGGACCTGTAGTCCCACAAGTAATTGTGTAGTTCTAATGGGAGATTGGCAGGGCTAGTTATGAGAGATGGGAGGGTCAGAATAGCCACACACACCCACACTCCCACCCAGGGGAGTGGTTACAGGTATGTAATGTGACCAGGGTGTGGGTCACATGTTCCTGTGTGGTTCCTGTGTATGGATCCGTTTGTGCCATGTGCAAGGTCCTGGATGGTCAGTGTTGGAGTCTCCTGGCGTTGGAGAAGTCCCGCAAGCACTGAGACCGTGGACCTGATGAACGGTCAGTGTTGGATTGTCCTGGTATGGGCTGGAGTCCTGGAAGCACTGAGACTGTGAGTCCTGCATTAGCCTAGGTGTTGGATTGTCCTGAAGTGGGCTGGAGTCCTGGAAGCACTGCTGAGGCTATGGACTGAATGTTCGAGGGTGTTGGATTGTCCTGGGATGGGCTGGAGTCCTGCAAGCACCTGGTAAGAGTGTGAGTCCTGGAATGGTCAGAGTGTTGGATTGTCCGCCGATGGACTGGAGTCCTGTAAGTACTTGGTAAGATCATGGACTGATGGCCTATGTGTTGGATGTGCCTGGGACTGGTCTTCCTGGAAGCGCATGGAAAGGCTGCATCTACAGAGCCTAGGACGGTTTCTGTGTTGGGGAAGCTACAGTTCCTACTGTGGGTCTGGACTATCCAAGGTGCCCTGGTCACAAGGACGGTGATCCCAGTGAGGCAGTTTCCCTGTAAACCAGCACTGGCAGGAGTCAGTGTGTGGAGCCGGAGCTCCTGTAAGGTAACTCCAGGTAACAAGGGGTTACGGGCAGACACGGATCTGCCATTGGAACAGACTATCGGTGGTTAATGTGTTTCGTTGATATAAATGATGAACTGTTTGTGTTATGGTTTATGACGCTTAATAAACCGGAATAGACTGTTTTTGTGGAAAAAATCGTGCTTGTATGCGTTATTCCCTTGCAAAGCAAGTGTCCCCCAAGACCCGAAGTAAGGGAAAGGCTACAGCGCTTTTACACAAAAACTATTTTATAGAAAAAAATCATTTTTGCATCACTTTTTGTGCTGGTAGAGCTGTATAGCAGATGTCATTTTCAGCGGTACCATTTTTATTTACATCCTTCTTTCAGATCGCATTTTATTGCGCTTTTTGTTCGGCGGTATGATAAAGTATCGTGTTTTGCCTTGTTTTTACTTTTTTTTTTTAGTGTTCACTAAAGGGGTTAACTAGAGGGACAGTTTATAGAGCCGGTCGTTATGGACGCGGCAATACCAAATTTACGTACTTTTTTTTTTATTTACATAAATGTATTTATTGTAAAAAATAATTATTTCGGGATTTTGTTTTTTTAAATATTTTAATTTTGCAAGCTACTGAAGAATCTACTATATAATTGTCTAAGGGTCACGTCTGTCTGTCTGTCACGGATATTCGTTGGTCGCGGCCTCTGTCTGTCATGGAAATCCAAGTCGCTGATTGGTCGCGGCAAAACAGCCACGACCAATCAGCGACGGGCACAGTCCGGAATAAAATGGCCGCTCCTTACTCGCCGCAGTCAGTGCCCGGCGCCCGCATACTCCCCTCTGGTCACCGCTCACACAGGGTTAATGCCGGCAGTAACCGACCGCGTTATGCTGCGGGTAATGCACTCTGTTACCGCCGCTATTAACCCTGTGTGTCTCCAACTTCTTAATATAGATGCTGCCTATGCGGCATCAATAGTAAAAAAATGTAATGTTAAAAATAATAAAAAAAACAAACCTGCTATACTCACCCTCCGTAGTCCACCGAGTTGCTCGCGCCTGCCGCCATATTCTGTTCCCAGCAATGCATTGTGAAATTACACAGAAGACTTAGCGGTCTCGTGAGACAGCTAAGTCATCTGGGTAATTTCGCAATGCATCCTGGGAAGATGGCGGCAGCTGCGCACTCATCGCCTGCGCCAGAGCCTCGCTGGATTCGATCCTGGCAGGTGAGCATATAACTATTTTTATTTTAATTATTTTTTTTTAACAGGGATATGGTGCCCACACTGCTGTATACTACGTGGGCTGTGTTAGATACCGCGTGGCTCTGTGCTGTATACTACATAGGCAGTGTTATATACTACGTGGGCTGTGTGATATACTGCGTGGGCTGTGCTAGATATTACGTGGCCACTGTTATATACTGTGTGGGCTGTGCTATATACTACATGACTGGGCAATATACTACGTGGCTCTGTGCTGTATACTACGTCGCTGGGCAATATACTACGTGGCTCTGTGCTGTATACTACGTCGCTGGGCAATATACTACGTGACTGGGCAATATACTACGTGTCTGCAGTATACTAGGTGGCTCTGTGCTGAATTCTACGTCGCTGGGCAATATACTACGTGACTGGGCAATATACTACGTGTCTGCAGTATACTAGGTGGCTCTGTGCTGTATACTACGTCGCTGTGCAATATACTACTTGGCTGGGCAATATACTACATAGCTGGGCAATATACTACGTGTCTGCAGTATACTAGGTGGGTCTGTGCTGTATACTACGTCGCTGGGCAATATACTACGTGGCTGCAGTATACTAGGTGGCTCTGCTGTATACTACGTCGCTGGGCAATATACTACGTGGCTGTGCAATATACTACGTGTCTGCAGTATACTAGGTGGCTCTGTGCTGTATACTACGTGGCTGTACAATATACTATGTGGCTGGGCAATATACTACGTAGCTGGGCAATATACTACGTGACTGGGCAATATACTACGTGACTGCAGTATACTAGGTGGCTCTGTACTGTATACTACGTGGCTGGGCAATATACTACGTGGCTGCAGTATACTAGGTGGCTCTGTGCTGTATACTACGTCGTTGTGCAATATACTACGTGTCTGCAGTATACTAGGTGGCTCTGTGCTGTATACTACGTCGCTGTGCAATATACTACGTAGCTGTGCAATGTACTACGTAGCTGGGCAATATACTATGTGGCTGGGCAATATACTACGTAGCTGGGCAATATACTACGTGACTGGGCAATATACTACGTGGCTGCAGTATACTAGGTGGGTCTGTGCTGTATACTACGTCGCTGGGCAATATACTACGTGGCTGCAGTATACTAGGTGGCTCTGCTGTATACTACGTCGCTGGGCAATATACTACGTGGCTGTGCAATATACTACGTGTCTGCAGTATACTAGGTGGCTCTGTGCTGTATACTACGTGGCTGTACAATATACTATGTGGCTGGGCAATATACTACGTAGCTGGGCAATATACTACGTGACTGGGCAATATACTACGTGACTGCAGTATACTAGGTGGCTCTGTACTGTATACTACGTGGCTGGGCAATATACTACGTGGCTGCAGTATACTAGGTGGCTCTGTGCTGTATACTACGTCGTTGTGCAATATACTACGTGTCTGCAGTATACTAGGTGGCTCTGTGCTGTATACTACGTCGCTGTGCAATATACTACGTAGCTGTGCAATGTACTACGTAGCTGGGCAATATACTATGTGGCTGGGCAATATACTACGTAGCTGGGCAATATACTACGTGACTGGGCAATATACTACGTGGCTGCAGTATACTAGGTGGCTCTGTGCTGTGTACTATGTCGCTGTGCAATATACTACGTGGCTGGGCAATATACTACGTGTCTGCAGTATACTAGGTGGCTCTGTGCTGTATACTACGTTGCTGTGCAATATACTACGTGGCTGGGCAATATACTACGTGTCTGCAGTATACTAGGTGGCTCTGTGCAATATACTACGTCGCTGGGCAATATACTACATGACTGGGCAATATACTCCGTGTCTGCAGTATACTATGTGGCTCTGTGATGTATACTACGTCACTGGGCAATATACTACGTGACTGGGCAATATACTACGTGACTGGGCAATATACTACGTGTCTGCAGTATACTATGTGGCTCTGTGCTGTATACTACGTGGCTGTGCAATATACTACGTCGCTGTGCAATATACTACGTGGTTGGGCAATATACTACGTGACTGGGCAATATACTATGTGACTGGGCAATATACTACGTGACTGCAGTATACTAGGTGGCTCTGTGCTGTATACTACGTGGCTGGGCAATATACTACGTGGCTGCAGTATACTAGGTGGCTCTGTGCAATATACTACGTCGCTGGGCAATATACTACGTGACTGGGCAATATACTCCGTGTCTGCAGTATACTATGTGGCTCTGTGATGTATACTACGTCACTGGGCAATATACTACGTGACTGGGCAATATACTACGTGACTGGGCAATATACTACGTGTCTGCAGTATACTATGTGGCTCTGTGCTGTATACTACGTGGCTGTGCAATATACTATGTCGCTGTGCAATATACTACGTGGTTGGGCAATATACTACGTGACTGGGCAATATACTATGTGACTGGGCAATATACTACGTGACTGCAGTATACTAGGTGGCTCTGTGCTGTATACTACGTGGCTGGGCAATATACTACGTGGCTGCAGTATACTAGGTGGCTCTGTGCAATATACTACGTCGCTGGGCAACATACAACGTGACTGGGCAATATACTCCGTGTCTGCAGTATACTATGTGGCTCTGTGATGTATACTACGTCACTGGGCAATATACTACGTGACTGGGCAATATACTACGTGTCTGCAGTATACTATGTGGCTCTGTGATGTATACTACGTGACTGGGCAATATACTACGTGACTGGGCAATATACTACGTGTCTGGCTCTGTGCTGTATACTACGTGGCTGTGCAATATACTACGTCGCTGTGCAATATACTACGTGGTTGGGCAATATACTACGTGACTGGGCAATATACTACGTGACTGCAGTATACTAGGTGGCTCTGTACTGTATACTACGTGGCTGGGCAATATACTACGTGGCTGCAGTATACTAGGTGGCTCTGTGCTGTATACTATGTCACTGTGCAATATACTACGTGGCTGGGCAATATACTACGTGTCTGCAGTATACTAGGTGGCTCTGTGCTGTATACTACGTCGCTGGGCAATATACTACGTGACTGGGCAATATACTCCGTGTCTGCAGTATACTATGTGGCTCTGTGATGTATACTACGTCACTGGGCAATATACTATGTGTCTGCAGTATACTATGTGGCTCTGTGCTGTATACTACGTGGCTGTGCAATATACTACGTCGCTGTGCAATATACTACGTGGTTGGGCAATATACTACGTGACTGGGCAATATACTATGTGACTGGGCAATATACTACGTAGCTCGGCAATATACTACTTGACTGGGCAATATACTACGTGGCTGGGCAATATACTACGTGGACATGCGTATTCTAGAATACCCGATGGGTTAGAATCGGGCCAATCTAGTGTAACCAATAAAGAGACAACATTAATTGGCTGTCAGACCCACTCTGTATCAGATATTGAAATCCCAGAAAATCTCCTTAAAACGGGTTATATAACACTAGGACAATGTCTTCATGTTAAAATAAAAACACTATACTCGCCTCCTGTGCCAGCGCCATTCAAGCGGTGTGTACTCGCTCATATTGAGCCGACGTGAGGTTGTTACGTCACACGAGCTCTGTGCTCAATCGGCATCAGCATCACTATCCCCACCTTTGGATGTATCGAACATCAACAGAAAGCCAGGTCTGCAGCTGCTTTCTGATTTCCCCTTAATGTTTTATTTGTCCGAAGGCAGGGATAGTGAAGCTGGCGCCGATTTGGTCTCAGGGCTTACGTGACATAACCTCATGTGTGCAAGGGCCGACACCACTGGAATGGCGCTCGCACAGGAGGCGAGTATATGTTTTATTTTAACAGGTCTAAACATGGTGAATGAGAAGGGATTGTGTTTGTAGAGGACAATCACTTTAATGAAGAGGGGTTTTCTTCCTGTACAAATCTTTTAGACATTGCCTTAGACTGTGTACCATTTTGTTTTCCCGGTGTGCACTTTCAGTACACTACATTTACAGGTATTGTTACCATAGCCACTTTTGGCCCTAAGCACACATGGTTAACATATTGCTGATGGGGTATAAAACAATATTCTCTAGGTGGGATTGCATCCTGAGTCACCTGCACTCTTTACGGAGGCAAGTCCTTCATGTGGGAGAAGAGGAGGAGGTGGGTTATTTAGTATACATTTTTTGGTCCTGGGGGCTTCTTTCTTTTATGGAGAAATGTAGTATGTGAAATCACAAATCTCATTTCAGACCTGGATTTGGCTCTCTTCTCAAATCGCCAGCATTCCCTTAAAAATCTACAAGTACTAATTATTAAGATATTAGGTATGTGTGGACCCGTGGAACTTCGGGTTCAACTGAACTTTAGTTCAAACTTCTGTTCAGGTACCAAAAGTGTACCTGATGTAGACATCAATGGGGACCCAAACTTGGAAAATCTCTCATCTCTATAAGACATCTTCTAATAGTGACTACAAGAGTGTGCATTTCCCTTCTGTGGAAGAAAGACACTATTCCGACAATTTCTTTCTGGTTTAGCAAAGTAAATGGTGATGTTAATGGAAGAAATCACTTCCATGATTAATAACTTCTGATAGTTTCTACCAAACCTGGTTTTATGGTATGGAATTCAGACCATAGGATAACTATTTTGGCATTTATGGGGGAGAATTGAACTGTATCTTTTGCGTCTCATCCGGGAACACTTTCATGCTACACGTACCTTCCTTACAAACCAAGTCCCCTTCTTCTCTTTGTACTGTTCTTTTCTGCTTTTTATCTGCTTTGCTTACATTTATTTCTGGACTGTTCCAATCGCCTTTAGCAAATTTGGCTATGTATTTCTTTAACCTGGGTTTTTTCTTTTATTGCTCGATTGGTGCTTTTTGTATCATGTATAACCCTCACGACTTTTGTAATCAGTGTATTATGATTGATATTTCTAAACAATAGTTTTTCTCTGGATATTTCTGGGCATGGTTAGTGCCTTATGATTGCATGCTGTTTTACTTATATATATATTTTTTTACTTTATTGAATATATAATCGCTGATGGAAAATATGCAAATTGCATTTAAAAGCTTTTGACCAAATATTTGTAACGCAACCAGTGGCATGGCTGACATATCTTAAACGCTCATTTTGAAGATGTGGAATTTCCATTTTTCTTTACTCATGACCACACAATCTTGCCAGCTGAAACCCAAAAGGACAAGTATAGAAAAGGAGAATTAGAAAGTACTGGCTCGAAATACGGTGGCCAGAAGATATATTTACAATTCAGAAAATACTTTAATCTTGGTAAAGCAGTAAAAAAAAAAAAAAAAAGAGACAGAACATTGCCTTAAATAGTTTATTTTGAATATCATTTACATAAATGTATATATTTGGCTTTCTCTTATACTCTGAGGTTTACAATTTTTAAAAAATAAAATAGTTCTTTTTCCCTGAAATAAATCAGAAAACTATTTTACTTTGGTTCTTGTATGACAAGAAAGCACCACGTGTATGTGGTTTATAAGTGCTGGTAAAACTCTTACTACGGTAGGGTCCAGCAGCACCTTACAGTAGCAAAAGGGTTAGTAGCAAAACAGCGTCTTCCAAAATGTACAAAACCCATCAATATGTCTGACAAAGCCTTCATTATTGTGTAGTAAACAAATTAGTAGGAGGCAGATGTGGATGGTAGGCAGCTGATAGCAAAGGTTATATGCAGTCCACTTGTTACAAAATAATTGAGGTAACACAATACATAGAGAATAGCACATACATAGTGATTAAAACATTTGTCATAATAGCAACAAAAGGATTGTGCAAAGAAATGGACACTAAAGCTCAACATTACCATTTAGACGAGTGGTCCTCAGCGACCTTGCAATAAAACCATCATCCTACCTAATGCCAACACAATGTGGTCAGAAATATTACATTCTGTTGGATTTCTCAGAATAATGGTGAGCTGTTCTGTGGTCTTCCAACAAGTACCACTGTAAAGCCATGGCTTTGAGTGTTTAGTTTTTGGTACTAAAGACATGCAGCATATGTGCATGATTATAAATCGAGTTGAGCAAATTTCTTCGGGTCCCCGCTTATTTGGCAAGCTATAGCGCTTACCGAACAAGCTGCAGAGGGAACCTGGATACATGGAGCGCGCCGGCTATTCGGCGCCGCAGCTGCATGTGTCAAGGCACATGCATGGACAACCTGTGTGTTGGGCTCTCTGTGCATTTCCTGTGACAGTGACGCAGCCATGACACATGCAGCTGCGGCACCGATCAGCCAGTGTGCTCCATGTATCCGGATTCCCGCTGCAGCTTATTTGGTAAGCACCAGAGCTTGCCGAATGAGCGCAGACCCGAAGAAATTCACTCAACTCTAATTGAGGTGATTGAGATCTATAGTTCTACATTACATGTCCTCACATGCAGGCTGAAACAATCATGATCACCTACTTAAATTTAAGAAGGAAAGTTTTGGGAAATTTTTAACCTGTCTGATACTTTTGTTCTTTTTTTTGTCTTAAACCAAGTACCTTCTCAAATGGGTTCTGCTTCACCGTGTTTGGAAGTTTTTCTTCTGTGCCCCTCCATTTCACAGTTATGACCCCATCGCAGTAATAATGTTATGAGCATTTTCTTTAACAACTGGGTCGAACTTCTAGGTGAGAGTTTGGCCAGTGTCAGGAAAACAAAACAAGAAGGCAATCAAACACAGCCAAGCTGACAGAGGTTGGTTGAAGAGAAACCTTTGATACCAGGTGGCATAACTTTGGAAAGGAGGGCCACAGAAGACAAAACATGTTCTAGAAGCAGTGCCAATTGGAGGAGGTACTTGGTTTAAAGTAATAAATCAATTGAAACGTCCTCTTCCAGCACACTGCAATGGCAATAATAAGATAAAAAACCCTAAATGTTTTATTTCCCTTTTTTTTACCTTCACCTAAGAGTCTTTTTCTGATTTCTTTTTCTGGAATAAGTAAACCAGTGTTGCAAATTGTCATGCAAATTTGGCACAATTTTAGATGCAACTTTTCAATCTACACAATTTCTGCCACAATTGAGCAGAAGGTATTGCCATTAAAAATTAGTTTAACCAGAACACACAGTACGAAACATGTATGAAGGGGTCATCTTTGTGAATTGTCATGTTGCTAGGTAACTGGCTGCAGGAATGTACAACGTGAGGGAAGATTTATCAAGACTTGTGAGTGAAATGCAGAGTAGTTGCTATGACTACCATTGATAGCCCATCATTAGGCTGCTGCTTTGTTTTTCAAAGTAACTGATAATGATGAGCTGGAATCTAATTGGTTGCTTGGAGTAACGCTTTTTTTTTTCATTTTGTCTTCAATTTGCATCCTGCACAAATATTTGTATGAAGAGCTGCCATTTTTACAATTTACAAACATAAACATACACTGCTCACAAAAATAAAGGGAACACTTAAACAACACAATGTAACTCCAAATCAATCACCAAATCAACCTGTCCAATTATGGCACCGATTGTACAGCAATTTCTCATGCTGTTGTGCAAATGGAACAGACAACAGGTAGAAATGATGAGCAATTAGCAAGACAACCTCTATAAAGAAATAGTTCTGCAGGGAGTGATCATATACTATTTCTCTGTTCCAATCCTTTTTGGGTGTTTTGGTCACTTTTGCATTTTGTCATTGCTCTCACCCTTAGATGTACAGTAGCATGAAGCAATATCTACAACCCACAGAAGTTGCTCAGGTAGTGCAGCTCATCCAGGATGACACATCAATTTAAGCTGTGGCAAGAAGGGTAGCTGTGTCTTACAGCACAATGTCCAGAGCATGATCCTGATACCAGGAGATGTGGAAGGGGCCCTAGGAAGGCAACAACCCAGCAGGACTGCTACCGCCTCCTGTGTGCAAGGAGGAACAGGAGGAGCATTGCCAGAACCCCGCAAAATGACCTCCAGCAGGCCACCATTATCCATGTGTCTGCTCAAACTATCAGAAACAGACTCCATGAGGGAGATATGTGGGCCTGACATCCACAAGTGGGTGTTGCGTTTACAGCCCAACATAGTGTAGGGCGATTTCCAATCTTGGTGTTCTATGGGAAATTCCAGATTCGACACTGGCGCCCTGTGCTCTTCACGGATGAGAGCAGGTTTAAACTGAGCACATGTGACCGACGTGAAAGCCTGGAGAAAGTTCTGCTGCTTGCATCATCCTCCAGCATGACCGGTTTGGCAGTAGGTCAGTAATGGTGTGGGGAGGTGTTTCTTTGGAGGGCCGCACAGCCCTCCATGTGCTAGCCAGAGGTACCAGGATGAGATCATCAGACCCATTGTGAGACCATATACAGGTGCAGTGGGCCCTGGGTTTCTTCTGATGCATGACAATGCTAGGCCTCATGTGCCTGAAATGTGTCAGCAGTTCCTGCAAGATAAAGGCTTTCATGCTATGGACTGGCCTGCCCAATCCCCAGACCTAAATCCAAATTGAGCACATCTGGGACATCATGTCTTGTTCCATCCATCAACACCACGTTGCACCACAGACTGTCCAGGAGTTGACTGATGCTTTAATCCATGTCTGGGAGAAAATCTCACAGGAGAACATCCGCGGGCCTCATCCGGAGAATGCTCAGGCATTGTAGGGAGATCATACAGGTACATGGAGGCCACACACTACTGAGCATTCTTTCATTGTATTTAGGCATTTCCACTGAAATTGGATCAGCCTGTAATTTGATTTTCCACTTTGATTTTGAGTATCATTCCAAATCATATCTCTACTGGATATTAACTTTCATTTACATTGATAATTTTTTAGGTTTTATTTTCAGCACATTCCACCATGTAATGAATAAGGGTATGTGCACACGATGCGGATTTTGCTGCGGATCCGCAGCGTTTCCGCAGCTGCGGATCCGCAGCAGTTTCCCATGAGTTTACAGTACAATGTAAACCTATGGGAAACAAAAAACGCTGTGCACATGCTGTGGAAAAAAACGCGCGGAAATGCAGCGGTTTACAATCCGCAGCATGTCACTTCTTTCTGCGGATTCCGCAGCGGTTTTACAACTGCTCCAATAGAAATCCGCAGTTGTAAAACCGCAGAAAAACCGCGGTAAATCCACGATAAATCCGCAGCGCCTTTCCACTGCGGATTTATCAAATCTGCTGTGGAAAAATCCGCAGTAGACCAGAATACGTGTGCACATAGCCTAAACATTTGCAACTGGTATATTTCACTCAGTGATATCTAGGATGTGGTATTTTAGAGTTCCCTTTATTTTATTTTTTTAGCAGTGTATAAGGCAGGATATCTGTACAAATATATGCATTTGTTTTTCTATACTGGCTGGGCATGCAGAAGTTTACAGCAACAACCTTCAAATTGCAGCAATTTGTATTTATACATGTGCCGCAGCACTACAACTTGTCAATTTTACAAATTTTAGCTCCAGATTGCACTTGCAGAATGGTGCTTGGGGCTCATCAAGATTCTGATTATATTCAATATCTGAGCACAAGGTAACTGCAATGGGAACAAAGTGAAGAGACCGGTTAGACTAATGTTCACTGAGCTCATCTATTGCAGCGAGACCAGCCAACTATGTCCTAACAGATGATGACAGAGGAAATAAGGATTTACGAATGTTAAATGAACTTCGTTTGAACAGTCAATAAGTGCTGATAAAGTATAGGCGCTCTGTGCTGAAAGGCATGGCCAAACATTCAAGTGCACCTTAGCACCTGCGTTACCTTCCATCTCCTCAACCCATCTTTGATTGAGAGCTCTGGCTTCAAACAGTCAGGGAAGGGTTAAGATAGATGGAAAACAAGCAGGTGGGAAGATGCACTTGAATGGCCATGCCTTTGTGCACCGAGCACCCTTACTTGGCTTGCTGGCAGAGTTTCTTGAAATTTCTATATCTGATCCTTTTGGTCCCAAGAAACCTTAGCTGCTCCTAGAGGGGTCTCCCTATTCAAAACACACGTAGCCTGCAGGTGTAGAGTTGGGTCGGAAGAGAAGGCCTGAATGCTTTTTTGCTCATGGGCGTTACACTACAATGGAAATTGCCTCAGAAAACCCAGCTCCAGAACGAACTGATGTTTAGCCAGAGGGTGATTTCATGTGGCTCAGCAAGTTAAGATATTCCTATGCCGGGTGTGGAGTCTGAGAGACTGCAGTGTCAACATTTTATACAGCTCATACACCGGCCAAAGCTTCATATCTCACTTCTGCATTAAAATTGGGTGCACATAGCTTGCTTTGGCCCGGTCTTTGCAGTATAGGTGAATTCTGATGTATTCTAACACATATGGAAATGTGCATTACACGGTTTCAAATCCACTATGATCTTAGACTTTGAAAGCCATCATGACTCAAAAATACAGTCAGCAGCACCAACTATTTACTATTCTTTCCTTGGTTAATTCATCTCTAGCCTTATTTCAATTAAAACAATGTTGTTCTCTGCGGTTATGTGATTTTTAAACACAAAGATTTAACAAAAAATTAATTGTGCATACAGTGAAGGTTGCAGGGGGCGCATACTAAGCAACTGAACTGGTCACAATGAGTAAAATATCTAATATACTATTCAATATTATGTACCAAATCCTATTGCACACCCTAGTCCACACTAAACACGTTCTGAAATTTGTGCAACTACTAAGTTTGGAATTTGGCCATGAACCACCATGTTGGGCACTTGACCAACAGTACAACTCTGATGTCTACATGGACGGATATTGGTTTCAAAGGTGGAGACCTCCTTCATTAGATGTAGGAAGTGATCAATGTCGATTTGGTCCTGATGCTGCAATCTTGGTGATCAATTTCTATAGATTTAGGTTTGGGAATATTCAAAAACAGCCATTTACGTCCATTAAAAGGGTTGTTCCGGATTAGGATAAAAGCTTGCAGTCTGTCAATAACAATTCATGTTACAGTCAAGTGCCATCAAGACTCATCCATGTGACTTCTCAAATTTCTTCTATTGAGAGAAGATGATAGTGTTGACACTTGACCACAAGTATGCAAATCGCACACATATAACCGCCGTCTCGTGCCGGGAAATTGTAAGTGCACGTGCACTGCATGCTGTCTCGATTCTGTAATTACATAGAGTTAACTGCATACTTTAGTCCCAATCCTGGGCAAACCCTTTAAAGCAAAGGTTTCTAATGTCTGTCGCAAAAGACCAACTTCCAGCATCCACTGCCATCTACCAACCTCCGTCTGGGAGTTGTAGTATAGCAATAGGTGGAAGGCCACAGGTTAGAGACCACAATTTTAAAGACTGTATGCATGCAGCTATCCATACAACACCAAAAGAATGGGTACAGTGACATTTATACAGAGCGGTCCAAGGATCAAAATAATAGAGTTTATTATGACATGTATTCCGTCTTCTTGACTAGGGCAGGTACTTCTATTCTATGCCCCAAACAGGGGCAGAAATCTTCATTATCTCTTTAAGAGCCCCAATATATTCTCCAGAAAATACGCATTTGATTTCAATATACTTCAATAATAAATAAGAAATACTTTGCTTTACTGAGCAGCGTACTTAATAACGTGTGGCTAATAGCACCAATATGTTGTAACACTGTCATTTTGCCCAACTCCATTCTTCAAGTGCACCCCTATACAGTCAAGGTTGTTATTGGATTTAGAGACCCCAATCTCTCTATCCAGATCCGTGCCCTGGGCGCTCGTTATTAAGTAAGCTCTTCCAGACGTTTCACATAGATTCTAATACTGATCACCTTTTCAGGTAATATACAAAAAGTGCAAACCAAAAATAGCTTCTTAATTCCTTCATTAGTTCTAGACACGGCAATTTCATTCCATTGATCTGCACTTTGGAAGAAGAGCATTCACCGCTTACACATTAAAGCTATGGAGAACAAAAAAACAACAAACCTTCAAAGAATAAATATCCATTATCTGTAGAAATCAGCCTGTATGGAGCCTAACGTTTAAATAAAGAATATATGTAAAATATATACATTTATAGAACTTTATATACCTATATACAATTTAGAAAATATATGTACACTAATTTACATGATCATTTTGTGGGGGAAAAAATCCTTCAAATAATTAATTACACTTCTAACCTTGCTTCTTTCATAAACTTTTTTTTTGGCAAGGTAACGGATTTGTCCCTTCCCCACCTTTTCGCCAGCCTCAGTGACCATTGGTGGGAAGCTGAAGCAGTGTCAGGTTGGTGCCATTTTGGGCATCTCCTTTACCTTGCCAGGCCTATATTTACTGCCCATGAGAGGCAGTCACTTCACATATTCACAATCACTTGCACAACCTCCTTCATAGAGTAGAAAAATGTACTCTCGCTTGTCCTTCCGGAAAATTTAAGGTGACGACGAGCAGTTCTCACAATTTCAGGGTAAAGTTGTTGGGTGTTGTCTTCTGTCTTCAAAGACATTTATACAAGTTCATGCCCAGGAGCTGTTGTTTTCTACTCTTGGTATCGACCTGTAATGAGAGAATTATTGCACTGAGCATATATAGTAATACTATTGTAAAGAGACTAGCCTTAGCAATTACTGACCACATTAACCAATGAAAAATGGTGCACATTTATATAAAGCTGGCCATGTACATTATAGGAAGGTCATTTTAACCCAATTTAGATACATTTGTTTAGGGCAACCAAACAGTTCCTGGTGGAACATGTCAGGAGGAAAAAAAAAAGGATGGGGCATATTGGATTTTACATGTTCAATCCATTGTATTTCTCAATGTATTGTACCTGTAGAAGGTATCACTCTCTTCCTAATCTAATAATCGTGTACACGCTGCTCAACAGACAGGTTTATGGCTAAAGCGACAGGTGCTGGCAGACCGTTATCTACTGCATATGACCAGCCCAACATTTAGCAAATATGATGACGTTATTGACAAAGGTGGCAGCCATTACGATGCGAGTCAACATTCAGAATCTACATTGCTCTATGTACTTTAGACTTTGAATGTTGCTGTGGCATGTTACCTCGTCTCCTATGGGAGTATTAGTCACTTGAAAGGTATCTAAGGTCTAAACTATCTTGATAACGGTCAAAGAATTAAGCACAAGACCCACAGTTCCTTCACCAGACTCCACTATAGACACACGAGCGTATGACGTTCTCAATGGTGAGAGAGAGGGAAGTAAGCCACTGCCAGACTCCACTCGCTGCATAGCTTTTGAAGAAACAAAGGATCAGACATGTTGAAATCCAACAGGCCCAATCCTTCTGTACCGCTACATCTGTCAGGAGGTCCTGTGTACATTAAAGGGAAGGTGCCGCATTTTATTTTTTGTATTAAAAATGATTGTTTATATAAACAATTATTTTTAATACAAATTTACATTTTTTAACTTTAATTTTTTTTTTTATTATTAATTATTTTTTCAGCCACTGGGTGCCGCCATTTTGCTTTGCAGGAGTGTAAGTGTAGCTGCACAACACTTAAGGTACCGTCACACTTAGCGACGCTGCAGCGATACCGACAACGATCCTGATCGCTGCAGCGTCGCTGTTTGGTCGCTGGAGAGCTGTCACACAGACAGCTCTCCAGCGACCAACGATCCCGAGGTCCCCGGTAACCAGGGTAAACATCGGGTAACTAAGCGCAGGGCCGCGCTTAGTAACCCGATGTTTACCCTGGTTACCATCGTTAAAGTAAAAAAACAAACGCTACATACTTACCTACTACCTCTGTCTGTCCCCGGCGCTCTGCTTCTCTGGTCTGGCTGTGAGCACAGCGGCCGGAAAGCAGAGCGGTGACGTCACCGCTCTGCTTTCCGGCTGACCGGCGCTCACAGCCAGACCAGAGAACCAGAGCGCCGGGGACAGACAGCGGTAGTAGGTAAGTATGTAGCGTTTGCTTTTTTACTTTAACGATGGTAACCAGGGTAAACATCGGGTTACTAAGCGCGGCCCTGCGCTTAGTTACCCGATGTTTACCCTGGTTACCAGCGAAGACATCGCTGAATCGGCGTCGCACACGCTGATTCAGCGATATCAGCGGGACCTCAACGATCAAAAAATGGCCCAGGCTATTCCGACACGACCAGCGATCTCACAGCAGGGGCCTGATCGCTGGTACGTGTCACACATAGCGAGATCGCTACTGAGATCGCTGTTGCGTCACAAAACTTGTGACTCAGCAGCGATCTCGCTAGCGATCTCGCTATGTGTGACGGGGCCTTTAGGCTGCCGTCACACTAGCAGTATTTGGTCAGTATTTTACATCAGTATTTGTAAGCCAAAACCAGGAGTGGAACAAATAGAAAAGTATAATAGAAACATATGCACCACTTCTGCATTTATCACCCACTCCTGGTTTTGGCTTACAAATACTGGTGTAAAATACTGAGCAAATACTGCTAGTGTGACGGCAGCCTTAAGGTACCGTCACACTGAACGATATCGCTAGCGATCCGTGACGTTGCAGCGTCCTGGCAAGCGATATCATTGAGTTTGACACGCAGCAGTGATCAGGATCCTGCTGTGATGTCGTTGGTCGCTGCAGAAAGTCCAGCACTTTATTTCGTCGCTGGACTCCCTGCAGACATCGCTGAATCGGCGTGTGTGACGCCGATTCGGCGATGTCTTCACTGGTAACCAGGGTAAACATCGGGTTACTAAGCGCAGGGCCGCGCTTAGTAACCCGATGTTTACCCTGGTTACCAGCGTAAATGTGAAAAAAAAACAAACACTACATACATACCTTCGCTGTCTGTCCCTGGCGCTCTGCTTCTCTGCACTGGCTGTGAGCGCCGGCCAGCCGGAAAGCACAGCGGTGACGTCACCGCTCTGCTTTCCGGCCGCTGTGCTCACAGTCAGTGCAGAGAAGCAGAGCGCCGGGGACAGACAGCGGAGGGTAAGTATGTAGTGTTTGTTTTTTTACTTTTACGATGGTAACCAGGGTAAACATCGGGTTACTAAGCGCGGCCCTGCGCTTAGTAATCTGATGTTTACCCTGGTTACCGGCATCGTTGGTCGCTGGAGAGCTGTCTGTGACAGCTCTCCAGCGACGCTGCAGCGATAGACATCGTTGTCGGTATCGCTGCAGCGTCGCTGAGTGTGAAGGTACCTCTACACTCGGTGTATCTCCTCCCATGTGTGTTACTGTGCTGACCAGTGTATCTAATCCTCTCCTGTGTGATGCTGTCTGCTGAGCCATGTATCTAATCCTACCCTGTGATGCTGTCTGCTGAGCCATGTATCTAATCCTAGCCTGTGTGATACTGTGCTGAGACATGTATCTAATCCTCTCCTGTGGGATACTGTGTGCTGAGCCATGTATCTAATCCTCTCCTTTGTGATCCTGACTGCTGAGCCGTGTATCTAATCCTATCCTGTGTGATACTGACTGAGCTGTGTATCTAATACTATCCGGTGTGAAACTGACTGCTGAGCTGTGTATCTAATCCTCCTGTGTGTGATACTAACTGCTGGGCCGTGTATCTAATCCTCTCCCCCTTTATGTGTGATCTATATGGCGGTATTATGTGAGAAGTATATGGCGTCGTTATGTGTGAAGTATATGGCGGTATTATGTGAGAACACTATGGCGTCGTTATTTGCAATCTATATGATGGTATTATGTGAGAAATAAAGGACAGTATTATGTGTGATCTGTATGGCGGTATTATGTGAAAACACTATGGCAGTATTATCTTCATAAAGTGGACCCATTCTATGGTGGTTCTGGCTGAGCACCTGCACACGGGTCTGGGGTAATAGAGGGGGCAGCATGACCTCCAGTTAGGTGCAGTCAGGGGAGGGCTGGTGAGGCAGCTGAAGAGAGGGGTCTCATTTTTTATCGTTACTATATGGCTACATTTCCTTCCCAGCATCACCCCGACTGCGCCTGTCGCCTCGCTTTCACACATCGCTAGGACAGGATGGAGAAGACAGGATCTGAGGATGGGAATGGGGTCTGCATGCAAAGTCTGGATCAGAACAGGCTATCAATCCTCAGAAATGTTTCCTGAATTTCTGTGGAGCAGACAAGCAGACTGTCCATCCATGTGTATAAAAGACAGCGCTCTATGTACAATTTCCAGCTGCTCCGCGCACCGAACATGGTGCCTCTGGTTAGCCCCCAGTAGGGCAGTGGGGTACTCTGAGCCGGGCCCTTCGGTTCTCAAGGGGGATGTCAAGGTCGCTGACCTGGTCCGTGGCCCTAGGGACGTCCGTTGTAAAAGGGGGGGAAAGGTCTTTAAAGGGATAATGTTCGTGGTGCCACCTGTGGTATTCGGTCAGGGTGACAGACGCTGCTTAGGGGTCCGCTGGGGTGATGTTATGGCAGCTAGATGGTATACCTTCCCACAGGTGAAGTATGTCCCCAGGGCTTCCCAGAGTGTAGATGGTGGATGGTGAGAGGCGCAGTAAAGAATGAGGACACAAGGTTGCAGTCTCTTTACCTTTACTGGAGGCTTCAGTGTCCACAGTCTAGAGCACTGGATCACAGGGCAGGCAGAGTCCAGCCGGTCTGAAGACAAATCCAGAGCCCCCTTATCCAGGTGGAAATCAGTAGCCTTCCTCTAGCGCCTGAGTGTTGTAGTCCCTCCCTGTTGAGCTTCTCGGTGAGGTCCTCACAACTATTGTAGATGTTAAGTCTCTTTCTCTCTGTCCCCCTGATGGATAGGATACGACAAACCCGTATGACTGATGGCCTGAGGCTTTTTACAGGGACCCTATCATGCCCCAGCCCCCACAAGTTGCCACCGTGCCTCCTGGGTAGAAGGTCGGGCAGCCAACATGGAATTAACTGTCCTGCCAGTCTCTGAAGTAAAGCGTAGAGATCCTTACTCCCTCGGTGTTCTGGCTACCGGCTTTTCTGCGCCTCAGAAAGGAGGCAGGCTTCTCCTTCTGGTTTCCTCTCCTTTTGCTATGACTTCGTTTCTCACTCACTACAAGACAATTCCCTTCTGATGTCTCTTTCTTAGGATGCTGCCGCACGTGGGGCAGGCACAGCTCCGTGGACCCTCGTCCTACGCAGGCCTCAGTCTGCACCTGGCTCTCTCCCTCTCCAGCCAGCTTCTCTCTCTCTTCCTATCCAGACTACCAGTTTTACCAGTTGTGAGGAGTGCCCTAATAGATAGAAGCATGGCTCCCCCTGGCGACCTGGAGTGTGAAGTGTGTTGTGTGGTTTGTGATACCTGGTAGAGTGATCTCCTTTATTGCCTTCAGACGTAACATCACTCCCCCTGGTGGAAGAGCAACATTACTGCAACGACCAGGACCATGGGGCGCTGCACCTCCATAAACCAGCACACTGCTCTCCTGAAATACTCTGTGCTGCTGTCACCCTGCTCCCTCCACCATATATCTCCCAGAATCCTTGCTGCCTGCCATCCTTGGTGACTGTCTACTTGTCAGTATAACTTTGCAGTCACCAACAAAATGGCTTCTCACTGTGTTCACAGCCATGTCAGCAGACTTCGCCCATAATTACTGCAGTGCAGTAACGTGAGCTAGTTGTACACTAGGTTTTTGTCAAATTTCATTAGCTGCTCCCCCTAGTGTTTAAAAGTGGAAATGCCAAACCTTTTAAAATTATTTTTTTATTTTTTACTAAATTATAAACAAATTATCATATTTAAGAAAATTTAAACATTAATTCTTTACATTTTTTTTCAATCGCAGGAAATTTTTTTTTTTTTTATAGCACCTTCCCATTAAATTTCCAGCCAGTCCTGCCAAAATTTATAGCATTTATCTTGTGTATGAGCAGCTGAAGAAAGACCCTAACTTGCACAATTTCACTTATTCTGTACCCCATTAACCATTTCAGTTAATTTCTTCACATTCATTTTATTTAATATTATTCACAATATTATATTACCGGTATTTATGATTTTTGCTAGTGTTTCTTGCATTTATAGGAAATTATCTGTATATATTAAGAAATGATAGAAAATCTATTTACACTTTTTCTATGGAGTTCCTATATAACCCAAGGAACATATCACATCATATATAAGCAAAATAAAGTCCAGTCTACACAGAAAGGCAAACTGAAGAGCTAACTAGCAGAGGTCTTTGTAAACCCCAGCAGGAGACTCCCCCCTCTATGAGGAGGCAATGAGCTGATCAAAGTGAATGCAAGCACATCTTCACAATTAGAGACTTTTAGGTTTCTTTTAGAAGTAATGAGGCAGACACAGTAGGGGGCACTATTGATTGCTTTAGAGCATAGGCTATGAAAGGTACCCAGGTGAGAGAAAATGTGCCCCCTAGGGCGTTAAATCCAGGACAACAACTGAGTGCCAGCAACAGCGTTAAATGGGACATGACAAGCTGGTAGCTTGTGTACACATCAATTAAATATCCACCACTGCTTTTCTGCAGGACACAGATCTATGGCAAACAATGTCTTAATAAAATCGTTTCCTATAATCTGTGTATAAATATGTATAAACGCCTTCTCTAAAGGGTTCGGAAACGGAAGGAATTCCAGACTGGACAGGGCCGCTGCAGCTAGTAGAACCCCAGTGACAAAATTCTGTAATTAAGGCTGAATTTATTGCAGCCACATCCTATAGAAATGACTAACAGCTATAAAAATGCCAATATAAAAAAGTATAGACTAGGCCATATGAATAGAAGAGTACACGGCCCAATATATTGTCTGCTAGGTCTATGAATATGTCATAGTGTCCCATATGCCAGGGATGACTGTACCTTATCAGACTTTCCCAGAGGCTGGCGGCATCATGAGTTGACTCACCCTAAATAAAGGACAAACAACAAATGTCACTTTTAAAGGAATGACAAAAGGACAAAACGTGAGATCTCAGTGATTTCGGGATCTAGAAAATACCGGGCTGCCATGAGCATGGAAACTGCTCACTCAGCTTTGTGTGTTCAATTTGTATTTTTTTTCTATGAGTAGAATTATACAGTGATGACTCCTCATATATTAACAGAATGGGCAGGAATAAGGTTCTGGCCAAATAAATGTCCATCACACTTTTCATAAGTAGGGTGCAGAGGTGGTTAAAATGTCTTTTTCTGGGGTATGCCTCATTACTGCTACTATTCATGGATATCCTCTGAAAGTTATTATACCAGGCGTCAAACTGATAATTGCTTCCCATTAAAATGTTATTTTTCTATTTTTGCCATATAACAAGGTGTGGCTGTAACAATGCCTTTCTCTACACACACATATATTTTGGCATTCCCGTCATTATATGCACATGAAGACCTTTCATTTTGAGCTACATATTACAGGGCTCTGACTGGTAGGCAGCCGCCTAAATGTAAGAAGCCTAAATTAATAATGGAGTTTCTGCCAAATTACATTTTAATCACCGTAGCCAAATGCAACATTAATGTCATGAACCCGACTGGATAATATTCACTTGCGCTAGCTGATCATGCACCATGATTCATAGACATTTCACTGTGTGGGTTATGTACCGTGCTGGCATAATTGTCACAGTTCTGCTTATACTTGAAAGTAGAAGAAATCTGGATGTCAGGAACAGAGCGCAAAATAGGGTGATACCCTATGGGTGGGGGTGTCTAAAGGGATTGTCCGGTCTAAAACGACAAGTCTGCAGTCAATCTATGTGACTGCAGACTTGCAAGTCCTCACATAGCGGACTGTTAGAATTCTCCTGTGTCAGCGCTGGGAAAGGCAGTCACGTGACCCCCAGTAAATGCTATGTATACTGCCGGCCATCTTGAAATCCAAATAGACCGTTTCTGGCCATGTGTAATACATTTGCATTGAGCATGCCAAAAACAGTCTACTCAGATTCTGTCCGGGAGTATTTACATCACATACTTAGGTCACGTGATTGCCGTACCCAGCGCCGACACCGGAGAATCCCAACAGTGTGCATTCCATGCTATGTGAAGGTTCACAAGTCTACAAAGAGTGACTGCAGACTTGTCGTTTCAGATTGGAAAAGCCCTTTAAGTGATTGACTAACGCTCACCTGGTGGAGTTATAACAGGCACAACTCGTATGTAGGCATGAAGGAAAAACAGCTGCTGTTGCCCTGTGGCAGGTGGATAACTCCTCCAGCTTGGTGTGGCGGGTGGATAAATCCTCCAGGAAGTATTGGATCCAGTTGGCTAAAACACGCTAGATGTGCTGCTGGAGTAAACAGAGTCTTCAACAATAAGGGATTTTTTTTCATTCACGTTTCAATGTTATATTGGCACCTTTATCAAGTGAAAAAAAATGCCTTTTTTTACTTGATAAAGACACCAGCATGGCGTAGAAATGTGTTGTGAAAAAAAAATCTTATTGTTGAAGAATAACTCCAGCAGCACATCAAACGTGTTTTAGACAACTGGATCAAGTACTTGGAAGCTGGTAATTTAGAAAACTCTTCCAAGTGCCTGTATTTTATACAACCTTGTATCCTAGTCATTACTTTATTTGTCCTTATATTTTTTTCTATCAGTGTATAGAGTATATGAATGGCCTTGGATTAATAAGATTAATTTTAAATTCCAGATTCCAATTTAAAGCCATCTATCCATCACCTAGAATGCGGTGATGTCCTGTTGTATGGTCGCTCAGTAACAACCCAAATTTACTAACGACTTAATACACCACCTTTAGTACCAACTATAAGAAGCCATGCTTATATCCTAGTAAAGGAATGCAATTCTTGTGATTGGTCCAGATTGCTACCTGTATAAACCAGCATTGTCTGTACATATCTCATGTAACATTCAATCAATGTGTATGCGAGAATATACTATAGTCCTTGTGTAGTTCCCCATTTGTTCTTTATCTCCATTGATTGTTGTCCCAAGGTTTCACGCATATCCGAGCAATCTAGGTTTATCAGCCAGAAGAGGAAACCAGAGGCTGCAGCAATTGTTCACAACCCAATTTATCCCAAAAAAAGTTGCGTCCCCATGTGTCCACCCCCAGACAGTGTCCATGTCCTAAACCTAGGGAGGGTTCTTTCATGACATTACTGATGTCTCACATTCCTGTGGGAATCGCACAAGGAGGGAGAGGAAGGAACAGCGCTCTACCCCCTCATCCTGACAGAGGAAGACACTAGTCTCAAACCCATGCTTGGCAAATAAATTGTAAGGAATAGTTTTATTCTATTTTAGGAATTCCTAATCTTTGCTGAGATTTTATGACGGTGAGAGTGGTTTATTTTAACTTTTCATCCGCCTATTCAATGCGGCCATAAAAATGGAAGTGCTTATTTTTGGATGAAGGGTTCCCTTACAATAAAATTATGTCTGCCAGCCGGAGTTCTGAAAATTACAGTATATTAGTAGTAAAACCCTCTACTTATCATAAAGATACGTAATTAAATGACTAAGCTCCCGAGCGATGTCGTGACCGTGTGGGCAAATGAAAAGCCTAAAGGGCCAATCAGGCCAGAAGTGCAGGCTGTGAACATACCGAGGCAGTGTCACCTCATGCAATGGGGATACTCTAGCCACTGCAAGGAACTAGCCTACACCTTGTGCTATGTGCACGTCCAAGATGGATCAGGACTACACCAGTCACAAATCGACAGCCAATACCACTACATTCTGTCCATGCAGAAAACAGAACATCCTGAAGGCACCCAACGGTGTAAGAAAACAGTCCAGCAAAGTCAAGTAGATAACATAAAATACAGTATATAGAAAAACCATGGCACTCATCCTTATTCAGGCAATGCTTCTTTATTTGCATACATGACAATTAAAGTGTGGGCTAGGAGAGGGTTCCCTTCCTAAGATCGGGCACAATGACTGTTTCATGTCACCCATTTGACACTAGGTGAGACTTGAAATAGTAGCCGGGCGGGAAGGGAGCGCGCATATGTTAAGTGTCATTTATAAAAAGAAGAATTGCTTATTTTGACTGTCAGCACAAAATGACTGTTTAAACCTAGTACAGGCGCTCGGTGCTCCATGGCGGGGCCAAACAGTTACCTACACCTCCCTACCTATCTCTGTCATCTCTTCATTGATTTCTATTCTCTGCCTCTATCAAGCTAGAGCTGTCAGAAATGGATGTAAAATAAGCAGGTGCAAAGGTAGACTTAGGGTACCGTCACACAGTGGCATTTTGATCGCTACGACGGCACGATCCGTGACGCTCCAGCATCGTAACAATATCGCTCCAGCGTCGTAGACTGCTGTCACACTTTGCAATGTACGACGCTGGAGCGATAATTTCATGACGCATGTGCGATGTAGAAGCAGTTGGTTACTATGCGCACATCGTATACAATATCGTGCACACCTTTGTTACACCATGCGATCATGCCGCCACAGCGGGATTCTTGACGACGAAAGAAAGTTTCACACGATCTGCTACGACGTACGATTCTCAGCGGGGTCCCTGATCGCAGGAGCGTGTCAGACACAGCGAGATCGCTGGAACGTCATGGATATATCGCTGGAACGTCACAAATCGTGCCGTCGTAGCGATCAAAATGCCACTGTGTGACGGTACCCTTAAAGGTTTGGCTCCACAATAATGTACCAAGTGCCTGTACTTTCTTTGAACAGTTATTCTGTGCCGACGCTACCCTTTTAAAGAAGGGGGAGTGCCGTGGGTTTTCTATACCTTATACAGGTTACATGTTTTATACATGGCCTTCCCAGAAATTAAGAAACACAAGAGTAAGCATTTTAAAAAAAAAGTTAAGCAAGCTTCTCTCCTATCAAATAACCTGTGAAAAATCAAACCGCAGACAGATGGGATCCAAGTCCTGTCCAATTTTTTTTCACTGGCCCATTGACTTGCATTGGCAATTTTCATCCGAGAGTCAGATCAATATCAAACCTGTCTTGGTGCTTTTGTGCGGACCAATCAGAAATGTAAACTACACCACGGATCATAATATGAACAAGTGTCATCAGTCTGAACACAGATCGCACTCGTATGAGAAAAACGGACATCTGAATGAGCCCTTGGACTATGTTCACGTCAGTTATCTATATTTATGATCTGTTTAGGAAGTACAAAAACAGACATAAAACGCTCAGTTATAGGATTCGTTCAAAAACGGAAACTTTGAGCTCAGATTGGTATCAGGTTGCATTCAGCTTTTTACATGCCCGTTTTTAATTTTATTTTTAATACTTGATTTATTATAAAGGATCCCATTTGGGCATATCTGTAGAGCTATTAAAAAAAGAAAAGCATAACAGATACTGTGCAATAATAATAATCTGCATGCTACAAGCGCATGTTATGTCAGCACATCAACTCTAACATCCCTCTGACAAACCTGTAATTCAGGCTGCTCGATCACCGTAGTAAACCAGCAGCGGTATATACTATATCCAGCTCCAGAACAAAGACTCATTGTGTGTGGAAGACGGGTAGACCAGACAGTCCGGTACTTTTTGCTCTATACAGGATGTTATGGACCTGCTAACATTACTGAGAACATGGTGCTTGTGTTTTCCACATGCTCACTCATAATGATCTGTGCTAAGTGATGTGTGTTTAGATGTTTTTAATTCACCACTGGCTTCTATAATTGAAAACTAGAAGTTAAAACACATGAGGCGGCAGCCATGGGTCAAATTAACGAACTGATGTTTTATACAATGCAGCAGGCCATACAATACTCAAAGCACCACTCCGGCGTTTTTTCTTTTATTTCACAGCTGAAGTATCATCACTAGTACATATTTCGTGCCCATAATAAAATACTTACCAGCCGCCATCTTCTTGTGTTCTTGGCGCCACTCCAGTTGTCTGTGAGGCGGACCGCAAATCACTTCTCAATGTAACTCTTTGAGAACCAGAAAGACTCAAGTACTTACATTGAGAGCTTGTAACGGTTACCTCAGACTTCTGATCAGTCAGAAGTTGCAGTCACAAGATGGCAGAATGGGACAGAGACGGCGCCTGGGATAGCAGAAGACGGCTGGTAAGTATATTACTAGGGGCAGTGAACATGCATCAGTGATTGGACTCCAGTGGTCAAATAAAAAATAATGCCGCAGTGGTGCTTTAAGATAAATCTTAAAAGGTGTATGTGGAAATAGGTAATGAAATTGGTATATATTATGCATTATTTATGGTGTATTCCATTAGGATAACAGTAGCGCTGCATCACTATCAATCAACTCTCCTTGGTGGATATGTACCAGGGTTGCCAAGTTGACTTTTCATTTTTTGTCCGGACAGCTTGTTAAAAAAATCAAGGACAGACAATATTTTTTACAGACACATTGGAAAACCACAATAGTGGTAAAGTAATTAACATTATAAGGGATATTTGTCTACAGCCCATTATACTGATATATAGACATCAGCCGCATCCACTGTGAGCTGTAAATTGATGATAATTAAAAATAATCTGTACAAGTTTATTCAGTCTCAAAAATAAAGCACGGAAACCTTAAAAAAAAAAATGTATGGACAGGGCAAAAAAAAAGGGACCATTTTTTAAGGACTGTTATAGAATTTCTGGATGGTTGGCAATCCTGAGCTGTACACACTTGGGGCCCAAGTCATCATATGCAATTAGTTGCAGTCACCTTCATTTTTTGTCTTGTTGTATTCGCTGATGGGATTTTGCACCAAATTCTTGAAAATGGCGCATACGGTTTGTGATTTTGGTACAAAATAAAAAATGCCGCTATTTTTGTCTTTAAAGCACCACTCCAGCGATTTTTCTTTATTGCATCGCTGTAGTGGTGCTACTCATCCAACTTCTTTGACCCTAGTTTTGAGCTTAGCAGCTGCAATCTTCTTCTGTTGCTCCTGTCTGGTCTCCAGCAGTTTTTTACTTGTCGGATCGCTACAGTGTTTGCTGGAAGTCACAACTCAATGTAAGTCTATGAGAGCCAGAATGAAGACAGAACAAGACTCTCAGACTTATATTGAGAGCTTGTGACTGTTAACTTTGACTTCCGGACAGTCAGAAGTTGCGATCGCGAGATGACAGTGCGGTATCGTAGCGGCGCTGGAAGAGCTGAAGATAGAAGCTGGGAAGTAGAATACTTGGTGTAGATACCTTAGAGTACTAGCACCACTCCAGCACTAAAATAAAAGAAAAACGCTGGAGTGGTGCTTTAAACATATTTATCCACTACTCAGGATTAAAAAAAAGTCGTAAAACCTTTAAACAGTGTCACGTTTCTCTAAAAACTTGTCAAATTGAAAACTCCTCCAGAAACCTTACTCCAGGCAGGGACTGGAGAGAAATTCGCCACCCAAAAAAGTGACATTTTTGTAAAACTAAAATTGTAAAATTACTAAAAGAAAAACGGCCTATAAAATTACGCAAAATGTAGAGAGAATAAGGTACAAATACTTAAGAAACTGAAAAAAATAAATAAAATAAATTACTCCAGAAAACTAGAGAAACTGAAATGATGAATCTAGGCATTGCAATCAACAGGGCGTACAAATATACCGTAAATCATTACTAAATAACATAGAATTGCGCTTACTAATCAGAACTATCAGACAAGTCTTGCATTGTAAAGATCCCTCTCTCCTTAATCAGCTATTCAGAACTTGACTTCTCTATGTAATTTCAATGCATGACTTATCCAGATATTAAAGATTAAAGCACTGAAAAATAAATTCTGCACAAATTTATATAATCAATCTAAGTGCTCTGGCTGGGATCAGGACAGTTACACGTAAAATAATGCAAGAATGTCAAAAGAAAATTAACAAGAGGAGAAAAGAATAATTTCACTAAAGCCTCAAATTAGATCAAACAAAACAGAAAATGGGAATGCTAAAACGAAAGAAAAAAAAAATGAGACCAACCTAAAAGCTACAAGATGGAAGCTTCTTCTGAGTCACTACAGCTGCCAACTGATGGATCTGAACACGGCTCACTAGTGGGAAGAAAACGCACTCTTTTTAAACGGAGATAAACTATTTTAAGCAGAGTCACCATCGGACAAACCCTCGCCAGACAAAGAAACATTGGAAATCTTTGTCAATGCTTTTGTTTGTCTGCTGTAATGTCATCCGGGCAGAAGCTGGGCACCATAGTGAAACCTCAGGATACAGCTGTCTATGGTCAAAGCATAGTACACCTGGCCTCACACAATACAGCGTTACCTATCCCAGCAACCAGACCCTTCAGAAGCTTTACAGATGGACAAAGCTTGTGCAAGAAGAGAGCAGACAAAGGTATTAAATATGTTACGTGGAGACAGACATGTGCGCTTGTTACTGCGTAAATTACATGGAATATAATGACTTCAAATGTATTCAAAGCTTCAAAAAGTAATAGAAAATTCTGCAGCTTCAACTTGGAACCTGGATTAAAGCAACTCTCCATCATGGGAGTGAAAAGCAGCTATATACATATGTCATGGATAGTCTCTATGGCCTCTGTTTGCCTCCTAAATCCAAACCAGTGTTCCAGGGCTCCTACATCCAAGGTGGCCTCTTTTGTGAAATGGGCAGCACAGTGGTAAATTTGAACACAGTCTCCCCTGCCCTTCCTTTGCTGTAGAGGTATAACAGATTTACCACTTCTCTGTATGCTACTGCGGTGGCCATAGTGGATGCTGGAAGACTTGTCTCAGGAGAGGACACCAGATAACGTGACTATACATGGCAAATTTATAGCCACTTTTCAATGTCAGAGTGAACGGTATCTTTCATACCTCTCCCCCACCACCTCTCTAATTGGTTGTCTGAGGAATGTTCTGCCACTCTGAATTCACTCTAGAAGGAAAATCATCAAGATCCTTTGCAATTGCCAACTACTGAAGTCTCAAATATACTCAATGGGAGACAAGACCAGAGACACTGCATGCCGTGTTAGGATGTGTAAGCCATGCAGGCTGCTTACAGGAGCACAAGGAACATGTTTCACGGTATTGGCATGTTGAAAAATGGCTCCTAGGACAATTAGGATAAGTGCTCATACCACTGGTTTTACCACCAAATGAATGTAATGTCAAGATGTTATTGTACCTGGAATAAACATTAGAGGGGTCTGGCTACTGTACGTTATGCTACCCCACATCACAATCCTGGGAGTAGGACTGGTGAAACATTCCTCAAACAACCATTAATAACCTCGCTGATATCATGCTAAGGCGTGTAAGTGAGCGTAATTTGGCGCTAACTCAATAATGGGTTAATGGAGAGGTTTTTAAAATTTTGTTTTTATTTATATATTATTTGCATACTATTAATAGGCTTATCTATCTTCTGATTTCCAAAATTCCGTGGACTTTTCCGTCTTCCTGGGCATTGAAATGGCAATATATAAATATATAGACGGCTGTATTATCGATCCGAGTGCGAGCAGAGGCAACATCGGATCACACTTGGGCCAATGTTAGTCTATGGGGCCGTGCCATGCAAGTCAATGATGTTTGTGCACTGGCACAATGGAGAAGATTGAGAAATCTTGGTCTCCATCTTTTCCTAACAGTCTGCTCCTACTCACTCAGATGACAGAAGATCACCCTATGCGCACACTTTGATGAAACTCTGAGCGGAGTGTTATTTGCATAATCAGCCCGATTCTCTCGGATGTGAGAGCTACTCGCTGTTGGTCTATACTGTACATAATGTATTTTTCTGTCCATGAAGTTGAAGTACTGTGGACTATTGGGATATCTATTTCTACTTTGTATACTAACTGAAATTAGTTATCCTTGCAACAAAGCTTGTTACAGTTACACATCTATACAGTGAATAGTCAAAAGATATCAGTTGCTACAGAATATCACAAACTAAAATAATTTTGAAGTAGAAACCAGTGTTACCATAACAGTAAGCATGTATTGTACTATATTGTCAGGGCACTCAAGAAAGGTTGCTGAGATTCTAGAGTCCGGTACAAGAACTTCCTATCTAGAATTTCTGATGGATAAAGGTGTTTGGGCAATAATTCCACTTTCTGTGGATTGAGAATGACTTGAGTTCAGTCAGTTTTGCCAAGTCTTTTAAGCTGACCATACACAGTACATTAATGTTGAGCAAACAGCAAATTTCAGCAGTACCAGATGATTATCTAATATTGGATGCCTCCAGACTTTCCCACAACAAATGTCAGGGAAAAGAATTATTGGACATATTGAATTTCATGGCCCGATTGTGTTCTTCCCAAGAGTGTCCAACAACAGTTGGAGGTCCATACACATAGAATGCTTGTTCTCAGTCATTCAGAAGGAATATTCGTGGGGATCCTCTGCACTGCTGTATTGTTGAAAAGATGTTAATCCGAAACAAAGTTTAATAAATAAAATAGTGTTTTTTATTCTACGCTTTTCGAATTTACCGGTACATGAACTTCTTCATGAAAAATGAAGGACCACATGTGAAGAAGAAATTCATGTAACTTCGAAATGCGTTGAATAAAAAAAAACACCTTTGCTTTATCAACAATACAGCAGCGAAGAGAATCCCCACGAATATTCCTTCTGAACCAGATCTCCTATGGTTACATCGTAACCCGTGGACCCGCAGCAGCTGTCAAGAACTATCTAAAAGCTAAAAAGGACTTCAACCAGGTTAGCACAGTCTAACACATTCATCTTGATTTATATTTATATATATATATATATATATATATATATATATATATATATATATATATATATATATATATATATATATATATACACACATACACACACACAGAGACAACATTTTTCTAATTTTGGTTATAGACATTACTGCAATGAATTTTAAACAAAACAATTCAGATGCAATTGAAGTTCAGACTTTCAGCTTTCATTTGAGGGTATCCACATTAAAATTGGATGAAGGGTTTAGGAGTTTGAAGCTCCTTAACATGTGCCACCCTGCTTTTAAAGGGACCAAAAGTAATTGGACAGATTCAATAATTTTAAACAAAATGTTCATTTTCAGTTCTTGGTTGAAAACCCTTTGTTGGCAATGACTGCCTGAAGTCTTGAACTCATGGACATCACCAGACGCTGTGTTACCTCCTTTTTGATGCTCTGCCAGGCCTTTACTGGGGTGGTTTTCAGTTGCTGTTTGTTTGCGGGCCTTTCTGTCTGAAGTTTAGTCTTTAACAAGTGAAATGCATGCTCAATTGCATTGAGATCAGGTGACTGACTTGGCCATTCAAGAATATTCCACTTCTTTGCTTTAAAGGGAACCTGTCACCTGAATTTGGCGGGACTGGTTTTGGGTCATATGGGCGGAATTTTCAGGGGTTTGATTCACCCTTTCCTTACCCGCTGGCTGCATGCTGGCCGCAATATTGGATTGAAGTTCATTCTCTGTCCTCCGTAGTACACGCCTGCGCAAGGCAATCTTGCCCATATGATCCAAAACCAGTCCCGCCAAATTCAGGTGACAGGTTCCCTTTAATAAACTCCTGGGTTGCTTTGGCTTTATGTTTTGGGTCATTGTCCATCTGTAGTATGAAACGACGACCAATCAGTTTTGCTGCATTTGGCTGAATCTGAGCACACAGTATGGCTCTGAATACCTCAGAATTCATTTGGCTGCTTCTGTCCTGTGTCACATCAAGAAACACTAGTGACCCAGTGCCACTGGCAGCCATGCATGCCCAAGCCATCACACTGCCTCCACCGTGTTTTACAGATGGTGTGGTATGCTTTGGATCATGAGCTGTACCACGCCTTTGCCATACTTTTCTCTTTCCATCATTCTGGTAGAGGTTGATCTTGGTTTCATCTGTACAAAGAATGTTCTTCCAGAACGGTGCTGGCTTTTTTAGATGTTTTTTAGTAAAGTCCAGTCTAGCCTTTTTATTCTTGATGCTTATGAGTGGCTTGCACCGTGCAGTGAACCCTCTGTATTTACTTTCATGCAGTCTTCTCTTTATGGTAGATTTGGATATTGATACGCCTACCTCCTGGAGAGTGTTGTTCACTTGGTTGGCTGTTGTGAAGGGGTTTCTCTTCACCATGGAGATTATTCTGAGATCATCCACCACTGTTGTTTTCCGTGGGCGCCCAGGTCTTTTTGCATTGATGAGTTCACCAGTGCTTTCTTCCTTTCTCAGGATGTACCAAACTGTAGATTTTGCCACTCCTAATATTGTAGCAATTTCTCGGATGGGTTTTTTCTGTTTTCGCAGCTTAACAGAAGATGGCTTGATTCACCTGCATGGAGAGCTCATTTGACCGCTTGTTTACTTCACAGCAAAACCTTCCAAATGCAAGCACCACACCTCAAATCAACTCCAGGTCTTATCTGCTTAATTGAGACTGACATAACGAAGGGATTGCCCACAGCTGTCCATGAAATAGCCTTGGAGTCAATTGTCCAATTACTTTAGGTCCCTTTAAAAACAGGGTGGCACATGTTAAGGAGCTGAAACTCCTAAACCCTTCATCCAATTTTAATGTGGATAACCTCAAATGAAAGCTGAAAGTCTGAACTTCAACTGCATCTGAATTATTTTGTTGAAAATTCATTGTGGTAATGTCTATAACCAAAATTAGAAAAATGTTGTCTCTGTCCAAATATATATGGACCTAACTGTATATAATTTTCTGTTCTCGATCATCGGCATTGGTAAGCATGGCACCAAGCAACTCATGAACAAGCAAAATGATTCTCTGATTGACCATGTATGCCAGCATAGATACCACTGTTGTTGGCAGTACATAGTCCTATGTAAACAGTAGACATGCTGATAACTACATGCATGCTGCAAGAGGACAGTACAATTGCACTAACTTCTGTCTCCATACAGTTTGGTTGCCCCATGTGCATGGGGACATAAATGAGTGAAGATCAACTTGTATACAGCCAATTGGAGCTCGTTTAGGGACACCTTCAGGACTATTAAGTGATTCACTCACCCTTTAATTAAGAGTTTGCTATTTCTATTAGTCCCTTCCTAACAATGTGACATAGGCAGTTTATAAAACAGCAACTACTTTACCATATGTACATATATGAGGTTAGAATGTGTTCAGTGATGCGAACAAAGGTTAGTTATAAGCCATGCAGTCAATTAATGACCACAGAAAACAAGTTTGGCTTTTAAAACATTCTTTTTCATTCTATAGTCGTCTCCCAATGTAGTGAATCTAAGTCACATAGCATGTCTGATGCTTGCTTCATTATTGGTGAATTGGCAAGCATTTATAAGAACCCCCAAAATTCACCCCATTAGTGATACATTATTTCACATTAAAGTGTACCTCCAGCTTCAAAAGAAAAAGTATTATGGTGCAGAACTCTAGTATATAGTTTTTCTAAACCATTCTTTCCTGGAGCACAGAATTGTCCGAAGTCTGTGCTGCGGGTTGCACTAAAATTATGCAGCATCCTGATCCTAGGCTACGGTCTTCAGTGCAGGATCAATAGTTCTAGGATCTCCTTTTCACACTGAAGGCAGGAGCTAAGAATGAAGACCAAGACATTGCCTAGTTTAGTGCAGCTGAAAACATGGACTCTGAGTGGTCCGTGCTGCTGGTAGACAGCAAAAAGCTCTAGAGGGATTTAGAAAAACGATTATACTGTAGAGTCGTTCACTATAATCCTTTTTCTTCTGAAGGCTGGAGGTATGCTTTAAGTACTTGGATCATGGAATCACATAACTTTGCATGATTAAGCAAGACCATGACAAGCTGTCTTAAGAACACAGATTTGGATTTTACAGTCTGAAATGTGATTGAGACAAACTTGTTTTCATTGGTTCCCGTAAACAACCAATAGATTTACTAGAAATCAGTCCAACTTCTACTTACTGTTGCTCAGCTTTGGCACGATCTTCCAAAAAGTAAAGTGCTGTAGCCAGAAAAAACATTCCACCCAAAACAACCACAAACGGGCAGAGCATTAGTGCATAACCTAGACTCAAGAACTCCCACAGTTGAGACTTATTGGTATTCTCCTGGATCAGGTCTGAGATCTGGGAAGTAAAAACAATAGACATGTAAACAGCCTCCTCCAAACTGATGAAATAGAACAATTTGCCTCTACAACAGAGGAAATCCACTTTAGCCTAGCTGCCTAATGACCTAGGCACTGGGGACTACAGAGGAAAACTAGGTTTAGCTAAACAACCATTGTGCAATAATGCCTGGAAACAAAGTGCCAGTTTTCATCGTACAAGGGTCATTTGCGAGGTGTGGACATATTTCCAGTAAGGAATGTGAGGCTATAAAAAATAAAAAAAATCAACGGCAAAAAAAAAACAAATAACCTATTAACACGGACATTGTGTATTTCATATCATAATAGGGCGCCGAAAACATTTTGAGGACTTCAGTATACAGAGCAGGATATCCTGGATCATGGGTAGAACGTCACTGATTCCAAGGTCATCCGGTGGTATTTTTGGGGATGTTCCAAATATTAACAATTATATTTTTTTCTAAATCTATTTCATTATGCGCTGCAAATACAAAATTAATCATATTGAAATAAAACTTCAGCGACCAAGGACGACCGCTGAAGAATTAATGTAACGTGGCTGGGGTTAAATAGGTACATAGGATGTTCTTTACTCTCGAAGAAAAATTCTGCACCTCCACAGAGAGATGTGACAATATATAAGTAACAAAAGGATATCATTTTTCCAGATGCTATAAGATTCTGAATGGTGAAACCATGGATAGTTGCCAAGGGAATAGCATCCAACATAAAGCTTCAAAGAAAATTGTAATTTTTTCTTAATTGGGTGCCATCCACAAGACCTCAACCTACAGGTGCTTCTCACAAAATTTGAATGTCATCAAAAAGTTAATGCAGCAAAAGAGGAAAAAAAAAAAAAAGAGTGGTGCTCATCGTCCTTAAAATCACTTTATTTTGGCAGTTTTAAAACATCCAGGTCAGGAGAGTAGTAGGTGGAACAAAGAGCTGGACGACGATCGTTTCGCACACAAGCATGGTTGAAGCGCCTGTGCGCGAAATGATCGTCCTCCAGCTTTTTGTTCCACCAACTACCGTACTTTGTTCTACTGCTGAAATAAAGTGAATTTTAAGGACGGTAAGTGAAACTCTTCTCTTTTGCTGCTTGGACATTTGCATTGTTTTTTTCTATGAGTGAGCACCCAGGAGTCTGATTTGGGCAGCCATAAGTACAATGGATATTTAAAAAAAAAAAAAAAAAAGCCAAGCACAAAGTGTTGCGGTGGTGTGGATCATTTTTTCTTTGCCTGGAATTTCATCAAAAAGTTAATTTATTTCAGTTCTTCAATACAAAAAGTGAAAGTCATATTATATAAAGTCATTACAGAGTGATCTATTAAAACTTTTTATTTCTGTCAATGTTGATGGTTATGGCCTATAACCAATGAAAACTCAAAAATCATTATCTCAGTAAATTAGAATTCTTTATAACACTAGCTTGAAAAATTATTTTAAAATCCAAAATGTTGGCCTACTGAAATGAATATTCAGTAAATGCACTCAATATTTGGTCAGGGCTCCTTTTGCATCAATTACTGCATCAATGCGGCATTGGCATGGAGGCAATCAGCCTGTGGCACTCTTGAGGTGTTATGGAAGCACAGGTTGCTTTGATAGCAGCCTTCAGCTCCTCTGGTCTGGTGTCTCTTCTTCCTCTTGACAATACCCCATAGATTCTCTATGGGGTTAAGGTAAGGCGAATTTGCTGGCCAATCAAGCTCAGTGATATTGATGTTTTTAAACCAATACCAGGTATTGGTACTTTTGTGTGGACAGGTGCCAAGTCCTGCTGTATAGTGAAATTTCCATCTCCAAAAAGCTTGTCGGCAGAAGGAAGCATGAAGTGCTCTTAAATTTCCTGGTAGACCGCTGCACTGACTTTGATCTTGATAAAACACAGTGGACCTACTGTACTCCAACAGATGAGATGGCTCCCCAAACCATCACTGATTGTGGAAACTTCACACTACACTTCAAGCAGCTTGGATTGTGTGCCTCTCCAGTCTTCCCACTCTTCCTTCAGACTCTGAGACCTTGATTTCCAAATGAATTGCAAAATGTACTTTCATCTGAGAACAACACCTTGGACCACTGAGCAACAGTTCAATTCTTTTTCTACTTGGCCCAGGTAAGACGCTTCTGGCTCTGTGTATTGGTCATGAGTGGCTTGACACAAGGAATGCGACACTTGTAGCCCATGCCCTGGATACGTCTGTGTGTGTGGTGGATCTTGAAGCAATGACTCCAGCAGCAGTCCACTCCTTGTGAATCTCTCTCAAATTTTTGAATGCCTTTTCTTATCAATCCTTTTAAGGCTGCGCTTATCCCGGTTGCTTGTGCACTTTTTTCTACCACACTTTTTCATTCCACTCAATTTTCCATTAATATGCTTGGATACAGCACTCTGAACAGCCAGCTTCATTAGTAATGACCTTTTGTGGCTTACCCTCCTTGTGGAGTGTGTCAATGACTGCCTTCTGGACATCTGTCAAGTCAGCAGTCTTCCCCATGATTGTGGAGCCTACCGAAACAGACTAAGGGACCTTTAAAAAGCTTAGGGAGCCTTTGTAGGTGTTTTTGTTAATTATTCTAATTTACTGAGATAATGACTTTTGGGTTTTCATTGGCTGTAAGTCATAATCAACATTAACAGAAATAAACACGTGAAATAGATCACTCTGATTGTAATGACTCTATATAATATAGGAGTTTCACTTTTTGTAGCGCAGAACTGAAATAAATTAACTTTTTGATGATATTCTAATTTTGTGAGAAGCACCTGTATGTTGTCTTGCTTTATGAAGTGTACATCAAATAGTTACATTATCAGGGTAATCATTGGGTTCCATGATCCTTCTGGGGCTGATCCTCAAAATCCATTACATCTAGGTCCGTTATGTAAAGAGAGCATTGTGTAAATAGTTGTGAAATGGAATTTTCTCTCAAGTCAGTTTACAAATTGCTGATGCTTTCAATAAAGCATTGTATTGCCATAAAACCTTCACACAGAGGGCTGGAAGTAAAGCAATTAGAATAATGTATGAAACTGCAACTGCAAAATGGCCTTGCAGTCCTGAAAACGTGATGTGCATGCTGAGCCAGACGAGCTCTTAGGGAACAGTTCAGCCTCAGAATTGTAAACACTGTAGACTTATTCCAGTTAAAGCTCATCTGCCATCTTCATTTTATGAAGCACCGCGATATGTGCAACGTGTGGAGCCATTCCACACCTTCCCTATATGTACACACTGGTATCATTAGCTTGATAACTGAAGCACGTTTATAACTTCCTCACCTATGACAAGTAGTAAATCGACCCGACTTGTTCACCTACAAATGTCTATATATTAGAATAAGCCCATGAGCTAGCTGTGGTCCTCAAAAATCAGCCAGTCATTGCTAACTGTCTATATTTACCATCATATGACCACATACCATTGAATACAGATGATGCCCACCATGTGAGAATTTTAAATGCTATTGTCTTTTGGGCCTCCTCGGTTTTCTGGTTGAGTAAAGATGTTGTCTCGTGAAGACAGTCACTGTCAATGTCCTATTATTGCATGTTGGCATTATAGAGAGGGCATCTCTATGAGAAACTACTGTTCTAGTAGACTTGATCCCGGCGCCTGCGCACTGCAGTACTTTGCTCTGCCCTCAACAGGGCAGACAAAGTACGCCTGTGCAGGAGCCGCGACAAGAAGAGAACGTGATCATATGAAGATGGGAGGCGCCAGACCCAGACCGCGACGCCCATCGGACTTGACCGCAGTGGAACCGCCCCTGGGTGAGTATAATGTACTGTAAAATGTAGATAAGCCCCTGATGCAGGTGGTCTTAGTTTATAGGCCATTTTTGGGGTGACAGATTCCCTTTAATGTTTTGTGTTTTATTCTGACATTAAATTTAATGTTATTCTTGTAGAGGTGCATTTTTAAGCAGCTTCAGTTAAATTATTCTCATACCCAGACAGGATTTCACCAAAAAGGTCATTTAAAAAAACTGCACTTTGCAACTGTAAGGAAAGTTCAATCTCTGTATGTTAAAACTTAATTGACATCTTTGGTCACTGCGTTTTTAATTCATCCATGGTTTACCCAACCATTTACTGAAATAGGGTTTTTCCATTATAGAAAGTTTTGGGACTTCATTACAATAAGTCATTTCCATATCATATGAAGAAGTCCAATTGATTGTCTCCCCTCATGGTGCAAGTGATGTTGTCAGTAAGTTGACCAGAGTTCATCGGCTCTGATCTCCAGTCACCTTACTCATATCTGCGCTTGGCATTGAAGCTGCGTTCTCACCCTCAGCTCAGTGTCTCCTGTATGCATGGCTGAGAGGTTGCATTTTAAGTCATCGCTAAGCAATGCATCCAGATGTAGAGGAGTTGGGCTCGCCGGAGGACTTATGGATGATCGTCAGACAAGTGAAGATTTCTTGTTTTTATTTTTTTTTCTTTGGATATTAATAAATTGGTAAAAGAAGGTTGGGGAGTATTTTGTTCAAATTAAAGCCTTTGCTTCGTGTGTGTATTTTTTTAACTTAAACTGACAGGGTTAGTAATGGAGGTGTCTTATAGACGCCTCACCATTGCTTACCCCTGGGCTTGATGTCAGCTGACATTATAAAGCTGACATCAACCCCAATACCATTACCCCCCCTTGCCTACCGCACCAAGGTAAGTGGGAAGAGCCGAGGTTACGCATCTGAATCTAATGGATGCGCCATTTCTGGAGTGGCTGAGGGATGATGTTATTAGTCTGGAAGGGTGTTGGTCAATATCTATGGCCCCTTTTCTGGCTATTAATATCAACCCATAATTGTTTGTCTAGCCTTTGCTGGTTATTAAAAATAGGAGGGACTCCAAGCCATTTTTTTTCTGTTATTCTATCTATAAACAGTGGGTACGGAAAGTATTCAGACTTCTTTAAATTTTTCACTCTTTTTTGAATTTACAAAATGGATGCAATGAAACAAAGTTAATTTTTTTCTCCTTAATGTACACTCTGCACCTCATCTTGACTGAAAAAAAAAAAACAAATGTAGAAATTTTTGCATATTTATTAAAAAAGAAAATCTGAAATATCACATGGTCATTAGTATTCAGACCCTTTGCTCAGTATTGAGTAGAAGCACCTTTTTGAGCTAGTACAGCCATGAGTCTTCTTGGGAATGATGCAACAAGTTTTTCACACCTGGATTTGGGGATCCTCTGCCATTCTTCCTTGCAGATCCTCTCCAGTTCCGTCAGGTTGGATGGTGAACGTTGGTGGACAGCCATTTTCAGGTCTCTCCAGAGATGCTCAATTGGGTTTAAGCCGGGGCTCTGGCTGGGTTAGTCAAGTTCTGAAGCCACTCCTTTGTTATTTTAGCAGTGTGTTTAGGGTCATTGTCTTGTTGGAAGGTGAATCTTCGGCCAAGTCTGAGGTCCAGTCCGCATTCATGTTTCCTTCAATGGAAACCAGTCGTCCTGTCCCTGCAGTTGTAAAACACCCCCTTAGCAAGATGCTGCCACCACCACCACGTTTCACTCTTGGGATTGTATTGGGCAGGCGATGAGCAGTGCCTGGTTCTCTCCACACATACTGCATTGAATTATCACCAAAAATGTCTATCTTCGTCTCAGACCAGAGAATCTTATTTCTCATAGTCTTGGAGTTCTTCCCTTGTTTTTTAGCAAACCCTATGCGGGCTTTCATATGTCTTGCACTGAGGAGAGGCTTCAGTCGTGCCACTCTGCCATAAAGGCCCGACAGGTGGAGGGCTGCAGTGATAGTTGACTTTGTGGAACTTTCTCACATCTCCCTACTGCATCTCTTCAGCTCAGCCACGGTGATCCTGGGGTTCTTTAACTCTCTCACCAAGGCTCTTCTCCCATTATTGCTCAGTTTGGCTGGATGGCCAGGTCTAGGAAGACTTCTGGTGGTCCCAAACGTCTTCCATTTAAGGATTATGGAGGCCACTCTGCTCTTCGGAACCTTGAGTACTGCAGAAATTATTTTGCAACCTTAGCCAGATTTGTGCCTTGCCACAATTCTGACTCTGAGCTCCTTGACCAGTTGCTTTTGACCTCATGATTCTCATTTGGTCTGATATGCATTGTGAGCTGTGAGGTCTTATATAGACAGGTGTGTGCCTTTGCAAATCAAGTCCTATCAGTTTAACTAAACACAGCTGGACTCCAATGAAGGAGTAGAACCATCTCAAGGAGGATCGCAATGAAATGGACAACAAGTGACTTAAATATGAGTGTCTGACCAAAGGGTCTGAATACTTATGACCATGTGATATTTCAGTTATTCTTTTTTAATAAATATGCAAAAATTTCTACATAATTTTTTTTCTCATTAATGTACACTCTGCACCCCATCTTGACTGAAAAAATCATTTACCAAATGGCTGCAATGAAACAGAAAAATTTAAAGGGGTCTGAATACTTTCTGTACCCACTGTATCTATTCTATTCTGACGGCTCACGTGGTAAATTTACTGTACTCAGTTGATAAAATGTCGGGTTTCCGTTGAGATGGGTGCATACAGATCTATCTGTGCAATTTTTTCTTGCACCCATTGACTTTCATTGGTGAGTCTCAGCCGTTTTACGCGGCCATACGCAGCATGCTGCAAATTTTTCCCCATTATTCCACAAAAAGACTTGATCACCCAGTATTGGAAGAATAAGTGACCTAGACTGAGGTACTGATAAAAACTAACAGTTTATTGATAATTATTAAAAACAATATATAAATACTATAAAGAAAGGTATTAGACCTAGAAGGAGGGACACAAAAAAGCCATAGGCTACATCCAAACCGTGGACTAGTTTAACATAAACATGTGTAAATTACATCCATGCTACCTATACTCTATGTGCATAATGATATATGGTAAAACATTCCCTCATAGAAATGTGCCGTTGTAGACTGTCATGCGGAGGCGGGCTAAACCCATCCACTAATATGATACATGATTGTCACTAGCAAATATAGAGTATTGTATTAGAATGGGTATATTACCTTAAGATCTGCCACGTGGATGTATGCCCCGGCGTCCCTCTGCCCCGACGCGCGTTTCGCACTGCTTCTTCGGGAGGCGTCTCTCGAAGAAGCAGTGCGAAACGCGCGTCGGGGCAGAGGGACGCCGGGGCATACATCCACGTGGCAGATCTTAAGGTAATATACCCATTCTAATACAATACTCTATATTTGCTAGTGACAATCATGTATCATATTAGTGGATGGGTTTAGCCCGCCTCCGCATGACAGTCTACAACGGCACATTTCTATGAGGGAATGTTTTACCATATATCATTATGCACATAGAGTATAGGTAGCATGGATGTAATTTACACATGTTTATGTTAAACTAGTCCACGGTTTGGATGTAGCCTATGGCTTTTTTGTGTCCCTCCTTCTAGGTCTAATACCTTTCTTTATAGTATTTATATATTGTTTTTAATAATTATCAATAAACTGTTAGTTTTTATCAGTACCTCAGTCTAGGTCACTTATTCTTCCAATACTGGGTGATCAAGTCTTTTTGTGGAATAATTATTGTGGAGGTACCAAAGTCCCCCAAATAGGGCGGACGTTGAGAATATTGAGCAAGTAATACTGTGAATATGAAATTTTTCCCCATGCCAACTCCAAATGAGGAAAAACTCGCAGATGAGCACTGTCTATTAGAATAACATTATGGCGAGTGTAATCTGAGTTTTTCTAACATTGCACTCGTTGGATTTATACTCCTATGTGAGTGGACCCTTACAATGTAAATTCTTGCACTCGTGATATACTCCATGATCCTACACAGCTTATAAGATACATTAAGAATATTAATTATTCTCTTTTTCATTAAAGGGAGTTTCAATTAAGCACTAAGTGAAGCAGATGATTGAGTTGGCTTGTGACCACAACTATGGAAATCGCATACTTGCAGCCCCCTAACTGCCCATTCGAATTGGAATTACAGAGGCATTTTGATAGCGTGCACATTGCACACTGTCATGATTTGGCAACCTAAAGTCACAGACTGACTACAGAAATTTGTCTAGAGCCAAGAAAACCCCACTAATAGGATTGAAAGATGAGCTAGTCATCACATCATTAGGTCACAGGTTTTAAAAAACAGGAAGAATATTTTACATAAAGTCTCAATTTTGCTACATATAAACTGAACAACTGTAGTTCAACACAAGTCTGCAAAACTATATAGCTATAAATTTTTCAACATACTACTACATTCACACTGATCTGATCACAGTCATGTACTTACAAAACCAATAAGGTATGGACTCCCAGCGTCTCCTAGAAGATGTGATGTGAAGCTCTGCAAAGCTACGGCTGTGGCACGGCGGGTTGGAATAACCACATACTGTACAAAATAAGACAAACAAGAGTAAGACCCCCTACAAAGACTATAAATACACTGCATCCAGCGCTTCCAGAGATGTGGGTACTATAATGAAAGAATACACGGTTTTCAATATTTTCTACGGACATTTATTTCTGGTTAGGTATAACAACCATCAGGCACTAGATCATGTAACAAAATGAGACCACAAGGTCTATTAATGGAGAGAATTCAAAACGCAGCTAGCACCATTGTTTTTCTCTTTATTCTCGGATAAGGAGGTGTTTGATCCTACAGAGATGGCAGAGCAACAACCGTTTAATGTGAACATTTTATTTATTGCTTGGTATGCTCTTTATACTCCATATTGTTGGAGGAAACAATAGAATGCTGCTGGATGATTGGAGGTATCTTGACATATCAAACAAGAACACCGTATTCAAGAAGCTTCCTGTTTAAAATAAAACTTCCATGGCTGCAGCCTTGTGTTTATTTGAATAGGTTCAATAGGAAATTCCTACAGTAGACGATGGTCAAGACTATTTCATCCCTTTTCAAGAACGTAAACATAGAGTAGGACATTCCACTCCAAAAGCTGGGTCATTGAAACAATAGCCCAGGAATCATCTAGATGAGAGATGTGACTCAACGAGCAAGGAAAATGGAAAGCCTATTTTACAAATTGGGGAGCTTTAAGTAACGCTTGTTTAATGAGAGAGGATTTCACATGCATGACAACACATAAGGAGATTATGGGCTCATCTGCCAGGAAATTCTGAGAATGGGTGCCACCATATGCACTACAATGAGCTTTTCTATATGTGATTTCATTCAATGATTCACATTACAAGCACCCACACAGTATGATTACAGTTTGGTGGGATGGTATGACTTGTGTACAATGTCCAAGACATCTAATTACACCAGTACTTATAGTATTAGGATAATGTTAGTGCTTTCTTAAGACGATGATACCACACTTTGCCAAACACCGAGAGATTGTTCCCTTCCTAATGACCACTGCAGATAGAGTGGGGAAAATAAGTATTTGATACAATGCCGATTTTGCAAGTTTTCCTACCTACAATGAAGATAATTTTTATAGTAGGGAAACTTCAACTGAGACCGAATCGTAAAAAAAAAAAAAATGTATCCAGAAAAATCATATTGTATGATTTTTACATAATTAATTTGCATCTTATTGCATGATATAAGTATTTGATACAATAGAAAAACAGAGCCGAATATTTGGTACTGAAACCTTTGTTTGCAATTACAGAGGTCAGATGTTTAATGTAGTTCTTGACCAAGTTTACAAATTGCAGAAGGGATTTTGGCCCACTGCTCCATACAGATCTTCTCCAGATCTTTCAGGCTTCAGGGCTGTCGCTGGGTAACATGGAGTGGAGTTTCAGCTTTTCCATTGGGTACAGGTCTGGAGACTGGCTAGGCCACTCCAGGACCTTGAAATGCTTCATACGGAGCTTTTCCATACTGTAGATGCCCTGGCTGTGCATTTCAGGTCATTGTCATGATGGAAGACCCAGCCACAACCCATCTTCAATGCTTTTACTGAGGGAATGAAGTTATTGGCTAAAATCTCGCAATACATGACCACATCCATCCTCCCTTCAACATAGTGCAGTCGTCCTGTCCCCCAAAGTATGATGTTTCCCCACCATGCTTCACGGTTGGACGGTGTTCTTGGGGGTTGTACTCCTTCCTCCAAACATGGCGATTAGAGTGGATACCAAAAAGTTCTATTTTGGTCTCATCTGACCACATGATCTTCTCCCATGCCTCCTAAGGATAATCCAGATGGTTATTGGTGAACTTCAGAAAGGCCTGACCACGTGCTCTGGCATGAGCAGAGGGACCTTACGTGCCCTGAAGGATTTTAATCTATGATGGCGTAGTGTGTTACTAACAGTAATGTTTAAGACTGTTCCCAGCTCTCTTCAGGTCATTGACCAGGTCCTCCCATGTAGTTCTTGGCCAATTCCTGATATTTCTCAGAATCAACCTTACCCCACGAGGCGAGCTCCTGTATGGAGCACCAGACCAAGGAAGACTGACTGTCATTTTGTGTTTCTTCCATTTTCTAATAATTGTGCCAACAGTTGTTTCCTTCTCACCAAGTTGCTTGCCTATTGTCCTGTCATCCATCTCAGCCTTGTGCGGGTCTACAATTTTGTCCCTGGTGTCCTTAGACAGCTCTTTGGTGTTGTCCGTGGTGGACATTGAGTGTGATTGATTGAGTGTGAACAGGTGTCTTTTATACAGGTAACAAGTGCAGAGTAGGACGGCTTCTTAAAGAAAAACTAACAGGTCTGCGAGCCAGAATTCTTGCTTGTTGGTAGGTGGTCAAATACTTATTTCATACAGATTCTGTCTCTCACAGTTGAAGTGTACCTACGATAAAAATTACAGCCCTCTCCATTGTTTTTAAGTGCGAAAACTTTAAAAATAGTCGGTGTATCAAATACTTATTTTCCCCACCGTATAATGCACCAGGCAGGGCTCGTATTCTCTCAGGTAGTCTTGCCTAAATACAATATGTTAAATTCTTTGCAATGTGTTTAACATGAGTACAATTAAGGTAAATTAATCACTATGAATCACTATTAAACCATTGAATATTTTACTTTGGAATAAAAATGTATATTGCAAGCAAAAAAAAAAAAAAAAAGTAGGCAATTCATGCTTTAGTAATAACACTAATATTATAATGCATAGAAATTTTAAGGCACAATCCCAATGAAAGCTCTGGAGGTCAAAGAACTTCTCACTAGAACTATTCATCTCTTACTATTAGATTATATTTAGAACTTTTTTTTATTCTCGCTGCATAAAGTATCTCAAGGAACGCATAGTTAATGGACACATTAAAGCACTAATACCTCGTAAAAAGCATTGAAGAACGGAAGTTAAAGTAATATTTTTAAGAGGATCTAATAAGCCATTTATGTCATTCATATATAATCCAGATTCAAAAGTAGTTCTGACTGGGATAGCCATATTGTATTCACAACAGAACATATATCAGAAGGTGAAAGTTAATTTTTCTCACATGAAATGGAAAAATGTCTAACTTGCGACCAAAATGTGTAGGGTCATCCAGTCTATCAGAGTGTTAGACTCACAGTAAAGAAATTTGTTTCTTACCATAATTCAATTTTACACAACTTAATATTAGAAATTATCTCTGCCGCTAATTCTATTGCATCATAGAACATCTTTTCTAGCTGGCAGAACCATGGAAGAAATAGGCCAGAATCACAGAAGAATATTGAAAATTCCAGTATAATTTGTAAGACCAGGTTCTATGTAAATAAATTGATGGCAATTGATATAACAATTGACAGGTAGACAAACCTATTAAAACAAAATCTAGAGATATTTATACTTACCATTAGCATATCAGCAGTGATGGCCCAGTTAGAGAACAGTAAAGTCTCCCCAGCAAATATACAAATCTGTTGAAATGAAATATACTCCATTAATTTAAAGAAATGTGATGCAATTCTGACAATTCTCACAATCACTTCATCTCTAAAAGAATTTTATGAAATTTGTTATTTACGGTATATTGGCTTGGCCAACATACACATTAGACTAAAGTCATCCGAAGTAATCGATATTGAAAAACTAATTTGTACGGGTGACTCCAGACTCTCACCCGACAGATATCGGAGCAGAGAGATCCGGTCTGCTAACATTTAATGTTCGATCCCTTTGTTCTTCCTGCAGAGAATTTGCTACCACAGAAGTCTGGCAGCGGCCTTCTCAGAGGACACAGGAGCCGAGCATTCCCGTGTGTGGGGGATTTGGGAGAGATCGCATGATAGCTGTCAGTTAAATGTTCGTTCATGGAATCCTTGAAACCAGGGATTCAAGCTTCAGGAGGCTAATTTGCATATTCCAGGTGCCTTCTGGGAGAAGCGAAGTCTCCCTAAGCTAGAAGATCGTTAGGTACAGCCGGGACCAGCTGCTTCGAAAGCATCACCAAACCAGGGATTCAAGCTTCAGGAGGCTAATTTGCATATTCCAGGTGCCTTCTGGGAAAAGCGAAGAGTCTCCCTCAGCAAGAAGATCGTTGGGTACAGCCGGGACCAGCTGCTTGGAAAGCATCACCAAACCAAATTTTTGCCTGTAGGACATTATTGCAAGAGAGCTTGGCTGAGTAGATTACACAAGAAGGAAAACACACAGCAAGTCAGCAGGATCTAGGAGCAACATGGCAGATGTGACAACCTACATGGTGAGCTGCAGCATGTGCTACATGTTCACAGATCGACCAGAAGAAGAATCCAATTTCACCTGTCAGAAGTGTAGACTAGTGGCCCTTTTAGAAGAAAATGTGCGGGGTCTGGAAGAAAGAATAGCAACTTTGAAACTCATCAAAGAGAATGAAGACTTTCTAGACAGAACAGAAGCATCTCTACTGGTCACAGAAGGTGCAAAAAGTGTCAGAGAACCTCCAAAAGCAGATGAGTGGAAGCATGTGACCAAAAGAAGCAAGAAGACCATGGAGAAATCACCAACCACACAACTGAAGAACCGATATCAAATCTTTGTAGAGGATGAAGATGGCACACCTAAGAATGAAGCAATACCAGCAAGCAAAAAAGAAAAGGGCACACAGCAACAAGTGACAGCAAAAAGTACAGCCAAGAAGCAACGAAGAGTGGTGGTGGTGGGAGACTCACTACTGAGAGGCACCGAAGCAGCCATCTGCAGACCGGACATAACTGCAAGAGAAGTATGCTGCCTTCCAGGTGCGATGATCAAGGATGTGACCGATAGGATACCAAAGCTCTTCAGCTCCAAGGACGTCCACCCATTTCTTCTGATACATGTTGGCACCAATGACACGGCAAGGAAGGACCTACCGACAATCTGCAAGGACTTTGAAGAGTTGGGGAAGAAAGTAAAGGAACTGGATGCACAGGTAGTTTTTTCTTCTATCCTTCCAGTAGACGGGCATGGCACCAGGAGATGGAACAGGATCCTTGATGCAAACAACTGGCTAAGACGATGGTGCAGACAACAAGGATTTGGATTCCTGGACCACGGTGTGAATTACTGGTATGATGGACTCCTCGCCAGAGACGGACTACACCTCAACAAACCTGGGAAACACACATTCGCCAGAAGACTCGCTACACTCATCAGGAGGGCATTAAACTAGAAGAAGAGGGGACGGGAAGAAAAACATTAGACTCGAACAAAGACGACCCAGGAAAACATACTCAGAAGGGAGGTAAGAACATTTCTAAAACAATCCACAGTGAGGAGATTGGAACAAAACAAAATCCTCTAAACTGCATGCTCGCAAACGCCAGAAGCCTGACAAACAAGATGGAAGAACTAGAAGCAGAAATATCTACAGGTAACTTTGACATAGTGGGAATAACCGAGACATGGTTAGATGAAAGCTATGACTGGGCAGTTAACTTACAGGGTTACAGTCTGTTTAGAAAGGATCGTAAAAATCGGAGAGGAGGAGGGGTTTGTCTCTATGTAAAGTCTTGTCTAAAGTCCACTTTAAGGGAGGATATTAGCGAAGGGAATGAGGATGTCGAGTCCATATGGGTTGAAATTCATGGAGGGAAAAATGGTAACAAAATTCTCATTGGGGTCTGTTACAAACCCCCAAATATAACAGAAAGCATGGAAAGTCTACTTCTAAAGCAGATAGATGAAGCTGCAACCCATAATGAGGTCCTGGTTATGGGGGACTTTAACTACCCGGATATTAACTGGGAAACAGAAACCTGTGAAACCCATAAAGGCAACAGGTTTCTGCTAATAACCAAGAAAAATTATCTTTCACAATTGGTGCAGAATCCAACCAGAGGAGCAGCACTTTTAGACCTAATACTATCTAATAGACCTGACAGAATAACAAATCTGCAGGTGGTTGGGCATTTAGGAAATAGCGACCACAATATTGTGCAGTTTCACCTGTCTTTCACTAGGGGGACTTGTCAGGGAGTCACAAAAACATTGAACTTTAGGAAGGCAAAGTTTGAACAGCTTAGAGATGCCCTTAATCTGGTAGACTGGGACAATATCCTCAGAAATGAGAATACAGATAATAAATGGGAAATGTTTAAGAACATCCTAAATAGGCAGTGTAAGCGGTTTATACCTTGTGGGAATAAAAGGACTAGAAATAGGAAAAACCCAATGTGGCTAAACAAAGAAGTAAGACAGGCAATTAACAGTAAAAAGAAAGCATTTGCACTACTAAAGCAGGATGGCACCATTGAAGCTCTAAAAAACTATAGGGAGAAAAATACTTTATCTAAAAAACTAATTAAAGCTGCCAAAAAGGAAACAGAGAAGCACATTGCTAAGGAGAGTAAAACTAATCCCAAACTGTTCTTCAACTATATCAATAGTAAAAGAATAAAAACTGAAAATGTAGGCCCCTTAAAAAATAGTGAGGAAAGAATGGTTGTAGATGACGAGGAAAAAGCTAACATATTAAACACCTTCTTCTCCACGGTATTCACGGTGGAAAATGAAATGCTAGGTGAAATCCCAAGAAACAATGAAAACCCTATATTAAGGGTCACCAATCTAACCCAAGAAGAGGTGCGAAACCGGCTAAATAAGATTAAAATAGATAAATCTCCGGGTCCGGATGGCATACACCCACGAGTACTAAGAGAACTAAGTAATGTAATAGATAAACCATTATTTCTTATTTTTAGTGACTCTATAGCGACAGGGTCTGTTCCGCAGGACTGGCGCATAGCAAATGTGGTGCCAATATTCAAAAAGGGCTCTAAAAGTGAACCTGGAAATTATAGGCCAGTAAGTCTAACCTCTATTGTTGGTAAAATATTTGAAGGGTTTCTGAGGGATGTTATTCTGGATTATCTCAATGAGAATAACTGTTTAACTCCATATCAGCATGGGTTTATGAGAAATCGCTCCTGTCAAACCAATCTAATCAGTTTTTATGAAGAGGTAAGCTATAGACTGGACCACGGTGAGTCATTGGACGTGGTATATCTCGATTTTTCCAAAGCGTTTGATACCGTGCCGCACAAGAGGTTGGTACACAAAATGAGAATGCTTGGTCTGGGGGAAAATGTGTGTAAATGGGTTAGTAACTGGCTTAGTGATAGAAAGCAGAGGGTGGTTATAAATGGTATAGTCTCTAACTGGGTCGCTGTGACCAGTGGGGTACCGCAGGGGTCAGTATTGGGACCTGTTCTCTTCAACATATTCATTAATGATCTGGTAGAAGGTTTACACAGTAAAATATCGATATTTGCAGATGATACAAAACTATGTAAAGCAGTTAATACAAGAGAAGATAGTATTCTGCTACAGATGGATCTGGATAAGTTGGAAACTTGGGCTGAAAGGTGGCAGATGAGGTTTAACAATGATAAATGTAAGGTTATACACATGGGAAGAGGGAATCAATATCACCATTACACACTGAACGGGAAACCACTGGGTAAATCTGACAGGGAGAAGGACTTGGGGATCCTAGTTAATGATAAACTTACCTGGAGCAGCCAGTGCCAGGCAGCAGCTGCCAAGGCAAACAGGATCATGGGGTGCATTAAAAGAGGTCTGGATACACATGATGAGAGCATTATACTGCCTCTGTACAAATCCCTAGTTAGACCGCACATGGAGTACTGTGTCCAGTTTTGGGCACCGGTGCTCAGGAAGGATATAATGGAACTAGAGAGAGTACAAAGGAGGGCAACAAAATTAATAAAGGGGATGGGAGAACTACAATACCCAGATAGATTAGCGAAATTAGGATTATTTAGTCTAGAAAAAAGACGACTGAGGGGCGATCTAATAACCATGTATAAGTATATATGGGGACAATACAAATATCTCGCTGAGGATCTGTTTATACCAAGGAAGGTGACGGGCACAAGGGGGCATTCTTTGCATCTGGAGGAGAGAAGGTTTTTCCACCAACATAGAAGAGGATTCTTTACTGTTAGGGCAGTGAGAATCTGGAATTGCTTGCCTGAGGAGGTGGTGATGGCGAACTCAGTCGAGGGGTTCAAGAGAGGCCTGGATGTCTTCCTGGAGCAGAACAATATTGTATCATACAATTATTAGGTTCTGTAGAAGGACGTAGATCTGGGTATTTATTATGATGGAATATAGGCTGAACTGGATGGACAAATGTCTTTTTTCGGCCTTACTAACTATGTTACTATGTTACTATGTTACTATTTAAAAGGAGTATAAAGGCATTCAAGAATGCGGTTTAATATTTCTGTTAGCGTTTATAGAGATACACCAGATGAGGATCTTAACCAGTGGTATCCAAGAGGGCAAACACTTTGATAGATGCAACATGGTGTATGACAATACCCTTGGGGAGAATTTGAGTAGTGGGTACTTGGCTTACAAATATTGAATTACACCAATCAAGAACACAATACTCTTCACTCAATGGTCATATTATATTAAGGTTTCTTTTTCCATAGATACAGAGATTAGGGAGTTTTTTTGTTTGATAGCTGTATCTCCTTCCAGGCATTGAAATGTTGCACTGTATATAGCCTGTATGTCCAGCTATCGGCCCATATCGCTGCTCCCGTTCGCCTCCAAACTCCTCAAAAAGCATGTCCACACTGTACTTTCCTCCCACCTCTCATCTAACCTACTCCTTTACAACCTTCACTCCGGCTTCCACCCCACTATTCCACCGAAACTGCCCTAACCAAATTTACAAACGACTTACTGCCAAAGCTGTTGTGAATTCTGTGGCAGAGCTCCCTCCTGTGGTCACAAGTGGTACTTCGGCTGGTTCTCTCTGTGAGCTTCCGTTGGTGGAGGAAAGTGGTACTGCGGCTTCTGAGTTTTCGTCCTCAGGTGATGTGGTGAAGTCGTTAGGTGCTTCTCTATTTAACTCCACCTAGTGCTTTGATCCTGGCTTCCAGTCAATGTTCTAGTATTGGACCTGTTTCCTCCTGGATCGTTCCTGTGGCCTGCTGCTCTGCATAGCCAAGTTCCTCTTTGCTATTTGTTTGCTGTTTTTTTCTGTCCAGCTTGTCAATTTGTTTTTTACTGCTTGCTGGAAGCTCTGGGACGCAGAGGGTGTACCTCCGTGCCGTTAGTTCGGTACGGAGGGTCTTTTTGCCCCCTTTGCGTGGTTTTTGTAGGGTTTTGTGTTGACCGCAAAGTTACCTTTCCTATCCTCGCTCTGTTCAGAAAGTTGGGCCTCACTTTGCTAAATCTATTTCATCTCTACGTTTGTCTTTTCATCTTAACTCACAGTCATTATATGTGGGGGCTGCCTTTTCCTTTGGGGTATTTCTCTGAGGCAAGGTAGGCTTATTTTCTATCTTCAGGCTAGCTAGTTTCTCAGGCCGTACCGAGTTGCATAGGCAGCATTAGGCGCAATCCACGGCTGCCTTTAGTGTGGTTGGAGAGGATTAGGGATTCGGTCAACAGAGTTCCCACGTCTCAGAGCTCGTTCTTGTTTTTTGGGTTATTGCCAGGTCACTGTATGTGCGCTGACCTCTATGTCCATTGTGGTACTGAATTACCTTTCATAACAGTACTGGAAGCCCAAAGTACTAATGATTCTCAATAGAGGGAAAAAAGAAGTTCTGAGACCATTTTTTTTTTCTTTGCACTGTGTTTTGCCTTTTTTTTCCCCTAGACATTTGGGTGGTTCAGGACACAGGTGTAGCAATGGACATTAAAGGTCTGTCTTCATGTGTGGATCAGCTCATGGCAAGAGTACAAAGTATTCAAGACTTTGTGGTTCAGAATTCTATGTTAGAACCGAGAATCCCTATTCCTGATTTGTTTTTTGGAGATAGAACTAAATTTCTGAGTTTCAAAAATAATTGTAAACTATTTCTGGCTTTGAAACCTCGCTCCTCTGGTGACCCAGTTCAACAAGTTAGGATCGTTATTTCTTTTTTGCGTGGCGATCCTCAGTACTGGGCATTTTCCCTTGTGCCAGGGGATCCTGCATTAAGTAATATCGATGCATTTTTCCTGGCGCTCGGATTGCTGTACGATGAGCCAAATTCTGTGGATCAGGCAGAGAAGAATTTGCTGGCTCTGTGTCAGGGTCAGGATGAAATAGAGGTATATTGTCAGAAATTTAGAAAGTGGTCCGTACTCACTCAGTGGAATGAAGGTGCGCTCGCAGCTATTTTCAGAAAAGGTCTCTCTGAAGCCCTTAAGGATGTCATGGTGGGATTTCCTATGCCTGCTGGTCTGAATGAGTCTATGTCTTTGGCCATTCAGATCGGTCGACGCTTGCGCGAGCGTAAATCTGTGCACCATTTGGCGGTATTACCTGAGCTTAAACCTGAGCCTATGCAGTGCGATAGGACTTTGACCAGAGTTGAACGGCAAGAACACAGACGTCTGAATGGGCTGTGTTTCTACTGTGGTGATTCCACTCATGCTATCTCTGATTGTCCTAAGCGCACTAAGCGGTTCGCTAGGTCTGCCACCATTGGTACGGTACAGTCAAAATTTCTTCTGTCTGTTACCTTGATCTGCTCTTTGTCATCGTATTCTGTCATGGCATTTGTGGACTCAGGCGCTGCCCTGAATTTGATGGACTTGGAGTATGCTAGGCGTTGTGGGTTTTTCTTGGAGCCCTTGCAGTGTCCTATTCCATTGAGAGGAATTGATGCTACGCCTTTGGCCAAGAATAAGCCTCAGTACTGGACCCAGCTGACCATGTGCATGGCTCCTGCACATCAGGAGGTTATTCGCTTTCTGGTGTTGCATAATCTGCATGATGTGGTCGTGTTGGGGTTGCCATGGCTACAAGTCCATAATCCAGTTTTAGACTGGAAATCCATGTCTGTGTCCAGCTGGGGTTATCAGGGGGTACATGGTGATGTCCCATTTCTGACTATTTCGTCATCCACCCCTTCTGAGGTTCCTGAGTTCTTGTCTGATTACCGGGATTTATTTGATGAGCCCAAGTCCGATACCCTACCTCCGCATAGGGGTTGTGATTGTGCTATCGATTTGATTCCTGGTAGTAAATTCCCAAAAGGTCGACTGTTTAATTTATATGTGCCTGAGCACGCCGCTATTTGGAGTTATGTGAAGGAGTCTTTGGAGAAGGGGCATATTCGCCCGTCATCGTCGCCATTGGGAGCAGGGTTCTTTTTTGTAGCCAAGAAGGATGGTTCGCTGAGACCTTGTATAGATTACCGCCTTCTAAATAAGATCACGGTTAAATTTCAGTACCCCATGCCGCTGCTATCTGATTTGTTTGCTCGGATTAAGGGGGCTAGTTGGTTCACCAAGATAGATCTTCGTGGTGCGTATAATCTTGTGCGTATTAAGCGAGGCGATGAGTGGAAAACTGCATTTAATACGCCCGAGGGCCATTTTGAGTATCTAGTAATGCCATTCGGACTTGCCAATGCTCCATCAGTGTTTCAGTCCTTTATGCATGACATCTTCCGAGAGTACCTGGATAAATTCCTGATTGTGTACTTAGATGACATTTTGATCTTCTCGGATGATTGGGAGTCTCATGTGAAGCAGGTCAGAACGGTGTTTCAGGTCCTGCGTGCTAATTCTTTGTTTGTGAAGGGATCAAAGTGTCTCTTTGGTGTTCAGAAGGTTTAATTTTTGGGGCTCATCTTTTCCCCTTCTACTATCGAGATGGATCCTGTTAAGGTCCAAGCCATCCATAATTGGACTCAGCCGACATCTCTGAAAAGTCTGCAAAAGTTCCTGGGCTTTGCTAATTTTTATCGTCGCTTCATCTGCAATTTTTCTAGTATTGCTAAACCATTGACCGATTTGACCAAGAAAGGTGCTGATTTGGTCAATTGGTCTTCTGCTGCGGTGGAAGCTTTTCAAGAGTTGAAGCGTCGTTTTTCTTCTGCCCCTGTGTTGTGTCAACCAGATGTTTCGCTTCCGTTCCAGGTCGAGGTTGATGCTTCTGAGATTGGAGCAGGGGCTGTTTTGTCGCAGAGAAGTTCTGATTGCTCGGTGATGAAACCATGCGCCTTCTTTTCCAGGAAGTTTTCGCCTGCTGAGCGAAATTATGATGTGGGCAATCGAGAGTTGCTGGCCATGAAGTGGGCATTCGAGGAGTGGCGTCATTGGCTTGAAGGAGCTAAGCATCGCGTGGTGGTCTTGACTGATCATAAGAACTTGACTTATCTCGAGTCCGCCAAGCGGTTGAATCCTAGACAAGCTCGTTGGTCATTGTTTTTTGCCCGTTTTGACTTTGTGATTTCATACCTTCCGGGCTCTAAAAATGTGAAGGCGGATGCTCTGTCTAGGAGTTTTGTGCCCGACTCTCCGGGTGTATCTGAGCCGGCGGGTATCCTCAAAGAGGGAGTAATTGTGTCTGCCATCTCCCCTGATTTGCGGCGGGTGCTGCAAAAATTTCAGGCTAATAAACCTGATCGTTGCCCAGCGGAGAAACTGTTTGTCCCTGATAGGTGGACGAATAAAGTTATCTCTGAGGTTCATTGTTCGGTGTTGGCTGGTCATCCTGGAATCTTTGGTACCAGAGAGTTAGTGGCTAGATCCTTTTGGTGGCCATCTCTGTCGCGGGATGTGCGTGCTTTTGTGCAGTCCTGTGGGATTTCTGCTCGGGCTAAGCCCTGCTGTTCTCGTGCCAGTGGGTTGCTTTTGCCCTTGCCGGTCCCGAAGAGGCCTTGGACACATATCTCTATGGATTTTATTTCAGATCTTCCCGTCTCTCAAAAGATGTCAGTCATTTGGGTGGTCTGTGATCGCTTCTCTAAGATGGTCCATTTGGTACCCTTGTCTAAATTGCCTTCCTCCTCTGATTTGGTGCCATTGTTTTTCCAGCATGCGGTTCGTTTACATGGCATTCCAGAGAATATCGTTTCTGACAGAGGTTCCCAGTTTGTTTCAAGGTTTTGGCGAGCCTTTTGTGGTAGGATGGGCATTGACTTGTCTTTTTCCTCGGCTTTCCATCCTCAGACTAATGGCCAGACCGAACGAACCAATCAGACCTTGGAAACATATCTGAGATGCTTTGTTTCTGCTGATCAGGATGACTGGGTGTCCTTTTTGCCTTTGGCTGAGTTCGCCCTTAATAATCGGGCCAGCTCGGCTACCTTGGTTTCACCGTTTTTCTGCAACTCTGGGTTCTATCCTCGTTTCTCTTCAGGGCAGGTTGAGTCTTCGGACTGTCCTGGTGTGGATACTGTGGTGGACAGGTTGCAGCAGATTTGGACTCATGTAGTGGACAATTTGACTTTGTCCCAGGAGAAGGCTCAACGTTTCGCTAATCGCAGACGCTGTGTGGGTCCCCGACTTCGGGTTGGGGACTTGGTTTGGTTATCTTCTCGTCATATTCCTATGAAGGTTTCCTCTCCTAAGTTTAAACCTCGTTTTATTGGTCCGTATAGGATTTCTGAGGTTCTTAATCCTGTGTCTTTTCGTCTGACCCTTCCAGATTCATTTTCCATACATAACGTATTCCATAGGTCATTGTTGCGGAGATACGTGGCACCTATGGTTCCATCTGTTAATCCGCCTGCCCCGGTTTTGGTGGAGGGGGAGTTGGAGTATATTGTGGAGAAGATTTTGGATTCTCGTGTTTCAAGGCGGAAACTCCAGTATCTGGTTAAGTGGAAGGGTTATGCTCAGGAAGATAATTCCTGGGTCTTTGCCTCTGATGTCCATGCTCCCGATCTTGTTCGTGCCTTTCATATGGCTCATCCTGGTCCTCCTGGGAGCTCTGGTGAGGGTTCGGTGACCCCTCCTCAAGGGGGGGGTACGGTTGTGAATTCTGTGGCAGAGCTCCCTCATGTGGTCACAAGTGGTACTTCGGCTGGTTCTCTCTGTGAGCTTCCGTTGGTGGAGGAAAGTGGTACTGTGGCTTCTGAGTTTCCGTCCTCAGGTGATGTGGTGAAGTCGTTAGTTGCTTCTCTATTTAACTCCACCTAGTGCTTTGATCCTGGCTTCCAGTCAATGTTCTAGTATTGGACCTGTTTCCTCCTGGATCGTTCCTGTGGCCTGCTGCTCTGCATAGCTAAGTTCCTCTTTGCTATTTGTTTGCTGTTTTTTTCTGTCCAGCTTGTCAATTTGTTTTTTACTGCTTGCTGGAAGCTCTGGGACGCAGAGGGTGTACCTCCGTGCCGTTAGTTCGGTACGGAGGGTCTTTTTGCCCCCTTTGCGTGGTTTTTGTAGGGTTTTGTGTTGACCGCAAAGTTACCTTTCCTATCCTCGCTCTGTTCAGAAAGTTGGGCCTCACTTTGCTAAATCTATTTCATCTCTACGTTTGTCTTTTCATCTTAACTCACAGTCATTATATGTGGGGGGCTGCCTTTTCCTTTGGGGTATTTCTCTGAGGCAAGGTAGGCTTATTTTCTATCTTCAGGCTAGCTAGTTTCTCAGGCCGTGCCGAGTTGCATAGGCAGCGTTAGGCGCAATCCACGGCTGCCTTTAGTGTGGTTGGAGAGGATTAGGGATTGCAGTCAACAGAGTTCCCACGTCTCAGAGCTCGTTCTTGTTTTTTGGGTTATTGCCAGGTCACTGTATGTGCGCTGACCTCTATGTCCATTGTGGTACTGAATTACCTTTCATAACACAAAGCCAACAGACATTTCACTATACACTTCCTTCTAGATCTGTCCTCTGTCCTCAACAATCAACCACTCTCTCTTACCCTTGCCCTCTCCTGGATCTCCTCATACCTCTCTAACTGCACATTTAGCGTCTCCCACTCCTATACTACTTCTTCATCCCATCCGCTCTCTCTTACTCTTCTCCATCTATACCTTTGGCCAATGACAAGAGATCTACTTCTTTGGCCCAGACATCACTTCTCTGCTGTCCAGAATCCCAGAGTGTATTTTAGCTCTATCCTCCTTCACCCCTCACTTCTGAAACTCAACATTGACAAAACTGAACTCATCAGCTTTCCTCCAGCTCACCTATTTTCCCCATCTGATCTGTCTATCACAATAAATGACATCAAGGTTTCCCCTGTATCTAAAGTTCGCTGCCTATGCGAAACCCTTGACTCTGCCTTGTCCTTCAAACCATACATCCAAGTTCTTGCCACATCTTGCCGCCTCCAACTCAAAAATATTTCCAGAACCTATCCTTTCCTCAACCATCAATCTACTAAAATAATAGTGTATGTCCTCATCATCTCTTGCCTACTGCAATATCCTCTTCTGTGGCCTTCCTGCTAATTCTCTCACATCTCTCTAGTCTGTCCTTAACTCTGCTGCTCCACTAATCCACCTCTCTCCTCGCTACTCCCCTCTGCAAATCCCTTTATTGGCTCCCACTGACTTACAAAGCTGTCCATAATCTGTCTCCCCATATATCTCTGAACTAATCTCCCACTATGTAATTTCTGGTCATCCTAATATATGCTTCTCTTCCACGCTCATACGTTCCTCACCCAATCGACTGCAAGACGTCTCGAGGGTATCCCCCATCCTCTAGAATTCTGTGCGCCAACGCATCCAAAAATCCCTACATTTGGAACTTTGAAGCAGAACTTGGAAACCCATCTCTTCAGAACAGTTTACAGGCTGCAATGACCCTGTTGCCACCTCATCATTATCAGAGCTGCCGTCTTACCAACACCAGAGGTGCTGAAACCGCCGAACCTACTGTCTCCTTCCCCATTATGCTGTGGAATGTAAGGCCACAATGGCAGTGTCCTCACCCCTCTATACCTGTCTGTCACTATTAGTTTGTTCATTTCAATTTCTGCTTAGATTCTGAACAGCTGGAAAGCCACAGTTCGTAGCTCTATTCTTACCTATTAATATAAGTCTAATGTTAAAGGGAATCAGTCATATTAAAATTGGTGGCAAAATATCTGATGGCAAAATATAGCACAGCAGCAGGAGTTGATCAGATTAATATGCTTTTTTGTGGCATAGAAGTTCAGTAAACCTTACAAACCAAGGATCTCAGTGCAGAAATTGCAAGCTTGAGTCTAGAGGGCGGACCTACCAGTGATTGACAGTCTTCCCTGTAGACTGTGTATGCAGAGATAACTGTCAATCACTGAATAGGACCGACCTCTGGACTCCTATACATAGAAACACCAGGGACTTCAATGAATAAAATACAGGTTCTACTGAATCATTTTCAACAAATCCATATATCAGTCTGCTCGGTTTCGACTTCTCTATAACATGCTTAATGCTGTCCACAGATTGGACTGTATGTACAGCGCAACGTTTTTCCTTCAAGAAAGGAGCTTGGGGTAAATACATAATTTCAGTATCTATTACTATAACTATATTTTATAAATATATTTGAGGAGTTATGAAGTCAACTTTGCAAGTAAGAGATATAACCTAAGATTAGTCCTTTCACCCTGCTGTTGGTGTATGGTGACATTGAGGTTTGTATATTATATGGATACAAGGAAAGAGTGCTTTTGATGTACTATAGTCTTGCATTGACATGGTTAATGAGAAGAATACAAAGCCACCCATCCCACCGCCTGCGCATTTAGTAAGACCGTCTTTCCAGTTATTGTTTTGTTCTGCTCACTATTTGTATTCTTGCTCTGGTCCTATTGTGTTTCTAGTCTTTGAAGAGCATTATGGTTGTGTGCTGAATGAGTCTACTCCATTCTGCCTTCGCTGCTCACTGGCTCTTCTACAATAAGCAATGCTAACAGTTATATATTATATTCATTTATTCTTGATTATAGCTTTCTAAAAAACTGGAAATAGGTGCTGTCAAACAAACACACTTTAAAGGGAGTCTATTACTATGACAGAACCTACTTTTTTTTTTCTTGTTTAGAGGTATTTAGCAGAACTGTCCCACCCAAAGTAAGGATCAGGGAGAGGGAATTAAGCTTGCTGTATTTGCTAATGAGTATATGTAGCAAAATCAGTAAGCCCTACTCTTATAAGGGGACTAATTTACATGTAAAGGAAATGCAGCTTAAGAAAGAGGAAAGGGTTCTTTACTGTAAGTGGCGCCAAATTCCAGAGTGCTCTACCAATGTTTGATTAAAGAATTTAATGAGGTCCAGACCTTTAGTTATAACTAACGGTATTGAGGAGGAGAATAAATAAGGAGGTGATTGATGTAGAACTGATGTAGGGAAATATTTGACTGCTAGGTGGGACCTAAATTCCACAACTAGCAACATTCAAGGGGTTTTGCTTTGTCTTCCTCTGGACCAAACAGCTCAGCCCAAGGCAGGATGAACTTGATGACCTTTTGCCTTTTCAAGTATAATGGGTATGATAATACGTATCACCAATAGATTTCCAGCACAGCTGTCCATTTTTTTTTCTGGGGGCTTGCTGAATTATTAGCAGGTTTGTGTTTTATAACTAGCTGGATACCTACATTTCTGCCTTAATCATGAATTCTTGTTCCTCTGAGTAATTCTGCAGTGATTTTTTTTCCTAAACGGACCTGCCGAGTTGTCACAAATCAAAGTTTAGTGCTTTTTAAGTGTCCCCCATACAAACATTTTCCAGCTTCCCTCCAAAATATAGAGATCTATTGCTAACATAAAATCATTGCTGTCCTCTTTTCCCCTAGAATAACAGCTACGTAAAAACCACGTGTACATGTACAATGCATTTACTTTTCCAATTTTACAGTATTACGTTTTCTGGGGAAAATAAACCTGCATTGGCAAGTATGCCGTGGTGTTAAAAGCCTTGTGAATTCCAGCTACATTTTTAGAATACACTAGATGCTGAATGGTGTCTAAAATCACCAGGAACAGGCAGTTTATCATTCGAGCTTGGTTAGAGAGTTCTAACATATAGGTGAAATTATTGTATTATCTTGAAAACCCATATGTAGGTTTCCGTAATGACTCTATTTAGCGGTCTATGAGCTTTAGCATATGTCATATATTGTGCGGTAATATATTGCTGTAGTGACTGTTCCACCACATATGTATGGATTACCAAAGTTTAAAGAGTTTGTCAGGTTTGGACAACTTCTCATAATATGGACCCACAAATCAAAAGCAGGTTGAAAAAGTATTGCTGCTTGGAGACAAACCAGGATGTTTTTTATTGAAAATCTATGCCAATATTCATTTGCCATGCATTGGCAAAGCAGGGTGCTAACTTAAGTAAAGCCATGGCATTCTAATTATTCAGTAATTGCCCTGTAGTCCTCCTCAGACACAGCAATGATAAAAGCCCCTTTAATACCATCTGGTTCATTTTAGAGTGGAAACCTTTTAAATACAATCAGAAGAATTTCACTAATCAAACTAGTGATATGGTAATATAGGTGCCACTCATACACTTTCAGGCTAATTTGCATTTAGCTTCAAAGCTTGATTTTTATCTCTGGCACATAGAATGACTGTAAGGCAGGTATGAGTTTCATTGTCGTTCTATGACCAATACTGCCATACTACTAGGTTGATTGATTAAAAAAAAATGTCCTGCCACCCAGTATTGTGGAGTCAAAGTCGTGAAGTCGGAGTCTGTGTCAATTTTGGTTTACTTGGAGTTGGCATAGCATGAACTGACTCAGACTCCTAAAATATATAATACATTGGGTACAGTAGTTCAATGCAGTATGTACTGTAATTTTCATAATAATTTGGGAAAATTATGAAATGTCCTATAAATGTCTGTTCTGTTCCTGATCTCAGGATCTCTGTTTTAAGTTGAGATAAATCTATGCTGCACTTTATGTTCATGCTCAGTAGTAAAGCTCTTCCTCCACAGATGAAAGGAAAAAGGCACTGGGAAGGAATGCCTGCACTCATCTCAGAACTGATAGAGTGAACAGGAAAACAGGATTAAGGCAAGTTAAATAGCTTGTATCAATGGTGATGAAAGCCTGATGGTACCTTTTTATTACAGTAAATGTATCACTTTGGCATGAGCCATGTATGAGGGAGCAGAAGTAAGGGAAATTAAGGAGTTGGAGTGGGAAGTTTGGCTTACCGACTCCACAACCCTCCTGCTACTTTAACTTAAAGAATTTGGCCAATATCTAGAGCAGTATAGAAATATAAGTAACTGCTAAATGATAGTAAAATGAATACAAATATAAAATGTATAAATTATATAAAATTTATAGTGTAGATATGAAAACTATACATTTCCAAAATAATATATGTCACACAAATGCAGCACTAACATGGCTGCTAGCCAAAATCAAACCTTGTAAATTTAGATAAAAACTTGGATTAAAAAAAAAATGAATTAATGCTATTTTATCACACAGTACTCTAGAACTGGAATTACGAATAGCGCATGTAAGACTACAAGAATACACTATCTGCCTCAGGAAGGAGGGGTACGAAAGAAGCAATAGTGACTGAGTGGGTGGCAATAAGTTTTTTCACAGGAGTGTAACAATTTCAGATCATGTGCAATCTGGATACCAGCTGAGCGGCACAGAAGGCTTGTTTCAGCCTCACTGGGCAGGAATTATTTAGAACCACAGAAAGGCACAGGAGAAAAGATTTCCTTAGTAAAGTGACTTACATATGCAGCTACGATGCTGCTCTTGGCAGCAACGAAGACTAAGCAAATGAAGATCGCCGATCCCAGCATGCCCACGGCACAGACAAGTGGGTCAGCACGTTGAGTTTTCAACCGACACCATTTAGTAGCTCCCGCCCCTGTTATCACTCCGAGAAAGCCGGTGATGCAGGTGATTGCTCCAAAAATCAAACTGTTAAAAAGAGATAGAAAGGCTTGTTATATGGACAAGTGGTACAGTAGTGTCAAAACTATAAGCGTCTCCTAGTTACAGGGCTTCTCTTTTCACAGTGGGGAGTTTAATATTAAGAAATTCTAAAAAAAGTTATTGAACATCCCTGATCTTAAGGTGTATCCTAGTGGCCAGTAGTCCCTAATAAAAAATGAATCCAGGGGAAATAGTCATGTAAATTAAGTCAATATCCATTCATTCATGATGTCCATTGTATTCAAGAGGCACCCTGCAGTCCTCCTACCAAGTGCCACACTTGTATGCGGCTTTATGCTTTAACATAGGAGGTTTCAGATTTTCTATATTAAATGAGAGTACTTGTTGCAGAGAAAAGAGAAATATTACAGAAGTATTCCAGAAATACGTAAGTGGATAACAGTTGTAAATAAATGCAGAACCTTAGTACAGGAGTTGAGCGAATATGTTCGGGTTCCCTCTTATTCGGCAAGCTATAGCGCTTACCGAATAAGCTGCAGAGGGAACCTGGCTTCCTAGATCGCGCTGGCTGATCAGCTGATTGGCGCCGCAGCTGCACGTGTCGCAGCTGTGTCAGTGTCACAGCCGCGACGCCGATCAGCTGATCGACCGGTGCGATCCAGGAAGCCGGGTTCCATCTGCAGCTTATTCGGTAAGCGCTATAGCTTGCCGAATAAGAGGGAACCCAAACATACTTGCTCAACTCTACTTAGTACCTCTAGGTTAAGTTCCCATAATGAGTTTTTGGTGAGATTTTGACACTGTATAAAAAAAACGCAATGTCTGACGGTTCCAGCAAAGTGGTTGGGATGAATACAAATTTTGTGCCCATTGTGCTTCATTATTATGTACAAAGTGAACTGCGGTGTGTTTCAAATTTGCAAAATGTAAATTTTTCTAGCAAATACGCCGCGTGTTATGTGCGGATTTTCTTCATACACTTGCATTAGATGCAGAAAATCCAAATGCAAAAAAAATGCATACTCGTCTTTAGCGCTTTTAGGCTGTGGAAATGCACTTAAGTGTAATACGTGCTATTTAAGTGACATGACATTCCAAGGATTCAAAGATGGCAGCATTAAAAACGCGTGGGACATAATTGGTACAAAAAATCTGCCACATGAAAAACTCACCATGTACTCATCACGGGAATATAGCCTTGAGAAGTGTACAAATTGATAAAATACCTGTCTTTGGTGCTGCAGGGTCCAAAGTTACACGGCTCCACTGTTTTCTGTACGACCTGAGCTCTATACAGATAGAGGGGGATCCACATACCGAGAGCCCCAGTGGCAAATGACACTGTAGATGTTGCCAATGACGAGAAGACATAACTGCGACTGGTAAAATGAATAGAAAATGCACAAATTAAGTGCCGCAGGCCAGATGTGACCGAAAATTGGTTTAGCTTCTTTTTCTGTATTTAATGAGGTTTCTGCCAGTTTTTTGGAATTTCCTCATATTATATAATAATGTTGTGCGGCCTCTGTGTTCTAGTCTGTGCACAAGAGAACTTGATTTCTCATTGTCATGTCTGTGCAAATGTGATCACTGTCTTGTAAGAAAACATATACCCAATATGTGCAAAGATACGACATATTGGCAAGCACAATTCAAGGTGTTTATAGGAAAGTAAATCGTGTATTTGTTAACAATAATATCCCATAAAATAAATATTTGTACAATTATTGTCAGAAATATCGCCCTTATCATGTACTCTTCCAAAAGGAAGTCTAAGAGTAGAATAACATTCCGCAATCATAGCAAATTGTGTAGACAAAGTCCGCTCACCTGGATGGACGTGAGGAGCTTCTGAGCTTCTATCACCTCGCTCGGATCTGAGCCAGAGCAGCTACAGCATAGACTTTTGGAAGAGGAAGAGAAAGATCCAGCGAGGAAGGAGCTTGAAATCTCGAGTATAAAATGTAGCATTTATTATGCACTTTAAAAAAAAACCTCAAGGACATTGACAGTGGTGCATCCCAAGGTTATAAGACCTACACATTTCAACTCCACGTCTTATTCATGGTCTAAGATGTGGAGTAAAACATGGAGTCGAAATGTGTAGGTCTTATAACCTTGGGATGCACCACTGTTAATTTAATTCAGGTTTTTATTTTATTTTATAAAAGTGCATAATAAATGATAAGTTTTATACTCAAGATTTAAAGCTCCTTCCTTGCTGGATCTTGCTCTTCCTCTTCCAATTCTGCAATCATGACGCATAAACACACATGTAGTGCACTCAGTCTAGCACACATCATACTAACCATATCTTGATGCAGAGTACTGTAACTTGACATTTAAAGTAAACCTGTCAGCACAATTTTTTTTAATGCAAAGTAAAGAAATCTGCTTTGTGGTTCTTCTGTAATCACCATGTGAAGTTTTCTGCTAATTAGATTTCGGTGCACGGGGCCGGCCTATACCCGGGGTCTTCTCCTCACGGTCTGTGATTCCCTGGCCCCTCCGCCTGCCTCCGGTCTGTGAATGATCTGCCTCCTCTGTATGAAATCTCAGCAGTGACCTGTCATTCATAGAGCGGAGGGAGGCAGATGGGCTGGAGAATCAGACAGGGCGGAGAAGATCCTGTGTACAGTCCGCCCCCCCCCCCTCCCCGTGCACCAAAATCTAATCAGCAGAAAACTTCAAATGGTGATTAGAGAACAACCAGATGGATTTAATCACCAAAGGTATCAATGAAATGAGTATTACAGAACTATAATAACCATTACTTTACATTACAAAATTGTGCTGACCGGTTCTCCTTAAAGCACACGCCATTGAACAAGTGAGTTAGTTGCAGAGGGATATTCTGTCTTGGGAAAGCATATATAGTGTTGTACAGATGAAGTGTGGCACTGATCGTGGCATTCATGCAATCTTGGTTTTCCCTTTATGGCAGTTAGATCTTCATGTTACTTACTTCTTGACCAGAGCTTTCATATCTCGGAACCAAGAACTCCGTGCCTTTAGTTGTTCTGTGTGTCCTCTCTTAGCCGCTGGTACGAATATCAGTATTAGCGTTCCAGTTATCATACCAAGCACTGGGGAGACCTGACGAGACATTAAATATATTAATATATAAACATAGTTCACACTTGATATTAAACTACAGCAAAAAAAGACATTCAATGTCATTAGATTAGAGAATTCTATTAAATAGGAGACACTGCTGGAAGGTTGTGATCAGAGTCATTAGTAAGCCTCGGTACTTAGCATTTATTTAATCCTAATGAGCCTCAGAGACGATGCCTCAAGCATCTAGGCTTCAGTCTGCTGCCTTCAGGAGAAATATAATACATCGTGATGTTCTAATAAACCAGTAGTAGGAAAGATTACAAAATCACGTATTTTGGTTTAAAAAAAAATAAGAGACTAAGAGAAGAAAATGTGTTCTAATAGTAAAGTTATCTTTACTCTTCTATTCAAACCCTGTGTCCTGCATCATGCTTGTGATGTCCATCTTTCATGCGACCACTGCAGCCAATCACTGGTCCTATCAGCGGTGATGCTAGCATGAACGATCACAAATGATGGACTCGATGCCAGTGCTGCAGCACAGTCAGATACCAGCAAATAGTAATGGTTATTTTATTTATTTGAACACATTTCCTGCTCTCAGCATTTCTATTATTACATAAAACCCATTTAAAATGGTGTCATCAGGGTATGGTCCATGGTCTGGTCATAGTTCTCCACCTTTTCAGTGGACTATTCTTACGTTCCTTGAAACATATGACATGTGTAACTATGGATTTGTCTTCTTTTTATACTTTACACTAGTAAAAAATGTTCAATGGTATTGCCCTGTGACACATTACAAAAGCATTTGTGTAGAAGTAATTATCATTGTACACATTTGATAGAACAGCCAAATATCTTTTATAATGAAGCTTAGTATATCCAAGCCGCACCTCTTCCCTAATTACCGTATATATAAATTTGTACAGGAACGCACAGAAGACCACCCAAAATATTAAACAATAAGAAACTGGAAAGAAATATTCTCTATTTTTGGCTGTTCGGTAAGGACAGAAATATACCTTTATTATAGCTACAATTCCCTAGTTACTGACTGGATATGCCAAAGTTTTAGAGCGAGAGAGCCAGAGGTGAAGAAGCAATGCTTCCTGTTTTAAGCCTTAAAACCAGATTTATGATCAAACAAGCAATGCTTGCACTTAGATGAAAAAGAAAGGAAGTGTGAAGTATATGGGGTCAGTGCTAAAGCTATGGAAACCAGCTTTGTTGTTATTTTTTTCCCTTAAAACAGGAAAGAGACTTTGTTATAATCCTAGACTGCAAAATGTGGTGTAAAGTTGGGAATGAACCGTTAAGATGCTGCTGCTGATTAGATAACTAATAATGCAACTGCATGGATCGGCTTTCTCGCTAAGCACAAAGCTCTCCGTATTTCACTGTGAAGGGCCTGCATTAATATTCATTGATCATGATTCTTATCCCTCTTTACAAGTATATTAGGGCATTCAGTTTTAAGAATTTACCCTAGCACAACGAGAGGAGTAGATTTGTTCTTGGGTCACACTAATATGATGATTTCTACTCATGTTGGAACCATAACAGCTCTGATCTGTACTCAAATACTGAATATTGACTAAAAGTGTGGTCTAATTTCCATCTGTGTTCCATTATTTTTGACAGCAAGAACACTACTGAAGCTATGCTAACGGTGACATAAAAAATATTGGAGTTCCTGAAGAGTGAACAAAGCCAAAAGGTAGCCTTGCAATTAGTTCAATGTTAACTAAATGCACAGATTTTCGCTGTACCAGCTAATTATCTAATGTGTACTGGTCTCAACTTTCTTGCTATGGCAAAAGTTGGAAGAAAGCAAGATTAGTTATTGTAACAGGGCATCAGCAAAAATGGTTGACAGCATGTTCAGTACAGACCAAAAGTTTGGACACACCTTGGACAACACCACAACTGATGGTCCCAACCCCATTTATAAGGCAAGAAATCCCACTTCTTAAACCTGACACGGCACACCTGTGAATTATAAACCATTCCCGGTGACTACCTCTTGAAGCTCATCAAGAGAATGCCAAGAGTGTGCAAAGCAGTCATCAAAGCAAAACTTTGAAGAACCTAGAATATAAGACATAATTTCAGTTGTTTCACACTTTTTTGTTAAGTATATAATTCCACATGTGTTAGTTCATAGTTTTGATGCCTTCAGTGTGAATGTACAATTTTCATAGTCATGAAAATACAGAAAAAATCTTTAAATGAGAAGGTGTGTCCAAACTTTTGGTCTGTACTGTATGTGTCACCAAGGTGGCTGGCCTCAGTGATGTAAATCCCGGGAAGTGTGCAACAGTAACACTAGGTTACGGAGTAGTTGGTTTAAGTGTATTCTGGGTCCAGAATTTAGGAGAGACCAAAAGAGATAGAGTGGGAAAAGGTTGCTCTCATACTCCACTTTGGGTTTTACAAGCTGAATTAAAGGCAGCTGAGACTTCAAAGAGTGAGTTGTGCTGGAGCTAACCATGGGTATATTTCTTGATGAAAGAGCTTAAAACTAGAGATAAGGGTCAGGGCTTACTTGGCAAGCTATAGCGCTTACCAAATAAGCTGTAGAGGGAACCCGGATACCTGGAGCGTGCCAGCTGATCTGTTTGGCTCTGCAGCTGCATGTTTCGCGGCTGTGTGACACATGCATGGAGAGATCAACAAACAGGTTCTCCATGCATGTGTTGTGACTGTCACACAGCCGCGACACATGCAGCTGCGGAGCCGAAAAGCTGATCAGCCGGAGCGATCCAGGAAGCCGGGTTCCTTCTGCAGCTTATTTGGTAAGCACTATAGCCTCAGGTCAGTTTTAGCATTTAGTGAACCTAGCAAAAAAGCCAAACAAAAAACAAGTGTGGGATTGCACTTTTTTTTGCAATTTCACCACACTTGGAATTTTTTTACCCGTTTTCTAGTACAAGACATGATAAATCCAATGGTGTCTTTCAAAAGTACAACTCGTCCCGCAAAAACCAAGCCCTCACATGACCATATTGACAGAAAGAAAAAAAAATATGGCTCAGGGAAGGAGGGTAGCGAAAAACGAAAAAGGGCTCCGTCATGAAGGGGTTAATTAGTAAAAACTTGCTGACAGATTCACTTTAAGAATATATGCACATTCAGCCATATTACGGTATCTATAAAGTGTATGACTAGCTTTAGAGAAAGCCCTGAATTAGAGTTTTATTCCAAAAATGTAACATTTCCTATCCACTGCTAAACACAATAATACAACATAAAAAGTTTTATCTTCTGAAGCACTGCCATTACGTTTTTATTCATGTAATAAGTAGAGATGCATGTAATGTAGTGTGAGTACAGTAATATACTCACCTACAGCTGCTCTCTCCGGCGTCCAGGGCCGTTCTGCTCCTCTTCTCAGTGATGTCACCACAATTGTGACCAACCGGCTCAGTATGCCAGAAGTCTTTTACTGTGTAAATCTATGGAGTCTTGTTCGGGCGCTCTATAGACTTACACTGTAGAAGCCACTTCCAGGTCACAGAGCACAGCAAGACCCGGAGAGCTTAAAGGGAGTCTGTCACCCCAAACATCGTATAGGAGATAAGGCCACCAGCATCAGGGGCTTATCTACAGCATTCTGTAATGCTGTAGATAAGCCCCCAATATAACCTGTTTTTCTTACCTTTCAGGGTACATTATACTCACCCAGGGGCGGTCCCGCTGCGGTCCGGTCCAATGGGCGTCGCAGTCCAGGTCAGGTGCCTCCCATCTTCATACGATCACATCCTCTTCTTGTCTTCCTCCCGCGGCTCCGGTGCAGGTGTTCTTTGTCTGCCCTGTTGAGGGCAGAGCAAAGTACTTCAGTGCGCAGGCGCCGGGAAAGGTCAGAGAGGCCCGGCACCTGCGCACTGCAGTACTTTGCTCTGCCCTCAACAGGGCAGACAAAGTACGCCTAAGCCGGAGCCGCGGCAGGAAGATCAGAAGAGGGTGTGATCGTATAAAGACAGGTGGCCCTGGCCCGGACCGCGACGCCCATCGGACAGGACCGCAGCGGGACCGCCCCTGGGTGACTATAATATAACCTGTTTTTCTTACCTTTCAGGTTACATCCGGGGGCTTATCTACAGCATTACAGAATGCTTATGCCGGTGGCCTTTTCTCATATACGATTTTTGGGGTGACAGGCTCCCTTTAAGAGCGATGATGTCACTGAGAAGAGGAGCAGAACGGTTCTGGACACCAGAGACAGCAGCGGTAGGTGAGTATATTACTACACTCACACTACATTACATGTACATACACACACAAGGAATGTAAAAAAAACATAATGAGACTGCTTCTTTAAAGAAAGCAGCAGGTGAATGTGGATGAGCACTGTGTAGTTATTCTGTCAGTCAGACAAAGGATTCTTCAGCATTGTCAGCTTTATATCTACACGTCTGGATTAGATGTTCAGAGCTTGATATGCAATGATTTGCCTATTATATAACATGTCAGCTTTTATCACTTGCAGTCACTTCTAACAGAGCAACAAACGCTGTTTGGTCTAAACCCACAAAGCTAAAAAAAATAAAAAAATATAAAATGAATTTTATATACATTATATATTTATTTAAAAAAATAAATGGAATTGCTTACAAATCTATATTGTTTCTGTCTAGGGAATCTCCCTGCCCCACCATGTAGTATGTACATCTGTTCTACTATTCTGCAGAAGTCTACATAGAAATAGCAGATGGGGCATTCAGTTTTGATACCAAGGATGTGAAAATAGAAAAAAACCCATAAGGGGCAAAAAAAAAAAATCTAATTAGTATGGTCTTCTAGGCTTGAGAAACGCTCACACCTTGGGCTGAATCATCATAGAATCCCCTATGGGCTATTAAACCACCATATTTTTTTTTATACTATATCGAGGATCGGTCTGTGCCTGGAAGGTCTGGCACCTATTTATCAACTACTGCTTGCTGCTGCTTTTCTATTTTTTTTTTATATCTAGTATTGGCTTCTAGATATAAAGTTTTTGGGGATTATCCGGTTTTCGTGATAAGGGTTGAACACTTAACAATAAAATAGAGAATTTGGGAAATTACTAGACGTTTTTCTGTAGTCAGCCATATTTTTTACTGTACGTGAAAATAGGAGTAAGAATCAAGGAATACAACTAAATATTATGCTAAACTAATTCATCCTTCCCTCCATATACAAGTCTTTGTAGTAGTAGCAGTTTTGGGATTTGAAGGTTCTTTGCCAATTTGTTGGTTTCCTAAGACTGAGAAACGTCCAATGGCCGCAGCAGAAGATGCCCCACTACTGTTTTAGACAGTAAATGCATATTAATTTATCTTTCAGAATTAATACAATATCTGATTAGAACAAACTAATGCTAATACTTTACCCTCAGTGCCCAGCGCCAGTCCCCTGCCACCTGCTTGACACTTGAACCAGTGATGTATCCTAAGCCACTGTAGGGAGAAAGGCAGAATTAGAAAATCTACAAAATTTATGTATACCAAGACTTTAAACAATTTAGAACTTAAAATAGTTGTGTAATTTATTCATACTTTAAGGAAAGTGCTAAGGATATTTTGTTGCACTTAATATATAACTATTATACGTTCTTCTCCTTTGTTTGTAGCATAGACTTCCTCAAAGACTGTACTTGTTTTCAAAATGGCTGCTAAAGGATGGACATGTGACTAGACCTGCCCAGTAGCCTCCTCCAATTAAAAAAATACATCCTACCATGTGCAGTGTTTTTCTATTGGAGGAGACTGATGGACCGGCCTGGTCACATGACTCTCCACCACCAGCAGCGGCCATTGTAAGGTCAGGAGAGCTATGTGGAAGGCTGCACTGACAAGTACAGAAGGAACACCTGTAATTCTTAGTAAGGGCCACAAACGTGTCCTACACATTCAATACAATTAAAAAAAGTGGGCAACCCTTTTAATAATAGATATACAGACTACATGATTATGTGAAGCAGCTTTGTATAGATTTACTATTTTCAGCCTATATAAGAAAAATCCTTGAATTATTTCTTAATAGCTAACCATTTATGTAAAAAGCCAATATGCATTTTTAGTTTGCAACGCCAGAATAAGGACTTGAAAACACATGTAGCAGGTATTTATGGTGACAAGTGGTAGACTACTAATGTACTGCGTTATTTGTGAGGAAATGATCTCAGGGTGCCACTTTATTATAGGAAATGGCCAACAGGAACCTAGCTGCCACCCAGTCTGGGGTCTAAGGCTGGGATCACACATGCGAGAAATACGGCAGAGTCTTGCATGTTAATACCCGGCAGGCACTGCCGCCGTTATTCAGGAGCGGAACGTGTGGCTGCATGTATTGATATGCGGTCGCACTCTCCGCTCCTGAGTGACGGCGGCAGTGCCGGGTATTAACATGCAAGACTCTGCCGTATTTCTCGCATGTGTGATCCCGGCCTTAGAGTGCGAAAGTCAGATATCCTGGGGGCACTCCATGCTGGTTTATGGAAGTCCGGGGCAAGTGATAACACTGTAACCTATGTTAATATATAGCTTTTCTTGTTCTGGTCACTGAAAAATTGTTTGTTCACTGCTAAAAAAGAAGCTCAAAATTGTATCAAGCATCTGTCACTTGGGATTGAAGAAGACTCTAGTAAAGTCCACTATACCAATACAAATTACCTAATGTCAAGGAACAAGATCAACAGCTGTAGCCATGTTCACATGCAGAGTTTTTTGCAGCATTTTTTTTTTTTTTGCAGCAAAAGTGCTGCTTTCAAAACACTGGTTTTGCTACCTTTTCATTGCGGATTACATGTGTGATTTATCTACAATACATGTTTAATAAAGTCCACTTCATTCACCAAAAACGTAGCAAAATCTGTACTCTCTCATTGCTTTCTAATGGTGTAAAAACCCTGCATATGAACATAGCCTTAAGGGGGATGCCCACTATTCAGAGAAACCCCATGTTTCCCCCTTGTAAAATAACCCCTATACTCCCCTCTGGTGCTGGCGCCATTCGAGTGGTGTCGGCACCGACTCTCCCGGGGATCATGTGACATTATGTCACTGGATCCCTGAGGCCAATCAGTGCTGGCTTCACTCTCCCGACCTTTCAACGTTTCACATACATTCAGAAGTGAGAGAGCAACAGCTCTCTCACTTCTGAATGTATGTGAAACGTTGAAAGGTGTGATCCTCGACTCTGCCCTCTCTTCCAAGCCACATATCCAAGCCTTTGCCTCCTCCTGCAGTCTCAAACTCAAAAATATTTCCCGGCTCTGTGCTTTCCTTGACCACGACACCGCTAAAACGCTAGTGCATGCCCTTATCTCCCGCCTCGACTACTGCAACCTCCTCTCTGGACTCCCCTCTAGCACTCTGGCACCACTCCAATCCATCCTACACTCTGCTGCCCGACTAATCTACCTGTCTCCCCGCTATTCCCCAGCCTCTCTCCTTTGTCAAGCCCTTCACTGGCTTCCTATCGCCCAGAGACTCCAGTTCAAAACCCTCACAATGACATACAAAGCCATCCACAACCTGTCTCCTCCATACATCTGTGACATGGTCTCCCGGTACCTACCTACACATAACCTCCGATCCTCTCAAGACCTCCTTCTCTACGCCTGTCTCATCTCTTCTTCCCACAACCGCATCCAAGACTTCTCCCGTGCTTCCCCCATACTCTGGAACTCTCTACCCCAACACATCAGATTCTCGTCTACCATAGAAACCTTCAAAAAGAACCTGAAGACTCACCTCTTCCGACAAGCCTACAGCCTGCAGTGATCCTGAAGTTACTGAACCGCCGCACAACCTGCCCTACCCTCTCCTAGTGTTTCATCACCCATCCCCTGCAGACTGTGAGCCCTCGTGGGCAGGGTCCTCCCTCCTTATGTAACCATGTGCCTTATTTGCTCATGTTTAATGTATTTGTCTATATTTGCCCCGTATTCACATGTAAAGCGCCATGGAATAAATGGCGCTATAAAAATGTATAATAATAATAGCTGATTGGCCACAGGGATTGAGTGACATAATGTCACATCATCCCCGGGAGAGAAGGTGCCGATGCAGGCATTGGACAGAAGTGTAGGTGTAATTCTCTCGCGGTGGGGGTGGGGGTTGGGGAGAAACATAGGGAGTCAGAAGGGATTGTCACAGTAGTGGACAACACTTTAGATGTGCGAATGATTTTATGGTTAAATTACTTTCATTTAACTTTAGACAGCATTTGGGGAAATCTAAACAGAAAAAAATGTTTATGTTACAAACTGCTTCTTATACACACATGCTATATTTTCATGTCACGGTTATATAATCTCATTGTCTTATTGTTACATGAACGCCAGGGCCTGTTATTGCTTTACATCAGTACTTAGCTTGGAAGAGTTATTCACAAAAAAAACACAAGTTAATTATTATTTATTTATAAAGCACCATTAATTCCAGGGTGTTGTATGTATGAAAAAGGATTACATATATATATATAACATTAAGCAAACAAATCGACTGATGGGGAGAGGACCTTGTCCTCATGGGTTTACAATCTACACGGCAATGTGAAAGAAGAAACTAGGTCTTGCTGCTTCCGGGGAGTGTGAGCACTGAGACTCCCAGCAATCCTGAGGTTTGTGCTCTAGATTCCCTAGAATGGGGTTCTGCAGCCCCATCTTGAATGTTGTAGAGATGGGCAGGCTTGACCTCAGCACCATTCACTGTCTATGGGACTGCCAGAAACAGCTAAGCACTGCACTCAACAGTCCCATAGGCGATGAATGGAGTGGAGCATGTGCATCTCTAATCCTTTCAGGACGGTGCTGCAGACCCCAGTTCTTGGATTCCAAAGCCCCGACCTATGGATCGCTGGACAGGGAATAACATTTTTAGAATAACCCTTTAAGTTCAGATGTAAATGTGAACAGCAATGCACTACACCCCATTTGAAGACATTATTTCGATACAGCGGTCGTGCCTGAGTAGACAACACAGCATCGATGAGTCCAGTGATTACTGCGGCAGTTTTGTGCTGTAAACATGGCATCCCCGCTATAGATGTGTCACCCAATACCAGGGGCAAAATTACACAAGCAGCGCTGAAGTGGCAGAGGGCAAGTAATACGGATATGGTCATTTTTACACAGGGAAAACCTAAGGACTAACAAAAAACAAAAACGGCAAAACGCAGAATTTTTAAAATAATGTTTCTGGGCATTCTATATACCATATATCACTTGGTTTTGGCATCTGGGTTTTTTTTTAGACAAATTTAAAGGAAAGCAAAGTCCAATGTGTTGAGCAATGACTTAGGCTGGTTTCACACTTGCGTTTTTGTCTGCTGCGTTTTTTTTCAAAAAAACGCATGCGTTTTTTTTTCCTATATTTAACATTGAAAACGCATGCGTTTTTTTGTGTATGCGTTTGGTCGCGTTTTGCAACGCATGCGTTTTTTTACTGCATGCGTTTTTTTTCTAAAATGCTACTTGTAGTATTTCTAGAAGCGTTTTTTGGACCAAAAAAAAACGCATGCGTTTTCATGCGTTTTTTTTGTGTCAAAAAATGCATTGGAGTCAATGGGGACGCATGCGTTTTTTGGTGCATGCGTTTTTTGCGTTAAAAAACGCATGCGTTTTTTTATTAAAAACACTGAAAACACACTAATATGCCACCACCCAACGTAAAGGTGATAAAGGGATCCTAACCCTACCCCTACCCCTAACCCTAAGGAATCCTAACCCTACCCCTAACCCTAACCCTACCCCTAACCCTAAGGGATCCTAACCCTACCCCTAACCCTAACCCCTTTATGGTTAGGGGTAGGGTTAGGGTTAGGATCCCTTAGGGTTAGGGGTAGGGTTAGGGTTAGGGGTAGGGTTAGGGGTAGGGTTAGGATCCCTTAGGGTTAGGGGTAGGGTTAGGGTTAGGGGTAGGGTTAGCGTTAGGATCTCTTTAGGGTTAGGGTTATGATCCCTACCCCTAACCCTACCCCTAACTATTTCTGTTTATAGTGGGTTTTTTACTTTTTTTTAATGATTGGCAGCTGTCACACATTTCTCAGCATGCGTTTAAAAAACGCAAACGCATGAAAAAACGCATGTAAACGCGGTAAAACGCCGCGTTTTTTACACCACATGCAAAAACGCATGCGTCAAAAAAACGCAGCGTTTGCATGCGTTTTCACCATGCGTTTTTTTGCGTTTTTTACAGCAAAAACGCACCCAAAAAAACGCAAATGTGAAACCAGCCTTAACCATTTAATGTTCATTCTTTTTATTCCACTGCTTATTTCACATACTTAAAAAACAACAACAAAAAAAAAACACAGAACAATGGGTTAATGTAGAGAGAAAACCACCCAGCACTGACATGAACAATGCGTGCTCCGTATGGAAAGTGGCTGCACCGGAGTGTCTTCACTATAAATAGTCGTACCGGTTGTGCTGACTAAGAGCAGTCCCTGGTGAGCGCTCCTCATATACAGCACCGTATGTGCTATGTAGCAGCAATTACCTGCCAAGAGGAATAGCAAAGTAGAAGACAGACAGCATCAGCGTGCGGGTGTTCTTGGTAAACAGATCTCCGATGATGGTGGGAGCGATGGTGGAGTAGCTGGCCTCCCCGATACCTACAAGTCCTCTAGAGAGTACAAGCAGCCAGAAATACTGAAAAAGAAGACGTTCAGGCACAGATTACTATAAAAACACATTGTTTTAGTTTACTACATAACATCGCACATGTCCGTACGGATTCCTTGTGGCCTGGAAAGTGTTAATGCATAAGCAATTTTCTTTGGTTGCCAAAGAAACTGGTAAGGGGGTATGTCATGGGAATACACAAGTATAAAAAAGAAGAAGCAGGGTGGGCATCTCCTGGCGGGGGTCCTATTATCAGCCAGACAATCCCAATAAACAAGGCAAAATCATTACACGGCTTTGTTTGGTCTGTGCTTTTGATCTGCATGGTTCCTCTTACGGTAAATTTGCCTTCACCGGCAAATGCATAGGTACAACGATTAGCCCTAGTTCATATTAAAGATGAAATGAAAGAAAATGGAGAATTTAGCTACATAGTAATGTAACAAATCCATATAATATGGAGGTTTTTAAACTATCAACATTAGAATTTAGACTATATAAATGAACGGGTACGTGAATGGTTAGCGGTGCTTGGTATAAAGCAGGTGGGGACATAAATGCTCTAGATATTTATATTCTAGGATGATACAAAAGGTAGGTGGCAATTTAAATGTTTTCATTAAAGAGAATCTGTCCTCACAATTTTGCATGCTACAGTAGAGGCATGGCCGTAATGGTGCTGTTATAGGGATTATTCAGATGCCTTTAGTGATAATCAGCATTTGAAGTTTGGGTGTAATATGGTTCAGGTATATAGGGACAAGATTTTGAGTAGGGCGTTGGACTCCTGCCCCTCTGCCTATCTCTGGTGTCTATATCTGCCTCCCGTTTTAAAGTTTGCTCCAGCACCATCCATGCCACGGTTGCCACTTACGCAAATTAATTTCCTAGTGGTCTTGAATTAAATGGTGCTTGTGGTGACATGCGCTACATGAGATCTCGGCTTATCACTGGAGACGAGATGTCAATCTGCGCATGCGCCACCATTTTCTTTAAAACTGCCGGCAGCTCAACTAGCGGCAGACCTAATGCAAACTTTAAAACAGGAGGCCGATACAGACACCACAGGCTGGATGGCAGAAGGACCGGGGCAGGAGCCCAACACTACCTACAGTCCTGCCCCTATGCACCTAAACCTTATTACATCCAAACGTCAAACGCTGATTATAGAACAACCACAAAGCGGGTTTCTTCACTAAAAGCATCTATATAATATGTAGAACAGCGCTATCATGGCAATGCCTTTACTATAATCAGCAAACTCGTGCTAACGGATTATCTTTGAGCAGAATTGTAATAATCCACACAGGATCAGGTAGACCACAGAATGGCAATAGTTGGTGAACACCAAGGACTTGTGCACACAGTCGTAATATAGCTTCATGTTATATGGAGCCGTAATAGGGCTTCCCCAGAGGTACATGAGCCCTCTACTGCACTCACAGTTGCTTCCTATATCATATAGAAGCAGGCAGAGATTTTTAGTTTCTGATAGCTCATTAATCTGAGAAACAAAATTGTGGCCTGTTCCATTGAGCTCTATATATATATATGGAAGTATTTTACTTTTTAAAGGGAACCTGTCAGTCCACTAATGCTGCCCATAAAGTGATCAATACGAATCAGTCTGTCTGCACCATTGCAGCCAGGTTTAGTTTTCCCTGAAATACTCCAGAATTTTAGAAATATCAGTTTAAAGATCTGGCTGGGGACCATGGGGAAATACGAGACTTATCTGGTACTGCCGCCGTACGACTTCTCTCCGCACAGCAAAGATGGAGTACACTGACAGGTCCCCTTTAATAAGATTAGAGCTGCTAACTCCTAAAAAGGTATTCCAGTTTTAGAAGAATTAATGTTCATAGTATGAGGAAACGTTAAACAAATTTCCAACATACTTTCTGCACCAATTCCGTAGAGTTTTCAAGATTGCTCAATAGGAACCTTTATTTCTTACTTCTAGTGGATATCAAATCAGTCCTGGTCATTGTGAGAGTTACACAGCAGATTTTTAAAATGTGAAAAATTAATTCAGAATTAATACTTTTCATCACAGACAATAACCATTATTTAGTGAAATTGAAATACCCCTTTAAGTCAAGCATTCATGTGACTGTAACCAGGAAAATTAGATATATGCAGGTCAAGAAAGCCCCTCGGCCTTTGTGGTGGAGGCCTAGGTCATTACACATTGATAAAACATTATGGCATTTCTTTGTAGTCGGTCTCTGTCCTTCAGGCTATGCACTTTGTGTATTATTTACGCAGTCTGCATGAGAATAGGTAACACCACTCTGGGATTGCATGCCATTATTTGTCTTCGTGCCCAAAGAGAAGTCTGAAGGTGTCTGAATACAACATGAAGATGCTTCATCCACTAGGGGCAAGTGGAAAACAATGCATTCTTTAGACTACAGGCCAAACTCAGGCTCACAGGCAAAATCAGGCCCGTAGGGTGAGCATATTTGGCCCGTGATGTTGTGCAGGTCCCCGAGTATATTAGGCCCACAATGCCGGGCGGGTCACCCGCCTTACATCACATTTTCAACTATATCAGCATCCTAAATGCCGATACAGTTGCAAGCAATGATGGAGGAAGGAGCGCCACCTGATGCTCCCTTTATCATTCTCTCTCTGCGTTTGACATCTTAGCGAAGTGGGCACATTTACATCATTACAAAGCACCCCCTGTACCAAGGTTTGCAGAGGATCTGAAGACACCATGGAGAGCCAAGAGCAGTGGGCAGAGGTGAGTATTTACTTTTCATGTGGGATCCATTATACTCTATGGAGCACTATGTGGGGCCATTATACTCTATGGAGCATTTTTGTGGCCATTATACTGTATGGAAGGCAATGCAGGGCCCTGTTATACTGTATGGAGTACTTTTTGTGGCCAATATACTGTATGGAGGGCTGTGTTGGGATTACAGTTGCAGAGTCATACTTTGTCGTGGTCACCATTCTTTGATGGGGGGGGATTGAGTGAGGGGGGTACAGTAGGGTCATCATACCGTGCGTGTGGAGGGTACTGTGGAGGAATTAACTGTGGGAGTATCATACTGTGTTTAGGGGCACTTTTTTAATCATGCTTTCTGTAATATTCAAGGTTTTTTATCCTTTATTACATACTTAAATTAGGTGATTGGGCCATAAGCTTTGTACTGCTCTTACATAACATATGATATGTCAATATTTTATTCTAAGAGCTCTTAATTAAAATGTACTTTGGTTGTGGGACAACTCCTTCAAGTTTTTTCCACGCGAAAAAGTTTGTCATATTTGATAAAAACAACAATTGAAGTGTTTCCTTAACAAATATCAAGGTTGGCCTGTGACTATGTCCAAGCTTTCAATTTTGTCCCTCTGTGTATTTGAGATTGACATTCCTGCTTTAGACCCTTTACATCAGGATTATGGTTCTACCATTGTACAATCCTCTTCCAGCCTGTGAGCGTTGTGGAACCAGGACAGACATGGAATGCGTTCTGCCTGAAGCTATGCTAATAAAGAAGTGTAAGTAGATATTAGAGAGCTCAATTCTTCAAAGGGCCTCATATTTCCCATCATATCTACAACTTCCTTAAAAAGTTGTACCCTTATACAAAATACACACAATTACAGAAAAAGATAAAACTGGAATAACACATAGGTCCGATTCATCATCGAAGCTTCTCCAGTTTTATGGATCCAAGAAGTATCGTTTCTCCTTGCGGAGAGTGACATGATAAGCATGTCGAGGTGAGGAGACTTAAAGCCGCAATGCTCCTCTGGGAAATATGCAAATTGTCTCTTCAGAGAGGAAGAGGACTAGAACTCTAGTGCCACCTATTGGAAGTAGCAATCCTAACAGTCAATGTCGACTCTTTAACGAGCCTTGTCACATGACTTAGGATAATAGCCAAACCAGAATCTCAATCAGTACCCCGAAACACAGTGTCTGCAAATTGAGATTCTGGTTTGGCTATTATCCCAAGTCATGTGACAAGGCTTGTTAAAGAGTCGACAATGACTGTTAGGATTGCTACTTCCAATAGGTGGCACTAGAGTTTCCCTTTACCTCTCTGAAGAAATTTCTCCATAAAACTGGAAATTGTCTCATTTTTTTTTTTTTTTAAGTTGCTCGAGTCCCCGCAGCTGCATTTCTTGTGGTTATTCGACAGCCGCAGTAAATGCTGGGATTGCCTAACAAACAGACAATCCCTGTATGTGTTGCTGTCGAATAGGCGCGAGACACGCAGCAGCGGGGACTCGAACATATTTTTAAAGCACGCCGAAGTCACGCCGTTTTCACACGACAATGCTCAGATAACTTATCCAAGCACATTCGCTCATCACTAATAATCACATTTGAAATATTTCAGTGCCTTTTGGTGTACAGTTTCTTCCTTTATCCGTTGCATTCTAGTAGTTCCTATGGATCCTAGAACTCATTGTAACTTATATAATAAGCTATGTGCAGCCTACCCAGATCTTGAAAAGAAAAAAAAAAATGAATAATGACAAAATAATTGCAAATGCTGAATCATGCCATAAGTAGAAAAAAAAATCTTAACCTAATTTTTTTTTTCTTAGGAAATACTATGGAGCATTGTAAAGAGAAGTTGCTCATGCAGTCTATAAAATAACGTCCACTGAACCCAGTGCCAGCCATCTAATGTGTATTGGGATGTGCAGACTTTCACAATGAATGATCGGGCAATTGGATTTCCTATTCTTTGTGCTGCAGGGAAGTAAGCCCCAACCAGCAGTTTACTCTCCTCTCCCTTTCTAGAACATGCATGATCAGCCAAGAAGAGTGTGCATATGTATGAGGTGTTCAAGAGGCATAGGTAGTGATCAGCTGGCCGCTATCAAAAGTAGCCAGCCAGGCATATGCTCCATTTTCTACCGTACAGAAATAGGGCACTTCTAGATGTACATGGGGCTTATATGATGCATCTATATGCCTCTGATTTTATATCGAGGCATATTACATAGTTTTCTGTTTGAATCCTTTGAATGTGACACTATGAAATAGAGACCAATAAAGCAAGCATCAATATGTCTAGAGGTATCCCCCCTACCCCAGAAATATTGCTTCTGAAGGTGCCTGTACAACAGAGCATGGGGTCCGAATTGCTCCATACAGACGCTGTGCACACTGTGCAGGCTCCAGTATACACAAGCCCTTATCCATACACAACCGGTTATGGCAGCCACAGAGAGAAATGGGCACCTGGGAAAGAACAATATCTGGTCCCTTTGGAACACAATTCCACCTGCTTTGGAGGTGGACAAGACATTACCAACATAAAAAAAAAAGTTAAACTTATATTTTCAACAAGTATTTAGGCTTGTGATGATTGGACAGGGTATAGAACGTAGATATATCTACCAAATTAGAAAGGTGTTCCTGGGAACTTTATTGAAATGACTACACAGTTGGATAAAATTATTAAATTCGAAGGCTGGGCCAGGAATACTTACAATAGAGTAATAGTGGATATAATCAGGGGACCCAAGAAAACAAGAATATACAGTACACGTGGGAAATGGACTAATGAAATAGCTGAGCTCTTCTAGCTCAGGCAATAAGTTTGTTTTCATTTTGGTGCTAGTCCCTGGTATTAATGGGATTCTCACACAGTAGATTCTGTAAATTAACACAGTGAGAAAAAGTGCTTATTTCAGCTAATGTAATTCACAAAAAACCTTGCTTCATTGAGGATAATAAAGTGGGACATTTAGACAAATAAAACCGGAGGATATTCACAATGAATGGAAAATGAGATGATGATGATATGCGATCCTTGTGTTCAGAGCAGTTTCTGGTTGTGGGGAGTCTAAATTTAAGATTGTTCAATAGGTTTCCATCCAAAATAAAACTACCAGTGACTAGAATTTATAGGGAAAGAGGTCCAGATGTAGTATGGGAGAAAAAGACGTTAGATTATACTCACCCAAGGGCGGTCCCGCTGCGGTCTGCTCCGATGGGCGTCTCAGGTCCGCTCCGATGGGCGTCTCAGGTCCGCTCTGGCGCCTCCCATCTTGATTCCATGACGTCCTCTTCTGGTCTTCCTGCCGTGGCTCCGGCGCAGGCGCTGGAAAGGTCAGAGGCGCTCGGCGCCTGCGCACTGCAGTACTTTGCTCTGCCCTCAGCAGGGCAGACAAAGTATGCCGGAGCCGGAGCCGCGGCGTGAAGACCAGAAGAGGTCGTCATGGAATGAAGATGGGAGGCGCCGGAGCAGACCTGAGACACCCATTTGACCAGACCGCAGCGGGACCGCCCCTGGGTGAGTATAATCTAACGTCTTTTTCTCCTCTTTCAGGTTACATCGGGGGCTTATCTACAGCATTACAGAATGCTGTAGATAAGCCCCTGATGACGGTGGGCTTACCTCACCATCGATTTTGGGGGTGACAGGTTCCCTTTAAATATTAATACATAAGCAAATAATCTTTATTGCTGCATTCTGTGCAAGCCGGGGTGTGGCCTCCCTGTCTCTGAGCTAGAGACTATATATAAGGCTTGCCCAGTCTAGTGTTTCACTGGTTGGGCCCAGTCCTTTTGTCTGCCCTTATTCACACTGAGGTCAACATTGACACATGGCAAGGTTTTAATATTAGACAGTGTAGGACTGTCCCTATCAGAGTTACCTTGACATGGTGGGATGGCTTTTGTGCTATTTTTTTTTTTTTATAAAAAAACAGTACTACTAAAAGCTCTTATTTAAATGCATTTTTGCTTTTTTACTTAGGCTGGGTTCACATTGCATTAGTGGGTGTCCGCTTACGGAATCCGTTACATGGCGCAGTTAATGCTATGTAATGGATCAGTTAGCGCACCCATTGACCACAATGTAACTAACGCATCGCTAACGTATGCCATTTTTGGCATGCGTTAGCGATGTCCCGTTATTTTCTGACAGACCTTGAACGCTGCTTGCAGCGTTCGAGGTCCGTTTCTCGCTAGCGCAGATGGGCATCTGCGCTAGCGGGATCGCTAAACGCGATCCCTTTTCAGACATTGCATTAGCGCATTCCGTTAGCGTACACGCTAAATGGATTGCACTAATGCAATGTGAACCTAGCCTTAGGGTACCGTCACACTATACAATTTACCTACGATCACGACCAGCGATATGACCTGGCCGTGATCGTAGGTAAATCGTAGTGTGGTCGCTGGGGAGCTGTCACACAGACAGCTCTCCAGCGACCAACGATGCCGAGGTACCCGGGTAACCAGGGTAAACATCGGGTAACTAAGCGCAGGACCGCGCTTAGTAACCCAATGTTTACCCTGGTTACAAGCGTAAAACTAAAAAAAAACAAACAGCACATACTTACATTCTGGTGTCCGTCAGGTTTCTTGCCGTCTCTGCTTCCCACACTGTGACTGCCGGCCGTAAAGTGAAAGTGAAAGCACAGCCGCTGTGCTCTGCTTTCACTTTACGGCCGGCAGTCACAGTGCGGGAAGCAGACGGCAAGGGACCTGACGGACACCAGAATGTAAGTATGTGCTGTTTGGTTTTTTTTAGTTTTACGCTTGTAACCAGGGTAAACATCGGGTTACTAAGTGCGGTCCTGCGCTTAGTTACCCGATATTTACCCTGGTTACAAGCGAACGCATCGCTGGATCGCATCGCTAGATCGTTGTCACACACACCGATCTAGCGATGACAGCGGGAGATCCAGCGATGAAACAAAGTTCTAAACGATCTGCTACGACGTACGATTCTCAGCAGGATCCCTGATCGCTGCTGCGTGTCAGACACAGCGATATCGTAACGATATCGCTGGAACGTCACGAATCGTACCGTCGTAGCGATCGAAATGGTATAGTGTGACGGTACCCTTAGTTACATCAGGGTTTTTGCTTACTTTTTTCTCTTGTAGGTTTTTATGCTTTGTGGCCAATGTGAACATGCGTTTAACCTCTGCATGTGTACCAACTCAAGTTAAGCTCAATTTTTGCGTTCTTTTTCTGTATTGTTGCATTCTGTGCAAGCAGGGGTGTGACCTCCCTGTTTCTGAGCTAGAAACTATATATAAGGCTTCCCCAGTCTGGTATTTCACTGGTTGGGCCCAGTCCTTTTGTCTGCCCTTATTCACACTGAGGTCAACATTGACACATGGTAAGGTTTTAATATTAGACAGTATAGAACTGTCCCTATCAGTGTTACCTTGACGAGGTGGGATGGCTTTTGTGCTATTTTTTGATCAAAAAACAGTATTACTAAAAACCGTTATTTACATGCACTTTTGCTTTTTAACTTCGTTACATCAGGGCTTTTGCTTACTTTTTTCTCTTGTAGATTTTTAAATGAAGATAAAGTAAATTCTGTAGCAGATTGATAGAGTACTTTGGAACAAGCTATTGTAGGATCCTACAATGCAACCAAACAGAACAAAAGTTCCTAGTACATAGTAATCTATATGGTTATCATTAAACACTTCAGTAAGGACTGATAGTCTTGTTAAATATTAATACTAGGCAAATAATCTGACCGTAACAAGTGCTGATCAACAGATCATTCATAGGTCATTATGCTTCCATTTACTTGCGTGAGTCATCTTAATGTGTAGCGTGTATGGGGATGAATGACCATGTGATTCTTCGCCCCCACGCAGTTTGCATGTTCTCAGCAGCAATCCTTATTTAAACAAAGCAATGCGCTGCAGACCAATGAGGATTTTCAGCCCTGCATAATAGTTATGACAAGCAGACATGTTTTCACAATGCAATTATGTTCTATCAACGCAATTATCGGCCCGTGTAAAACTCTAGGATTAAGACATCTACAAGTACGGTGGCCATCTCTTTAATATGTAGGGCTGAATGCATGATTGGAGAACAGTTATTTCTCCCAATATCCCATTATATGCATATTGGCTTGATTTGGCTGAATATGCATGTGTTGACAATAGCAAGAGGGGTATAAGGCGCTCTCCAACACCTCTGGCAATGGCTTGTTTCCTAGAAGAACAACATATAGGACATGTTGAAATCGAATATTCATCTTTCCCTGACCTCTGTAGTTGGGGAAAGTTGGGATGTCCCCATAGATGGTAGACTGGCCCATCTAAAATTATTGGGTTCAGCTGACATTTATTTATGCATAATGCAGGCTTAAGGTTTGGATCAAGGCCTCTACCCTCTTATTTGGTGGATTCAGCCCTAAATAAGAAAAAAATACCATATATACCATTGTTGAGAGATCACTTTTAATCCCTGTAAACCTACTAACTCCTGTGCATTGTGCTCGGCTCAGGCGCTTTTTAACCTTGGCCTTGTAACCAGTGTGATCACATACTGTACACTACCTGCTAGGAGCTTATGGAAACTAAAACAAAGGACTATGGATGTATTCATGCAGGAAACATCAGAGGAGGGTGTGACAACACATGTGCTACTGGAATGCAAATATTAAAATGAAAAAGAAAGCTTTAGAATGGCGGGGACTCTCTGTGCTCTAGTTAATCTCTGTAGGAATGTGACACCTCTCACATTTCAACCTGATGTTGCCTTGTAATTCTCTAGAGTGGTTATGTCATAATTACTACAGAAGAGAGAATGACAGGTTGTAACAAAGTCTGAGCCAGTGCCATATAACAGAGGATTTTGGAATAACAAAGAAGAGTAATTACCAGGAACATGTACTACCACAGCACCTGATCCCGGCCTGGTAGTGTCAATACCTGCAGTGTTACCTTTTCAGCTGAGCAAATACATTTTTATTAGTGTCGAAGAATGTGACCTAACTAGATGTTCACATAGCTTTAAAATACCCCATATGAGCCTTTACGTGGCGGTAGTTTTAGGGTAACTCTGTAAAGCTGGCACCAGTAGGACAAACAGCTCACATTTACGATCTATCTTCCCATGAACAAAGTACCGTACATTTTAATTAAAAGATCCTGGAATAATAACTTGAACACTTGGAGGTTTTAAAAATGTCCCTGTGATGAGATAATCTAAGTGTGCCGCTGCTATTTATTGTGTAATGGCCGTGTCTGACCAAGCAGAACTGCTCCAGTTCATCTTCTGCACATACCAAAGCTCCTGTCCAGAGGGGAAGCATACGTCACTTATAATGAGTAAGAATACAGACGACAGCAGGGGGCTCATAGCTTCTACTTTCTGGAGGTAACATTTGCCTATTTGTTTTATCACAGGAGTCAGTGTTTCTGCCAGGTCACTAGTCCTATGAGATCTTAATAAATGAAGTCAGTGACATACAAGCCCAGTGGCCACTGGAACTCCTACCTCACAAACTTAATTTATGATGAGCTCAGAGGGCTGAAGACATTGCAGAACTGTGTTGCCTTAAGGTACCGTCACACTAGACGATATCGCTAGCGATCCGTGACGTTGCAGCGTCCTCGCTAGCGATATCGTCCAGTGTGACAGGCAGCAGCGATCAGGCCCCTGCTGTGCTGTCGCTGGTCGGGGAAGAAAGTCCAGAACTTTATTTTGTCGCTGGACTCCCCGTAGACATCACTGAATCGGCATGTGTGACACCGATTCAGCGATGTCTTCGCTGGTAACCAGGGTAAACATCGGGTTACTAAGCGCAGGGCCGCGCTTAGTAACCCGATGTTTACCCTGGTTACCATCGTTAAAGTAAAAAAAACAACCGCTACATACTTACCTACCGCTGTCTGTCCTCGGCGCTCAGCTTCTCTGGTCTGGCTGTGAGCACAGCGGCCGGAAAGCAGAGCGGTGATGTCACCGCTCTGCTTTCCGGCTGCCCGGCGCTCACAGCCAGACCAGAGAAGCAGAGCGCCGAGGACAGACAGCGGTAGGTAAGTATGTAGCGGTTGTTTTTTTTACTTTAACGATGGTAACCAGGGTAAACATCGGGTTACTAAGCGCGGCCCTGCGCTTAGTAACCCGATGTTTACCCTGGTTACCGGGGACCTCGGGATCGTTGGTCGCTGGAGAGCTGTCTGTGTGACAGCTCTCCAGCGACCAAACAGCGACGCTGCAGCGATCCGGATCGTTGTCGGTATCGCTGCAGCGTCGCTTAGTGTGACGGTACCTTTAGAAAGCAGCAACTGTGAGCCCCTGCTGTCTGTATACTATACATAAGTTATTAATTCCCCCACCTTCTTCCCACCCGGACAGGAGCTGTGGCATGGGCAAACTATGAACTGGAGCAGCTTTGCATGGTCAGACACAGTCATTACACAGTACATAGCTGGGGCACATTTATAAGATTATCTCAGGGCAGGAATATTTTATTAAAACGTCCAATTGTGAAATATATTATAATACCAAGATCTATTGATTAAAATGTACTTTGTCCATGGGATAACCCCTTTAAAGCTCTTGGGCCCCAATATGAAATTTATAACAAGGTTTTACCTACAGTGTCGTATTTATACTACTAAAGTTTTTCATGGAAGAGGGGCTTTTGGGTTTCTCCAGCACCAAAGCTCAGATGTATCTGCTACCCCTACACCCACCACAGCTTTGCCAAACTAGTGAGCTACACACCAGTGAATGACCTTGGTTCTGGAAATAGTTGTCCTATAGTGATAGTAATTCATATAATAAATTACACTTTTATCATATACTGTGCTTAAAAACAAACTACTGGATCACTATAAAGGCACACTACTGACCGCGAAAAATAAAGTAACACTTCTACACACGTACTGGTTGTACAATGTCTCTTTCACGTCATTCTTATTAGTGTCAAAAGGATATAAAAACACACAGTTACCTTTACCAATTATGCATGGGATTAACTTTTTTTCATTTTGAATAGGAGTGGGGTTTTTTCTTGGAGGAAAGGGAAAACACTTCAAAAACAGTGTTCAGATTTCTAAAAGTGAGCGTAAGCTTCTGATAGCATTATTTTATGGTGTTAAGCGCTAAGTTAATATTAGTGCCTCAATCCAGTGATTTTTAAGAAGAAAAAAATAGAATAAAAGATGAAAATGACAGCAATGAAATATGGCTATATGTAAAACCTCTTCATTTGTTACCATCTCTTTATAGAGCTCAGTCTGTGAAGCTTATGACCTTTCCTTACAGCTAATAACCAAATACATAATCTGTACATTCCTGCATGACAATATTCTGATGATGTGATATAAACCATATGTTGGTACGATACGCGGAGTTGTCTGATGGAGGGTTGTAATAACAGAAGACATTACTACAGTAGATTGACCCTTTCATTCCTGATGACTAAATGCCCTTTTACCATCTCAAAGTTCAGTCCATTCATATCCTACCTGTTTGGAGATGAAGGAACTTGAGAAGGTGATGGCTGACCAGAAGAAGATCCCACAGCTCAGGATGACTTTTCTGTTGAAGCGGTCTCCTAAGTAACCAAATATTGGAGCTGCCACCATGAAGCTACAGATGAAAACTGCCAAAGAAAAGTTACAGTTAGTGATAGATGAGCACTGCGCTTACATATAGCCATAGTTACTGGAGGAGTCAACAGAAAACAGCAAAAACACCAACGCACTAAAATGGTCAGGGTCGTTACAGTGACAAATGATTGAGGTTTTTGTAGATAAATAAGAATAGTCTTATCCTTATGCAATATAATTTTGGCAGGAATACAAATACTATCAGCACTGAAGTCATGAATATAAATGCCAAATATTAAATATACGGTATATAAAAATTGCCCCATTTTAAATCAGCTGAAGAACAATCATCTGCATATAAGTATATGTACGATACATATAAAACTTAATTAGTTTTACATATTATATTAATAGACACCTTTCTGACAAGTGACGGGAAGCTCAGGATTAAAACTTGAAAATGTATCTAATGAATTGATAATGAATGAAAATGAAGTCATCAAGCCTGTATGGCAAGCAAATTATAATTATTGTTAAAGACTGATGATTATATATTCCTAAATCTCATTAGCCATAAGATATACCTGTCTTATATATTTTAGCTGCCAGGTAATAAAGTTGTAACATGTAGATCAAGAGGGTACTCATTTCTTGACCAGAACTAAGAATATGAGAAATACTCAGGTTCCAATGTAGCTATACCATATATAATACACAGTATTTAAAGTATATTATTTTTTAAATAAATACTATTTTTAATTATACAGCCATAATTGCTGGATCCTCTACTATTTTTGGTTACCATCTATTGGACGGACTCTCCTGTATGACACCTGTGCACCTGCCAAGCTCATGATGGCCGACTTCTAGGAGGGTGAGCGGATTTTTTGCTTTGTTTGCCCATATACAAAGAATTGAAAGAGAAGGGGGTTGGCTTAGCTATTGGAATGAGCCAATCTGTCAGCCCCCTTCACACACAGAACTGGCCACTTGCTGACCCAGAAGTGCTTTGTCAAACAAGCTGAAAATGGTGCTGCGGAAACTTACATCTGTATATTATGTTACTAGATTGTGGCCCGATTCTAACGCATCGGGTATTCTAGAATATGCATGTCCCTGTAGGATATGGACAATGATGATTCCAGAATTCGCGGCAGACTGTGCCCGTCGCTGATTGGTCGAGGCAACCTTTATGACATCATCGTCGCCATGCAACCATTATGACATCTACGTCGATACTGTGCCCGTCGCTGATTGGTTGACGCCTGGCACAGTCGGTCAGAGCACTATTGGGTCATGCTGTCATATGTTAGTGTGATCCCACAGCTGTGACTGCGACCTGCATAATGCTACCGCCGGCAAGACAGTCAGTCAGAGCACTGCGGGGTCATGCTGTCATATGTTAGCATGATCCCACAGCTGTGACTGCAACCCTTGATAATGCTACTGCAGACTGACGGTCAGAGTGCTGCGGTATCATGCTGTCTGATGTCAGCGTGACCCCGCAGCTGTGACCCGCATCGGTGACCTGCGGTAAAAAGCTCACCACAGGTCAGCAGGCGCAGGCTGATGAGACTACTACTCCCATTGGGCTACGTCTGCTGTCACTGATAACCGTGACAGCAGGTGCTGCTGATGGGAGACGTAGTCTCCTCTGCCTTTACCTGTGCTCTCAGTTGAAAAAAAAAAAAAGGAAAATAATTACATACATATTCTAATAAAAACCCATTATACTCACCTAACACCAAATCCCCGATGCCCTTGTTTTCTAGAAAAAAAAAAGTAAAATAATAAAGCACTATATACTCACCTGTCCAGGTGTCCCACAACGATCTCACGTGTAGAACAGTCACATCGGGGGATGTGACCGCTCTACCCTTCCACCGGGCGATACACTATGGGAGTGATTACCTACTGTCAGTGTATCACTGAGCTGCCATGAGAGAAGTCACTGGAGTTCTCACGGCAGAACATGGCAGTCCCCGTACAGCAGATTTTATAAGTGGACCCCATGTCAATTTTTTTCTGTGGTCCTCCTGTAAACTAGCCAGTAGAGGCTAAGCAAACAGCTGTGAGCTGATATTCAAAGCCTGTAGTGATGAGCAAGTGTACTCGTTGCTTGGGTTTTCCCCGAGCACGCTCGGGTGGTCTCCGAGTATTTATGACTGCTCAGAGATTAAGTTTAATTCGCCTCAGCAGCATGATTTACAGCTATTAGCCTACTTGATTACATGTGGGGATTCCATAGCAACCAGGCAACCCCCACATGTAATCAGCCTGGCTAATAGCTGTAAATTATTCAGCTGCCACGATGAAAACTAAATCTCCGAACACTAACAAATACTCGAAAGTCACCCGAGCGTGCTCGGGAAAACCCAAGCAACGAGTGTACTAGCTCATCACTAATAGCCTGGGAACCTTTATGGCTATTGGCTCCTTCCCAGAATATTAACATCAGCCCACAGCCCTCTGCTGGTTATTAAAGTTACACGGGAGCCCAAGCAATTTTGGTTTTCATTTTAACAGTTGTTTGGTTACAGCCTGTGTATGTTCGTTCTGCTAGCGCTGCTACATAAGCTGGTGACAATGTGTGTGTAGGTGTGTGTGTGTGTGTGTCTACTTATCAGCTTAGTAATCAGGGTGCCAGGCTGACACCTTTTTATTACTAAAGGTACCTTCACACTGAGCAACTTTACAACGAGAACGACAACGATCCGTGACGTTGCAGCGTCCTGGATAGCGATCTCGTTGTGTTTGACACGCAGCAGCGATCAGGATCCCGCTGTGACATCGCTGGTCGGAGCTGAAAGTCCGGAACTTTATTTGGTCGTCAGGTCGGCGTGATTCGTCATGTTTGACAGCAAAAGCAATGATGCCAGCAATGTTTTACATGGAGCTAACAACCAGCGAGAACGATAAGTACGTCACTGGATCGCTCATGCATCGTTCTGTGTTGCCGTTGTTGGACGTCTCTACAGCGACCTAAACAGCAACGCGACCTTAAGGTACAGTGTGACGGTACCTTAAGCCTAGAGCGAAGTGTCAATGACAGCTACTGCCCTAATCCCATTACCCTGATGCCACACTGCATCAGCATGAAAAGGTGGTGTTGAACAAAGAAATTACATCACAAAACTTTTTTTTAAATATATTTATTTAGCAAAAAAAAAAAAAAAAGCCTTCATTGCTGTATAAAAACGCATTCAAAAACGCATTTTTTTTCTGCAGAGTTTTTCCTGTGAAGAAATGCAAGAACCTTGCAGAAATTTCTGCAAGTAAATACTCAACGTGCGCACAGTCAAACTGTCTAGACGAGCTGTTGCTCTTTTGACATGCACATGTTATTATGAAATAGGAAAAACAGGTAGATAAACAAAAAATTAAGTGTAAGGTGTTAAGACATTGGGGCATGGACGTAAAAACACATAGCAGTAGATAAATGCATATTTAGAATTTAAAAGGCCTCGCCGGAAAGTAATGAATGTCTCAACCTATAATAAACTCTAATGAATAACATAATGGATGCTTGAGCTCTATCAGCCTTCTGAATAACTGCGCAAGAGCGCAAAAAAGCGTAAAGGATGTACAAGAGGGAGAGAGCACGAGAAAGGGAGTGAGAACTTGGAGCTCATGCACATGGCCGTGGATCTAAGTTTATGATCAAACTACAATGCAAGGAATTGCTGCAGGTCCTCAGAACGATTACAGACTGCAATGCACGGACTGGCCACAGGGGTTCTTCTGACAAGCATGACAACCTCATAGAAAATACAAATTGTCACAATCTGGCCGGGAGACCTGTGGCCAGTCTGAATTGCGGTCCGTAATTACAGAGATCCAAGGACATCTGCATGAGACCTACAGTTGGCCAAAAAGATTTATGGGACCCAGAACCAGTGTTCACCTCAGCAGTACAATGTAATGTGTTATATATGGCTATATTGGGAATTTAACTAGATTTTCTTTCTAGACACACCGATATAAAAATTGAACAGTAGGCTGTATTTTAACAGCTTTTTCAAGATGACTGAAGTGTGTCTTCCCCTATGACTTACCTTATAGGAAATCTCTACATTCTGTAGGTTTCCTAAGAAACCCCAACATTCTTGATGATTATCTCAAGATTCCTCTGGTTAGGTTTGCTGAATAGAAGCAACAGTCCACGAAAACTCAAAAAGCAAGTAAAACTGCTTATAATTAACATGTGCTAATGTTTTGGTAAGTTTTGTCAGAGATAGTGAGAAAAAAATCCACTCCAGAAAGGTGAAAAGTACAATATTCTCTGTTTTGACAGCCCACACTCAACACTGAAACTGTGATAAGATTTGTTACAGTCTACAGAAATGAATTTCACCGGCGCCAAATGTTTATATAGCAGAAGAGCATATATACTGATGTACTTGAGGAGTGAATACAAATACCTACAAATAGTATGGGGTAATAAAAATTGTCAGACTTTTTTGTATTCTCTTCTGTCTGAAACAGAGCATACCGTTGTAACACACCTATTACAACTGTCCGAGTCTGTCTACGGATCTGGATTATAGAGAAAAGTTGTACGTGGTTCCCACAACACCATGCTGCCGTACATAACATGTGTTATACTCACCCCCTACCTCCAAAGGAAAAAAAAAAAAAAAAAGATTCTGTACTTCAAGATAGAGCTTAAAAAAAAAGGTTCCTGGCTGCTTCTCTCCATTAAGATTCCTTTCACTAAGGGTACCGTCACACAGTGGCATTTTGATCATTATGACGGCACAATCCGTGACGCTCCAGCATCGTAACAATATCGCTCCAGCGTCGTAGACTGCTGTCACACTTTGCAATGTACGACGCTGGAGCGATAATTTCATGACGTATGTGCGATGTAGCAGCCGTTGGTTACTATGCGCACATCGTATACAATATCGTGCACACCTTTGTTACACCATGCGATCATGCCGCCACAGCGGGACACTAGACGACGAAAGAAAGTTTCAAACGATCTGCTACGACGTACGATTCTCAGCGGGGTCCCTGATCGCAGGAGCGTGTCAGACACAACGAGATCGCTGGAACGTCACGGATATATCGCTGGAACGTCACGGATCGTGCCGTCGTAGCGATCAAAATGCCACTGTGTGACGGTACCCTAACAGTTGCACATACCAAAAGGTAGAGATCTGTCAATCTAGGGGAGTAGGGCAGTATGGAAGCCGCCAGAGACCTGCCTCTGATTAATCAGCAGAGATACCTAGTCCCTGGCTGGTTTTTCAAATTACTGTATGTTCTCTGTGAAAATGCCTCAGCATTTCAGAGTAAGGGTATGTTTCCACGGTCAGCATTCGCTGTGGAGTGGAGTGCCCAGATGTTACAGCACAGTGGATGGGATTTTATGAAATCCCATCTCCACTATGCGTGCAGGGACGCTTCCGGCTTCTCTGTGTAACCAAACACGCGGTGCATCTTTCTAGACCGCAGCATGTCAATTTATCTTGTGGAGACGCTCAGTCTCCGCAAGATAAATATCACCGTCCAATGTATAGGATGCGGCGATTCCGCATGGTTCAATGAACACATGCGGAATCACCGTGCGTACAAAAGTCGGCAGCGTTTTGGACAGAGCTGTGTCCAAAGCGCTGCCGATAATGGACTGTGGAAACACACCCTTACACATGCTATGTGCTATGTGCATGAGACTCTTGGGCTATGTTCACATGTCCAGTAGTGATCCATTAGAATGGATTCACCAGCAATCTGTTGGCAAAAAAGTTGTGCAGACATAACTTTTTAGTCTGTTTTTATATAGAAAAAAAAGCATCCAGCAGAGATCACATAATACTGAAGTCTATGGAAAACAAATCACATAATTGGCAATCAGTTTTTCTTTTATTTGTATAGGATCTGTTTTTTGCCTACTGCCAGGGCTGATGTCAGGGGCAGGGAGACTAGGCAGTTGTATAGTGCCCCTGCTCTCCCAGGGGCCCCCCAGCCAGTGGCGTGCTGCCAATAGCGGCACACCAGGTCGGAAGCTATGGTGTCCGTAAGAGGGGCAGGGCGCTGCCCCTCCCTGCATTGCGTATTCAACTTATCGATGTGGACAGTTGAAAGAAAGCAGTGTTGGAGGAGAGAGATTGTCAGATACGTTCCCTCTCCCATCATTTCCCTTCTGTTTCGGACATCACTTCATCATGCACCATGCTGTGCCAGCAGTGGAGCTGATGTGATGCTCTGCAGAAGCCTGAGCAGCAGGGTAATTGCGAGAGGCAAGTATTGTGTGTGTCTGCATTATACTGTGCATGTGCAGCTGAATTATACTGTGTGGAGGGCTACAATATACTGTGCATGTGTGTCTGTAGGTGGAGGCTGCGTGTGTGTGTGTGTGTGTGTGTGTGTGTGTGTGTGTGTGTGTGTGTGTGTGTGTGTGTGTGTGTGGCGTAGGGAGGGTGTTGGGAGCTGTATTATACTGTGGGTGTGGAGGCTGCATAATTCTGTGTTTGTGTGTGGGGGGTTGGGGGCTGCACTATACTGTGTGTGGGGGGGACACATTGTACGCCATCAAGGACCATGGAAAATGCATTATTCTATATGGAGGACTATGGGGAGTGTATTCTAGTATATGGCGGACAATGTAGAGTATATTAACGTATACAGTGGACCATGTAGAGTGTATTAAAGTATATGGCGGACCATGGGGAGTGTATTAAAGTATATAGGACCATGGGGAGTGTATTAAAGTATATGGAAGGCTATGGGGCACATACTATATTGAGAACTATGGGGCAAATTATACTATATGGAGCACATAATACTATATGGAGTGCATTATACTATGTGGAGGACTATAGTGTGTATTATACTAAACAAGCAAAATGCTACCTATTCATCGATTGATTGGATTGCTTATGCCAGAACAGAAATCATTGTTTTCAGCACATCTCTCGGTGTAAACTGCAGATATGCTGCTTATAACATGATGCTGTATGGGGACATATTGGTCTACTTATTGATCGTTCTGTGCCCATCATTCTTCCTCATCCATTATAAAGAGGCCGGGAAACAAGCGTTGAACAACTTTAATATTGTCGATCACGATCGTTTAGCGGCCTGAACTCAGTGCATGTAAATACAACTGAAATATTTCTGTGTGATGGAGCAATATGTGAGCATTTGGGGCCCCACTTTAAACTTTTGGCCAGGGCCCCACTCTGTCTAAAACTGCATCCAGTAAGCAAAAAAAAAAATGGATTTGTTACAAATGAAAGAAAAAGTGATGGCTAATTAATGGATCTATTTTCCACAGACAAAAACAAAAAAAAATGCATTAAGCAGAGATCAGTTATTTAAAAATGGACTTAAAAGCTGTGTGTGTCCTGCTGAAAAATATTTAGATGGATCTTTCCTGATTGGAATCATTCATGTGGACAACCATGATCACCAATAAAGGTCTGGGGAAACCTTGTCTAAACATTCAATTGCTGTAGAGAGAACTTGAGAAGTTGCAAACAGATTGAGATTTGGCCTGCTTGATACTATCTCTTCTTCACGTATCAAGTCTATCTCAATGAAAGTCTGGTGGGATGTTCTTAAAAGACTTTCAATTACAGCACCTCTCCAAGGTAATCATGAGACAATGATCTAATCTTGTAACCAAAGTCTGAAACACTTTGCACAAAGCTTTCCACCTGCTGGTAAGAATTTTCATGAAGTCTCAGAGGTCAAAGGCAAATTGAGACTTCTTCGGAGGCAAACCAGCCTGATAGATTAATGTGTATTTTAACAGCTCACATGCTACAACTCCTTTCAGCGCTCATGGGCAAGTAATAGATGTGTTAGCTATTCTCATTAAATCCTCAACCAAGGCAGTAAATATTAACAGCGTTCCACTCTGGCGCAGGAACAGACAAAATTCCATTTTGTGGCTATCAGATAGTGTCTATGTTTAACTGAAACAAGTGACTAGTTTGTGATTCATACAAATCTTCCAACTTTAATGTTTTGGTATTATTCTTATGCTGGGCTTACATCATTTTCGGAAATGTTTAATTTTTTTTTCTTTCTAACAACTGAGTAATTATACAAAAGTTGTCAATGAATCCTTTATATCGTTGATTGGTATAATATGCGGCGGTGCAACAACCACAATAAAGATGTCTGTTGACACCAATTACCGCATGTCAGGATACAATGACAAAGAGTATCATTATCATCAATTGAAACTATTCAATTTTAGCCAATTATAGGAGTTCAGAATTAATGAAATCTGTAGTATTATCCCAGCAAAGAAATACACCCATGCACATATTGTTCTGATCTCTGTAAAAATTATACCGGTCCTGTTTTAGCAGAAGACAATTGTCCACAACTTGATGTAAATTTGTTTTGAATGCATGTACTTTCTGTGCAGTATACATTGACAAGCTATTTTAAAAGGGGCTGTCCAGACTTGACATAAGTCTGCAGTTACTATATGGCTGTAGACTTCAGAATCCTGACAATATGTGGAACGCATGTTGTCAAGACTTACAGGGATTGCCGGCAAGAGCGGGAGGTAACGTCACCGCAAGTATGAAATTTGCATATTTACGACCAAAATACAAGCGAATTGAGAGAGGCCAAACACTTATATTAGGCACTTGACCGCATTCATGCGCATTGCATACTTGTAGTCACATGACTACCCACTCTCGCCGACAATGCTGGTTAATCTTTACAGCGTATGCACCACACACGGTCATGACTCAAAAGTTTGCATAACTCCGGTCAGATTCCAACTAAACGTGACCGGCCTCTCTCAATACGAGTGAGTTGGGTGAGGCCAAGCACGTATAGTCGGTATTTGACCACATGTATGCAAATTCTTTATTTGTGGTCATGTGACCATATGCTTTCACTGAAAAAACCGGTGAATCCAGACAGTGTACGCACCACGCACTGTCAGGACTCAGAAATTTGCAGTGACTGCAGACATCAGAAGACTGAACAACCCCTTTGAGGCATAGCTCAGGAATTTAAAAAATGAGATATGATGTACAATAAACAATTATATTGTGGTACCGCGTTATTCAGATACAGCTATGTAAATACTTCTCAACCGTATTTACAGTAATGAAAAGAATTAAGGAAAATTTCCATGGCACGATCTCTCTTATAGTCCCTAAATAATTCAGTTGGAAAATATTGATAATCTCCAAATTGTAAGTAAAACAGTAGCGATGAGCGGATCCATGGAAGTTCGGCTTTTGGTACACACCCAAACTTTAGTCTAAAGTTCAGTTTGGGTATCAGAACTGTACCCAATCTTAAACCAGAACCCCATTGAAAACAATGGATACCCGAACTTTGGATCTCTCTCAACTTCTGGGCATTTAACACCAGGCACTAACGGTCCGGTACGAACCTCAAACTTTTAAGTTCATGTTCGCTCATCTCTAGTTAATAGTAATAACATTAGATGTCATTTTTAGATGGTAATATTATTGTAACATATGGCAAAGTTTCCTGCCCATGTCTCCACATGGTAACACATTAGGTCTCACCCTTATTACTTACAAGGTTTGTCTTGTCATTTATTTCTTATCCATACCGGAAAAACACAGATGACCACACTGATAGCAAAAATGAATCAGACTGATGGTAAAAACAGTCACATGGATTTTCAGGTATGTGTTTAAGCATGGATGTGTGCAGAAGACCAAATACATTTTGTGATACCGATGAAGACTGTAGCCATTAGTGATGAGCGAATATACTCGTTACTTGAGATTTCCCGAGCACGCTCGGGTGTCCTCTGAGTATTTGTAAGTGCTCGGAGATTTAGTTCCTTGCCACAGCTGAATGATTTACAGCTATTAGCCAGGCTGAGTACATGTGGGGGTTGCCTGGTTGCTAGTGAATCCCCACATATACTTATGCTGCCTAACAGATGTAAATCATTCAGCTGCGGCAAGGAAAACTAAATCTCCGAGCACTTACAAATACTCAGAGGACACCCGAGCGTGCTCGGGAAATCTCAAGTAACGAGTATATTCGCTCATCACTAATGGCTACAGTCTTCAGAAAAGAATGAGCTCTACAATGCACAGACCTCCTTGGTAGAATCAATATTGGCTACAATGACCCACTTGAGTGGCATGAAGCTGTGGGTTGGCATGTGTACTCAATAATACTACTTTCCTCTCCTGTAGAAGAAGGAACCCCAATAATGCCATGGTGCTATGCCCTGTAAGTCAATATTATTTTTCTCCCAAATTCACAGATTCAAAAAGGTTTTATAATCACAAATATCACATTATTAGGACGTTTAAAAAAAAAAAAAAAATTTGTGACGAGAACAATTATTCTCCAGCTAAAATCCATGTTAAGCTGCTGAATCAGAGTTTGGGTGTGTTCGAGGATACGTATCAGACAAAAAAATATTGCCTGTGAACTTTGTGAACTTCTCCCTCCCCGAAGCTCAGTTCTTTCTACACAGTCCCCAGACACACTGAGGATATCCTGAAAGGATGCACTGACCAGCTGAGTCAGCAGCGTACAATGGCTGCGATGGGGATTGCTGGGCACGCGCACACACCAGAGGATAGAGGACGCATTTAATCCTGACATACTTTACATGAAAGGAAAAAAATCCACCTACATAATTATTCATTGGAAATGTTATAAAAATAGATGGTGGGAAATTTAGGAGGAGAAAACATAACACAGTGAAAGACAAATTTTACAATTATTTCTGCCAATTCCTGTTCAGTTTTCATACATTACAACAGATAGGCACCTAGATCAATGACAACCATGACCAAGCTGATCAGATAGTGGAATGTCACGTTAAGCAGGAAGCTACTTGCGGTCACACCCTCGTTCTGCTGGAGGTCACTAATCTGCTGGTTACAATGCTGCAGATGGCTGATAATAATGCTGGGAGGTCACACCCATCGAGAGAGCTGTGGGGACAAAACAGTATTTATGGGAAGTAGGGGTTAAACTAAAGAGTAAGGTCAATAATAAGGGCTTGGCCATGGAGCCCAATGGGTAGTGAACACTGGGACTCAGGTTCCCAATAGCTTTCAGGCTTATTGTTAAGGTGTTCATCAAAACACCAACACAGCACAATGATGGATCACTCAGCAAGTCCCACATAGTAATAGAAAAGGTAAATTAGGGTTACAATCCCCTCCCCCACCCTATTTTCTCTTTTTAACCCCTTTCTCCCCTGGCTACAGTGAAGGAGGAGTGAGACGGATTAGTGATCAGTCTGGGGTGGAAGGAAACATAGAATACAGGTGATTTTTTAATCTATTTTGTTAATAATGTACATTTATTAAAAAAAACAAAATAAAAGGCCTTTGTAAGACATGCTCTCAAAGAAATCTGGACGATTTATGAAAATATTGCATGATAACAGGCACATGATCTGTTGGCATTGATGTGTAGGTTGCCATAAGGGAGCACAATTTGGTGATAAGTGGTGGCCATATGTGAGACCATGTTGCAATGACATGACAGTCACATCATATAATAATAATAATAATAATTTTTATTTATATAGCGCCAACATATTCCGCAGCGCTTTACAAATTATAGAGGAGACTTGTACATACAATAGACATTACAGCATAACAGAAATATAGTTCAATACAGATACCAGGAGGAATGAGGGCCCTGCTCGCAAGCTTACAGACTATGAGGAAAAGGGGAGACACGAGAGGTGGATGGTAACAATTGCTTTAGTTATTCGGACCGGCCATAGTGTAAGGCTCGGGTGTTCATGTAAAGCTGCATGAACCAGTTATCACACCCCTTTCTTAATTCTGAAATTAGAACTGCGGATATTTCTACCCACAGAAATGGATACATGTCTGAACCTTTGCCGTAGACCAAGATACTGATTATTTTGCAAGAGGCCATTATATAAAAAGTTCCTTTAAATGAGTTAGAAGGTTAAAGCATATTGTCATAATTTGTACAATAAGCGAGCAGCTTTCATCCTACATAGTTCAAATGGCAAAGACAGGAGCACCCTACATACACCTGTCACATAATAGAAGCACCCATTCAAAGCTATAGAAGCCTACAATCAACGGGTGTCATTTCCTTCTGATAACATTAGTCCTTAGTAAACAGCAACCCACTCCTTTCAGGCCTTTTTGGTTACATTTCTGGTTCTACAAGTCTCGATGCTTATAGTCACGGCAGATCAGTGAGTTCTTATAGTGGTGCTGAAGCCAGCCACAAATCTGCTGTCCCAGGTGCTGATTTTCCCCAAGCTTCGGAGACCTACTAATGAATAATTTCTCAGTTGTGGCAATATATTACTTCCTTGGCTTAAAGAACGATATTTTATTCCAGGAAGAACATCGAAATACAGGCTGTTTCCCATGTCACACTGCAGAAAAAACTCCCTCATCATAAATTCACCATCAACCTATATAAGCGCTCTCTCATTTTTCATTAGTGTCATCCCATTATATTAGCCTGACAAGAACGTCATGAACGGAGTACTATCACAGCCAACAGTGGACGATTTATTGACATCACATCTTATACAGACATACAATGGGCCCTTGAAGTGAGCCGAAGAACTAAAACGAGTCATTATTAGGCATGATGGGGTGTAAAATGACAGGTTAAAGTTCCTATCCATGTAATTATACTGTAACAAAGGAAAAAGATGTATCCAATTTGCCGTTTTAAAAAAAAATGAATGTTTAACGTGCCATCGCCTTGTGGCCATTTCCAGCTCCCAATTCTGAAAAGAACGTAAGATCTCTTTATTTACATCTCATCAGCAAATGTAAAAATTGCCATTAAGTTAGAAATTAATATTAAAAAATAGATGTAGTCAATATTAACATTTCCAATAAAAAAATTAATATATTGAAATGTCTATAAGTCTACGCCTTATTATACAAAAAGGAACTGGTGCACCGCCATAAAGCTGGTATATATATATATATATATATATATATATATATATATATATATATATATATATATATATATATATATATATATATATATATATATATATATATACATACATATATACACATACATATATATATATAGGGGGTGCAAAGTAGTGGAAATAACCTAAATACAAAAACAAAGAAAAAAGACTCCACTATAAAATGCACACCACCCAACACAATATAACAAAATACAAATTTTATTGGCACAAAAATTAAAACACAATTAAAAGCACTATGGTGCTTGCAATCCTACATGGTACAAAATAGCTACAAAACATCCATATTACAGCCTGGGGCACAGATACAAACTTAATAATCTGTATACCATATATGATTTAGAAGTGCCCTGCCTAATGGCTCATGGGGAGTCCAAATACATGTAGACACTGATAGTCAGAACCATACAAGACTAAACAAAACGCCATAAGCAGATACAAACCAGCGTTTTGAAGCGAGCAGGCTGAGGGATGTCCGAGGATAAAACAAGCACTTGGCCCCACGCGTATCGCCTCCCAAATGAGGCTTCGTCAGGGGAAGTACAAAGCACTGCCAATAGCAAATTATATATACACTAGCTATTGAACCCGTTCTACGCCCGGGTGGCGAGCATTTATATTGGTATATGGTCTCCATCATGTGCTGCTGCCATCCTGCGCCCGTTCTGTCATGTGCTGCTGCCATCCTGCGCCCGTTCTGTCATGTGCTGCTGCCATCCTGCGCCCGTTCTGTCATGTGCTGCTGCCATCCTGCGCCCGTTCTGTCATGCGCTGCTGCCATCCTGCGCCCGTTCTGTCATGTGCTGCTCCCATCCTGCGCCCCGTTGTCATGCGCTGCTGCCATCCTGCGCCCGTTCTGTCATGTGCTGCTCCCATCCTGCTGCCATCCTGCGCCCGTTCTGTCATGCGCTGCTGCCATCCTGCGCCCGTTCTGTCATGTGCTGCTCCCATCCTGCGCCCCGTTGTCATGCGCTGCTGCCATCCTGCGCCCGTTCTGTCATGTGCTGCTCCCATCCTGCTGCCATCCTGCGCCCGTTATGTCATGCGCTGCTGCCATCCTGCGCCCGTTCTGTCATGTGCTGCTGCCATCCTGCGCCCGTTCTGTCATGTGCTGCTGCCATCCTGCGCCCGTTCTGTCATGCGCTGCTGCCATCCTGCGCCAGTTCTGTCATGCGCTGCTGCCATCCTGCGCCAGTTCTGTCATGTGCTGCTGCCATCCTGCGCCCGTTCTGTCATGTGCTGCTCCCATCCTGCGCCTGTTATGTCATGCGCTGCTGCCATCCTGCGCCCGTTCTGTCATGTGCTGCTGCCATCCTGCGCCCGTTCTGTCATGTGCTGCTGCCATCCTGCGCCAGTTCTGTGATGTGATGCTGCCATCCTGCGCCCGTTCTGTCATGCGCTGCTGCCATCCTGCGCCCGTTCTGTCATGCGCTGCTGCCATCCTGCGCCCGTTCTGTCATGTGCTGCTCCCATCCTGCGCCCGTTCTGTCATGTGCTGCTCCCATCCTGCGCCCCCGTTCTGTCATGCGCTGCTGCCATCCTGCGCCCGTTCTGTCATGTGCTGCTCCCATCCTGCTGCCATCCTGCGCCCGTTCTGTCATGTGCTGCTGCCATCCTGCGCCCGTTCTTTCATGTGCTGCTCCCATCCTGCGCCACTATTGTATTATATGCCCCCGTATGCTGCTGCCATATAAAAAAAAAAAAAAATACCATACTCACCTATCGTCCGGCTCCACTGCAGGTGTGTCTTCAAGAAAATGGCACCGGAAAGCGCGGACTGCGCAGTCGCCGATACCGGCAACAGGAATCGGCGCCTGCGCAGTACGCGCTTTCCGGCGCCATTTTATTGAAGACACTGCCGGAAAGCGCGTACTGCGCAGGCGCCGATTCCGGCACCAGGAGGAGAAAGAGAATGGCGGCGGAAATGCCGTAAGTAACAAATGGCTGTGGCATGAAGTGCCACAGCCTCATGGCACAGCAATTTGTTACTTACGCCAGTTCCGGTGCCATTGTCTTGCTTCTCCTGGTGCCGGAATCGGCGCCTGCGCAGTACGCGCTTTCCGGCGCCATTTTATTGAAGACACTGCAGTGTGTCTTCAATAAAATGGCGCCGGAAAGCGCGTACTGCGCAGGCGCCGATTCCGGCACCAGGAGGAGAAAGACAATGGCGCCGGAACTGGCGTAAGTAAAAACTTTCCTCCCCCCCCCCCTCCTTCCTCCTTTCCTCCCTCCCTCTTTGGGATTCTATTTATATTAAGTTGGCTGGTTCATGTCTTTATGGCAGTAATATCTTCACCTTGGGTATTTCCCTTATCGTCCTATATGGATATCATGACATTACAGTGTCTGCTCCTGCAGCCTATTGGCTGCATAGTATTTTGCTGCAGAGAATCCTGGACAGTGGTGAGTCATAGCCTCGCTCTCCAAGTCTGATGTGAGCTGGTGCATCAGTCCAGTTTCCCTGATGATGTGTGGCTCCACACCGGTAGGCTATTCAATACTGATTGCATATGTATATATAATTTGCTATTGGCAGTGCTTTGTACTTCCCCTGACGAAGCCTCATTTGGGAGGCGATACGCGTGGGGCCAAGTGCTTGTTTTATCCTCGGATATCCCTCAGCCTGCTCGCTTCAAAACGCTGGTTTGTATCTGCTTATGGCGTTTTGTTTAGTCTTGTATGGTTCTGACTATCAGTGTCTACATGTATTTGGACTCCCCATGAGCCATTAGGCAGGGCACTTCTAAATCATATATGGTATACAGATTATTAAGTTTGTATCTGTGCCCCAGGCTGTAATATTGATGTTTTGTAGCTATTTTGTACCATGTAGGATTGCAAGCACCATAGTGCTTTTAATTGTGTTTTAATTTTTGTGCCAATAAATTTTGTATTTTGTTATATTGTGTTGGGTGGTGTGCATTTTATAGTGGAGTCTTTTTTCTTTGTTTTTGTATTTAAGTCTACACCTTACACACATATAGCTAAAAACTGGGGTAGCACAAACATAGTTGCATGTATAAGTGCCAGCACATAGGTTGTAACCCACCAACCTATGAAACAGAAAAAAGCAAAAAAGTGGACACTACTCAATAGAAAATTCGATGCAAAAAAAAATTTGGCGTATTTATTGGCCCTCGTGAACAGGAGGAAAGAGGTTTACTTGCTATTCAGCAGAAACTTTGACACCTGTTTACATGGGCCAATAAATTCACAAGCTTTTTTGCATGGATAAATTCCATACAAAAAAAAAGCCAATCACATATACATTATACATACACACACACACTGTATGCATGTACTGTATGTATGTATGTATGTATGTATGTATGAGTAGGCAGCCCACAGGATGAGATAGGATATATTTATGTATACATATTTTCTTTCTCACCCTGTGGGCCGCTTACTTGTAGCTGTAATCCTAAAGTAGCGGCATTCAATCAGATCACTGTTGGGAAGTGCACATAAATACAATTGGAAGGTATATTCAATGTGAAGGGTTTGACATGTTGCGTGCAACCAAATGCTCTTAATAATGAATCATATAGACAGCTTTTATTTCAAGCTCTAACCTTTCACATTTATTTTTCCATTGCTACTGATCATATTGCCAACAACTTTACAACTACTCGAAATCTGAAGGTCTCCACAGGGAGCTTCATTGAGGTGTCAAGAAAACATCTCAATCTAAGGATCGCAGCCAATGATTAGCTAAGGACACTTTACTAGTCTCATCATACAAACCTTTTCTTACTGCTACAAATATAGCTCAACCTGAGCAGCTAAATAATACTGTACATGAATGAGGGAATGAGTGGCAGGAGACACCCAAGAGGTCTGAATAATCTTGTAAATTATATCACGTCTTGTCAGCTTCCATCATACACGAGCTCCTATGGACATTCCACACAGTGACTAAAGGCCTGGAACAACGCAACCTGAATATCACAGCAAATGATGTGGAGAGCACTTAATGAGAAGCCAGAAATGCACAGAAGCTAGAGCAAAGCAGCATAACATAGGGAGATGGCTAATGGTTTCTGACGGACTACAACGTCATACTGACCTATCCTGACCCCAGCCCCAACACTGCTTCTAGGAGGGCATTTAAATCCCGTGAGCAATGAATGAAAATAGCATTTATAGCTAATAGCAGTCATTGCATGAAACATATACATAACCGACGTTAAATGCTATGTACTCATATTTGACTTAAAAGTAGACAGATTTTGTAATAGCTTAAAAGGACATGGCTATTCTGTACATTTTGCCATTTAAGTAATTGCAAGTAGATTAAGAAGAGGTGGCATGTCAGCAGATGTCTTCTTGGCAAGAACTGGAGCTGAATGAATCAAGCCAATCAGTCAAGTAACATAGTAACATAGTAACATAGTTAGTAAGGCCGAAAAAAGACATTTGTCCATCCAGTTCAGCCTATATTCCATCATAATAAATACCCAGATCTACGTCCTTCTACAGAACCTAATAATTGTATGATACAATATTGTTCTGCTCCTAGAAACTAATTAAAGGGTATGTGTCATCAGAAAATAACCGATTTTTTGTTAAGTACGGTACATTCAAAACAAAAATCACATCACTATGTATATTAAAAAGGCCTCTGTACTTATAGTAAATTCATAATTCCTGTTATGTACAGATTATTTTTTTAGCAGTCTCATTCTCATTACAGGCACAATTACAATGATCGGTAACACCGGTATATAAAGTAAATAAAATAAAATAAAGTTTATATTCGTTTCCCGTGCCGGTGTAGTTCTAGAGGTGTCGGCACTCGTGGTCCCAGGGCACTCGTGGTCCCAGGGCTCTCGTGCGATTGTTGTGACACATGAGCTTGGCACCCAATCAGTGCTGGCATTACTGTCTCCTCCTTCATATGAATTGAACATGAAGAGGAAGTCAGATCAGCTGCAGCCCCAACTTCCTCTTCATGTTTACTTTGTACGAAGATGGGGACAGTTATGGCTGAGCTGATTGAGCACAAGTCTCACATGTCACAACAACTACAAGGTAGCCCAGGGGACAATAGCGCAGACACCGCAGGAACAGCGCTGGAACAGGAGGAGAGAATAGGCCTTTTTATTTCATCAGGGCCAAAGATTTAGATCAAGAAGGGGTTGTCCTAGTAGTGGCTAACTCCTTTAAAAGTGGTTGTCCAGTCCAAACCGATAAGTCTGCAGTCACTCTGTATGACTGCAGAATCATGAATCTCCCCCAGTGCTTGCATATACTCCTGGTCAGTGGGCATAGCCTCGCTTCATACTCTTGTATATAAGGCGAGCACGCACCCATCTAATGATATGGCTGATTAGAAGGCGCAGCCTCACTCCATACAAAGTGTATGGAAAGCGAGACTATGCCCACTAACTGGGAGTATGTATAACTCATACATACTCCAGCCTCTGGCTCAGAAACTGGCAAATCCCTGCACAGTGCATGCGCTAGGGGTATATACCAGTCACACAGTGACTGTAGACTTACCGGTTTGGACCGGACAATCCCTTTAAGAGCAAGTCAATAGTAGAAAATTTCCATATGGCTTCTGTGAAAAATATAAGGGGGGGGGGGGGGTTTACTGGCAGCTTACAATCCTCCTTCAGCATGTGTAGCTGTACCAGGACATCTGGCTCAGCAGGTGGTCCAGCCACACCAGCTAGTATTCAAGCTCATAAAAGATGACCTCCTGTAGAGTCAATGCTGTGTAACTGCTTTGTCCAGTCAAAGGGGAATTTCTTAAGGAGATTTAAGGAAGGAGAATATGGAGTTATCATATGTCCTAGCCATATACTGGCTACATTTTCATGATCTCTGGAATGGTCAGAAAATCTTCCAAGGTCTCAATCTGTTCTAGCACCCCTAGAGTGGGGAGGTATGACGAACGGCTAGTACAGGTCCTTCTCAAAAAATTAGCATATAGTGTTAAATTTCATTATTTACCATAATGTAATGATTACAATTAAACTTTCATATATTATAGATTCATTATCCACCAACTGAAATTTGTCAGGTCTTTTATTGTTTTAATACTGATGATTTTGGCATACAACTCCTGATAACCCAAAAAACCTGTCTCAATAAATTAGCATATTTCACCCATCCAATCAAATAAAAGTGTTTTTTAATAACAAACAAAAAAACCATCAAATAATAATGTTCAGTTATGCACTCAATACTTGGTCGGGAATCCTTTGGCAGAAATGACTGCTTCAATGCGGCGTGGCATGGAGGCAATCAGCCTGTGACACTGCTGAGATGTTATGGAGGCCCAGGATGCTTCAATAGCGGCCTTAAGCTCATCCAGAGTGTTGGGTCTTGCGTCTCTCAACTTTCTCTTCACAATATCCCACAGATTCTCTATGGGGTTCAGGTCAGGAGAGTTGGCAGGCCAATTGAGCACAGTAATACCATGGTCAGTAAACCATTTACCAGTGGTTTTGGCACTGTGAGCAGGTGCCAGGTCGTGCTGAAAAATGAAATCTTCATCTCCATAAAGCATTTCAGCCGATGGAAGCATGAAGTGCTCCAAAATCTCCTGATAGCTAGCTGCATTGACCCTGCCCTTGATGAAACACAGTGGACCAACACCAGCAGCTGACATGGCACCCCACACCATCACTGACTGTGGGTACTTGACACTGGACTTCAGGCATTTTGGCATTTCCTTCTCCCCAGTCTTCCTCCAGACTCTGGCACCTTGATTTCCGAATGACATGCAAAATTTGCTTTCATCAGAAAAAAGTACTTGGGACCACTTAGCAACAGTCCAGTGCTGCTTCTCTGTAGCCCAGGTCAGGCGCCTCTGCCGCTGTTTATGGTTCAAAAGTGGCTTTACCTGGGGAATGCGGCACCTGTAGCCCATTTCCTGCACACCAGACTCAGTCCACTGCTTCCTCAGGTTCCCCAAGGTCTGGAATCGGTCCTTCTCCACAATCTTCCTCAGGGTCCGGTCTCCTCTTCTCGTTGTACAGCGTTTTCTGCCACATTGTTTCCTTCCAACAGACTTACCATTGAGGTGCCTTGATACAGCACTCTGGGAACAGCCTATTTGTTGAGAAATTTCTTTCTGGGTCTTACCCTCTTGCTTGAGGGTGTCAATGATGGCCTTCTTGACATCTGTCAGGTCGCTAGTCTTACCCATGATGGGGGTTTTGAGTAATGAACCAGGCAGGGAGTTTATAAAAGCCTCAGGTATCTTTTGCATGTGTTTAGAGTTAATTAGTTGATTCAGAAGATTAGGGTAATAGGTCGTTTAGAGAACCTTTTCTTGATATGCTAATTTATTGAGACAGGTTTTTTGGGTTATCAGGAGTTGTATGCCAAAATCATCAGTATTAAAACAATAAAAGACCTGACAAATTTCAGTTGGTGGATAATGAATCTATAATATACAGTGGGGCAAAAAAGTATTTAGTCAGTCAGCAATAGTGCAAGTTCCACCACTTAAAAAGATGAGAGGCGTCTGTAATTTACATCATAGGTAGACCTCAACTATGGGAGACAAACTGAGAAAAAAAAATCCAGAAAATCACATTGTCTGTTTTTTTATCATTTTATTTGCATATTATGGTGGAAAATAAGTATTTGGTCAGAAACAAAATTTAATCTCAATACTTTGTAATATATCCTTTGTTGGCAATGACAGAGGTCAAACGTTTTCTGTAAGTCTTCACAAGGTTGCCACACACTGTTGTTGGTATGTTGGCCCATTCCTCCATGCAGATCTCCTCTAGAGCAGTGATGTTTTTGGCTTTTCGCTTGGCAACACGGACTTTCAACTCCCTCCAAAGGTTTTCTATAGGGTTGAGATCTGGAGACTGGCTAGGCCACTCCAGGACCTTGAAATGCTTCTTACGAAGCCACTCCTTCGTTGCCCTGGCAGTGTGCTTTGGATCATTGTCATGTTGAAAGACCCAGCCACGTTTCATCTTCAATGCCCTTGCTGATGGAAGGAGGTTTGCACTCAAAATCTCACGATACATGGCCCCATTCATTCTTTCATGTACCCGGATCAGTCGTCCTGGCCCCTTTGCAGAGAAACAGCCCCAAAGCATGATGTTTCCACCACCATGCTTTACAGTAGGTATGGTGTTTGATGGATGCAACTCAGTATTCTTTTTCCTCCAAACACGACAAGTTGTGTTTCTACCAAACAGTTCCAGTTTGGTTTCATCAGACCATAGGACATTCTCCCAAAACTCCTCTGGATCATCCAAATGCTCTCTAGCAAACTTCAGACGGGCCCGGACATGTACTGGCTTAAGCAGTGGGACACGTCTGGCACTGCAGGATCTGAGTCCATGGTGGCGTAGTGTGTTACTTATGGTAGGCCTTGTTACATTGGTCCCAGCTCTCTGCAGTTCATTCACCAGGTCCCCCCGCGGGGTTCTGGGATTTTTGCTCACCGTTCTTGTGATCATTCTGACCCCACGGGGTGGGATTTTGCGTGGAGCCCCAGATCGAGGGAGATTATCAGTGGTCTTGTATGTCTTCCATTTTCTAATTATTGCTCCCACTGTTGATTTCTTCACTCCAAGCTGGTTGGCTATTGCAGATTCAGTCTTCCCAGCCTGGTGCAGGGCTACAATTTTGTTTCTGGTGTCCTTTGACAGCTCTTTGGTCTTCACCATAGTGGAGTTTGAAGTCAGACTGTTTGAGGGTGTGCACAGGTGTCTTTTTATACTGATAACAAGTTTAAACAGGTGCCATTACTACAGGTAATGAGTGGAGGAAAGAGGAGACTCTTAAAGAAGAAGTTACAGGTCTGTGAGAGCCAGAAATCTTGATTGTTTGTTTCTGACCAAATACCGTATATACTCGAGTATAAGCCGACCCGAGTATAAGCCGACCCCCCTAATTTTGCCACAAAAAACTGGGAAAACTTATTGACTCGAGTATAAGCCTAGGGTAGAAAATGCAGCATTTACCGGTGAATTTCAAAAATAAAAATAGATGCTCCATACCGTTCATTATTGCCCCATAGATGCTCCATATACAACTGTGCTATATAGAATGCTCTGCACCTTTGATTATGGCCCCATAGATGCTCCTTATAATGTTGTGCCATATATGCTCTGCACCTTTGATTATGGCCCCATAGATGCTCCTTATAATGCTGTGCCATATATGCTCTGCACCTTTGATTATGGCCCCATAGGTGCTCCTTATAATGCTGTGCCATATATGCTCTGCACCTTTGATTATGGCCCCATAGGTGCTCCTTATAATGCTGTGCCATATATGCTCTGCACCTTTGATTATGGCCCCATAGGTGCTCCTTATAATGCTGTGCCCCATATATGCTCTGCACCTTTATGGCCCCATAGGTGCTCCTTATAATGCTGTGCCCCATATATGCTCTGCACCTTTATGGCCCCATAGGTGCTCCTTATAATGCTGTGCCCCATATATGCTCTGCACCTTTATGGCCCCATAGGTGCTCCTTATAATGCTGTGCCCCTTATATGCTCTGCACCTTTATGGCCCCATAGGTGCTCCTTATAATGCTGTGCCCCTTATATGCTCTGCACCTTTATGGCCCCATAGGTGCTCCTTATAATGCTGTGCCCCTTATATGCTCTGCACCTTTATGGCCCCATAGGTGCGCCTTATAATGCTATGCCCCATATATGCTCTGCACCTTTATGGCCCCATAGGTGCTCCTTATAATGCTGTGCCCCATATATGCTCTGCACCTTTATGGCCCCATAGGTGCTCCTTATAATGCTGTGCCCCATATATGCTCTGCACCTTTATGGCCCCATAGGTGCTCCTTATAATGCTGTGCCCCTTATATGCTCTGCACCTTTATGGCCCCATAGATGCTCCTTATAATGCTGTGCCCCTTATATGCTCTGCACCTTTATGGCCCCATAGGTGCACCTTATAATGCTATGCCCCATATATGCTCTGCACCTTTATGGCCCCATAGGTGCTCCTTATAATGCTGTGCCCCATATATGCTCTGCACCTTTATGGCCCCATAGGTGCTCCTTATAATGCTGTGCCCCATATATGCTCTGCACCTTTATGGCCCCATAGGTGCTCCTTATAATGCTGTGCCCCTTATATGCTCTGCACCTTTATGGCCCCATAGATGCTCCTTATAATGCTGTGCCCCTTATATGCTCTGCACCTTTATGGCCCCATAGGTGCTCCTTATAATGCTGTGCCCCATATATGCTCTGCACCTTTATGGCCCCATAGGTGCTCCTTATAATGCTGTGCCCCTTATATGCTCTGCACCTTTATGGCCCCATAGGTGCTCCTTATAATGCTATGCCCCATATATGCTCTGCACCTTTATGGCCCCATAGGTGCTCCTTATAATGCTGTGCCCCATATATGCTCTGCACCTTTATGGCCCCATAGGTGCTCCTTATAATGCTGTGCCCCTTATATGCTCTGCACCTTTATGGCCCCATAGGTGCTCCTTATAATGCTGTGCCCCTTATATGCTCTGCACCTTTATGGCCCCATAGGTGCTCCTTAGAATGCTGTGCCATATATGCTCTGCACCTTTATGGCCCCATAGGTGCTCCTTATAATGCTGTGCCCCTTATATGCTCTGCACCTTTATGGCCCCATAGGTGCTCCTTATAATGCTGTGCCCCTTATATGCTCTGCACCTTTATGGCCCCATAGGTGCTCCTTATAATGCTGTGCCCCTTATATGCTCTGCACCTTTATGGCCCCATAGGTGCTCCTTAGAATGCTGCTGGTGCTGCCATAAAAAAAAAAAAAAAATCACATACTCACCTCTCTTCTCAGGACGCCGGCGCTTTCAATAATTACCTGCTCCTCTGCGGCTCCGTCTCCAGCACTGACGCTCAGCAGAGGGCGCGCACTGACTACGTCACAGCGCCCTCTAACCTGAGCGTCATTGCTAGAGGACGCTGCAGACGGAGCCGGAGCGAGGAGCAGGTAATTATAGCGCTGCACTCCCCTTACCTGCTCCCAGCGCGGTCCCTGCAGTCCCTGGCTTCTCCGGCGCTGCAGCTTCTTCCTGTAATTGAGCGGTCACATGGCACCGATCATTTACAGCAATGAATATGCGGCTCCTCCCCTATGGGGGTGGAGCTGCCTATTCATTTCTGTAATGAGCGGTGCCATGTGACCGCTCAGTGCAGGAAGAATCTGCAGCGCCGGAGAAGCCAGGGACTGCAGGGACCGCGCTGGGAGCAGGTAAGTATGACTACACAGCCCCCGCTCCCCCTCCCCTGCTGACACCCGGGTATATGACTCGAGTATAAGCCGAGAGGGGGACTTTCAGCCCAAAAAAATGGGCTGAAAATCTCGGCTTATACTCGAGTATATACGGTACTTATTTTCCACCATAATATGCAAAAAAAATGTTAAAAAAACAGACAATGTGATTTTCTGGATTTTTTTTTCTCAGTTTGTCTCCCATAGTTGAGGTCTACCTATGATGTAAATTACAGACGCCTCTCATCTTTTTAAGTGGTGGAACTTGCACTATTGCTGACTGACTAAATACTTTTTTGCCCCACTGTATGAAAGTTTAATTGTAATCATTACATTATGGTAAATAATGAAATTTAACACTATATGCTAATTTTTTGAGAAGGACCTGTAGAAGCCAGGTAGCAAAGCAGTGTTCGTTGATCTGATGGTGCCAGAACCACTGCTTTAGGACTTTCCGTTGGGAAGTTATGATCCTTCATAGGTTTTGGGAGTTTTAGCTTCAAACACAAAGGGGAGGGTGATAAGGAACAGGGTGCACGTTGTGTAATGTGTTGGAAGGAACTGAATTACCTGACAGCCCATGCACCCATCTGGCTCAGCATCCAACGGATGAACATCAAGCCGGTATATGACATGATACATCTGCTCATAACTTTTGTACTATCTCCTGTATTTGCATATTTGACCATTGTATATGTATACATCACTAATCCCACATCATTACATGTGAGAAGAAGAAGAGATCCCATTAAAGTTAAAGCCAATGTTTATTAAATACTTTAAAAAAAAAAAAAAACATAATAAAGCAAAATTGACCGTAGGGGACACCATATTACAAGGCTGTTACTAAAATGATCAATACTAAATAGTAGCTGAACAACACGAATCAATATCCAGGCCGATACAACGGATGAATATAATAACATACACCAACAATTGGTAATACCACAGCATAGGCAAGTGGAATGGCACATCAATTTATAATGTATTCGCTGCCTATAGAATGATTAAGATACACAGCACAGTGGCCTCATACTAAGCAGCAACATTAATAAGAATACCTGGGGTGAGGGGACGCCATTCTTACAAGGTAATATACATTTTTTGCTGGGCATGATATGGGTATTCACGCCGGTTTACTAGGGACGGGTGGTTCTGGCCACGCGTCCCTAGAACAAAATCCTCCCATTCCTTTTATCAACCCCTCTAAGAAACGAGATCTGTCACAGTGATTCAGGTATTTGTAACATATTTGACATGCTTTTATTTCCTATACATGGTTGTATTGAGATCACAATGTTTGGAAATGTTAAAGGGAATTTAAAAAATAAATAGCCACCTTCAGTGTTTCACTACTGTACATTTTCCGGGAGTCCTTAATGGTCCAAGCAGATAACATAATATTTTGATGAAAAAGATAAAGGATGACATGCATTGTACGCCAATAACCTGTTTGCAGACAAGGAGGTGGAGACACTCCTGAGTAAAGTCAAGCTATCTGCACCTTAATCCTACCCAATTTGTCATGATTGAAGTCCCTGAGGACAGAGCTTAGAATGATGTACACTGTCTTAATTTAAGCAACAGTGAGTAGGATTAGGGTGCAGCCATCTTGACTTGTCTTTTGACAGTCTACACCTCTGACTGCAACCAGGTAATTTGCATATAATGCACGCTATCCTTAAACTTTTTAACTAGATAGCTTGCATATGGTGGCCAGGGGCATTAAACTTTGGGGGTTACAAGGACATCTTAAGGCCCCTTCACATTAAGCGACGCTGCAGCGATACCGACAACGATCCGGATCGCTGCAGCGTCGCTGTTTGGTCACTGGAGAGCTGTCACACAGACCGCTCTCCAGCGACCAACGATGCCGGTAACCAGGGTAAACATCGGGTAAATAAGTGCAGGGCCGCGCTTAGTAACCCGATGTTTACCCTGGTTACCATCCTAAAAGTAAAAAAAAACAAACAGTACATACTTACCTACAGCCGTCTGTCCTCCAGCGCTGTGCTCTGCTCTCCTCCTGTACTGGCTGTGAGCACAGCGGCCGGAAAGCAGAGCGGTGACGTCACCGCTCTGCTTTCCGGCTGACCGACGCTCACAGCCAGTACAGGAGGAGAGCAGAGCACAGCGCTGGAGGACAGACGGCTGTAGGTAAGTATGTAGTGTTTGTTTTTTTTTACTTTTAGGATGGTAACCAGGGTAAACATCGGGTTACTAAGCGCGGCCCTGCGCTTAGTTACCCGATGTTTACCCTGGTTACCAGTGAAGACATCGCTGGATCGGTGTCACACACGCCGATCCAGCGATGTCAGCAGGAGTCCAGCGACGAAATAAAGTTCTGGACTTTATTCAGCGACCAGCGATCTCCCAGCAGGGGCCTGATCGTTGGTCGCTGTCACACATAACGATTTTATTAACGATATCGTTGCTATGTCTCAAAAAGCAACGATATCGTTAACAATATCGTTATGTGTGAAGGTACCTTTAGAAACAACAAGAATTGAAAGAAAGAAAGATGGTGGTCCAGGATTATAGGGCTAAAACTATCTGTCAGATTCAACTTAAATTGGCTGTCAACATACACATAAAAGAGTTTCAACCTCTCCTATTGGACTGTCAGAATGAGCCCCCTAATAAATTCTCAGTGAACCCATCCTGAACCCAGCGAAACAGAGAGGCAATGGAAGACAAATGGTGCAAAATTCTCTATGAAACCCAATTACAAAATTAATTTGAAGCCCAAAACACATGCAATTAAGGAACAAATGTTTCCAAAGGTAAGCCACCCCTTTACTATTGAAGCGCAGTGGGCTCCATGTGAAACGTATAAAGTCAATGTTTACAGATTTACTAAACATATCGATATCATGACATTCAATTAAGCGGATATAACTGTAATATGCAAAAATTCACTAGAGTACTTTTTATATTTTGGTTAAAGGTACAGATAAATTTAGGACTGAAAAACATGGATGACATACAAATCAGCAATCATGGCAGGCATTCTTCTATACCGTACATTTCTTCCTGCATATACATAAAGCATTCCTCATGCAGTAATAGTATGCCTTGCAAAGAAGCCTGTAATCCTTCATCTCTGGAAAGTTATTATAGGTTTTTCGTTTGCAATGTTAAGGCCCCTTCACATTAAGCGACGCTGCAGCGATACCGACAACGATCCGGATCGCTGCAGCGTCGCTGTTTGGTCGCTGGAGAGCTGTCACACAGACCGCTCTCCAGCGACCAACGATGCCGGTAACCAGGGTAAACATCGGGTAACTAAGCGCAGGGCCGCGCTTAGTAACCCGATGTTTACCCTGGTTACCATGCTAAAAGTAAAAAACAAACAAACACTAGATACTTACCTACAGCCGTCTGTCCTCCAGCGCTGCGCTCTGCTTCTCTGCTCTCCTCCTGTACTGGCTGGGAGCCGGAAAGCAGAGCGGTGACGTCACCGCTCTGCTTTCCGGCTCACAACCAGTACAGGAGGAGTGCAGAGCGCAGCGCTGGAGGACAGACAGCGTTAGGTAAGTATCTAGTGTTTGTTTTTTTTTACTTTTAGCATGGTAAGCAGGGTAAACATCGGGTTACTAAGCGCGGCCCTGCGCTTAGTTACCCGATGTTTACCCTGGTTACCAGTGAAGACATCGCTGGATCGGTGTCACACACGCCGATCCAGCGATGTCTCCAGGGAGTCCAGCGACGAAATAAAGTTCTGGACTTTATTCAGCGACCAACGATCTCCCAGCAGGGGCCTGATCGTTGGTCGCTGTCACACATAACGATTTCATTAACGATATCGTTGCTACGTCACAAATAGCAACGATATCGTTAACAATATCGTTATGTGTGAAGGTACCTTAAGACACAGAATGCTATTGTAAATAGATGTCATCATTTCTGACAATGTGGTATACCAATTTTGCTGCAATTTTGTAAAGTCAAATGAATTTCAAAAACAATTTGTAAGATACACACAGCTTTTATCTAATATTCCAAAGACTGATATACTAAAAACTGGATATGTTGCAGGCAGAATTGCTGAAATTAAATATAAAAGTGACATCTGTGATTAAGGTTTAGTCTTGTGTTTTTAGCTTCTGGCTAAAAAAAAAGGATTTTTTTTACATCTCTATATGGACAATAAAGTGCAGGAAATGTACTACCCAATAAATGCATGAATGTATTGTAGCTAATGCCATATGGAAACTCTTTAGTTATTATTTTATTCATGTATATTTGCAAAAAGTAAATTCTGACATTATCTAGTAATATGGCATAACACTCCACAATGAGAATACTGTTTTATTGGTAAACAATGTAGAGAACTATTAGAATTCAAATGGTTTGGTCAATAGTTCTCATATGGCCAGCGTTATCTGACTTTTGTAATATCATTGCCAAACATTTTCCTTAAAGCGAACCTGTCCACAGGATTTTGCTAAGTAAACTACAGGCATTGTCAGGTTTATGTTATTGCACTGATTAAAATGATACCTGGGGTGAAGAAATCAATCTTGTGGTTCTTGTGTAATCAGTGTTAGAAGTTTTAAGTTAATGAGATGCTCGTGCTCCAGGGCGGGACTGTAGGCAGAGTCATATCTTGGTGCTTTATGATGAGGAAGACATTTGTGCCTCGGGGCGACCTGTGGACAGCTCTCATCTTGGTTTACCTGGCTTAGGGTACCGTCACACAGTGCAATTTTGATCACTACGACGGCACGATTCGTGACGTTCGAGCGATATAGTTACGAGATCGCAGTGTCTGACACGCTCCTGCGATCAGGGACCCCGCTGAGAATCGTACGTCGTAGCAGATCGTTTGAAACTTTCTTTCGTCGTCTAGTGTCCCGCTGTGGCGGCATGATTGCATGGTGTAACATATATCGTATACGATGTGCGCATAGTAACCAACGGCTTCTACATCGCACATACGTCATGAAATTATCGCTCCAGCGTCGTAGATTGCAAAGTGTGACAGCAGTCTACGACGCTGGAGCGATATTGTTACGACGCTGGAGCGTCACGGATCGTACCGTCGTAGCGATGAAAATTGCACTGTGTGACGGTACCCTTAGAGCTGGAAGATCAGCCCCAGAACACAAGCATCTCATTAACTGAAAATTTCTATCACTGATTACACAAGAACCTCAAGACAGATTTCTTCACCCCAGATATCATTCTAATCCGTATAAAACTGCCAACCAAACAATGCCTGCAGTTTACTTGGTAAGATCCTTCCGACAAGATTGCTTTAAAGGGTTTTTCTAAGATAAAAGTGAGAAAATAAAGAACCTACACCCACCCATTATATCCCCGCAACGCTGCAGTCCCTCTGCTTTGCAGTTTCTCTTCAGTTTGTTTAGATGACTGCAATGACGACATGCTGTCTACACAAGTGACAACTGTAGACAATTATTGGTCTCATGAGACACACAAGAACACTGCAGCCAATCATTTGTTGCCCCAGAGGGGTCTACATTTAGCCAATCACTGGTCCCTTCCAGTCTTTGAATATATGCCTGTAGCAAAGACAGGCCATCTACACATGAATTGCTGCGCAAATCCAAGGCCTCAGTGATTCAGTGTCTCCCGTGATGGTTTGCAGTGATTAGTTGTGTAGAAGGCAAATACTGTAATCGCTACAAAGACTAGAAGGGAGACTGAAGTATAAGTGCCCTTATAGCAGGAAATATAAAGAATGATTTAGTGTTTTTTTTCTTCATCATATTACCAGCTTTTGCCATTTTTTTGTGATCATTACAACACATTTTAAGCAACTATTCTTATACACTCACTGACAGAAGTTATGTTGCTTATCCATGTTATGTAAATAAAAGCTTATAACCCGACGTTAAATTCATCCATTGGTTGTATAAATTATTCTTTTGAAAGCTGAAACCCTCCGAAATGTGGTTTAGGTTAAGAAAATTAATTGGCATCAATGCAGAAATATTGATCAGTTAATGGACACAGAATGGTCAGATTTTGACAAGACAAAAGTTGTCACCTGGTCATATAATGCACCCAATCCTAGTTTACATCCCCACCTGTGCTCAGTAAATGATCGGTTAATTAGTGTGTGTATAAAAAGAAACCCAGCACCCCAGATCTTCAATTGAACTGCAACTTGAGCTCTGACAATATGCCAAAAATCCACCCTGCGACCAAAGCCTGGATTATCAAGAAGCTGAAGACCAGATCCACTGCAGAGGTGGCTGGTACCTTTAATGCGAGAGGTAAGGTGCTTAAGTTTTTCAAACAATCACGCTTCTTGGTCAGTCATACTACATTATGCATTGATCATATCAATCTGCTTCTTATTTGTTTTTACTTCTGATTTCTCACAACTTGCCCGCCCTAACACATTCTGTGCACTCTCTCAATATCCACACCTCCCTTCTCCCCTCTCCCATGTATAACTCTGAGGCTCTACTGACATTTCTTACCCACTCCAAACCAGCCACTACCTCCATGCAGCACTCAAAACGTTCATACAAATCATCCCACCACCTGCTTTTTCTGTTTTTTCTCCTTCTTCTAGTTGCAGGAGACATCTCCCCCAACCCTGGGCCTCCCTCCACCAGCATACATTACACTCCTCCACCTGCATATAGAAACCCTGCTAATTTTATTAACATTCAGTGCATGCCTTCTCCTATCGCTTTCCACTGTGCTCTCTGGAATGCACGTTCTGTGTGTAACAACCTAACTTACATTCACGATCTTTTCCGCTCTAATTCCCTTAACCTTCTGGCTATTACAGAAACCTGGATCCAGCACTCAGACACCACCGCCGCTCTCGTTTGGTAGGCTGAAATTTTCACATACCACCAGACTGGAGAACAGACAGGGTGGAGGTGTTGGTTTGCTTCCTTCATCACAATGTGCTTTCCAGGTCATCCCCCTGGTTCCGTCACTTACATTTCCTTCCTTTGAAGTCCATGCCATCAGACTATTTAGGCCCTTCTCCTTGCGAGTGGCGGTATTTTATCGCCCTCCAGGCTCCTCCCGCCTGTTTCTAGACCACTTTGCCACCTGGCTTACTCACTTTCTATCCTGTGACATCCCCACCCTCATCATGGGAGACTTTAACATCCCCATCAATTATCCCCTCTCCCAAACTGCCTCTCATCTTTCTCTAACTTCTTCATTCGGCCTCTCACAGTTTACTAATTCTCCTACGCATGAGGACGGGAATACTCTGGACCTGGTTTTCTCCCGTCCCGGATCGCTGCACGACTTTACTAACTCCCCTCTCCCGCTCTCGGACCACAACCTTCTTTCCTTCTCTGTCAATAATTGTCTCCTTACTCGGGACACCCCCACTTACCACACTTATCGGAATACACGTTTCATTAATACCCAGCAGCTTATGGACAATCTCCACACATCTTTAGCCCCATCTCCTTCCTCTCCTGTCCAGACTTCGCATTGTCACACATCAATAATACACTGAAGAATGCCCTAGATGAAGCAGCACCTTCTACACGCAGAAAGGCCTGACAGACAACGACAGCCCTGGCACACTATGCAAATACGCTTTCTTCAGCGTTGCTCAAGGTGTGCAGAGCGGCAGTGGAGAAAATCTCTTAGCAGAAGACTTTATCCACTATAAGTTCATGCTCAAAACCTATAACTCTGCCCTTTATCTGGCCAAACAATCCTACTTCACCACCCTCATCACCTCACTATCCAACAACCCAAAACGACTTTTTGAAACCTTAAAACTCCCTCCTGAAACCTAAAGTACAGGCCCCCATCACCAGTCTCAGTGGTGAGGATCTGGCCACTTTTTTTTTTTCTAGAAAAAAAATCAACCACATCCATCAGCATATCTCAGCCCAATCTCCTCAGTGCCTAGATCCCCTTCCCTGCCGCACCTCAAGCTCACTAGACATCTTTGAGCCTGTTTCAGAAGAAGAAGTTTCCAAGCGCCTCGCTTCTGCTCGACCTACAACCCTTACAATCTGGTTTCCGCTCTGTACACTCCACTGAAACTGCCCTCACTAAAGTCTCTAACGATCTAATAACAGCTAAATCCAAAGGTCATTGCTCTCTGCTGATTCTCCTGGATCTCTCTGCCGCATTTGACACTGTGGATCACCAGCTCCTTCTCACTATGCTCCGCTCCATGGGCCTCACGGACACAGCCCTCTCCTGGTTCTCCTCCTACCTCTCTGACCGCTCCTTCACTGTATCTTTTGCCAGCTCCTCTTCCTCTCCTCGTCCCCTTCCTATCGGGGTTCCGCAGGGCTCAGTCCAAGGCCCCCTCCTCTTCTCTCTTTACACGGCCCCTATTGGACAAACAATCAGCAGATTTGGGTTCCAGTATCATCTCTATGCTGATGACACCCAATTATACACTTCTTCCCCTGACATCACCCCTACCCTAATTCAAAATACCAAGGATTGTCTGTCTGCTGTCTCTAACATCATGTCCTCCCTCTATCTGAAACTAAATCTCTCCAAAATGGAACTTCTTGTGTTTCTCACTTCTACTAACCTCACTCTACCCAACATCGAAATTACCATGGAGGGTTCAACCATAACTCCCAAGCAGCATGCCCGCTGTCTGGGGGTCATATTCGACACCGAACTTTCCTTTACTCCCTATATCCGATCACTCGCTCTCTCGTCACCTGCATCTTAAAAACATCTCCAGAATTGGACCTTCTCTCACCTTTGAAACTGCTAAGACTCTTACTGTCGCTCTTATTCATTCTCGTCTGGACTACTGCAACTCTCTCCTGATCGGTCTCCCTCTTACCAAACTTTCTCTTCTCCAATCCATCTTGAATGCAACAGCCAGGGTCATATTTCTGTCCAGCCGCTTCACCAACGCCTCCATCTTGTGCCAGTCATTACACTGGCTAGTAGGCTACCCATTCACTACAGGGTCCAGTATAAACTCATCTCTCTCACCCACAATGCTCTCCACAGTTTTGCACTGCCTTATCTCTCATCTTTGTCCATCGCCCTACACGTGCCCTCCACTCTAATGACCTAAGACTAACATCCCCCTTAATCCGAACCTCGCACCTCCGTCTCCAAGACTTCTCTCGTGCTGCGCCTGCTCTCTGGAATGCACTTCCCCAGACGATCAGATTGATACCTAGCCCCGACCTATTCAAGCGCGCTTTAAAAACCCATCTCTTCAAACAAGCCTACCACATCAACTACTCAGTAAACTAACTTTGCCCTGTTCCCTCCTTCCAAATATTATTCTGAATCTGCACCCTACTATTCATCTGTCTCCACACCCTCCATGCACATGATAACTGCACTTGATACTTGACTATTGCACTTAAACACACGGGCTGATGACCGGATCATGCACCTTTATATGAAAATCCCTATTTATTATAATTGCCAGATCTGAAATAACAAGCACTTTTCACCTACTGTGTCCCCCCATTTCCTTGTAGATTGTAAGCTTGCGAGCAGGGACCTCACCCCTAATGTGACTGTTTAAATTGTCTTAACTTGTACTGATTTTGTCTGTACATGTCCCCGCTTAATTGTAAAGTGCTGCGGAATATGTTGGCGCTATATATGAAAAAAATTATTATTTTTTATTAATAATGTATCTCAGCGTCAAGTACAAAGAATTTAAAAAAATTTGAAGAGACTGGAGATGTGTTTGACAAGCCCAGGTTCGGCAGACCCCGCAAGACAACTACTCAGGAGGAATGTTTGTTGGTTAGAAAATCCAAAGCAAGCCCCTCTTCCACTGCAGCAGAGCTCCAATTAGCCTGGTCACCTCAAGTCCCAGTGTCAACTAGAACAGTTTGTAGGATTCTGTCTCGAAATGGCCTCCATGGTCGAATTAGTGCCCAGAAGCCAGCACTAAACAAAAGGCAAATAAAAAACCGTGTGGCATTTGCAAAGTCCCACAGCCTGCTAAACAGATGGATGCTGGAAAAGTGGCAGAAGGTGGATATCTCTGATGAATCATCATACAAAATATTAAATATGACTCTAATAGCTCCACAACTTCATTCACCAATGTTATGCAACATATACTTGTATTTTAAGTTAATTATTTGTTTGAATATCGCATTACTTTCTGTGGGCGACAAAACTTTTGTCTTGCCAAACTCTGACCATTCTGTATCCATTAACTCATCAATATTTCAGCATTGATGCCAATTTATTTTTTTAACCTAAACAACATTTCAGAGGGTTTCAGCTTTCAAAAGATTAATTTATACAACCAATGGATGAATTTAACGTCAGATTATAAGCTTTTATTTACATATCTTGTAGATTGTGAGCCTTCGCGGGCAGGGTCCTCACTTCTCCTGTACCAGTTAGGACTTGTATTGTTTAAGATTATTGTACTTGTTTTTATTATGTATACCCCTCCTCACATGTAAAGTGGATCACCCCCAGACACAGGGCCACGCGTTTCGGTACCGGGCCTCTCTGGTTCGGTTCTGAGGCTGTCACGGTGGCTAGACCCGGTCCGCGACCCTGCTAAGGTGCATCCAATAAAGGTGGTACAGTCTGTCAGGGATTCGTGACGCCACCTGTGGTGTTCGGTCAGTGTGACCGACGCTGCTGTGGGGTCCGCTGGGGTGATGGAATGGCAGCTGGATGGTATACCTTCCCACAGGTGAAGTGTGTCCCCAGGGCTTCCCAGTGGTGTAGGTGGTGATGGTGTGAGGTGCAGGCAATAACGAGGACACAAGGTTGCAGTCTCTTTACCTCTTTACTGAAGACTTCAGGATCCTCAATCCAGAGCACGTTTAACAGGGCTATCAGAGACAGGCCGGTCTGATGGGCACTTCCAGAGTAACCCTCGCAGATGGAAATCATTGCCCACCACTAGCGCCTGTGTGTTGTAGTCCTACCCTGCTGAGCATTCGGTATAGTCCTCACAACTGCTGTTCTCTTCGTTCGTTCTCTACAGCTCTCTCTCTCTTTTGTTCCAGATGTTACTAGTTTCTCGTCCCCCAGATAGGTTTTGGCTAGGACGCACCCGTATGATGGGAATGCTTGGAGGTCTTCCGGGACCCTAGAGACGCCCCTCTTCCAATGTTGCCCCCCATGTCTTCTTAGGAAATTTAAGGTAGACAGCCAACCTATAATTAACTGTCCTGCGGAGTTTGAAGTAAGGCCTGAAGTCAGTTACTCCCGCGGTGTTCCGGCCACCGGCTACACGCCTCAGTAGGATGTTGCCTCGGTCTCACGGCACGACTCCTACTGGTACTCCTTTTTGCTTGATCTCGTTTACACTGTTCCACAATATCCTTCCCTTCTTATCTCTTTCTTAGGATGCCGCCGCAGGAGGTGCAGGCGCGGCTCCGTAACGTTCTGTTCTGTTCGCTAGGCACCTGCCAGGTTCCCACGCCTGACAGGGACCCCCTGTGTCTTCTCCCTGCAACACCCCCTGCCACGGGATGTTGCCTGAATCCAACCCAGTCAGCTTCTGACTAACTTCCTCCCCAGCCCCTAGTTTTACCAGTGTGAGGAGTGGCCCAATAAATAAAGCCTTTTTCTCCCCCTAGTGGCCGGAGTGTGAAGTGTAATGTGTTCTGGTGATACCTGGTCAGGAGAATTCCTTCAGTGCCATCAGACGTACCATCACTCCCCTTAGTGGCAGAGTGTCATACTGCAACGACCAGATCTCTGGGGCGCTGCATAAAGCGCCATGGAATAAATGGCGCTATAACAATAAATAATAATAACAACATGGATAAGCGACATAACTTCTGTCAGGGAGTGTATGTTGCTTCTAGTGAAGGAATAGTTATGATATACTATATCAATGTTATTTATTAGACTTATCATTATATTGCCCTTAGTTAGTTAAATGGCCAGGAGCTTGGAAACATATAGCAAATACCCTGCAAATGCAGATTATTTAGCTACTGCCAAGTCTCCAAGGACCTGAGTGTGCATTCTTAAGCCCCAGTTCAATATTCTGCAAATCATGAATTCTCTGATCATTTTCTCTCCTACATAATTACACTTAAAAGCTCGATGTGACTGATTCAATAAAAAAATAATTACACAAGCCATTTACAAAAGAATACATCGGCTTATATTCCATGGACTTGGCCTGCTGAAAGCTTACTGATGTCTTCATTCACAGACATGATATATTATTTATAAGGCAAACACGTAGTCTAATGTTCCCCACAAGTGGCCACTGATTATAAAACACATTTCTTAGTATGTTGAGACCACTGTAATATCATATGCATGGATTTCATAAAGGACTCTGGTTTCGGTAAAGCTGTGTGAAAATATAAATATGATGTAAAGCCTATTCCAGACCATATTATTCAAGTTAGCATACTTCACTTGAATAGAAAAGAGCTGTAGTACCATTCATAACCAGTATACAATGTACAGAACATTGGAAGTCGGGAGGTATGCACTTGAACTAATAGACAGGAAGGAGGGACATATGCCCATAGCACACTATGGCAATTTCTATGCCAAAACACTTCCCTAACCTTAGCCAGTCCTTTATATATATATATCATCACACAGAAATACAGTATTGTACCCAGTAAGGCCCATTAGTGTTTCCACACAGTATAATTCTACTTTTGTGGTCCCCTACATGCCAGCAGCACACAGTATGATGCCCTGGTCAGTACATTTCCCTACACACAATATATTCCCCACACAGTATGATGCCAGTACATTCCCCTACACACTATGATGCCCCCACAATAGATTCTACCACTCACAGTATATTGCCCTCACAGTACATTCTACCACACACTGTATGGAACCTTTGCAATACATTTCTCCCATATATAGTATGCATCCACACAATGCATTCCCCTCCATACACAATATGATGCCCATGGCAGTACATTTCCCCCACACACAGTATGATGTCCCAACAGTATATTCTCACACCTAACAAAGACCCCAAAGTACATTACCCCACATACAGTGTGGAACTGCTGCAGTACATTTTCCCCCATATACAGTATGGTGCCCAATAGTACATTCCGCCACACACAGTATGGAACCGCTGCAGTACATTTCCCCCATATACAGTATGGTGCCCAACAGTACATTCCCCCCACACACCGTATGAAACTGCTGCAGTACATTTTCCCCCATATACAACATGGTGCCCAAAAGTACATTCCCACACACAGTATGGAACTGCTGCAGTACATTTCTCCCATATACAGTATGGCGCCCCGCAATACTTTACACCCACACATCGTATGATTCACCCTTGCAAGACCTTCAGGCTCTTCCTAGATGGAATGGTGAAGAAAGGATCGGTCAGCAATTTGCTGCATCATTATATTCAACTGAGTTGAATTTGAGATATACTTAGACCTTGAATAAACTCTAAATAAGTAAATAATTAAGGTTTCAAACACATACTCATATAAATACCCTATTCCAATACCACTTTATTAGCTAAAAGAACCCACAATTGGTTCACACCAAAGTGACAAAAAACAGACACCAATCAAAAAAAGTGATCAAAAAATCCTTTTAAAACATTGGGATGATCTAGATGTCCCTGGTATTTTGCCTAAGCTCATCCTACCTAACCGAGGGGGTTGGCACCCTAAGGGGGCGCGTTATGGCGCCACAATGGCTAACTCTAGGGACCCTGGTACACCCTACCGCCACTAGAGGATCCCTCTACCCAGTGTCTAGAGGGACCACTAACAATAGACATAGATCAATCTTATGCTGTAGAACACCCTTGACCCCAACATATTAAAAACATGTACTGAACACATGTGGCAGGCTAGTAGCCCAGCTGGTGGAAAAGTTAATTCACAAAAAACCTTTTGCAGATACAAGACTTGATGTTTATGGAATAATTATACATACATCAAGTTTGCTACTGAAATGGTTTAAACACACCGACCATCTGAACCTGTTATTGATACTCTATAACAGCCGTAGATCACGGAGACATTATTATATCATGATAAATTTATTGGCACATCAGGGTCAATCCTGGAGACATTAATCCATACGCCCCTTGTCTATACTGATTCATTTAGCCAGTCAAATTATAATGTCTCAACATCACCAAATGTCATATAAAGCTCCCAAATTGATACAATCTATCTATGAAGCAAAAAAATGGTCAATGACCAGATCAGTGGACAAATATTGATACTCATCTTATTTTCACTTGCCACCTGCCCTGTAGGTATTAACGCTTCAACTCGTTTCGCCTTATTAGACTCATCAGGAGGTCCGATTCCTGGATATCATGGTGTCCCGATATGTGTACTGACTAAGCCATGATAGAACACCCTCCTTTTAAAACTACCGCCATAGACAGAACGCCCACCAATGGTGATTCGCCAGATGTCATTACAGGACCACCCCTCGATATTGAGAGCGCATGCCCTAGCTGGAACGCATATTCTATCCAGCCAATCCACAGACAGAAAGTGGAATGCAGAGGTACTCTCACCTATCACATATACTGGACTCAGGTTCCACTTCCGGGTGGGGATCTCGTGATATTCACGCCCCCACATATGCTAAACAGCCATTCCGGGCAGCTGGAGCGTGCGCAGTTAGTTGGTGTCAGCATCGCGGTGTCTCCATACGGAGGCGAGGTCCCCTGGAGGCCTGTGATGCGAAGCTTGACGTGAAAAGGGAGTGTCTGCTTCATGACGTATGATTGGCTGTTTGGCATATGCGCATTGTGGGGGTGCAAATATCCCGAGATTCCCACCCGGAAGTGGAACCTGAGTCCAGGATATGTGATAGGTGAGAATACCTCTGCGTTCCACTTGCTGTCTGTGGATTGGCTGGATAGAATATGCGTTCTAGCTAGGGCATGCGCTCTCAATATCGAGGGGTGGTCCTGTAATGACATCTGGCGAATCACCATTGGTGGGCGTTCTGTCTATGGCGGTAGTTTTAAAAGAAGAGTGTTCTATCATGGCTTAGTCAGTACACCATATCGGGACACATGATATCCAGGAATTGGGCCTCCTGATGAGCCTAATAAGGTGAAACGCGTTGAGGTGTTAATACCTACAGGGCAGATGGCAGGTGAAAATAAGATGAGTATCAATATTTGTCCATCTGATCTGGTCATTGACCATTTTTTTGCTTCATAGATCAATATAATCTATTTGGGAGCTCTATATGACATTTGGTGATGTTGAGACGTTATAATTTGACTAGCTAAATGAATCAATAATATGGACAAGGGGTGTATGGATTAATGTCTCCAGGATTGACCCTGATATGATAAATTTATCATGATATGATAACGTGTCAGTGATCTACGTTTGTTATAGAGTATCAATAACAGGTTCAGATGGTCGGTGTGTTTAAACCATTTCAATAGCAAACTTGATGTATGTATGATTATTCCATCAACATCGAGTCTTGTATCTGCAAAAGGTTTTTTGTGAATTAACTTTTTCACCAGTTGGGCTACTAGTCTGCCGCATATGTTCAGTATACATGTTTTTAATATGTTGGGGTCTAGGGTGTTCTACAGCATAGGATTGATCTATGTCTATTGTTAGTGGTCCCTCTAGACACTGGGTAGAGGGATCCTCAAGTGGCGGTAGGGTGTACCATGGTCCCCAGGGTTAGCCATCGTGGAGCGGGGGCGCCATAACGCTCCCCCTTAGGGTGCCAACCCCCGCGGTTAGGTAGGTTGAGCTTAGGCAATATACCAGGGACATCTAGATCACCCCAATGTTTTAAAAAGATTTTCTGAGCACTTTTTTTGATTTGTGTCTGTTTTTTGTCACTTTGGTGTGAACCAATTGTGGGTTCTTTTAACTAATAAAGTGGTATTGGAATAGGGTATTTATACTGCCGACCTTCCAAGAAAGATGGACAGTTCTCCAAATTCGGGACTGTACCATGATATCAGGGACATTTGCTGGTGTCCTGTGGCCCCTTAAATTACTTGATAAATCAAAGTGTCAGACCCTCAATGAGAAATAATTACCTAGCCTAAAGGCAAGTTATTAATATAAAAATCATAGAAAACCCTTTTAAATAGCAGTGTAAACAATTACATAAATTTACTATTCAAAAAAAAAATAAAAAATCAAAAACTTTATCTGCACTTTAATAGCACTAACAGAATGTAAGACCAGAGGTGACACATTATCACTATGTTTTGTCTTCAGTAATCCAGCTTTTCAGACAGAATCTCCCGGGAGAGTCACTTAACTAAGGGGCAGCAAAGTTACATATTTCAACACTGACTAAACTGATTTTCCCCAGCTGAAGAATCTGACTGTGATGCAAACCAATAAGGTTGGAAAACCGCTAAAAACCTTACATATTCATTATGTCCCCAGCGATGAAGACTATTTCTGCTGTATACAGTAACATGCATTCCTGCAGCCACAGCCGACCAGATGTGTCGTTTCGGCAATATGGATCCCAGGGGTCTGCAGAGGGTGCAGCAGGTTTAGGCTTTTCATTCTGATTGGACTAAAGCATCTCAAACTAAAGGGAGAAAAATTATTAACCCCACAGCTGCCCCTGCAGAGGTGATCATTACTTAACTTTTCTTGGAGTCTTGGGTGCTGATGATTTTGAGGCCATGACATGAGGCTTGTCATTAGTGTGTTAACTCTCTGCATGCTGCGATTCCACCTCCCCACTACAACTCGTTTTATTACTTGGACTTTAATCATCAGTAAAAGAATATTGAAAGGGAAGGAGTCACCAGAAAATGACCTATTCTATTATTTACTTATGACCGCTGTGTTTGAAACTGTTAAACTGTAAAGTGCTGCGGAATATGTTGGCGCTGTATAAAGATTATTATTATGGAATTTTTATTGTAGGTACACTTCAATTGTGAGAGACAATATTCTAGATACCAGATACACAATATTTTTGTGCTTACAATAGATGAAGTACGTCGAGCATGTGTAATATTTAACTAGTTAAACCTAAGACATTCTACGGAGAAATTCCATGTCAACTGGAGTTTCAGTATATTTGACAGGTCAGTTTGCTATGGTGGCTAGGTTCATAGTCTCTAAATAGGAGCTACAGAATCTATTCAACCAATAACCACACTGGCGCTGCACTTGTATGAATCCAGGAGGAGGAAGGGAAAGAAAATAAAAAGCTAAGAAAAAGCAGCTGGTATTTGGACAGGGGTTGTGCCGACCTCTGCCGATAAAATAAATAACAATAAAAAGACACAAAAAATACCGCGCTATAAACTGCCCCACTGCGGAGGCTACTAATATATATAAATACCCTATTGGCGTGTATAGAAACCAGCTGGCTGCGGACCAAAGATAAAGGTATAGTGCGCGCTCACATTAAGCAACCATTAGTGCCTGGTTTCACAATCTAATCCAGCTTATAGGGTATTTATATATATTAGTAGCCTCCGCAGTGGGGCAGTTTATAGCGCGGTATTTTTTGTGTCTTTTTAGGAGCTACAGAATCATTAAATAACAGACACCTTGTTAATTTAGACATAAAAACACTCGATAAGGCTGAAGAATATAATTTTATATATAATCTAGTGAGCGAGATCGATAAATACATTATTGTAAATGTGTTATACAAATTGCTAAAATAGCACCCATAAAATTGTATGGGCTAATACTGTACCTACATCTGTCTTAGGTTTTAAATTGAGACACAGGAAAGTAATAGGGCCTGCTCTTTTATATGCCATATTTAAAAGAACAGAAGCACTATACAGCAGCACTTGGCATATATGCTTAAAGAGAACCTGCCAGGTTCCCCATGCCCTCCCACCCAGCAGCATTCACCTATGTGTGAGTAAACTCCCTGCCTGACCGGCCCTGTATAACGTTATTTAGTTAAATACCTGAAAAAAAAGTATTTATAATTTCCCATTTGCTATGCTAATGAGGGCTTTGACTAGTCGATGGGGCATTAGTTGCCCCGTACTAGTCAGCCCTCTTTCCACGTTATCACGCCCCTGTGTGTGTGATAACATAATTTACACAAGACTGCCTCATTGCCGCTCATGCAAATCTAGCGCTTGTGCGCCGCTCATTTTGGCAGTGTCTCTGTAGCCGGGTGTACGCTTCCCGTCTTGAGAGGCAAACTGCGCATGACCAGAAGCCGAGCCCCAAAACTGCACAACCTAAGCGTTGTTCATAACCCTATATACAAGTACACTGAAAATAGAAACTTACCAGTTTGCAGTAAGCCAGCACCACTGTCCTTGACTCCAAAGTGTTGCTGAATGTCCAGGAGAACCCCTGTTAATAGATAATAAACAATATGGGGGATTTGTAATATTCTGAAGAAGCAATTCTTTTAAATATATTTGTAGAAATTAGAATCCAGCATTCACGCAGCAAAATTTAAACCCTTCCATAGTTTTAAAACTAAAAATGTAGAGGCTAATCAAAAAAAAGTCAGCCCAATAAGCAAAGACATTCTTAAAAGGAAATTCTACATGCTCAATATGGAAGACAATGTAAAAAGTAGTACAAAGCTAAGAAATAGAAAGCTTATAATTACAGAGAGCACATTCCTGCCATCATCCAGTGGCCCATTTCCCCAGGACATGTGCACGCTTGGTTTAGAAATGGGTTGATATATCGGTTATTCAAGTGCAACAAAAATGGGAATACGATTTTGCTATTCTCAGTAAGTGGTTTTGTATCCTCAGCTTACCTTGTTGCTTTCTACTTTGCCTTTGTTATGCAGCTAGTACATTAAGCAGACCATATGCTGTAAGACTGCATTGACTAATGAAAGCAAGAGCTTCACTCAGATTGTCTTGGGAAAAGAGGATATTTCTGATTGTCATTACCAAATTACAGCCATCTATAATACCACATAGGGAAACTCTCGCTAAAACCTATATGGAAGATATTTTCTCATGAAACCAACATTTTCCTGGAAATGGTGCACCTTCTGCTTAAGAAAGATAGAACAAATTACACTATCACTAGGAACATTTTTTGGATTGAGCCCTTCCTGTGATATGTATCATATCTGACAGCTGCCCAGTTTGCTCATCATTAGGACTACATGAAGGAAAACCTGATAAGAAAAAATTGGTGCAGCATACTGTTCATTCAACTTGCTTCGTTGATGGAACATCCTTCACAGTTAACTTTGGCAAGTAACGATAGGTTAACAGAAGATCAGAGCACCCATGTTTTACCTCTAAAATAGTGGTCTTTAACTTAATTCTCATAGATCTTTTGCATGTGTCTTTTAGGTTGTTAACATACCGTAATAATGTTGTAACTATAGGTGATATGAAGAATATAGAAAGTACTCTAACATCAAGTAGGAAAATCTTTCAGCCGTGATTTGAATTACAATTATGAACTTTATTCCAAAAAGATGAAAAAAAGAGGACATCCTCAAACATCAAAATGCCATTGATAGAAGGTGAACAGGGAGCTGCAGATGTGACCGTTGAAGATTGCACTGAGGTTGTGGAAATCACTCCAGACGATGCCCATCCAGCTGGTGAAGACAGCCATAGTAGAGGAAACTAATGATTTAATCCAGCACACCCATTCTAGACACTTTATTAAAACTAAAACATATTACAAGAAATCTGACGTGTTTCTCGTGCAAAAGTCATGCCCTTAGTCATGGGATGTGGCATACTATGACTAAGGATGCAACTTTTGCACCAAAAACGTGGTGGCTTCTTTTTATATGTTTTCGTTTTAATAAAGTATCTACATATTTTACCAGAATGGGTGTGCCGGATTAAATCCTTAATTTCCTCTATTAAAATGCAATTTATGACTTCCCTACACGTTTCAGACTGTGACGTAGTCATTCATAGAAGGTACCATACTACTAAGAGTATCCATTTAAAATATCTTGACTAAAAAATAAAATAGTGAAATGCATAATCCAAATTTCCTACACCAGTCTTCATAATTTGTCTTGTGCTGCACTTCTTCTCTGGAATGCGATACCCTGGACCAGTGGTCCCCAACTCCAGGCCTCGAGGGCCGCCAACAGTGCAGGTTTTCAGGATTTCCTTAGTATTGCACAGGGGTTGGAATCATCACCTGTGCAGATGATCACATTACCACCGATGCAATACTAAAAAAATCCTGAAAACCTGCACTGTTGGCGGCTCTCGAGGCCTGGAGTTGGGGACCCCTGCCCTGGACCATCAGCTTTAGGGCTCATTTCCACTTGTGAGAAAAACGGACGAGTGCAATCCGATAAAAAAATCGGATTGCACTCGGACCAATGTTAATCAATAGGTGACATTCCATTTGCGATTTTTTTTCTCAGCCGAAATCGGACTGAGAAAAATCTGTGTCGGCTGAGAAAAAAAATCGCAGCATGCTGCGATTTGCTGCGAGTCTCGGACGAGACTCGCCAATGCAAGTCAATGGGTGCGAGAAAAAAAAACACATGGAATACGGACCATCCGTATTCCATCCGTTTTTTACGGATACCTTACCATTCTGTGGCACAGAACACTGTAAATAGTCCTGTAAATGACTGTATAAAAATATTTGCAGAGAAAAAAAAAGGATTGCATACGGATGTCATACGGATGTAAAAACGGATGATGCGATTAAAAATCGCATTACACTCGCATGACAATCGCACACGTTACATCAGTTTTTTCGGTCCGTAAATCGGACCGTTTTTTTCTCACACAAGTGGAAAGGGGCCCTTACTTCCAGTATTCAGTACTGAAAACCCCATCTTTATAGACCGGCCTTGCACATTCCTTAATCTGACGCCTTTTCTGACACAACCCTGTATAAATGGGAAATGGAGGAGGGAGCAATTACATTTGTTTCTTTCATCATGTAATCGCAAAGTGATATAAAAAGCATTTATCACAAATGGAGATTAAAAAAAAACCAGTAAGGGTATGTGCACACGGCAGGATTTCTTGCAGAAATTTTCCTGACAAAAAACGAACATTTCTGCCAGAAATCCGCATGCATTTTTACCGCGATTTTGACGCGTTTTTTATGCGTTTTTGGTGCGTTTTTTTCCAAATGCATAGAATTGTAGGAAAAACGCAGAAAATCCACAAAAATAATGAACATGCTCATTTTTTTACCGCGATGCATTTTTTTCGCGGAAAAAAACGCATCCATGTGCACAAAACATGCAGAATGCATTCTAAATCATAGAATGCTTAAGTATGCGTTTTTAATGAGTTTTTATAGCGTTTTTAGTGCGAAAAAAACGCCGAAAAACCTGAACGTGTGCACATGGCCTAAGTTACGAGTTGTCGTCATGTACTAAGATTTCCTAGGATCTTAACCGTCATTGAATTTTTGCATCGACAACACAATTGTTATTGAGAGCATTTCACCTAAAGTATATGTAATGAAAGCAATTGAGATCCTATCTAAATACCGATGGCACAACTTGGGAGTTGGAGGTTTACGCATCAACGTATTTGTAAGCAGATTGCAACTTCGTAATCATATATTTCAAAACCAGCTTTTTAAGAAGCAATTGTAACCTGTTGTTAAAAGTCCTGAATACAATTTTTACCAACAAAAGTGGATGATTATAGGACTGATTTTAAGAGCACATAAATAGATATCCGGCAGTAAGGAGGGGTTAATGCAGAGAACACAGGTCATCAGTTCACATACTGAGATCTGCTTTTATCCCCATTGTTTTATTTCCTAAAAGTATATTTGTCTGAGACTAGGCTCCACCTTCCCACCACCGAACAAAATGCATTTTTCATATAAATTCCCATAGGGTGTCCAGGTGTTCCTACGAAAGGAAGAGGCTTTATATCCAAGATGAAAGCATGATGAAACTGATACTAGCTCCTTTTCTCTGTATTCTTCCCATAGAGACAAGCGACGAAGCTGCTGCAATAGTCATCCCGCTGTCATTTCTCTTTCCTCCTTGGATCCTCACATCGTCTGAATGCTAATTTCTCACTCCTATGTGGCCCGTTTTACTCTTTTCTCGCTTTTTTACAGCTTGTGACTCATATTAAACCAGTTTAGTCTCTAAAGGAAAATAAGATTTTAGCTTTGCGTGATAGTATCTCACAGTCTCTCCATCTGAAGAAGTAAAATTATATATGTCATTTTGACAAACCCAATGATCGGGACAACAGAATGCTATTTTTATGTCACAACAGGCAAGAAGTTCTAAACACTCAAAGACTTCACTTCATGCTCCTTCCTTATTATTATGTCAACATGCCATAAATAATACCAATATTTCACCACCATTACAGCCTCAGGATGACAGTCAATGGCATCACTTAGTGATCTGAGGTCAACCCTATTGATTTACATCATCCCACAAGTGCTTCTGGGGCAGGGCATGGACCACGGCGGCCCTCAACCTCGGGTCTCAAGGGACTATACAATGTTCCTGGTACCAGTTATCGGCTGGTATTTAAAATGACGTTTTAGAACTATAGACAGGTCATGAATTTTTATTGTCGAAAATTGTGAATAACTAATGCATGATATATTAGTAAGAGTACTCTGGCTTCTCCACCCTCTCGGTCTATTATGCAGATCTACATTTACTCCCGAATATATATTATATATTTTGTGCTCTATTTATTCACTTGTATGAAAGTTGTAAGAAGTTCCAAGGAAATAATATGATTTATTGGTCACTTTAATCTAATCACATTCCTACAGATTAAGAAAGCTCCATTACTAAAATGCAATTATTTCCTCCTGTCACGGTAAAAACCAGAATGACTGAGTTTGCAGAAACTTCTCAGACTAATTAGAAGTGGCACTTAGCAGATATTTAAATAAGACTTGGGTGTAAAGCACAGGACAAAATATAATAGCACGCCCTTCTAGGAGGAAACTTTTCTAAAGCACATTGGCCCCACATTCAATGTCACCGACCGTACATATACATTTCAAGCCACACCTCAGCATTATATGATGCTTGTTACACAGTTAGTCATTGGTTATACTACAGAGGCTTTTATAGGGTATTACATAAGCGTTCTCACATAGTTTACATGTCACTTATAAATATAAACCCTGCCTCATCTCCATGACCTAATTAAGATAAATTGGTAAGAGTCCAAAAGTTTCATTCATTCATTTATTCCAGAACGTAATTTTACTGTTGAGGATGAAAGTTAAGAAAACGTCCCTCAAGAGACCCCAATGTCCTCATCGTAAGCTAGATTTTATTCTATTATATGGCTATGGCTGTAAACAATTGTATAAAAATAATATATACGCACCCATAGAAGGCATTACAAAAAAGATATTGTGTCCACCACCATTTTAATGGCATAAGTACTGTGTAGACATTTTGGAGGGCATATTTAATAGTCAAACTTTAAAACTTAACATTTGGGTTGTACCTTTATTGTGAGCCATTGAGTAACAGCAAGTGACAAAACAGTCTACCAGTCCCGATACTGGCATATGACCTGTTCCAAACAGTTTTCCATAGCTCCAGGTCTTGTTCAGGTCTCTGTTCACTGTTCCCAAACATCAAATTGATTACCAAAAATAAGGTGTCTATAATATAAAGATGAGGTAAGGGCTGAATTCTGATATCATCCTTATTGTCTATCCTTTAGTAGTGAAATAGTATTGTATTGAATAGTTACTATCGCTAAAGTCCTAGGAGTACTAAATGCCACCTTAGATATCACCAACTTTTGCGCATTAGTTAGCATCTAGCCTTCTAGAAATGGAATCCCTGGTGCCGTACAAACTACCTATAATTTATAGCCTTGTTACAAAGCAGGTAAACCTAGATGATGATGGCTTGTTCTGTGCTACTAGAATGAACTCCCAGATTAGCTCCATTTCATGAACTTTGAATGAAGATGAAGACACCCTGATCATCCTATGATAATTGGTGAGTGTGTCACTGTAATAGCCTTCATAAATAATAGTCACCAGAATAGCCCAGCCATGGATTTGTCATTTGGCAGTTCTGGAAATACAGCTCTGTGGAATACATTATTAATTGTATCCGGGAGTGGTTATAATTACACATGATGCAGACTGTTAACATTTCTCAAGATGTATTCATTACACAGTGGTAGATCTACTTTGCTATGTATAAACACATTTACTTTTCAGAATAAAAACACTATCTGAATTAAGTCCATTGAACCAGACTATGCTGGAGGCCTTCACTTTCTATCATGACACTACAGAACCATGTACCATTTCCTCCTGACACTTGTAGCTTCATTGTGTAGGGTTGTCTTTCCAATGCTGCTGTAGTTTACTGTGTTTCATCAGAGGACACCAGACATCTTATCAAATGACCAGGGTGGAGAACATTGCTGAATATCTTCAGATACGTAGCATTGAAGTGGAATTCTAGATCGGAGTTTCCATTAAAAACTCAAAGAAAGAACATAAGGTTTATTGCAGATAAAGCCCAAAAAGCATATCTCTATGGAGGGAATACTACAGTGGCCATAAACGAGTGGCAAAACTGTTGAAAAGGTCACATTCAGCATAAATCATTTGCAGCCAAATATTGAAAAGGTGTCCTTCTTATTCACGCACTTTATGGCTTTCAACTCCAGACTGAGCCTTTCTCAAGCGTGAAATAGGCTCTAATTGGACCTGAAACCTTGCATGCAGCACATGTGAACAAAATGGACAATTTTCAATATCCCCAAAAAAAAAATAAAAGTGGGACCATATGACTTTAATCCTTGTGGCTTGTACCTCCTGTGTGTGTATATATATATATATATATATATATATATATATATATATATATATATATATATATATATATATATATATATATATATATATATATATATATATATATATATATATATATACCATAGTGATGCTTTTGCTTCTTTTTTGTGGTTATGAAATGCTTTCTCCTGTGTAATGCTTTTGGATGGTTTTGTACAGATGTATCAAACAAATGGTCTCTTGGAATGATTTAAGCAAATCTAAAAGTTTACAGTACATTACTCATCTCCGGTATAGAAGAACTCAACTGAGCACCTACAGTAAAAAGGTGGGTCTCCCTTACACGCATCTTCTGCATGAATGGTACAGTTAATGCAATAAATTGTCTCGGTAAACCGCAGTTCTACTTAATACTTTAAGACACCCTTTAAAGCACCACTCCAGCTTTGCAATATTAAAAAAAAACACTGGAGTGGTGCCAGTAATTCAAGTTCCCCGCCCCTTGTACTATACTTACAAGCCGCCGTCTTCATCTTTTATTGGCCCCCAGCAGTTTGTGATCTGCTGGATCCCTCCAGTGTTTGCTGGGCAATAGGCAGGTCACAACTCAATGTAATTCTATTTGAGACAGAGCGAGGCTCTCCAGACACACCGAGAGCTTGTGACCTCGGATTTCCGGTCAGTCAGAAGTTGCAGTCACGAGATGGTGGAGCTGGATCGGTGCGGCGCCAGGAACAGCTGAAGACGGTGGCTTGTAAGCATAAGACTAGGGTCAGGGAACTTAGATTGGCAGCACCACTCTAGTGCTTAAATAGGAAAAAGGGCACTGAAGTAGTGCTTTAAACGTCACAAGAATAGAATGATATACGTTATATACAACTTTTTTTGTGCGTTGAGTCCGCCATTTCCGACCTTGCATGCGCGGCCGAAACTCCGCCCCCTCCTCCCCGGAACTCACAATGGGCAGCGGATGCGCTGTAAAATTGCATACGCTGCCCACGTTGTGCTACATTAACACACTGTCCGTCGGTACGTCGAGCCGACTGTTTGAGACAGCCCGTACCGACAGACTAGTGTGAAAGTAGCCTAACTAAAGAATTTATGCAGAATTATTCTGCTACTAATGCCTGTTCATAAGTGCATCATTCTATCAAAAGTCTCCATGGCAAATTTCATGGCTTGATAAAAATGATGCTAATCGCAGTGCTATTTTTTTGTGTCAAAATGACGGAGACCTCAACAGAACCAATGGGCCCCATAATTAATCAATGTAGTCTTGGTGGGGTGGAAGTGAGTGCCACCAGCATGATGGATCTGCACTCATTAAAAAGATGATTGGCCAAAATATTGTTATAAAAAGGAATCTGCAACAGTTTTTTGCCTCTTAATCTGAGGACAGTATAAAGCAGAATCAGAGACCCTGATTGCAGAGATTTGTCACGTACTGGGCTGCTTGATGTAGTTTTGAAAAAAATGTATGCCTTAGTGTTATAAATAGAGCTGTGAATTATATCAGAGAATAAGGTCATTTGACGCTGTCAGCCCCCATGTGAACAGGTAATTGAAACTAGCTATCCCCAGGAGGATCAACCACTGCAAGTATATAGATTAATTAGCACATAGCTATCAAATCTAGATAACCAAATGGCGGAGCATGTGTTTTCCATCTGCCTTTTTTCTAGCACCTAGGTGCTAAACCAAAAGATGAGAAAAGGGCCTCAAAACCTCCAAGACCTCTGTAGGGAGCCCTAATGCTCTAATGAAAAACAATACTTTAATGTAATCGTAATAACATAAGCTTGACACAACCCATAGGTATATCCATGAACAGGCAATATTTTGGAATCTGATAAAATAAAAAATAAAATAAAAATTAAAAAATCGCAAGCGAGTTGGTAGCCGGAAACCTAAACGATCGCTATGTCTCCTCAAATTAGGACTATATCATATTTATGTTTGTTATGCGTTGAATGTCTTAAGTATTTGCTGTAAGATGACGGCCAGCTCTCCTAGGAGTCCCCCAGCCAGTGACGTGCTGTTAATAGAGGCACACAACGCTGCTGCTATTGAGCCCGTGAGTCAGGGGTCCCAACGGCAGCACCCACTCCCCCCCGCATTCAACTATATCAGAATCATAGATGCCGATGTAGTTGAAAGCAATGATGGAGGAGAGAGCGTCAGGTGACGCTCTCACCAATCATTCCCGTCTGCCTCTGACGGGTGCTGTGCAGGGTAGTGGAGCTGCTGAGCGGGCTGGAGAGACAGGAACAGCGGGGGAATGTGGAGAGTAAGTATTGGAATATGTTATATTCTATAATGCAATAACGGGCGATCAAAAGATCGTATCTACACCAAAATGGTATCAATAAAAACGTCTGCTTAGCGCACAAAAATTAAGACCTCACTCAGAAAATGGAACTTTTTTTTAAATTTTATTAAAAAGAACCTAGACATGTTTTGTCTCTATGAACTTGTTATGACCTGGGGAATCAAAATGACATGGCAGTTTTAGCATTTGGTGAACATGCCAAAAAAAACAAAACAACTGTGGAACAATGTCGTCTTTCAAAAGTGCAACTTGTCCCACAAAAAAAAAAAACAAAAAAAACAAACAAAAAACAAGCCCTCTCATGGCCATATTGACAAAAAAAAAAAAAAGGTTATGGCTCTGGGAAGAAGGGAAACAAAAAACGAAATGCAAAAACTGAAATACCTCCAGTCATGAAGGGGTTAAGCAAAAAAAATATAAAAATCAAAGTTATTTCAAGGCTGGGGAAATGCAACTCCATGTACCGTCTATTTTTGCGGTTATTCATTTCTGTGTGTCTAACTGTGCTCACAACAATTTAATGTACGGTATATACGGTAAGCAGAATAATCTAAACTTCAGCAACTTTTATAATACCGCACTATAGTGAATGAATCTTGTAGTAAGAATGAGTGGGTGTAAAAGGAAAGTGCTGTAACAATCAGAAAGGTTAGAGGACAAGTCTTTTTTTCAGCACTGGTGGCAGTAACACTGCAGGTGCTGTATGCAGCCTTATATTTCCAATGTAATTTTAGTAACCGCAATGGCGACTTCATCCTACCAGCTTCCTAGTGTTGTGACCACACCACACCACAAGCTTTCCTCTACTTATGCCCAATGCTTTTTCAAATGCAGCTGGGAATTGATAAACTGAATTTAGTAAAGATTGTTCCAAAATGAACTCCGTGACCACAGACAAAACCAACTACGGTAACTGCACAAACAAGAAGCTAAAATGGAATTGTGGAACATAGTCATTATCCAATGAAATCGATAACTATTTATACAGGGCATTAAAAGGAGAATGTAAAAATGTGTGCAATACTATAGTAACATACCTCAAAGTGATCAATGTAAAGTGATATCTGGAAAATTCATAGAAGACTGAATTGAAATAAAAAAAAAATAAAAAAAAATAAATAGTAATTAGGCATTAATCTTTTGCATTGAACCAATTTGCTGGTTTGGGAAAAAAAAGAAAAAAAAAAAAAGAAAAGGGATTCGGTACTATATATCAATATGTAATTCACTGGTATGACTGAAGCTTAGTACACCCTGCATCCTCACAGCCCTATCTTTAGCATTTAAGCCAGAAAAATACTCCTACATTAGACGTATCTTTAGGGTTCCATTCACCTGCGTCTCCGGCAGGGTGCTATTCCATCCTCTAATGACTAGTTGTTAACCTTCAGAGATGTTCAGGTTCCCTACGGACCCACATAATTTATTACATTGATTTGGGATGCAAATATACCAATTGTAATAATATCATGTTGAGTGCTGCTACATGCCAATTTATTGGTTCTGAAGATTTGGGACAGTTATGTGCAGATTCCAACAAAAAATTATATTTACCCATAAATTCACCTTTTCAGTATAACAACAAAAATGGAAAACTTGAGTGTAAATGTAATAAAAATTACTACACATGATCTTGGTACTGTATCTGTAATGCCAACAGCTAGTAGGGTGGCCGCCCGCGATGCATCAATACTCAAGACACGCATTCTTATCTTTATACATCTAACACAATTTCCTTTAATCTCCTTTCATTAGATTGACAAATTTGGCAGGAAAAAGGCCCATAAAGATGGGACGCCCATGACCACTGCGTTATTTCAGATCTCCTAATCCTGATCTTGTGCCGTTATCCACAGCGCATCTCCTCCCATAAACATGTATGCTTATTTCTTCAAGTCTATTGATCGACAACGAAAACTCGTGGCACACAGGCTTCATGAATTATTCATCCGGTGAATAAATCAGGGGACGCCACTTAAGGAGAGCTCCGTTTGGTTCATTGCAGGGTCTCAGGAGAGCCCAGCACTGCAGCTGAGCCTGGAGAATCTCCTGTGTTCAGTATCTACAAGGTTGTGGAGCGCACACCGTCCGCAAGGTACTCAAGCGACATCCTGCCTCCTCCGGGTGCAGAAATGTGCCAAGCATATAGATGATAAACCAACATTGTGCAGAAATTCAGTGCTGGGCATGAGTCTGCAGTGTGCGCGGATTATTAATAATGCAGGGGGTGTATAGTAATGGATTTAATTCACCATACAAGGCCACAAACAATAGGGAGAAAACATTTTCTCTCATCTAGTAAGTTGCTACTTAAAAGCCTAAAGCCGTGTACACACATGTTCGTCTTCTGCCTACATGTAACATTAGTCATGCATCTCTGGTGAGCATTACTACAAGAATATGAAAGGGCTTCACACACAGGAGAGTGATGGGTTGAATGTTATTGCTCTTGGCATATAAAATTCAGTTCAGAAAAGGCTTGTTTCACTGTAGCCTGTATTACACCTTACCGATATTGACACCTACTAGAGATAAGAAAAAAAGATTTGCAGGACCCTGATCCCACAGTCATATTGGTAGTCTCTGGACTAGATCGTGGTGATCGTTCTTCTAACTGCCAGCATATGCCACGTCTCAAGACCACAGCTCGGCGATCCTCCTCCTACCTGATGGCACCCTCCATTTTGCTGAACACAGCCTAGCAATCCTCATCCTGCCTGCAACATCCATGTCGCTGGACCAGTACCTGGTGATCCTCCTTCCACCTGCCGGCATCCCCAGCGCCTTTTCTGGTTAGCAGGCCCAGCACAATTAAATTCTAGCACATACAGTGCAAGTTCATACCTGTCATGCAATTTATGCGATTTTGGATTTAACTAAAACATCTGTATCATTTAAGGAGAAAAAAAAGAAAAAAGGTACAATCTGCCTACTCTCATTCCCTACTGCTTCCATGATTGGCCTGAACTGACAGACTGCCTTGCTGTTAAAAGGGTCGGCCACTTTCTCGCATTATTGCAGCTTTCCTCAAAAACAGATTGGCACTTCTGTCCATAAAATGGCTGCTGGTGGAGGACCATGTGACCAGATCATCAGACTCCTCCAATGGCAGAGCATTACTCTTCTGCTCACCGGGCCCCAGAGGCAAAATTCAGCAGGTTCAGTAACTGAACGTGCGTCCGAGTATGCACGCTCAGTTAAAATCTATATTGTCTTGTGGGAAAGCTTCCCACAGGGCAACAGTTAACAGCCACCAGCAAATTACAGGCCAGCAACTGACACCAGCATGCACATCCCCGGCGTATGACATCACTGCCATATGCTGGCACATCCGCGCCACAGATATATCAGGAGAGAATGGCGCTGAACCTTGGCCAAGTAAAGAAAAACATTTTGTTTTGGAAAGCCAAACTATTGGGGCAAGACGGAGACACGCACGGGCCCAGAAACGGAGACACGCATGGGGCCAGAAACTGAGTACATATGGAAGCAAGATGTGAGACATTATTACTGTAAAGGCTAATTAAGGGATATTATTACTGTTATGATGCATTTTATTTTTGAGGACACTTTTCAGAGTGGGGGAGAATGGGTCCACTTACTGTGCAGGGTGACTGTCGCTTTTTTTCTTCATCTGACAGTGTAGAAGTTGGGGGAAAATGGGGAATATGCTCTAGGTAACTTATTTTCTGCAGACAAGTTCTGGCTGAAAGTAATGGCAGTCTGTGCTGGATGAAAAGCAAAGATGAAGAACTTCAACTAGAGATGTCACTGGTAAGTCAGTGTGTTACTTGTATAGTATACTATATACTATGTACATAGCTCCAGTGTATAATTTCACTGGTGATCACGGCATTACTTGTACACTGATTATACACAGGAGCTCTGTATATAGTGTGAGTGTATATTATGTCACTGGTTAACACTGTATTACCTGTACACTAAATGCTATATACAGAGCTCCTGGGTGCATTACCGGTGATCACTGCATTACCTGTGCACTGCCACTATGTACAGAACTCCTGTGTATGGTGGCACTTATGGTAATATTAGTATTGTGTTTTTTTGTGAATGATCAGTATTGTTGTAGTATTCGGTCATTATGTGATGGTAATATGTAGTCTGGTCATGGTCTGGCACTATTTGTCTCTTGTGTGTGGTATTATTGTTAATTTTAAAACAACTGTATTAAAACAATTCTCATTCTTTAAGGGAATGAATTGTTCATTCCCTTAAAGAAAAATCAAATCAAAATATAAATAAAAAAAAGAGTGCAGGATATTTTAACAAAGAGGTTTAATAGGTCAGAGTAGAATAGGGCCCTGCCAAAAGAGTCTACCTTGTCGTGGTGGCGGCTTAAAAAATATTTTGGCCAAAACAAAAGCTGCTGGCCATGTATATGATATGGCGTAAGATAGGAACTGTTAATGTGTGATTGGCGAGTACGTGGTGCAGAAATGGGAGTTTTTCCAAGAGACGGCGGTAGGACTATGGAAGGTTCGAGGGGTTGACGCCGAGTTGGGATGGAGCTTGGGCAGGGTCTCTTGGGGGGAGGGGAATGGGGGGGTTGAATTTTGCCAGTATGGGGCCCTGAAAATCCTGGTGACAGCCCTGTCTTCAACACCACTTTGCAGTCTTAAGCTGGTCAGCTATCACCCCCCACTCATTGTTCATGAATGGTGCATACATCCTGAGGAGAGAAGAGGGACAAATGCCACAGCCCTCTCCTTAGGATACTGGGTTGGGATATATCAACTGATCTAACTACTGTCAAGAAAAACAACATCCAGTGTCTGACACCTACTTCATAGGCGTAAATTATAATTAGCATGGGAGGGTTAACATTAGGAATGCAGCACCAGCTGTTAGGCTGATAAAATGATCTCAGCTGGTACTAAGGATTCTACAAACTCTGTAAAATGTGATGTTTCTTGATGTGTTTAAGTTGGACAAGTTTTTTTTTTTTTTTTTTAAAGGTTTTCCCTGTTGAGCAGTTTAATAGCACATAATGGCCTAATTAATAACTAAAATTAGTATTGAAAATGAGATCTTCAGTTCCGCGACCCTAGAGTGATGTAAGGAGCAGCTTAAATATAGAGGAATATGCATCACAACTAGTGTTGAGTGGTACCTTCCGATATCGGGAAATATCGGATCGAACAGATACCCCAAAAATATCGGGTATCGCTGATTCCGATACCGGAAACCAATATGGGTCAATGGGACACAAATATCGGAATGAAAATAAACCCTTTCTTTCCTTGCACATCCAGTTCGGGAGGGGGGAAGAGTTTGGGCGGTGCGTGGTCGGAGACTGTGCGTGTGTGTGTGCGGGCGATGTCTGTGCGGGCCTCTCGGTGGTATGTGCGGGCCTGCCGGACCTGCCGGAACTCTCGGGGGTCTGTGCGTGCCTGCCGGGGCCTGTAATGGCCTCTTGGGGGTTTGTGCAGGCCTGCTGGGCCTCTCGGGGGTCTGTGCGGGCCTGTACAGGCCTCTCGGGGGTCTGTGCGGGCCTCTCGGGGGTATTTGTATCTGTGTGTAGGCATCTGTGTGCTACAATGGCAGTGATTGACACATTAGCCAATGATGGGACAGTAGTAGTCCCATCATCCGGCTAATGTGTTGAATGTAAAAAAAAACACAAACATACATACATACATACATACTACATACATATAGACATACAGTACATATAACAGATTACATACTCACCATCACTTGCCATTTTGATCCCCGAAGCCAGTGTCATCTGTAAAAAATATTAAAATAACAAACAACCAATATACTCCCTGATCCGCAGAAATCCACGAGTGTCTCACGACGATCTCCCGTGGAGAACAGCAGCATCAGCTGATGCGACCGCTTTCTAGGGGCTATAGGAATACAATGATGGGAGGGAGGTATCCTTCCGCAATGTATTCCTCTGCCACTTTAAAAAAATTAGTCCCTAGTCTCACTTTTGGCATTGCTGTGTGAGAAAGTTCCCACGCAGCTTTTGCCATAAAGTGAGACCAGTGAACTATAGTAATGTCTCAGTGATGCACTGCAGGAGCCATTGTCTCCTGTCAGTGTGTCACTGAGGGTCCTATAGAGCAGTGACATCACCCGTTATTAATTGGACTACGGCGGACAGGTAGTATACGGTTTATTATTTTACGTTTTTTGCAGGCGCTGAAGTATGGCAAGTATGATGAAATTAAGAATTTTAAAATAGTTTTTTCTGGCTCTGTCTTTATTTTTTTTTTCCAACTCTTTCACTACTGTAGGATTAATAATGGATAGGCGTCTTATTGACGCCTCTCCATTATTGACCCGGCTTAATGTCACCTTACAATAGCAAGGTGACATTAACTCCTTATTACCCCATATCCCACTGCTACACGGGAGTGGGAAGAGAGGGGCTAAGTGCCGGGATTGGCGCATCTTACAGATGCGCCATTTCTGGGGCGGCTGCGGACTGGCATTTGTAGCCGGGGAGGGGGGCCAATATCCATGGCCCCTCTGTAGGCTATGAATATCAGCCCGCAGCTGTCTGCGTAGCCTTTCTGGCTATAAAATATAGGTGGACCTTACGTCATTTTTTTGGGGGTCCCCCTATTTTAAATAGCCAGTAAAGGCTACGCAGACAGCTGCGGGCTGATATTCATAGCCTGGGAGGGGCCATGGGTATTACCCCCTTCCCAGGATACAAATATTGGCCCTCAGCCATCGGCTTTCCCCCTCTGGCGCAGAAAATTGCGCGGGAGCCCACATCGCTTTTTTTCCCGTTTTTTTATCTTCATTTATCAACATTGGCCTATCTATGGATATATCCATCTATAGATATATCTATAGATACATAGATGTTTCTATCCATATATCTATCTGGCTAATTTCACACATCAGGTTTTTGCCGTCAGGCTCAATCCGGCGAGTTTTGGAAAAAAAAAAAAAAAAAATCCATTTTTTTTCTGCTGGATCTGTTTTTTTCTCATAGAGTTGTATTAGCGCCGGATTGCGTCTGATGGCCACACGTTTCATCCGTTTGTTTTTTGCCGGATCCGTCAAAAAATCTGTTTCCGCCGGACGGAAAACACATACTGAGGAACGGTTTTTCTGTCTGGCGAAAAACGTATGAAACTGAGATGTGAAATTATGAATCCAACCTCCGAATCCGCTTTTTCATGCATGTTTCCATTCAAATCATGCGCATTTTCCGTTTATTTATTTCCAAAAACTGCATCAAAACCGCAAAAAAAACCGCACCGAAAACTGCACCAAAACTGCACCAAAACTGCTTCAAAAACTGCATCAGGGTATGTGCACACGTAGAATGGTCTATAATGGGGACAGGTGTGTAGGGTATATATAAGATTCAAGACACACAATTGTTAGCAAGGGCCCCTGAGGAAGCCCACGCGAAACGTGCGTTGGGGCAGTGTTATTCAACCAACTGCACAGACTTATTTGGGTAAGATATTATTGCTTTATTTGATGTATATTGTGTACAGATCTGGATATCCACTTTTGGGCCATAATTGTGGGGTTTTATGAGGATTTGATTGGTCCTAAACCTATCCATTATTTGATGACAATGCTGCAATACATGGAACACTTTTATCCCCTGGTCCTGTCTACAGGTCCTTCTCAAAAAATTAGCATATAGTGTTAAATTTCATTATTTACCATAATGTAATGATTACAATTAAACTTTCATATATTATAGATTCATTATCCACCAACTGAAATTTGTCAGGTCTTTTATTGTTTTAATACTGATGATTTTGGCATACAACTCCTGATAACCCAAAAAACCTGTCTCAATAAATTAGCATATTTCACCCATCCAATCAAATAAAAGTGTTTTTTAATAACAAACAAAAAACCATCAAATAATAATGTTCAGTTATGCACTCAATACTTGGTCGGGAATCCTTTGGCAGAAATGACTGCTTCAATGCGGCGTGGCATGGAGGCAATCAGCCTGTGACACTGCTGAGATGTTATGGAGGCCCAGGATGCTTCAATAGCGGCCTTAAAGGGAACCTGTCACCCCGTTTTTTGAGATTGAGATATAAATACTGTTAAATAGGGCCTGCGCTGTGCGTTACTATACTGTATGTAGTGTACCCTGATTCCCCATGTATGCCGAGAAATACATTACCAAAGTCGGCGTTTTCGCCTGTCAATCAGGCTGGTCTGGTCAGGTGGGCGTGTTCACAGCGTTCTTTTCTTCCCCAGGTTTCCGTTGGTGGCGTAGTGGTGTGCGCATGTCCAAGGTCCGGATTCCCTGTGCCCACGTGAAGACACAGCGCGCGATCTGCGCTGTCATTCCTTTCATCGGTGCGGGCGGCCATCTTCCTGGGGCCGCGCGTGCGCAGATGTAGTGCTCTGCTGCATGGGGCTTCAGGAAAATGGCCGCGGGATGCCGCGCGTGCGCAGAAGAGATCGCGGCGGCCATTTTCCCAAAGCCGAGTTTGCATCTCGGCTTTGGGAAAATGGCCTCCGCGATCTCTTCTGCGCACGCGCGGCATCCCGCGGCCATTTTCCTGAAGCCCCGTGCAGCAGAGCACTACATCTGCGCACGCGCGGCCCCAGGAAGATGGCCGCCCGCACCGATGAAAGGAATGACAGCGCAGATCGCGCGCTGTGTCTTCACGTGGGCACAGGGAATCCGGACCTTGGACATGCGCACACCACTACGCCACCAACGGAAACCTGGGGAAGAAAAGAACGCTGTGAACACGCCCACCTGACCAGACCAGCCTGATTGACAGGCGAAAACGCCGACTTTGGTAATGTATTTCTCGGCATACATGGGGAATCAGGGTACACTACATACACCATAGTAACGCACAGCACAGGCCCTATTTAACAGTATTTATATCTCAATCTCAAAAAACGGGGTGACAGGTTCCCTTTAAGCTCATCCAGAGTGTTGGGTCTTGCGTCTCTCAACTTTCTCTTCACAATATCCCACAGATTCTCTATGGGGTTCAGGTCAGGAGAGTTGGCAGGCCAATTGAGCACAGTAATACCATGGTCAGTAAACCATTTACCAGTGGTTTTGGCACTGTGAGCAGGTGCCAGGTCGTGCTGAAAAATGAAATCTTCATCTCCATAAAGCATTTCAGCCGATGGAAGCATGAAGTGCTCCAAAATCTCCTGATAACTAGCTGCATTGACCCTGCCCTTGATGAAACACAGTGGACCAACACCAGCAGCTGACATGGCACCCCACACCATCACTGACTGTGGGTACTTGACACTGGACTTCAGGCATTTTGGCATTTCCTTCTCCCCAGTCTTCCTCCAGACTCTGGCACCTTGATTTCCGAATGACATGCAAAATTTGCTTTCATCAGAAAAAAGTACTTGGGACCACTTAGCAACAGTCCAGTGCTGCTTCTCTGTAGCCCAAGTCAGGCGCCTCTGCCGCTGTTTATGGTTCAAAAGTGGCTTTACCTGGGGAATGCGGCACCTGTAGCCCATTTCCTGCACACGCCTGTGCACGGTGGCTCTGGATGTTTCCACACCAGACTCAGTCCACTGCTTCCTCAGGTTCCCCAAGGTCTGGAATCGGTCCTTCTCCACAATCTTCCTCAGGGTCCGGTCTCCTCTTCTCGTTGTACTGCGTTTTCTGCCACATTGTTTCCTTCCAACAGACTTACCATTGAGGTGCCTTGATACAGCACTCTGGGAACAGCCTATTTGTTGAGAAATTTCTTTCTGGGTCTTACCCTCTTGCTTGAGGGTGTCAATGATGGCCTTCTTGACATCTGTCAGGTCGCTAGTCTTACCCATGATGGGGGTTTTGAGTAATGAACCAGGCAGGGAGTTTATAAAAGCCTCAGGTATCTTTTGCATGTGTTTAGAGTTAATTAGTTGATTCAGAAGATTAGGGTAATAGGTCGTTTAGAGAACCTTTTCTTGATATGCTAATTTATTGAGACAGGTTTTTTGGGTTACCAGGAGTTGTATGCCAAAATCATCAGTATTAAAACAATAAAAGACCTGACAAATTTCAGTTGGTGGATAATGAATCTATAATATATGAAAGTTTAATTGTAATCATTACATTATGGTAAATAATGAAATTTAACACTATATGCTAATTTTTTGAGAAGGACCTGTATGTATATATGCAATTGTGTTGAATCTTTCTGTCTGTGTCCTTCACTATTGAATCTATTTGTCTATGGAATTCTTTTAATATTATTGTGTATTTGGTGTGATACCTTTTATATTTATTACTAACTAGATGTTAGCCCGATTCTAACGCATCGGGTATTCTAGAATATGTATGTAGTTTATTTATGAAGATTTTAGAATACATTGAATACACAGGATTCGGCCGGCTGCAACCAATTAGCGAAGCGTGGTTCAAATCCTGAGCCAATTCGCGGCCGGACTGTGCCTGACGCTGATTATTCGCGGCCGGCCACGTAGTATATAGCACAGCCACGTAGTATATGACAGCCCACGTAGTATATAGCACAGCCACGTAGTATATAGCACAGCCACGTAGTATATTGCACATCCCACGTAGTATATTGCACAGCCCACGTAGTATATTGCACAGCCCACGTAGTATTGGCAGCATCAATAGTAAAAAGTTGGTCACACAGGGTTAATATCAGTGTTAATGGAGTGCGTTACACCGTGGCATAACGCGGTCCATTAGCGCTGTCATTAACCCTGTGTGAGCCCTGACTGGAGGTGAGGACGGAGCGGGCATGGACTGCGCGGGAGTAAGGAGCGGCCATTTTGCCGCCGGACTGTGCCCGTTGCTGATTGGTCGCGGCTGTTTTGCCGCGACCAATCAGCGACTTGGGATTTCTGTTACAGACAGAAAGAAAGATGGAAGTGACCCTTAGACAATTATATAGTAGATAAATATTTGACCTAATTTTATGGGTAGTTTGGTACTCCTTTTTCTTTTGTTTATAATCTTATTATGGAGTATGTTTTATGCCTGTTTTTAGCAGTGCTGGTTTTTATTAACCTTTCTGGGTATTTTTATTTACATGTAGTATGTATGTTGCATGTATGTAGTATGTATGTATGTTGCATGTATGTATGTTGTAAGTAGTATGTATGTTTGTGGTTTTTTTTTTTTTTTTACATTTAACACATTAGCCGGATGATGGGACTACTACTGCCCCATCATTGGCTAGTGTGTCAATCACTGTCATTGCAGCAGGCATAGCCCGATGGGACGTGTAGTCCCATCGGACGATGCCTGCACACACACAACCCCCGTCAGGCCCGCACAGACCCCCGGCAGGCCCGCACAGACCCGCCGCAGTCACGCACAGACCCCTCTTGCACACACAAACACGCAATCTCCGCCCACGCACCGCCCACACTCCATTACAGCGCATCATGACATTTCAGCAGCCAATCACAGCCATGCCATTAGTTAACATGGCTAACATGCCTAACAGGATGTGCCCACACTTCTTAGGATCCTCAACTGGCTCATTGCATCATGGGAACTTCCGATTCCAGTATTCGATATTGTAAAAATATCGGAACTCAGTATCGGAACTCCGATACAGCGAATATCGTCCGATACCCGATATTTGCAGTATCGGAATGCTCAACACTAAACATACAAACGAGAACTTATTAGTTTTAGGATTCCCTATATATTGTCCCTTCCCTTGGGAACCTGCAGTTGCACCTCCCTCTTCCTTGCCCCTTTCTACGTACGGTGGCATCTGTGGTTTTTGAATAATAAGCAGTTGACATGCAGGAGAAAATGAACAGCAGTCTGCTGGCGACAAAATAAGGTATACCACTCATTCATATAGTCACATATTATAACAATAGGAACATTTTATATGCCAAGGAACACAACATATGAAGGGGATTCTAAGAGTCCCCCTTGTCGGAACGCATCTGCATCCATATATATGGTAAATAAAGAAATTCAGATTCCTAAAAATGTGAGAACTACAAACAAACAAACAAAAAAAATCTAAGGCACTGTCGGACTGGGGTGCCAAGGGCCTACCAGTAGCCAACTCCAGGGCCCCACTTTTCAGCCATCCTCAATCACAAATGTATATTCGGTGGGGGAAATAAGTATTTGATCCCTTGCTGATTTTGTAAGTTTGCCCACTGACAAAGACATGAACAGTCTATAATTTTAAGGGTAGGTTAATTAAACTTTGGGAGATAGAATATCAACAATAAAATCCAGAAAATCACATTGTATAAATTCTATAAATATTTGCATTTTGCAGTGAGAAATAAGTATTTGATCCCCTACCAACTATTAAGAGTTCTGGCTCCTACGGACCAGTTAGATGCTCCTAATCAACTTGTTACCTGCATTAAAAACAGCTGTCTTACATAGTCACCTTTAGGCTGTGTGCACACGCTGCGGATTTTGCTGCGGATCCGCAGCGGATTTGGCCGCTGCGGATCCGCAGCAGTTTTCCCAAAGTTTACAGTACAATGTAAACCTATGGGAAAAAAACCCGCAGTGCACATGCTGTGGAAAAAGCCACGCGGAAACGCTGCGGATTATTTTCCGCAGCATGTCAATTGTTTGTGCGGATTCCGCAGCGAGTTTCAACCAGCACCAATAGGAAAATGCTGGTGAAAACCCGCAGAAGAATCCGCAGAACAAACCGCAAGAAAATCCGCAGTGAAAACTGCTGTGGTTTTGCACTGCGGATTTTCCAAATCCGCTGCGGAAAAATCCGCAGGAAAATCCGCAGCGTGGGCACATACCCTTACAAAGACTTCTGTCCACAGACGCAGTCAGACTCTATCCTCTACAACATGGGCAAGACCAAATAGCTTTCTAAGGGTATGTGCACATGTTGCGGATTCTCTGCGGATCCGCAGCGTTTTTTGAGGTGCAGAAACGCTGCAGATCCGCAATTGATTTACAGTACAATGTAATTCAATGAGAAAAAAAAAAAAATGCTGTGCAAGCGTTGCGGAAAATCCGCTGTGGAAACGCTGCGGTTTAGAAGAAGTAGCATGTCACGTCTTTTTTGTGAATCTGCAGCGTTTTTGTACCCATTCCATTATAGAAAACCGCAAGGGTAAAAAACGCAGGAAATCCGCAAGAAAACTGCAGCAAAAACCGCTGCGGAACCGCACAAAAAACGCAACAAATCCGCAGGTGCGTTTTCTGCCAGGAGAGGCAGAATCCGCACCAGAAATTCCTAAGCGTAATCTGCAACGTGTGCACATAGCCTAAGGATATCAGGGACAAGATCATAGACCTGCACAAAGCTGGAATGGGCTACAAAACCATAGGTAAGACACTGGGTGAGAAGGAGACAACTGTTGGTGCAATAGTAAGAAAATGGAAGAAATACAAAATGACTGCCAATCGACATCAACCTGGGCACCATGCAAAATCTCACCTCATGGGGTATCCTTGATCATGAGGAAGGTGAGAGATCAGCCTAAAACTGCATGGGGGGGGGGGGGACTTGTTAATGATCTCAAGGTAGCTGGGACCACAGTCACCAAGAAAACCATTGGCAACACATTACGCTGTAAAGGTTTAAGCCCACAAGGTCCCCCTGCTCAAGAAGGCACATGTGTAGGCTCGTCTGATGTTTGTCAATGAACACCTGGATGATTCTGTGAGTGATTGTGAGTAGGTGCTGTGGTCAGATGAGACAAAAATTGAGCTTTTTGTAATTAACTCAACTCGCCGTGTTTGGAGGAAGAGAAATGCTGCCTATGACCCAAAGAACATCATATCCACTGTCAAGCATGTGGAAGCATTATGTTTTGGGGGTGTTTCTCTGCTGTGTGCACAGGACTACTCCACCGCATCAATGGAGAAAGGATAGAGCCATGTACCGTAAAATCCTGAGTGACAACCTCGTTCCCTCCGCCAGGACATTAAAAATGGGTCGAGCCTAGGAAAGACAATGACCCAAAACATACAGCCAAGGCAACAAAGAAGTGGCTCAAAAAGAATCACATTAAGATCATGGAGTGGCCTAGTCAGTCTCCCGACCTTAATCCCATAGAAAACTTATGGAGGGAGTTGAAGCTCCGAGTTGCCAAGTGACAGCCTCAAAATCTTAATGATTTAGAGATGATCTGCAAAGAGGAGTGGACCGAAATTCCTCCTGACACGTGCGCAAACCTCATCAGCTACAAGAGGTTTTGCCACCAAGTATTAAGTCTTGTTGGATCAAATACTTATTTCTCACTGCAAAATGCAAATACATTTATATAATTTATACAATGTTATTTTTTTTATTTTATTTTTGATATTCTCTCTCTGTGTTAAAATTAACCTACCCTCAAAATTATAGGCTGTTCATGTCTTTGTCATTGGGCAAACTTACAAAATCAAGGAGGGATCAAATACTTATTTCCCCCACTGTAACAATGAACTGGGTAGATTGTTATATGAATAATATGCTGCCTTTGTCTGTACATAGTGATTCAAGTATATTTTACCAAGCACTACTCATATAAGAAGGTGGTGGCCCAGTCTTGCACATGGGCCCACCAGAGGATTCTCCTGTTCTCTGGTGGGCCATTCCAAGCCTGCGTAATAGGTATATGCATTGTGTAGTCCAAACAAACTGTCATAAATAGTAGTTATACTTTTTGCCTCATGGTTTAACCCTTTATAAACAACTGGCAGACAGACAGAAAAGGGTTTCTGTGCCTCAACAATATGTGGGCCCTTTGCAGTCCAAGAGCTCATCATAATGCACAATTCCACCTGGACGTGGAAATTGGCCCTGTTACCTCTTGGGCACCTGTGAGACTGCACATGTTGCACAATGATAGGTCTGCTTCTGTTGTAAACTATAATGTGGATCATTTACCTGTTTAATTCATAAGAAAGCTACGTTGGCCAGACACCATGGTGCACAATCATCCATCAAAGTGACAAGATCCTATTTTATAGCATTACATGTTTTCTCAGTATAATATGTCACAAGTGTCTTCTACAGTTTCTATCATAATTAAATCTTTTGGAGAAGGAATCTCTTGGAGAACGAGGTTGCAAATTGTGACATCGTCGGCCATCACAACAAGCCGACCATGAAGTTGATCATGTATTATTGTTAGAGAACAGTCCTAAACATGCTTTGCGCGGACAGTATTAGGCACGACAAGCCAATATGAAAGCATTTTGCCAGTAGCAGAATATAGGTCTCGTGGCTTGACCGAGTTGTATAAAAACACAGATAATTATTTTTACTTTTCTGGGACAAGAGCTGTAAAATGTCTTCCCAGTATGTATGTGCTCCACTGACATGTCACATAAGTAATCTTCACAGCTGCATGTCATACATCAAGTGACATTATGGAAGCATCACTGTTAAATTACAGAGAGTCAGTCTGTGATTTACTGTGCAGAAACCGATACAACGATGCGGTCTCACTGTCGGACTGCCTATATTTTACGACATGTTACACTGATTACTGCATATTCCAGACATCTTCTGTTTTTCATTGCATGCTTATGACTAGGCAATAATGTCTGAATGAAGAGATCAGTGCTATGCACGGTTTTTACAGCGCAGGTAGGAATTCTCCAACGTTCAGCATTTGTTAAGCGATGGATCTGGACAGTATTCTAAGCAATTTGTATAACTCATATTTGGACACATTTAGTTTATTTTTTTTTATCCAATGATGTGGCCCAAAATAAATTATTTGCATGTTCTCTAGTTCAACCTCTTTATGATAAGATGATGCCAAAAGGAACTACGGAAGATCATGCAAAACCCAGCAGCTCCCAATTTGCATAGAACATGTACTTTATTCCCTATTAAAAGCATCTTTAGTCTGGATATAGAGTATGTAAAGAAACACTTTCTCTATATTATCTAGTTTTAAACACAGTATTTAAAGGGAACCGGTCACAATTTTTTTCCGATATTACCTAAGGCCACCACCTTTCAGCCCCATATGACAGCATTCTATTGTAGGAGGGAAGATGAAGATGTCGTGTCAAGAAGGAGTTAGTGTGAATAGTGTTATATGCTATAATGTTTGATAAAGAGCAATGCATTTTATCCTTATGGTTGGTCTGTGTCTCGTTTCTCCTGGAGGTTCTGCCTCAAGGCCATTCGCGGGGACTGGGGAGGTCTGTCCACTAGGGGAACCATTACAAAACATAGGGAAATAGTTTGCCTCACACAGGGTAGTATACAACAGCTTAGGATTAGCCCACCGGTTGGGAAGGGTTAGATCAGTTATTAAGGCAAGTACTTCATGCTTTAGTGAATGTAGAGTTAAAGGTTGAGAGTCAAGTTCAGAGTCAAATGTGTGAGTGGAGTACAAGTGAAGTGCTAGATAGTGACAGTATTCTACAGGTTCCAAGAAAGTGGATGCAGCATATGTGAAAATGGTCCTATCAGAGCAAGTCTCCAAACAGTATGAGGACATCTCAAGCTTCGGGAGGACGCTGGGTTGTGCAGGCATGTAATACGGAGGACAGAGAATGAACTTCAATCCAATATTGCAGCCAGCATGCAGCCAGCGGGTAAGGAAAGGGTGAATCAAACACCCAAAAACCCCGCCTCTATGGCTGAAAATTGTTCCCTCCAAATTCAGGTGACAGAGTCCCTTTAATGAATTGGGACCCATGTGTATAGACAAGAATTTTGATGTAAAAACAAGTGTTATCCTTTGCAGTGGTGCAGCATGGGTTATCAGTGCCTGGGGGAAAGCAATTATTGCTACCCTTAAAGGGACTGCTCATTCTAAAACAACAAGTCTGCACTCTTATGTGCCTGCAGACTTGAGAAACCTCACATAGCACTCACTGCTCACTGTTCGGATTCTCTAGGGACAGTGCCGGGAGTGCCGATCATGTGACAGCAAGTATGCGATATGCATACTCCTGGCCAGAATCCAATTAGACTATTTCCAGCATGCTCAATGGTGTTAACAGCCTAGTCAAATTCTGGCTGGGAGTATGTAGATCGCATAATTTTGGTCACATGACCGTCGTTCCCGATGCTGGCACCGGAGAACAGGGTGCGCTATGCGAGGGTTCACAACAGTGCTGTGGAGTCGGTAAGACAAACCTCCAACTCAGACTCCTCAATTTTCATGACACCGACCACCAAAATGGGCTCCAACTCCACAGCCCTGGTTCACAAGTCTTGTTGTTTTAGAACAAACAACCAATTTTACCCATAATAATGCCCCCTAATTGCTCCCTTAAAACAAATAATGCCTTGAGTGCCACCTAAAAAAAATATAAATACCAAGGTTGTGTCAACCACCTCAAAAAACAAGAAAAAACCCTCACCTAATCTGAGCAATTGAGCAATCTTGTCCCCAGCATACAGAGTGGGATGGCACACGCAGCGCATCGAAGGGAGGGTGTTGTGTCACCTGATGTCCTGAAGATCAGAAGCCTAACTACCACAAGATCGATCTGTGTTGGCATCATGCTTATGCTAATACAGTTTAAATTGGCGCTCACCCAGAGATCTAGAGCACAGTGGCTAGCAATTCCAGGTGCACAGTGGCTATCAATGCCACTGCTACATTTTTTCCTCTGTTTTGACGGTTTTTGTTACCCCTAATAATTTGGCACTCAAGGCACCAAAACCCACACTACACCGCTGGGCCTTTGTCACAAATTTTTCAGCCAGGTAATACAGATATGTAGATCTACTATTACCAATGGTTTCACCAACACCTGTGTGCTTGAAGGCCCTTATACACCGTCTATGGCACAAGCCGTGTCACGCTACAGTATAACTCCAGATGAAGATTACTTTTGAAGCATCCCTGAATGGAAAAACGTGTTTATTAAATGAATTCTAAGAACCAACTTGTCTTCTGAAAGGCATGACATTCTTGAAGTATGACTTACACATAGCAGAATAGGCCACTGATCAATGGTAGTCACTGCTCTCCTGGCGCTCATACAACAGACATGGAATTAGATTTCTACCATGAGGTAAGAATGTAAAGGGTCTTTGGAACATGAGTCAGGAAGTGATTTACTTCAGCATACCCTGGGGCTTGGGAGGGAAATAATACAAAAAAGGAAAACATATATTCAGTTTCTCAAAGGACATAGATTCGTGTATGTAATCCCTTTCTATTTGCCTTTATCCATGAGGGTTAACTTTCATTACAACCTGTTCCGAAAAGAAGAAAACCTAAAACCAAAGCCCCTGCAGAAACTATATGAACATGTGTTCTTGTTATATGGGCTCATATCCATTTTTCATAAAATATAATGGTTATAACATTAAGCGAAGTACAAAATGCAAACATCGGACAAGGTACAGTCATGGCCAAAAGTATTAACACCCCTGCAATTCTGTCAGATAATAGTCAGTTTCTTCCTGAAAATGACTGCAATCACAAATTCTTTGGTATTATTATCTTCATTTAATTTGTCTTAAATGAAAAAAACACAAAAAGAATTGTCCTAAAGCCAAATTGGATATAATTCCACACCAAACATAAAAAAAGGGGTGGACAAAAGTATTGGCACCTTTCGAAAAATCATGTGATGCTTCCCTAATTTGTGTAATTAAAAGCACCTGTAACTTACCTGTGGCACCTAACAGGTGTTGGCAATAACTAAATCACACTTGCAGCCAGTTGACATGGATTAAAGTTGACTCAACCTCTGTCCTGTGTCCTTGTGTGTACCACATTGAGCATGGAGAAAAGAAAGAAGACCAAAGAACTGTCTGAGGAATTGAGAAACCAAATTGTGAGGAAGCATGAGCAATCTCAAGGCTACAAGTCCATCTCCAAAGACCTGAATGTTCCTGTGTCTACGTGCGCAGTGTCATCAAGAAGTTTAAAGCCCATGGCACTGTGGCTAACCTCCCTAGATGTGGATGGAAAAGAAAAATTGATAAGAGAGTTCAACACAAGATTGTGCGGATGTTGGATAAAGAACCTAGACTAACATCCAAACAAGTTCAAGCTGCCCTGCAGTCCAAGGGTACAACAGTGTCAACCCGTACTATACGTCGGCGTCTGAATGAAAAGGGACTGTATGGTAGGAGACCCAGGAAGACCCCACTTCTTCCCCCGAGACATAAAAAAGCCAGGCTGGAGTTTGCCAAAACTAACCTGAAAAAGCCTAAAATGTTTTTGAAGAATGTTCTCTGGTCAGATGAGACAAAAGTAGAACTTTTTGGGCAAAGGCATCAACAGAGTTTACAGGAGAAAAAAAGAGGCATTCAAAGAAAAGAACACAGTTCCTAGGGTCAAACATGGCAGAGGTTCCCTGATGTTTTGGGGTTGCTTTGCTGCCTCTGGCACTGGACTGCTTGACCGTGTGCATGGCATTATGAAGTCTGAAGACTACCAACAAATTTTGCAGCATAATGTAGGGCCCAGTATGAGAAAGCTGGGTCTCCCTCAGAGGTCATGGGTCTTCCAGCAGGACAATGACCCAAAACACACTTCAAAAAGCACTAGAAAATGGTTTGAGAGAAAGCAATGGAGACTTACAAGGTGGCCAGCAATGAGTCCAGATCTGAATCCCATAGAACACCTGTGGAGAGATCTAAAAATGGCAGTTTGGAGAAGGCACCCTTCAAATATCAGGGACCTGGAGCAGTTTGCCAAAGAAGAATGGTCTAAAATTCCAGCAGAGCATTGTAAGAAACTCATTGATGCTTACCGGAAGCGGTTGGGCGCAGTTATTTTGGCTAAAGGTTGTGCAACCAAGTATTAGGCTGAGGGTGCCAATACTTTTGTCTGGCCCATTTTTGGAGTTTTGTGTGAAATGATCAATGTTTTGCTTTTTGCTTCATTCTCTTTTGTGTTTTTTCATTTAAGACAAATTAAATGAAGATCACAATACCAAAGAATTTGTGATTGCAATCATTTTCAGGAAGAAAATGAGTATTATCTGACAGAATTGCAGGGGTGTTAATACTTTTGGCCATGACTGTATAAACCATTCATTTTAGTTTTTTCAGATAATTTTCCAACTTACAGATCTTTTGTTCATTCATTTGCAGACAATTTTGTGACTTCACTTTCCATTTATAGGAACAATTTAGTGACGAGAGGAAGAAATGGTGCTAATGGGGAAATGATGACATCTGAGTGCAGTCTAATGCATGTGGACAGACAATGGAGAAGATGGAGAAATTAAGGTCTCCATCTTCTCCGCACCTTTGATATGATTGTCTCATGAGAGAGAATCGTTTCCAGTAGAATAAATCGGCCATATTATCCCTAAAAAGGAGGGTTAAAATGCTTGGGGCTGCTGACCATTCCATATAAAAACTCACCAAGCTCACATTACCATTAAAAACATATTATGAAGAATTACCATTCTGAATATAAACTCACTTGTTATTTGACCAGTCCTCATAATAGTAATGTTTGAGATTTATTTCAAAAAGGTGTCTGCCCTAGTAGAGCCCCTCACGCTGAGTAATAAGTGCCGACAGACAGATATTGGGTAATTTAAGAAGAAGCATTTGTGAACTATCAGTCATCTAGACTGGCCTTTTGCTTCTGCCCGCAGTAACATTATCGGAATGCAATTTCCACATTGTAGAGGTATACAGTCAATGACAACACGACATAAGTAGTGTATATAGCAGCCCTCCATGTGCTATATAAGCATATAGACTTATAGATGCTAAATGGGATTAGCCAAGCAACCAGAAAAATGAAGAGACGTCTCAGAAAATGTGGCCAAGAGCATACGTGCCTACAGTATACATCAGAATTTATTGGCTTACTGTAACCTTGACATAGTCCCCCATTCACCAGAGGCCAAAAGTGTGTTCTTTTGACCTCTGTCTGGCAGGCATATATCGTCATACAGTTTGTTTTACTGTACAGGAAAGCAAAAAAGTCTGTGCTTTCCCGCCTAGAGGGTCACTGCAAATAAAAAATGTACACCATAGATATACCTTTTTTTTTTTTCTTTACAATTTATGGTTTATATTTATTTTTTTATATAGTGCCATTAATTCCACTGCGCTTTACAGACATTATCGGCACTGTGCCCATTGGGGTTCACAATCTAGATTCCCTATCAGTATATTTTTGGAGTGTGAGAGGAAATCGAAGTACTCAGAGGAAACCCCCACGCATATAAGGGGAGAATATACAATGGGTCCCTATGGTGGACATATACCTCTGCATCCAACCCGAGCGTATGCACCAACAGTGGAAACAGATGTATATACCTGCTACCTAGTTATTTTTTGTGGCACAATGAAAGAACTACCTTAATACTTAAACCTTAATGTGAACATGTAAACCTACTGTTAAAAAAAATACACATATAATGTATTAATAGATGAAAGTAAAAAAAAAATAAAAAAAACAAGTAATCTTCCTCGTACTTAAGGAAAGGAGGAATCTATCACTAAGATTCATTATAATAAAAGTGGTTATACAATACAATATTTTTAAATAGAATAAAGCTATGTTTTGTAATGGGGTTATAAAGACTTTTGGATGAAAGCCTGTAGTAACTACATGTTGTGCACAAATAGAAGCCAATTTGTATTTAGAATGTTATTATCAAATAACTACAGTGCTGTAACAAAGGGTTAATAAAGTGAGGATTTGTTCTTTTACGAATATCTGTGAGTGCAGAATTATTGTGCAACTATTAGGGTGTCTAATAATTATGAATATGATCAAAAAAAATAACGTAGAATGTTCCCATCTTAATTGTTTATTTTCATCTGTTAAAATGAGAATAGCAGCCTTTACCATGTTATTATTAACATCATTGAAATGGGGTTTTAGCTCATGGGGCTTACTTGTGTAAATGGAAATATGCAATTGTTAAAATACTGCAAATATCACTTGCAAGTCTTACAGCAAGATCAAATCCTACTACACAATGCATTTTACAACTTGACATTTTATGAAAAACAAAAATTGAAGGAGCCGCATTTTTTTTTTTTTGTTGCTCTACCCCCAGAGCCATGTAATGTTTTTCACTATATTTTGGATATAAGATGTTGTAATACATGGGTGGCTTGCACAGGGTAGGAGATATATATATACACACACAGATATTTTAAACTGTTCCTCCCAGACTACAAAGACGCTAGCAGCATTACCCACATGTGAGGTCGCCATGAAAAAAAAAATGATTATATATTTTCTAATTATTGGGCTGTAATTCACCATATGTAATGTTCTCAGCAAACACCAAAGGGAAGTGAAGGAGAAAGTACACTGTCACATTAGCAGGTTTAAAGAAAAAACAAAAAAAGATTGTACACAGGGAATCTCCTACAGAGCAAACCTTTACTAGATGGGCTTTAGTCTTACATAAATCAGTGGGCTATTTGGCACTAACTGAATTGTAAACCTGCCACCAGGAAAATTAAAATTGACTGTACATTTTTCATGCATAGACACCCTACCTGGTGACCAAAGGTCGCCTCCCGCTGCCCCCTCTGAACAGATTGGCTTAAGGTACCGTCACACTAGACGAGATCGCTAGCGATCCGTGACGTTGCAGCGTCCTCGCTAGCGATATCGTCCAGTGTGACAGGCAGCAGCGATCAGGCCCCTGCTGTGCTGTCGCTGGTCGGGGAAGAAAGTCCAGAACTTTATTTCGTCGCTGGACTCCCCGCAGACATCGCTGAATCGACGTGTGTGACACCGATTCAGCGATGTCTTCACTGGTAACCAAGGTAAACATCGGGTAACTAAGCGCAGGGCCGCGCTTAGTAACCCGATGTTTACCCTGGTTACCATCCTAAAAGTAAAAAAACCAAACAGTACATACTTACCTACAGCCGTCTGTCCTCCAGCGCTGTGCTCTGCACTCTTCCTGTACTGGCTGTGAGCGTCGGTCAGCTGGAAAGCAGAGCGGTGACGTCACCGCTCTGCTTTCCGGCCGCTGTGCTCACACAGACAGTACAGGAGGAGTGCAGAGCACAGCGCTGGAGGACAGACGGCTGTAGGTAAGTATGTAGTGTTTGTTTTTTTACTTTTAGGATGGTAACCAGGGTAAACATCGGGTTACTAAGCGCGGCCCTGCGCTTAGTTACCCGATGTTTACCCTGGTTACCGGCATCGTTGGTCGCTGGAGAGCGGTCTGTGTGACCGCTCTCCAGCGACCAAACAGCGACGCTGCAGCGATCCGGATCATTGTCGGTATCGCTGCAGCGTCGCTAAGTGTGACGGTACCTCTAGTCTAAAGGTACCTTCACACTCAGCAACTTTACAACGAGAACGACAACGATCCGTGACGTTGCAGCGTCCTGGATAGCGATCTCGTTGTGTTTGACACGCAGCAGCGATCTGGATCCCGCTGTGACATCGCTGGTCGGAGCTGAAAGTCCGGAACTTTATTTCGGCGTCAGGTCGGCGTGTATCGTCATGTTTGATATCAAAAGCAACGACGCCAGCAATGTTTTACATGGAGCTAAACCAGCGAGAACGATAAGTGAGTCGCCGTTACGTCACTGGATTGCTCCTGTATCGTTCTGGAGCTGCTGTGTTTGACGTCTCTACAGCGACCTAAACAGCGACGCTCCAGCGATCGGCTCGCTGTCTATATCGCTGCAGCGTCGCTGAGTGTGACGGTACCTTTAGGAGTAAAACGTCACCTCTAAACCACACCTCACCTCCTCTGCCCTTCCTATCCAACAGCATCGGGAAGGCAGAGGAGAAGTGGTTTAGACTTACCACTGTACTCCCCGTGCCACGGTGTTGGCCATCTTGGGAGAAATAGGAAGGAAACACCAATCTGAACACAGGGGGCAGGAGAGAGCCACAAGGAGGGCACCAGGTAGGGAGACTATACATGTGTAATATATAGCCACTAATCAGTGCCAGGGTAGAGGGTCATTATCTTATTACAGTATAAGTAAAAGAACTAGGGGCCTGGTAGCCGATTTACAGGGGAATTAAAGTGGTATTCTCATGTCCAAGATCCTATCCGAATATGTAGTGGGTGTAATAATAATAATAATAATATTATTAGCTAATACCTCCAATTAGAAATGTAGTAGGAGTTCTTATTAGTTATGTTGCTTACCCAATGTGCATGGGATTGCAGGAGCTTGGGTATCAATGGTTACGACTAGTGATGAGCCCAAGTGCTCATTACTCGAGTTTTCCTTGGGTGCTCAGGTAAGCACAGAGCATCGCGGTTGCTCGAGTGACATGTTGGAGTCTCTGCAGTCGCATTTGTCGTGGCTCTTTGTCAGGCAATTCCTGCATGTCTTGAGGCTGTCTAATGGCCGCAAAACATGTGGCTGCGGGGACTCCAACATGTCACTTGAGCACTCGTGATACTCTGCATACCCAACCCAAGCACCCAAGGAAAACTCGAGTAACGAGCACTTGTGCTCATCACTAGTTACGACCACCGATATATTGAGTTAGTGGTTAGTGCTCATTACCATGGATACCCAAGCCACTGCAATGCCCTGCACACGAGGTAAGCCATATCACTTATCAGGAGAATTATACTGCATTTCTAATTTGATTTTTTTGCCAATATTATTACACCAACTATATATTGGGAATGCATATTGGTGATGGGAACACACCTTTAATGGCTTATGGCGACACCTAAAATCTGTGTGAACTTCCAAAACAATGGCCTCCATTTATGTAATAAACATGACATGTTTGATTCAGAGGCCATTAATAAGAGTTTTGCATCAGCTACAAACTGTACGTTCACTTTTGGCTGGCGACCGGACGTCTTATAAGTCTCCTTCACTGGGGCCTCGTCCCCAAGTGCCTGCACATAATATAGTAAAGGAATTTCCTATTAATCAATTATGCAGTCCATCAATCATTAAACTTTCAGATTTCTGCACGTTATATGATCTAAATGAGCCATGCTCACTGTGGTCTGCACTTCTGAAGTTATTTGTAATAATCTCATTTCTTTATAAGTTAATAAGAATATATAGTTTATGGGGAAGGAGGAATACTTGTGAACTGCCTGGTATTCTACATGTCTATTAGTCACTGTAATGAGCTCTAATGTGCAGACCTTTGGGTGGAAAGTTATAGGGAATGGTTTTGGAATAGTAATGACACTTGTGTGACCCCCATTAACAGACGTTGCTCTCAGCGGCATATACAGCTGGATCATATGTACAGAGGAGATGTGGATATTCCCAGCTGCAGACTGCATCGCCACATATAGCAATAATACCTCTTTGTCCAGTTCTCAGTGTCATCCTGCCTTTCATCTTTATGGCATGGAAACTTCTACTGTACGTAAAAATATGACATAACTTAATGACAAGGATCACAAGACGAAGTGTCTATACCAAGCAAAAATATTATGTCTAGTTAACTCCATTGAATAAATAGTTATAAAAGTGCAGGTGCGGGAAGGAATGTAGCGCCATGTATTTCTTTCCATGTGTCCTGCAATAAAACATCACTTCTTCCAAGATGGGGCCATAGGTCATATCAAGGAAGAAAGTATTCCATCGATTATCTTCAGACTAGACAACACACATTTCTTACTTAGAGAAACGGAGTGGGATAAGCTATGACTGAGACATAAAAGAGGCCTAACATGAACTTATTGGTTAGCACGGTCAGCGAGTGACACGAGGAAGAAAAACTATTATTACTGGACTCAGAAAGAGTCTTCCAATTTTGTTAATCAAAATATGTTCAAAGGAAATCATACAAGAATAATCAAGTCTCTACCGATATATCATACTCAGACATCTCCATGGAAGCAAATATGGTCATTAAATTGTTAAAGAAGAAAACGCTGTATGAGAGCACTACTTCGCTCTGAAATACAAGCAAGTTTCATGCTTTGGTTAAACAATATCAATAAAAGAAATTGCGTGTCCACATTTTCCTGAAAAATATACCTATAAGGCTATGTTGGTGGATCTAAAGCAGGTTTGGGCAACTTCAGACCCCAGGGCTATTTACGGCCCTCGATGACCCTTCATCAGGCCCCTGAGCAGATTCTCAGCGACCGCATTCATGGGCAGGGAGGTGTATTTTGATTACAACCAGCTCATTAAGTTCTTCTTGCTCTGTTAGCACACACATGCAGTGTTCACTACTGAACACTGAAGGGCATGCGATGAAAGATTACGTCCTGAAACCAGTGCCAGAGTCAGGATGTACTTTGTGGGCAGAGTTTGTATGGCTCCCGAAGGATGGAATAAATATCCAAATGGCCCTTGGCAGAAAAAAGATTCCCCACCCCTGATCTAAAGGGTGAATGCAAAGTTAGCATAGGGAGACTTACAGGTCATGTAATGCTTTTCTAGGAATTTAAATATCCAAATAGCCTTTGTAGAGAGGAAGAGGACAGTCTAGTACGACCTATTGGAGTAGCAATCTTAAAACTCAATAATCAACCATTGCTTTGCTTCTTACCTAAAGTCGGATGGCAAGGCCCTTTAAAAAGTGCCAATATTGAGGTTTAGGGTTGCTACCTCCAATAGGTGACACTAAAAGTTCCTGTCCTCTCTCTCTTTGAAGAGTCCATTTGCATTTTTAAATTCTCAAGGGGGCATTGCATAAGTCTACAATCTCTACAAAGGAAAAACTTTACCCCATTTGACTTAGGGTATGTGCACACGTTGCAGATTTGCAGCAGTTTTCCATCCGGTTTACAGTGCCATGTAAACCTATGGAAAACCAAATCCACAGAGCCCAAGCTGCGGAAAATACCACGCCGAAACACTGCGGTTTATTTTCTGCAGCTTGTCCTCAATAGGAATCCGCAGGTGTTAAAACGCAGATGAAATCCGCTCAAAAAACGCTGCAAATCCGCAGGTAATTTGCAGGTAAAACGCAGTGCGTTTTACCTGTGGATTTCTCAAAAAACTGAGTGGAAAAATCCGCAGGCAAACCCGCAACGTGTGCACATACCCTTACTGGCTGAGGCCTCTCACCCAGCCAAATCACTTCTCCTACTTTGCACTAATGAGGGGCAAACATCCTAAAACATGAGTCGGCAAATGGAAATTCTGGTTTAGCTTCTTACCCCAAGTCAAGTGGAAAGGCCCTTTTAAAAAAAAAAGGGTCAATATTAACTTTTAGGATTGCTACTTCCAATAAGTGGCACGAGATTTCCTGTCTTCTTCCTCTATGAAGAGGTTATTTGCCTTTGTTCAGATTGAAGAAAATTCTTCCTATTAATTTCTATCAGAAATTTATTTTGCAGTTCATAAAGTGTGTTTCGATTGTTCTCTTTCCTGATAAGGTTTTGAAAAATGCCTGGTGGGGAAAAAAAATGATTGTCACTTGCTTGAAGTGGATCTGTTCTGGCTCAACCTGTCACGAGGACCCAATAAGCCCCTGGTCCAGGAGGGTACAAGAGACTTGAGAATTGGTGCAGCTGGCAGGATGAGATGCGGGAATCGAGGACGAGACACCCTCAGTAGTCTTGGGAGTAGAAAGATGATTGCAGTAGGAACAGAAGCAGGTTAACACAGTGTTCACAGGAAGAAACTAACACACTAAAGTCTAGGATAACTCTAGGGAAATGACACGTCGGGCAACCTGAAAAAACCCAAAGTGGAGCACAACAGTGGGCAGCGGACCAAAGCGAAGGGAGCAGAGTCTGGACCAGGGACAAGTTTATAACAGAACCCGGTTATAATCTGTTCTAAACTATGCACTGTCCAATCAGAAGGCTGCAAAAGAGACTTTAGGAAAGAACTGTTAAAAAAAAAAAGTCTTCAAACCCTCTTCGAGAAGCAGTTTCAGCCTTGTTTAGGAAGGTCTCAAACCTCTGTGCGAACATAGCCTCACACTGTAAAAAATGAATGTAGAGTAAGCCCAAAAGGGCAGGACCCTCTCCCCTCTGTACCAGTCTGTTACTGTAATTTACAGCAAATTTGCATGTAACCCCTTTTCCTGTACAGCACCATGGAATCAATGGGGCTCTAAGTATAAAATAATAGAGTATAACAACCCTCCTAATGATGATCCTTATGCTATAACATTTAGAAGAGCTGTGTGCTACCCCTGGCACAATAGCACTGCATATATTCCAGCACAAATGCTACCGAAAATGTGTGTGTAATGCCGCTGGTGGAAAAATATTGTATTAACCAGTAGAATATATACTTCGCTTTATGAGAAAGCTGCTTTTGGTAGGATATATGATCTGTTCTGCATGATAAAGAACAGCTTTTCAGGGAGGGTGAATTCAACATCTTACTTAATTTAGTTTGTCGCTGTAGTTTTTGCGCTATAGCGAGCAATTTTTGCAGAGATTTTTTCATTGCTTTCGGCAATTGACCTTAGCAATATGCTTTACAATATGAAGACTGCTAAATATCTTGGTCACATTGAGAGAGTTAAACAAAGTCAAGCACAAAGATCGTCCCACAGCTAACGTTTCAACGGGCAAATTACTATGTGTTACAGATCTACAAACAAACCAGCAATCACAGAGGAATCTAAATTACCAGGAGAGAGAAAGGAAAACCGCAGTTATTCTGAAGCTGTTCTTCAATTATGCCATCTTTTTAAAGTTGTCATTGCATTTATTTTGGTGGTTGTAGTTTTTCTTTAGAGGAATTGTGGAGGTGCCAAAGCATTTCTGCTATAATTGCCGTAGTGCTATTACTGCTAATCAAAAATATTCCTAATAAATAATTAAAAATCTATCAGAAAGCCTTGCCCAGTAATTATCCTATAAATAGTCAGTGACTTCTGATGTATCACAGTCATTCCACCGGTATATTGAAAATTTGGGTTACACCCATGTGGATTTCCCTAGTTCAGGGTAGATTTACTCAGAATTTATGCTGTTTTTCGCTGTTCCTAATCTTATGCTGAATACAGACATAATATAGAACAGTTCTGTTAATTCCAAGTTCACGTCATGCTTATTAGCAATTTTCGGCATAAGATTTAGCCTGTAAACCGTTGACTAATTTAAATAGTGCCATCAACTATGGTTTTCAATCCAACTACAGGTGCTTCTCACAAAATTAGAATATCAAAAAGTTAATTTCAGTTCTTCAATAGAAAAAGTGAAACTCGTATATTATACAGTCATTACAAACAGCGTGATCTATTTCAAGTGTTTATTTCTGTTAATGTTGATGATTATGGCTTACAGCCAATGAAAACCCAAAAGTCATCATCAGTTAATGTGAAAAATTAACAAAAAACACCTGCAAAGGCTTCTATAAGTGTTTAAAAAGGTCCAATAGTCTGTTTCAGTAGGCTCCACAATCATGGGGAAGACTGCTGACTTGACCGATGTCTATAAGGCAGTCATTGACACACTCCACAAGGAAAGTAAATTTTGCATTTCACATGCAAATCAAGGTCCCAGAGTCTGGAGGAAGAGTGGAGAGACAGAAAATCCAAGCTGCTTGAAGTCTAGTGTGAAGTTTCCACAATCAGCGAAGGTTTGGGGAGCCATGTCATCTGCTGGTGTAGGTCCACTGTTTTTTTTTTATCAAGACCAAAGTCAGCACAGCCGTCTACCAGGAAATTTTAGAGGACTTCATGCTTCCCTCTGCTGACAAGCTTTTTGGTGATGGAAATTTCATTCTCCAGCAGGACTTGGCACCTGTCCACACTGCCAAAAGTACCAATAGCTGGTTTAAAACAACAGTATCACTGTACTTGATTGGGCAGCAAACCCGCCTGACCTTAACCCCATAGAGAATCTATGGGGTATTGTCAAGAAGAAGATGAGACACCAGACAATGCAGACGAGCTGAAGGCTGCTTATCAAAGCAACCTGGGCTTCCATAACACCTCAGCAGTGCCACAGGCTGATCGCCTCCATGCCACTCCATTGATGCAGTAATTGATGCAAAAGGAGCCCGACCAAGTATTGAGTGCATTTATGAATATACATTTCAGTATGCCAACATTTCGGATTTTAAAATCTGTTGTCAAGCTGATGTTATAAAGTATTCTAATTTAATGAGATAATGACTTTTGGATTTTCATTAGCTGCAAGCCATAATCATCAACATTAGCAGTAATAAACACTTGAAATAGATCACTGTTTGTAATGACTCTATATAATATATGAGTCTCACTTTTTGTATTGAAGAACTGAAATAAATTAACTTTTTAATGACATTATAATTTTGTGAGAAGCACCTGTATATGAAGAAAGTATATACTATAGTATACATAAGAAATGGAAGTGGCAGACATGGGCCAATATTTTGGCAGTGTGGATCATATGTCTCAAAAGGGAATACGAAAATGCAGACAAGTTCTAGCCATGTTTTTCACCGGCAGCACTTGTACCGAATACAGTCTATAGAATGTTCATGTCACATTTTTTTTTGTGAGCCAAGTGGTCAGCACAAAATCTCAGCAACATGTCCAATATTGATCCAAGTGTGGCATCAAAAATGATAATACCATCCGAGCGCTGTCAATTTTTCATGAGCTACTAGACAGGGGAAGGTAGAGAAACTTTATAAAAAAAAAAAAAAATACCGGTAAATAAAATAAAACACACAACTTGGACCAAACTGGAGGAAACTGAACAAAATCACTAGGACAGTTTTTCTTCTACATGAAAAAAAAAGTCTGAATGAGCCTTTACAACCTGCATGTTATTTACTCAATTGTAAAGCATTGCGGAATATGTTGGCACTATATGAGAATTACTTTAATGGAAACAGAAGATTGACAGGTGTGAACACGGCTTTACCCAGGTTGTATTGAATGCCATACTGATACTTTCAGTACTGCACGCTCACAATGGCTGCATTACCAACAGTGCTGTATGAACATGGCAGATCCTACAGGAGCTATGAGAGTGCAGTGATGCTTACTGGGCTCCCATGACTGATAACGGCCTTGTAATTTTTACTGAGGCAGTAATGCTTAGTACAGACAAAACGGCATGGCTACAAACAGGAGGCATGCACAGGCCATTTCCAGGCCCTTATAGAAGGCATGTAGGGGTTAATCCCAATTAATAAGGATTCATATGAAAGTTTACACTACAGATAAAAGGAAAATCCAGCAGATCTATCCCTGCCAAAGCTTTGCTTTTCTCTTCTTTTTTCATTTTTCTTCAAAGTCCAGTAGTTTAAAATATCCAGAAAAGAAATTCTTTTTTTTTTACATTAATTTTTTTTCTTTTTACACACACATATAGCAATCTGATGCTGAAAATCAGCCAGACTATAATATTGTGATTGTACAATATTTCCATTGATTAGCGCTCCAGGGATCTGCAGAGGATACTTTTGCACACTTCATCAAAAGCTTGGAAGCAGTGTTCATCTGTATTACTACATCATTTCCTAATACCTCAAGGCACATATACCGTTATGTTAAACATGGGAAGGGTGGGACGAAGATAAACAAAAGGACTTGCCTGAGGTCAAGGGAAGAATTGCAGTCTCAAGTGTTTGATGAAAAGTCCATGTCTGACACCTTCCTAGATAAGCGATTTGTTTAAAGAGACAAATTAAAAGATGTGTGAACATCAAGATCTCTCAATATTGTTAGTTTACCATCAGAGTACAAATATTTCCTCAACAAACAAGAATGTTCCTACAAACATTTAAGGTGCCCATTCACCTTCAGCTGCTATTGGGCTGACAACTAAAGGTACCGTCACACTTAGCGACGCTGCAGCAATACCGACAACGATCCGGATCGCTGCAGCGTCGCTGTTTGGTCGCTGGACAGCTGTCACACAGACCGCTCTCCAGCGACCAACGATGCCGGTAACCAGGGTAAACATCGGGTAACTAAGCGCAGGGCTGCGCTTAGTAACCAGATGTTTACCCTGGTTACCATCCTAAAAGTAAAAAAAACAAACACTACATACTTACCTACAGCCGTCTGTCCTCCAGCGCTGTGCTCTGCTCTCCTCCTGTACTGTCTGTGTGAGCACAGCGGCCGGAAAGCAGAGCGGTGACGTCACCGCTCTGCTTTCTGGCTGACCGACGCTCACAGCCAGTACAGGAGGAGTGCAGAGCACAGCGCCGGAGGACAGACGGCTGTAGGTAAGTATGTAGTGTTTGTTTTTTTTACTTTTAGGATGGTAACCAGGGTAAACATCGGGTTACTAAGCACGGCCCTGCGCTTAGTTACCCGATGTTTACCCTGGTTACCAGTGAAGACATCGCTGAATCGGTGTCACTCACGCCGATTCAGCGATGTCTACGGGGAGTCCAGCGACCAAATAAAGTTCTGGACTTTCTTCCCCGACCAGCGACAGCACAGCAGGGGCCTGATCGCTGCTGCCTGTCACACTGGACGATATCGCTAGCGAGGACGCTGCAACGTCACGGATCGCTAGCGATATCGTCTAGTGTGACGGTACCTTAACCCTTTTGACTCCCTATACTCACAAGTGTGCATGTGTTTTCAATGGACAGGAGTAAGCCACTGACTGATACATCGTGATTACTTATAAGGGGCATTTAAATCTAAGAAATACAACAAAAATGTTGCAGTTTGGGTGCCCCATCTGCACTCAGTGCAACCATACAAGTATACAGAGCAACTTCACACTGGACCACAAGCAGCTTGGATTGTGTGCCTCTCCGCGATTCCTCCAGACTCTGGAACCTTGACTTCCAAGGTCTAGTGTGAAGTACCCACAATCAATGACGGTTTCGGAAGACATGTCATCTGCTGGTGTAGGTCCACTGTGTTTTAGCAAGACCAAAGTCAGCGCAGCCGTCTACCAGGAAATTTTAGAGTACTTCATACTTCGATCTGCCGACAAGCTTTTTGGAGATGGAAATTTCATTCTCCAGCAGGACTTGGCACCTGTCCACACTGCCAAATGTATCAATTCTTGGTTTAAAAATAACAGTAGCACGGTGGCTCAGTGGATAGCACTGCAGCCCTGCAGCACTGGAGTCCTGGGTTCAAAACCCCACCAAGGACAACATCTGCAAAGAGTTTGTATGTTCTCTCCGTGTTTGCGTGGGTTTCCTCCCACACTCCAAAGACATACTGATAGGGAATTTAGCTTGTGAGCCTCAACGGGGACAGCGATGATAATGTGTGCAACCTGTAAAGCGCTGCGGAATATGTTAGCGCTATATAAAAATAAAGATTATTACCGTATTATTATTAACAGTATCACTGTGCTTGATTGGCCAGCAAACTCATCTGACCAAAGCCCCATAGAGAATCCATGGGGTATTGTCAAGAAGATGAGAGACACCAGACCCAACAATGCAGAAGAGCTGAAGGTTGCTATCAAAGCAACCTGGGCTTCCATAACACCTCAGCAGTGCCACAGACCGATCGCCTCCATGCCACATTGATGCAGTACTTGATGCAAAAGGAGCCTCGACCAAGTATTGAGTGCATTTACTGAACATATACATTTCATTAGGCCAACATTTCGGATGTTAAAATCACTTTTTCAAGCTGGTGTTATAAAGTCTTCTAATTTACGGAGATAATGACTTTTGGGTTTTCAGTGGCTGTAAGCCATAATCATCAACATTAACAGAAATAAACACTTGAAATAGATCACTGTTTGTAATGACTACAATATACGAGTTTCAGTTTTTGTATTGAAGAACTGAAATTAATGAAGAACTTTTCTAATTTTGTGAGATACACCTGTAAGTCAAGGACAAAGCTGTTCAAGTCAGGGCTGGGTTATAAAAAAAAAAAAGTCCCAATCTCTGATAATCCCCTGGAGTACCATCAAATCCATTATCAAATAGAAAGAACATAGTACCACAACAAGCCTGCCAAGAGAGGGCCGTCCACCAAAACTCTCATCCCGGGAAAGGAGGACATTAATCAGAGAGGCAGCACAGGGACCAAATGTAACCCTGACGTAGCTGGAGGGTTCCCAAGTAGAGGCTGGAGTATGTGTCCATACGACCTAATAAGTCATACACTCTATAGGAGATGGCCTTTATGGAAGAATGGGCAGAAAAAAAAGCTTTTACTTATGCTCAAAAATTGTAAAGCTCGTTTTGAGTTTGCCAAAACACATATGGGAGACTCCAAAAGTGTATGGGGGAAGGTGCTGTGGAAACCAAAATTTACCTTTTTGGCCACAAAAAGGTAAATGCTATGTCTGACGCTAAACTAACAGCTCATCACCCCAAAAACACCATGCTCACAGTGGTGGCAGCATCATGCTATGTGGATGTTTTTCGGCAGCAGGAACAGTGAAAATGGTCTGAGTCGAGAGGCAGATGGATGGTGTGAAACACAGGATATTCTTGAGCAAAACCGGTTTCAGTCTGTCAGTGATTTGAGGCTGGGACGGAGGTTCACCTTCCAACAAGACAATGATGCAAAGCATACTGCTAAAGCAACACTCGAGTGCTTTAAGGGAAAACCTGAAAATGTTTTGGAGTGGACTAGTCAAAGTTCAGACCTTAATCCAGTTGAGAATCTGTGGCCAGAATTGAAGATAAATGGTTTCCTCTGGCAAACAAACTGGAAGGAGCTGGAGCAGTTTTGCACTGAGGAATGGCAAGATGTGGAAAGCTCATAGAGACTTATCCAAAGAAACTTGCAGCTGTATCTGCCGCAAAAGGAGGCTCTACAAAGTACTGACTTTAGGGGGGACAAATAATTACGCACACTGAAGTTTTCAGTTATTTTGTCCTATTTGATGTTTGCTTCACAAAAAGAGAACTAAATGTTCAGTTGTAGGCATGTTCTTAACATCAACTAATGCAAAGCCTCAAAAAAAAAAAAAAAAAGAAAGTGAAATCCAGGTTGTGAAGTAGAAAAACCCGAAAAAATGCCAAGGGGTGTGAACACTTTTGCAATCTACTGTAGCCTTTGTCAAAGAAAATTATGGGGACAGTAGACAACAGTTATGCACATGGCAGAAAAATTTGTACAATGTAGAAACTTCATGTGTCACTGTCTAGTGTTCTTGGATGGCAATATGGCAGCGTAAAGAGGACCTTACAACTGTGAAGAGGACTGGACAACTATAGACAGATTTGACACCAATCTTTATAACTTCCAATATAGTACTGATCAGAACTTCTTACAATACCATAGCCAATGATGAAATAATTAATGGTCAACCTACATGAATTGGGAGCATCAAAAGTTATTCAATGAGTATTCTTGCAAAAAGGGAATTGGAATTCATAATGTTCCATAAACTTCAATTAAAAGGTTATGTTTAATGTAAAATATTGGTCAAATAAATATCCAATACACATTCATGGCCCAATCAAAACTTTCACACCAGAATTCTGGCATAAAGAGATTTGAAAAGTCCCAAAGTTTTGTTGCAATTCAAGGCTGGGCGCCATTTTTGCTTAGCCTCGACCACTTTGTCAAAGCTAAGGCAGAAAAGGGTAGTGGTTACCACCGCTAATCACATTCATAGTTAGCGGTAGCATTAGCTACGCCAGAAACCTTACTCCAGCAGTTTACCTTGACGTCCTCTGCGTGGTGCAGGCCGCATGCCAGAAGCAGTGTGTGTCATGCTGAAGAAAGTGAGCAGGAACATGGAGGCCGAATGCTACCCCACAGCTGTTAACAGTACTGGCGTCCTGAGGACATCAGTACTGTTAACAGTTTGGAAATCGATGCGGGACACGGATGGACCAGCCCATCTGGCATTTGCCAGATTTGTTGGATGGCCAGTCCGGCCCTAGATACTAGTCAGCCATTGCAGATTTCAGATGGAAGGCCTACACATTCTTAGGACTATCTTAACGCAAGGATATCATAGTGAAATATAGGTCTGCTTAAGGGCTTGTTTTCACTTGCGAGGAACACGTCCGTGTCTCGCATGTGGAAACGAAGCTCTGGTGCCGGCACTCCAGAGCGGAGCGTGCGGCTGCATGTGTTGCTATGCGGCCGCACGCTCCGCTCCACAGTGCCGGCGCCAGAGCTTCGTTTCCACATGCGAGACACGGACGTGTTCCTCGCAAGTGAAAACAAGCCTTTAGGGTGAGGCAAACTTGACACTGTGATAAAGTTACATTTTTTCAAAGGTTAGCAAAAAGATAAAAAGTGCATCCTGTGTCATGACAAAGGCATTTTAAAAATGTATGCCACATACTGAAATTCTGCACCTATATTTTACGACAATTCATCAAGCCCCAAAGTGGACACTGCAAGTGCCAATACCGAAAAAGAACTGTGCTGCCCCAAGGCACCGACCATGAATAATGCACTAGTTATCGGAATATAGCAAGATGTAACAATGTATTATACAGAATATTGCAGAAGATACAGATTACAATTTCCCATATTGTAGTTAAAAGTATTTATACATTATGGGAAGATTTCTGGTTTCTAAAATACTTGCATATATAATGAAAGTAATTTGGAGGTTTCCAACTATTCTGTCTGATTTGGCAGTTGTGTTTTGTAATTTATGTAATATGCTGTAACTCTGTACAGTATAGAATTTGCAGTAATTAGAAGCCTGTAAAGCGAGAAAGTCCTTGGTTAATGGCATCTCCAGCTTTTCACTCAATTTCAAAGAAAAATAAAGTGTAAAAAAATCCTTCCCCTTTAGATTTGTCATATGTATGCAATTACCTATACTGCACTAGAAAAGCAAAGAAGATGGACAAGTCAGGCTGCATAGCAATTTTAACACATCCCAGTTCCTTTTTAAACTATCTAAAAATACTTTTACTACTCCTCCCTTCAATTAAAGAAGTGAATGAAGACGTCAACTTGCATATTTTTTTAGTCTGGCATGAGGTTTTAATATACTGTAAGCATGGGTCCAAAGGCAATGGAATATATATATATATATCAAGAATTAAAGTGGGATTTCTACCTTGTACATTTTTGGCTTATCTGCAATATCCACTAATGAGACTTGGAAGTGATTAAAAAAAATAAATAAAAGAGCTGACCCGTGCCACTGTTAGGAGCAGTGGTCGAAATTCACATACAAATGAATGCCCATGTAGACCACTTCTTCACTTACAGTGGCATGCATCAGGGTCCCAATGGTAGGTCCAGAATTTACTATACATTTATGGAAAGCTCTTTTAAAGGGATTGTCTGGGAATTTTCTATTGATGGCCTATTGTTAGGATAGGTCATTCGTATCTGATGGGTGGGGAAGCAAAAGCCAGCACTCCCGCCAATCAGTTGTTCCCAGTGCCGGCCAGATGAGCCGAGTTGTGGAGTTGCACAGCTCCGTGAACGGTATAGAAGCAGCGACTAGTTCCTCCATCCTCTCCCCTCTACATAGAATTTTAGTTTTTGGAAAGTCTGTCTTCACTGAATACAGATTTTACCCATGGATTGAGAATTTTGAAAATAATCATTCCCACTGGAGGGGGAAAAAAAAAAGCAGATCTCTCTGATAAAATACATTAGAGCTTATTATTTTCAAGTGTGCTATTGATTTAGAACATGAATATTTAACATGATGGTTACTCTTTAAAATTACGAAAGCTAAAATATTAAAACCACATATAAATGCAGACTTTATAAACGAGAACACTTAATAATGTTCTATTTCAGAACATTTAAGGAACTTAATTAAGATAACTGGCTTTCTTCCCCCCCCCCCCTCATAGTACAATGCTACTTTTCTCTGCTCTCCGGCTGTATGAAATCCTATTACAGTAATCCCCAACGAATGGCTGGTGTTTTAATGGGATAGATGGCTAAACTATGAAACCATTCACTGTGCCATACAAGCAGCTATGAACTGGAGATTGGGACATCACTGCACTTATACTGTCCGAAACATAGGAAACCATTATAGGAAGATAATTGCCAGTTTATCCTTATAGAACATTAAAAAATGGATACCTTGTACACACTGTACCTGCGGACAGCATAGAAGCGTGGCACTGCCAGGTTTAATCAGGATAACTAACTAGCAACTGAACGTATACATATTCTGCAGCAATTTAGTAATGATGTCCGCATTTGTATATTGTAAGAACAATAATCTTATTACTATTACACTTGAACACATTGTAAAATTAATTTTGATTATTTTTTGTATGCATTTCTGAAAGCCGCCATGTGGATGAAGGACATGAGCTGTAAAACAGGAGTGCGGAGAAGCCACCTACAACAGGTTTGTTATGTTTTTTATATCCAAAAAGGGACATGTGGTAACCATATTCCTAGATATTTGATACACCACAAGTAAAAAAATGCAGAACGGCTGTAAAGGAAATTGTACAGTCCAGCACTGTAGTGTATATGTTGGAATTCTACACATTTCAATGGGTAAATATTAACACCCAAAAACTGTTAACTAATGCAGCATGAAGAAAGTCATCCACAGTTACCACTGGCCAATATGGCTAGCGTTTTATGGCAACTTTTGTTCCGCAACTCAATGTTTTTCTTTGTTGGGAAAAGTGGGGTGACTATTACAAGAATTTCAGAATACTACAGTCAGTGACTTTTACCCCTTAGAGAAACGCACAAATTGAGCTATTGGTCTGCGAGTACTGCAGGATAAAGAATTGCAGTAGAGTCCGAGCCACTGCCCATACAAAAACAGATACAGCTTGATTGAACCTAAGAATTTCGGATTGACCAGTCCACCATATAACGTATAATAGGTCCTTCCAACTCTCCCCAGATGGTGGTTATAAAAATAAATAAAGAATCAGTTTTCAAAATGGCCGATTATTTTTTTTTTCCCCTCAAGGAAGGGGAGCCAGAACCAAGAGTGTCTGGCAAATGGCTTACTTCACTCTCCATACGAAGACCAAATGCAAGGTTGGTCACAAAAAGAATCAATGTGTATGGGGGGAAACAAATAAGAAATATTGTTAGACTAAGGCCACGTTCACACGCTCAGTATTTGGTCAGTATTTTACCTCAGTATCTGTAAGCCAAAACCAGGAGTGGGTGATAAATACAGAAGTGGTGATGTGTTTCTATTATACTTTTCCTCTGACTGTTCCTCTCCTGGTTTTGGCTTACAAATACTGAGGTAAAACACTGACAACATTTTCTTATTGCTAAGCTATTTATGACCACACTTCACTGGTGTGTGGATAGAAGGCTCGCACAGCAAAGGTGGAGTTTACTACCCATCTGCAATAAGGATCTAAGAATGTTCACACATTGCGTTTTTGTTGCCATTTTTGCTGCAAAAAAAAAACAAAAAACAACACAATGCAGCATTTTACTGCACCAGCAAAGTAAAGGAGATTTCTGTAATCTCAAGCACACATTGCTTAATTTTTCCAAATTGAAGCAGTTCCAAATCTGCAGAATGTCAATTCTTTGAGCGTTTTTGCAGCATTTTTCACCCATTCAACTGAATGGGAAAGAAATGCATCAAAAACGCACGGAAAATACGAGTACTGAATGCAACGTTTGCAGCAGATTTTTCCATTAGATCAAGTGTATAAGTTTGCAAACCACTCATCATTCATCTTGGGTTAAAAAGCTACTTCTCTTTAGGCCGGTTTCACACGTCAGTGGCTCCGGTACGTGAGGTGACAGTTTCCTCACGTACCGGAGCCACTGACACACGTAGACACATTAAAATCAATGCATCTGTGCAGATGTCATTGATTTTTTGCGGACCGTGTCTCCGTGTGCCGAAGACGGAGACATGTCAGTGTTCGTGGGAGCGCACGTATTACACGGACCCATTAAAGTCAATGGGTCCGTGTAAAACACGTACCGCACAGGGACGTTGTCCGTGTGCAGTCTGCGTGCCGTGCAGGAGACAGCGCTACAGTAAGCGCTGTTCCCCCCACTGGTGCTGAAACCGCGATTCATATCTTCTGTGCAGCAGCGTTTGCTGCAAAGAAGATATGAATAATCCTTTTTTTTTAAGTTTATCGTGTATAAAATAAAGGTCCATGTCCCCACCCCCTGTGCGCCACCCCCCACCCCCTGTGCGCCTTCATCCCCCCGCTGTTCTGAAAATACTCACCCAGCTCCCTCGTTGGCTGTCGCTGCTTTCTGTCCTGGGTGCACCTTCTACTGTATGCGGTCACGTGGGGCCGCTCATTTAGGCCGGCTTCACACTCAGCGTATGAAAATACGGTCCGTATATTACGGCCGTAATACGCTGAAATGTCCCGAAAATAGTGGTCCGTAGCTCCTCCGTAGGCAGGGTGTGTCAGCGTTTTTTGCGCATGGCATCCTCCGTATGTAATCCGTATGGCATCCGTACTGCGTGGTTTTCTCGCAGGCTTGCAAAACCAACATACCGCTATAGAAATGATCCATGTGTCCCAAAAAGAAAAAAAATAAATAAATAAAAAAAATAATATATATATATATATATATATATATATATATATCTCAGTAGACACATATATGTACCGTATATACTCGAGTATAAGCCGACCCGAGTATAAGCCGACCCCCCTAATTTTGCCACAAAAAACTGGGAAAACTTATTGACTCGAGTATAAGCCTAGGGTGGAAATGCAGCATTTACCAGTGAATTTCAAAAATAAAAATAGATCATTATTTCCCCATAGCTGTGCCATATAGTGCTCTGCACCGTTCATATTTCCCCATAGGTGTGAACCATATAGTGCTCTGCACCGTTCATTGTGCCCCCTAGCTGTGCCATATACGGTGCTCTGCACCGTTCATTGTGCCCCATAGATGTGCCATATACGGTGCTCTGCACCGTTCACTGTGCCCCATAGCTGTGCTGTGCCATATACGGTGCTCTGCACCGTTCACTGTGCCCCATAGCTGTGCCATATACGGTGCTCTGCACCGTTCACTGTGCCCCATAGCTGTGCTGTGCCATATACGGTGCTCTGCACCGTTCACTGTGCCCCATACATAGCTGTGCTGTGCCATATACGGTGCTCTGCACCGTTCACTGTGCCCCATAGCTGTGCTGTGCCATATACGGTGCTCTGCACCGTTCACTGTGCCCCATAGCTGTGCTGTGCCATATACGGTGCTCTGCACCGTTCACTGTGCCCCATAGCTGTGCTGTGCCATATACGGTGCTCTGCACCGTTCACTGTACCCCATAGCTGTGCTGTGCCATATACGGTGCTCTGCACCGTTCACTGTGCCCCATAGCTGTGCTGTGCCATATACGGTGCTCTGCACCGTTCACTGTACCCCATAGCTGTGCTGTGCCATATACGGTGCTCTGCACCGTTCACTGTACCCCATAGCTGTGCTGTGCCATATACGGTGCTCTGCACCGTTCACTGTGCCCCATAGCTGTGCTGTGCCATATACGGTGCTCTGCACCGTTCACTGTGCCCCATAGCTGTGCTGTGCCATATACGGTGCTCTGCACCGTTCACTGTGCCCCATAGCTGTGCTGTGCCATATACGGTGCTCTGCACCGTTCACTGTACCCCATAGCTGTGCTGTGCCATATACGGTGCTCTGCACCGTTCACTGTGCCCCATAGCTGTGCTGTGCCATATACGGTGCTCTGCACCGTTCACTGTACCCCATAGCTGTGCTGTGCCATATACGGTGCTCTGCACCGTTCACTGTGCCCCATAGCTGTGCTGTGCCATATACGGTGCTCTGCACCGTTCACTGTGCCCCATAGCTGTGCTGTGCCATATACGGTGCTCTGCACCGTTCACTGTGCCCCATAGCTGTGCTGTGCCATATACGGTGCTCTGCACCGTTCACTGTACCCCATAGCTGTGCTGTGCCATATACGGTGCTCTGCACCGTTCACTGTGCCCCATAGCTGTGCTGTGCCATATACGGTGCTCTGCACCGTTCACTGTACCCCATAGCTGTGCTGTGCCATATACGGTGCTCTGCACCGTTCACTGTACCCCATAGCTGTGCTGTGCCATATACGGTGCTCTGCACCGTTCACTGTGCCCCATAGATGTTCCACATAAATTTGTGCCGCCGCTGCCGCAATAAAGAAAAAAAAACACATACTCACCTCCCTTGATTGCAGCTCCCGGCGTCTCGTTCCGGCGCCTCCATCTTCCCGGCGTCTCTGCTCTGACTGATCAGGCAGAGGGCGCCGCGCACACTATATGCGTCATCGCGCCCTCTGCCTGAACAGTCAGAGAGCAGAGACGCCGGGAAGATGGAGGCGCCGGCCGGGAAGATGGAGCGACGCCCGGCGGCTGGAACGAGGACAGGTGAATATAACATACTCACCTAGTCCTGGCGATCCTCGCGCTGTCCCCTCCTGTCTTCGGTGCCGCAGCTTCTTTCTCTATCAGCGGTCACCGGCACCGCTGATTAGAGAAATGAATAAGCGGCTCCGCCCCTATGGGAGGTGGAGCCGCTTATTCATTTCTGTAATGAGCGGTCCCACGTGACCGCTGAACAGAGGAAGAAACTGCAGCGCCGAAGCCCGTGGGACGGCAGGGACAGCGCGAGGATCACTGAGACTAGGTAAGTATACCCCAGCGCCCTCAGCCCCTCACCTGCCGACCCCACCGCTACCGTGACTCGAGTATAAGCCGAGGGGGGCACTTTCAGCCCAAAAATTTGGGCTGAAAATCTCGGCTTATACTCGAGTATATACGGTATATATATTACTATTTTTTCCAGCGCTATACAGCTTGAAAGCCGGTAATTCAATTACCGGCTTTTTCTTTCTCCTTCCTAAAACCCGACATGATTTGAGACATGGTTTACATACAGTAAACCATGTCTTCTCTCCATTTTTTTTGCAGATTCCACACTACTAATGTCAGTAGTGTGTATCTGCAAAATTTGGCCGTTCTAGCTCTTAAAATAAAGGGTTAAATGGCGGAAAAAATTGGCGTGGGCTCCCGCGCAATTTTCTCCGCCAGAGTAGTAAAGCCAGTGACTGAGGGCAGATATTAATAGCCTGGAGAGGGTCCATGGTTATTGCCCCCCCCCCTGGCTAAAAACATCCTGGGAGCTTTCTAGGTAAGTTCCCACGATCTATGAACATCCAGCAGAGGGCGCCTCACCGCAAATGAAGCTAAATATAGCTCATTGATCTATATTTAGCCTCATTCCCCGGGGTTTTGCAGCGAGGAGTAGCATTGCATTAGCAAAGCTCCTTGCTGCAAAATGTTTTAACCCCTTCAGAAGGATTTACATCGTTGGACGTTACAGATCTGCGGAGGGTAAGTATATTGTTGGTTTATTATGTTTTTTCTTTCACAGAACGAGGGTCTTCAGTGACTGGATTGGGCGTAGAATAAAATACTCCAACAACCATTGTTTTTATTTCATTAAAATAATTTTAAATAATGTGTTTGTGTTTTATTTAACCCTTTACTACAATTGGATTAATAATGGATAGGTGTCATAATTGACGCCTCTCGATTATTAATTAGGCTTAATATCACCTTACAATAGCAAGGTGGCATTAACCCTTCATTACCCCATATCCCACCGCTACACGGGAATGGGAAGAGAGTGGCCAAGTGCCAGAATAGGCGCATCTTCCAGATGTGCCTTTTCTGGGGTGGCTGGGGGCAGATATTTTTAGCCAGGGGGGGGGGGGGGGGGCAATAACCATGGACCCTCTCCAGGCTATTAATATCTGCCCTCAGTCACTGGCTTTACTACTCTGGCGGAGAAAATTGCGCGGGAGCCCACGCCAATTTTTTCCGCCATTTAACCCTTTATTTTAAGAGCTAGAACGGCCAAATTTTGCAGATACACACTACTGACATTAGTAGTGTGGAATCTGCAAAAAAAAATGGAGAGAAGACATGGTTTACTGTATGTAAACCATGTCTCAAATCATGTCGGGTTTTAGGAAGGAGAAAGAAAAAGTCGGTAATTGAATTACCGGCTTTCAAGCTGTATAGCGCTGGAATAAATATTAATATATATACATATATGTGTCTCACTGACATATATATATATATATATATATATATATATATATATATATATATATATATATATATATATATATATATATATATATATACCTATTCTATGTGTACAAATTTATTCTACCTATTCTACTGTAAGCTGTCAGTGTGATTTTACTGTACACCGCACTGAATTGCCGGCTTTTCTCTCTAACAGCGCTGCGTATTTCTCGCAAGTCACACTGCTTGTCCGTGTGTAATCCGTATTTTTCACGCTTCCATAGACTTTCATTGGCGTATTTCTTGCGCAGTACGGTGACAAACGCAGCATGCTGCGATTTTGTACGGCCGTAGAAAGCCGTATAATACTGATCAGTAAAATACGGCAGATAGGAGCAGAGGCATAGAGAATAATTGTGCCGTATTTTTTGCGAGTTTTACGGACGTAGTTTCTGCGCGCTTACGTCCGTAAAACTCGCAAGTGTGAAGCCGGCCTTACAGTCGTGAATATGCGGCTCCACCCCTATGGGAGGTGGAGACGCATATTCATGACTGTAATCGGCGGCCCCACGTGACCGCATACAGTAGAAGGTGCGACCAGGACAGGAAGCAGCGACAGCCAACGAGGGAGCTGTCAGCGCTGGCCGGCCGTAAAGCAGAGCACAGCGGTGACGTCACCACTCTGCTTTACGGCCGGCGCTTACACAGTGCAGGGAAGCAGAACGCCGGGGGACGCGACAGACACCGGAATGTAAGTATGTAGTGTTTTGTTTTTTTTTACATTAGCACTGGTAACCAGGGTAAACATCGGGTTACTAAACGCGGCCATGCGCTTAGTAACCCGATGTTTACCCTGGTTACCCGGGGACTTCGGCATCGTTGGTCGCTGGAGAGCTGTCTGTGTGACAGCTCTCCAGCGACCACACAGCGACGCTGCAGCGATCGGCATCGTTGTCTAGATCGCTGCAGCGTCGCTAAATGTGATGGTACCCTAATACAGGTGCAAGCTAGTGCGACATTTGATTGTAACCATGAATGTTTAGTCTATTCAGCAATAGAAGACCATGTGTAATTTTTCTGTTCCAATACAATAAAGGTGCAGTTGAAGAAATTGGAGCAGCTTGTGTGACAAAACGATTACCGTAACTATGACCCGTGCATATCAATTTAATTAACCCCTTTCTGCCATCAGACGTACTATTCCGTCCATGTGGGGTGGGCTTTACTTCCCAAGGATGGAATAGTACGTCATGGCCTTTAATGCGACACTGCGACTTAAGTCGCACCGATCGCATTAAAATTCCGACGCCATCTTACCTGCAGGAAGATGGTGTCGGCATCCTAGGGCCTGTCGCCGCCCCCCCGGCCTCCCGATCGCTGTGATTGGCTGCTCAATTCTGAGCAGCCAATCGCAGCCTCTCTCATTGTTTCAGCGAATAAATTTGGCTGAAACAGTGAGGTCCCAGCCTAGGATCGAGTACCGATGTACTCGATCCTAGGCCAGTGCCTGGCAATGCCAGGCATTGGCCCAAACCCCCCCAGGATTGGCACGATCGAGATCGATCGATCGCGCCAATCGCAGGGCACAGCGGCGGTGTTACCGCTCTGTGCCCTGCCTGTACCTGCGCGCTCTGCAGCCCCGGGCCATGGCTCCGGATCCCCTGCCATGGCTCCGGAGCATTCAAGTCTGATTGGCGCGATCGATGATCACATCGATCACGCCAATCGCAGGACACAGCGGCGGTGTTACCGCCGCTGTTACCGTCGCTATGTCATGCCTGCCTCTGCGCTCTGCAGCCCCGTGTTCCCTGCATCCGGATCGGGATCCTTCCAGTCTGATTGGCGCGATCGATGTGATCGTCGATCGCGCCAATCACAGGGCACAGCAGCGGTGTGACCGCGCTGTGCCCTGATGGTGACCTGCCGGTCACCTGCCTGTCACCTGCTGGTGACCTGCCTATGCTCGGAGCTGTGAGCTCCGATCATAGGCTGGTGCATAGCAACACCAGCGTCACCAGGGCCTTCTTTGATTGGTGGGATCGATGTGATCATCGATCCCACCAATCACAGGTCACAGCAGCGGTGTGACCGCTCTGTGACCTGTCTCACCTGCCCCTGACCTGTGTAACTGCTCTGAAGGAATCCTCACACTTGGTGAGGATTCCTTCAGAGCGGTCACGCTGTGAGATCCCCTCCTGTGCTGAGACTTGTGGTGCCACATTAGCCTGTGACACCACAATTCTAGCTAAAGAAAAAAGAAAGAAGAAAGAAGAGAGACTACAAACCGTAAGTGTTGATACCCCGATCCCGGCCCGATCTCTATTCATCCCCCCTTCTCCCATCCCCCCCTTCTCCCATCCCCCCTTCTCCCACCCCCCCTCCTTGCGCCATATCTGTGCCCAAATTTAGCCGCCGAGCGTTGATTGGTGACGCAGTTCACCTATCAACACTCGTGCTCACTTTTTTTTCCCCATCCCCGTGTGCTTCCCCAGCCGCTGCGTCTAATCCGTGCCTTTTCTTTTTTTTTTCCCCCATCCCCGTGCGCTCCCCCAGCCGCTGCGTCTAATCCGTGCCTTCCTTTTTCTTTTTTCCCCATCCCCGTGCGCTCCCCCAGCCGCTGCGTCTAATCCGTGCCTTCCCTTTTCACATCCCCGTTCGCACACCCAGCAGCCGCCGAACTCTGATAAGAGAACCGTGTCACTTATCAGAGCTCTCGTGCCTGGCGTTTTTTCCACATCCCCGTTCGTACACCCAGCAGGCGCCGAAATTTGATAAGTGACGCGGTTCACTTATCAGAGCTAGGGCCTGCTGTTTTAGACTTTTCTTTCACAGGTATTTTTTTCCTTTAGCTTTTTCTTTTTAGAATAGTTTGCACCAAACACTATCCCCCCACACGTACACATAGTTCCCAATAAAGTACACAAAAGCACCATACTCACAAAAATAATGTCCCGTTCGTCCCAACAGCGCTATTCAGCGGAGGAGGCATATGCTTTCCTTGCCTCCGACACTGATAGCGAGGGAGAGGATCCCACTTTTCTTTATTTTTCTGATTCTTCCTCATCCTCTTCCCCCTCCTCATCTTCCTCCTCCGGCCCTGCGGAACCGCCACGCAGACGCCGCAGGACAGAAGAAGTGCCCATCATTCATGAAGATGAAGATGAGGCAGGGCCCACTCCTGAAGATGAACCAGCGCGCCCCTCTTCGGACCCCGTATGGACCTCGTCCCCCGAAAATTACGAGCCACTGATTCCTGATTTTGTGGCAGAATCAGGAATCAGGTTTGACACCACCGGCCTCACAGAAATAGACTTTTCAAAGTCTTTTTCTCTGAGGATTTTGTTAACCTCATGGTGGAGCAAACTAATTTGTACGCTCGTCAATTTTTGGAGCAAAACACCGGTTCATCATATTCTAACTGGTCTCCTGTAGACGCAGTTGAAATTATGCAGTTTTGGGGCCTGATGCTTCATATGGGGCTCCTGAAGAAGCCAGAAGTTCGGCAATATTGGAGTGTTGATATTTTATTCAACACTCCAGTGTTCCGAAAGGTCATGGTCCGAACGCGTTTTGAGGCCATCCACAAATTCCTGCATTATAACGATAATGCACAGTGTCCCGCACGAGATGACCCCAACTTTGACCGTCTGTTCAAAGTTCGGCCTGTCATCGAACACTTCAACAAAAAGTTCGGTGAAGTGTACGTGCCCAAAAGGGACATCTGCGTGGATGAGTCCTTGGTTCATTTTAAGGGGCGGCTTGGATTCCGTCAATACCTGCCCAGCAAGAGGGCCAGGTACGGAATCAAACTCTACAAGCTGTGTGAGAGTAGCTCAGGGTACACCCACAGCTTTAGAGTTTATGAAGGGAAGGACACCAGGATTGAACCGCCTGAGTGTCCCCCTGTCCTGGGAGTGAGTGGGAAAATAGTGTGGGATTTGGTGCACCCACTGCTGGATAAAGGTTATCACCTCTACACTGATAACTTTTATTCCAGCATCCCACTCTACAAATCTCTCTCTGCGCGAGGTACCGCAGCCTGCGGTACTGTCCGCAAAAATCAGAGATGCCTACCAAAGACGCTACTTGGGCAGATGCTCAGAAAAGGTGAGAGCAGAGCCCAATGTAGCGACCACCTGCTGGTGGTCAAGTACAAGGACAAGAGGGATGTCCTTCTCTTGACCACCATACACGGTGATGGCAGTGCCCTCAGCAGTGTACGGGGTACCTCTACACAGGTCTGCAAACCGGACTGTGTACTGGGGTACAACAAAAACATGGGGGGTGTTGATCTCTCCGATCAACTCCTCCAACCGTACAGTGCTTTGAGGAAGGCCAAGATGTGATACAAAAAGCTGTCCGTGCACATCGTACAAATGGCAATGCTCAACGCTTTCCTGCTGTCACGATGTGCACGCCACAGCGATACGTCGTACCTTCAGTTCCAGGAGGTAGTGGTTAAGGCCCTGCTATTTGGCACGAGGGAAGGAGCTGGCCCCAGTACTTACGGAACGGAAGGTGCTCGTATCGTACCAGGTCAGCATTTCCCGGGGGTGGTCCCGCAAACTGGAAAAAGGTAAGTCGCAAAAAAGGTGCCGAGTGTGTTACAAAAGAGGAATACGCAAGGACACCATTTATCAATGCGACACCTGCCCCGAAAAACCTGGCCTGTGTATGAAGGATTGCTTCAGATTGTACCACACCTCCATGCACTACTAATTTACTTTACAGTAGATTAGTTCCAAAAAGGGGGCACATCTATGTAAGTTCATTGGGGGTCTAGTTTACAAAATGTCACTTGTGGGTTTTTTTTTTACTGTTTGGGCACATCAGGGGCTCTGCAAACGGAACATGACGCCTGCAGACCATTCCATCAAAGTCTGCTTTCCAAAAAGTCACCACATCCCTTCCGAGCCCCGACGTTATAAATTTAAGTGAAACACTTGGGGGTTCAAAATTCTCACCACACACCTAGATAAGTTCCCAATTAGGTCTAGTTTCCAAAATGGGGTCACTTGTGGGGGATTTCTACTGTTCAGGCACATCAGGGGCTCTGCAAACGGAACATGAAGTTCGCGTACCATTCCATCAAAGTCTGCTTTTCAAAACGTCACTAATTCCCTTCCGAGCCCCAAAGTGTACCCAAACAGTAGTTTTCTCCTACATGTGGGGTATCAGCGTACTCAGGACAAATTGGACAACAACTTTTGGGGTCCAATTTCTCCTTTTACCCTTGAGAAAATAAAATATTGGGGACTAAACGATCATGTTTGTGGAAAAAATAGGATTTTTTATTTTCACGCCCGGGCATTATAAACTTTTGTGAAGCACTTGGGGGATAAAAGTGCTCACAACACATCTAGATAAGTTTCTTAGGGGATCTAGTTTCCAAAATGGGGTCACTTGTGGGGTTTTTCCACTGTTTAGGCACATCAGGGGCTCGCCAAACGCGACATGGCGTCCGATCTCAATTCCAGCCGATTTTAGATTGACATTTTCAAACGGCGCTCCTTTCCTTCTGAGCCCTGCCGTGCACCCAAAAAGTGGTTCCCCCTCACATGTGGGGTATCAGCGTACTCAGGACAAATTGGACAACAACTTTTGAGGTCCATTTCATCTTTTTACCCTTGGGAAATTAAAAAAATTATTGCTGAAAGATCATTTTTGTGACTAAAGTAAAATGTTAATTTTTTTCTTCCATGTTGCTTCTGCTGCTGTGAAACACCTGAAGGGTTAATCAACTTCTTGAATATGGTTTTGCGCACCTTGAGGGGTGCAGTTTTTAGAATGGTGTCACTTTTGGGTATTTTCTGCCGTATATACCCCTCAAAATGACTTCAAATGTGAGGTGGTCCCTAAAAAAAATGGTTTTCTAAATTGTGTTGTAAAAATGAGAAATTGCTGGTCAAATTTTAACCCTTATAACTTTGTAGAAAAAAAAAATGTTGTTTCCAAAATTGTGCTGATGTAAAGTAGACATGTGGGAAATGTTATTTATTAACTATATTGTGTCACATATCTCTCTGGTTTAACAGAATAAAAATTCAAAGTTGGAAAATTGCGAAATTTTCAAAATTTTCGCCAAATTTCCGTTTTTTTCACAAATAAACGCAAGTTATATCGAAGAAATTTTACCACTATCATGAAGTACAATATGTTACAAGAAAACAGTCTCAGAATCACCGGGATCCGTTGAAGCGTTCCAGAGTTATAACCTCATAAAGGGACAGTGGTCAGAATTGTAAAAATTGGCCCGGTCCATAACGTGCAAACCACCCTTGGGGGTAAAGGGGTTAATCAGAAAAGTTACTTTAAAGGGAATGTGTCACCCTAAAAAAACAGTCGAATCTGAAGGCAACATGTTATAGAGCAGTATATAGTTTTGTGAGCAAAGACTACAGTAAAGTGTAAGTTATACCTATGTTGTGAACCCTTCATGACCTTGGGAATTTTCCATTTTTTTGTTTTTTTTTGCATTGTGGTTTTTTGCTTCCCCTCTTCCCAGATCCATAACGTAGTTTTCCGTCAAAATGGCCATGTAAAGTCTTTTTTTTTTTTTTTTTTTTTTTTTAACACCACCATTGGTTTTACCATATCGTGTACTAGAAAATGGGAAAAAAGTTCCAAGTGTGGTGAAATTACAAAAAAATTATGCTATTTTTTACCATGTTCACTAAATGGTAAAACTAAGTAAAAAGGGCAGCACACTGCAGCGCCAAAACATGCAAACTTGAAAACACGAAATTTGAACTGCATTACTGCACTAGAAATATGAAAAATGAGAGCTTTTAGCGCATAAAAATGGCCATATTTATGTGTACCTCGTAGCCACTTTACGGCATCTCTCTTATACGAGGTCCTACGCTTGACCTACCTCACCGAGAATAAACGTCTCCATCTGAATGGGTACATGTGAAACCTCTTCTTGGACTCAAATTCTCTCTTTCTGTGGAGGGGTATTGGACCTACTATAATTAAAACACCTGTGGCTAGGAGGCGGGGAGTGCACGATCAGAAGGCTAAAGAATACATTTCAAAAACCTGACCTGCACATCCAAACATAGACTGAGTGTGAACAGGTGCTGAACCCAGAGTCGCCAACTCGTATATAGTTAAGTAAAAAGGGCAGCACACTGCAGCGCCAAAACATGCAAACTTGAAAACACGAAATTTGAACTGCATTACTGCACTAGAAATATGAAAAATGAGAGCTTTTAGCGCATAAAAATGGCCATATTTATGTGTACCTCGTAGCCACTTTACGGCATCTCTCTTATACGAGGTCCTACGCTTGACCTACCTCACCGAGAATAAACGTCTCCATCTGAATGGGTACATGTGAAACCTCTTCTTGGACTCAAATTCTCTCTTTCTGTGGAGGGGTATTGGACCTACTATAATTAAAACACCTGTGGCTAGGAGGCGGGGAGTGCACGATCAGAAGGCTAAAGAATACATTTCAAAAACCTGACCTGCACATCCAAACATAGACTGAGTGTGAACAGGTGCTGAACCTAGAGTCGCCAACTCGTATATAGTTAAGTAAAAAAAAAAAAAAAGAAAGAGAATTTGAGTCCAAGAAGAGGTTTCACATGTACCCATTCAGATGGAGACGTTTATTCTCGGTGAGGTAGGTCAAGCGTAGGACCTCGTATAAGAGATGCCGTAAAGTGGCTACGAGGTACACATAAATATGGCCATTTTTATGCGCTAAAAGCTCTCATTTTTCATATTTCTAGTGCAGTATTGCAGTTCAAATTTTGTGGTTTCAAGTTTGCATGTTTTGGCGCTGCAGTGTGCTGCCCTTTTTACTTAACTATATACGAGTTGGCGACTCTGGGTTCAGCACCTGTTCACACTCAGTCTATGTTTGGATGTGCAGGTCAGGTAAATGGTAAAACTGACCTGCCATTATGATTCTCCAGGTCATTACAAGTTCACAAATAAATATGTATAGGTTTTTTTTTCATTTAAGTGGGAAAAAAAAATTCCAAAGTTTTATTGCAATGTTGCAGCAACCCCCCGCACCCCCCCAAAAAAAGAAAAAAAAAAATAGATCGGGTGTTTTTGAAAGCAGTGATATTGAACATGTATTTTTCTTTTGTTATTTTATTTTGAATGGGGCAAAGGGGGGTGATTTGAACTTTTATATATTTTTAAACCTTTTTTTTCCTTTACACGTTTTCTTGCTTCAATAGTTCTTAGGAGACTTGAAGCTGCTTTCATCTGATTGTTTGTGCTACACAACATTAGCCCTGCTATGTGTAGCAGAAATTACGTCCATATGAGATCTGTAATGACAGGCATGGGGGTCTTCTGCAGAGCCCCAACTGTCATGCCAACCCATCGGCACCATGCGATCATGTAACAGGGGTGCCAATGGGCAGGTTTTGTGACGCTCTTCCGATAAGCAGGAATTAAATGGTGCTGTTAGAGATGGACAGCATTTAACATGTAAACAGCCCCGGGTCGATTGCGATTCTACTACGCTGTTAGGGGCACATGACAGCTGAACAAATTAACTCATGTGCCTGATAAAAAAAAAAAAAACGGGATCAGTGCCGAAGCCCACATCAAAAGAAAGGGACATGACCTATGACGTACCTATACGTCATAGGTCGTAAAGAGGTTAAACCTCTGCTCTCTCTGGAATTTTAGAACCACCTAGTGGACCAATCATTGGCTGCCAGCTTCTTCGTAAAAGTGCGCAGATATAGAGGTCACTGATAAGATCTCCCACTCAACAACAAAGCCCAGAAAGAGCAGAAGATTAAGGGCTCCTTCTCACTTGCGAGAAATACGTCCGACTCTCGCATGTTAAAACCCTGCTCTGGCGCCGGCACTACGGAGCAGAGCGTGCGGCTCCATGTATTGCTATGCAGCCGCACGCTCCGCTTTGGAGTGCCGGCGCCAGAGCTTGGTTTTAACCTACAAGGCTCGGCCGTATTTCTCGCAAGTGAGAAGGAGCCCTTACTGATAAAACAGGTTCTACTGAATCTTCTCACATAACTATACAGAAAGCGACTCGGTTCCCCCTGCTCTAAAACATGGTACCTTCAGATTGGACGGCATTGCACATGGTGACAGGTTCCTGTTAAATTTCTCATTTTATTTTTCGCCAACGGGATTACATAAAGCAACTAGATATTTGCAGCTAACTCTTTGGGTCCGTTTCTATTGATGTCTATTGGCACTCCTAATGCTTGGTGATTAAAAAAAAAAGAAAAAAAAGAAACTGGCGCCTGGAGGGTCTAACTGGCTTCCAAAGTCTAGCAATTTGTCCACCCTTGTTCCCAGTCAAGAGTCAATTACTCTACAATCCTGGAGTTGCACATTTCCTATTCATAGTAATTCAAGTGTTAAAGATGAAATGAGGGAGATATTTTTGGAGCTTGGAAATAAAATAAAATACAATATCACTGATAAAAGGGACATAAACCCCCCATTCATTCTAGACACGAATGTCGCCATTTGTTTTCCCATACACTACTTGCTGATGTGAAGTGAAGAGCCATAATGAATGAAAACAGAGCTCTCCCTATACGATGGTCTGATAGAGTAGTCACTGTATTCTTGTGATTACATTATCACGGCAATCCTGGGATTTTGTTTAATCTTTTCCGCTAACAATAGCCATCTTATTAGCCGACTGGGCAGACTTTATGAAGTAAAAGACCACTAGCAACGTGCATTACAGCTGCAATTAGAAGATCAAGCCTTTTGATCACAGAAAATGTCACCGTTACAGACCGTAGTGGTATATTCATTAGGCACGAACAGCGTTTATGGACAATATCTTTACTTGCGTGGATGTTATTAAAGAGGCATACAGCAATTTAGCAGCCTAATCAATCTATTATAGCCAGGACAGGCTCCTTTTTTAAATATATTCTCTACATCAGTATTATGATGGTGGGAACGTGCGTGAATGCTATGGACTAACAAAAAGAATCCCACCCGGCAAAAAAAAAAACAAAACAGATGTGTTAACTATGAATGTAGACCATCATTTTATGTTATTAGATCAGGTGGGATAATTACAAATATTCCCCATATAATCTGTCATCTAAAAAGTGGGTTACTGTTGAAAAGGCTTGTTTTGAATTGAACAGATCAGCTGTCCCATGAGCCATAGTACCAGTTCAATATCGCATTTGAGGACCAAGAATATTACTAAGAATTTTCTATGGATGATAAGTGTTGTTTAGTTAAAGAAGCAAATCCTTGAAGTTTTTTTCCTTCTACTAATCTGTTTATATGTGAATGTAGCGTGAGTAATGGGTGTGTTAATATACTCACCTACTGCCGTCTTCTCCAGTATCCAGTGCTGTTCTGCTTCTCTTCTCAGTGACGTCACCACTCTTCAGACTATTTGGTTCACTATACGCGTGTTGAAAGTCATTTTTAACAGAAGGACTTTTTTAATTACATGGTTGTTTGACTGATAATGTCTCCTGACTTCCCCCTACACATGCACAACATACATGTATTTTCAATAGGATACTATGGTCAGACATTGGAACCTTCAAAAGGCTAGAGAATTGTAACTCAACATGGCCTATCCTTCACTCCGACTTTAATCTTAAGTGTATAGTAAACATGAAGGACATATGTTATACTTATTTTACATTGCTCATATAACTACTGATATTGTAACCATTACCGAAATTGCCGATAGGACATATTCTTAGTGTTAGTGATGAGGTTTTTATGCTAATTTTTCTTCTAAACGCAGTAAATCCGCTAATTTTACCCGTTTAAAGAAAGTTATGATTTCATGAAAATTCATACCCACGGTGCGGAACTGTGCGTTCTTTCCCCCTATAGGATACCATGGGGAGCCTGAAAAAACATGTAAGAATGCAATTGTATCATTAAGTACCGTACTTAAATCAGATTTTCTGCACGAAAAAAAAAAAAGGGGTATCAAATCTGCACCAAAAATTCATTAAAAAAGGTGCATAAAAATGCAATAATCAGAGCAGCCAAATGTTTTTATTGGTGCGGACACCTACGGAAAACATGCAGAAAAAGAATGAGGGTTTCTGCAGGTGATAACATGACCATAGGATAAGGTTTCCATTTAGAGCAGGGGGTCCATCTTCCATTTGTGTACATTCCAGTAAAAAGTCAGGTTTTTACCCATCCCACAGTATTCATTAGTGCTGAGAAAACAGTACTAGACACCAGTCTATGTAGACCTAACCACTGTATTCATTTCCGGAATCTCGATTTTCGCCTGAACCCCAAAATAAACTTTGAAAAGAGCTAATCTGATCCAAGACACATTTCTGCTGTTGATCTCAGCCCTCCTGAACTAAAGCATATGTAAGTATGGGAAATCAGGAACATGCCGTGTGTTACTTGGCTCAGTAGTCAATACATACGACATATCAATGGAATTGATCACTATAAACACTGGCGGAAAATAATAGCCATTTTCCTACATCAAGTATTCAGTTTTACTACCCTTTAGCTCAACTCAATTTATATCAATGGCTTGCTCATACAATCTGTGGAATGAGCCAGAAATTCATTTTAAGAGAAAAAAAAAAAATCAGCTTTTGAAACAAGCCCCAGATGTGTAAAAATTGGCTTGTTTTACAGTAGAGAGAAATAGCCCAATGCTGATGAAAGGATTTCTGCTGCAATTTTTTTGTAACTCAGAAAGTCCAGTATGTCAACTGGTTAACAATGCACGTTATCCCATTTTGTTTAAGAGTCATCATTTATGAAAGCAAATTGGCAACAAACAGGACCAGACGTAGTGTGAGAACCATAAGCGGATTCACATGCTCTATATAACAGGCCAAGAGTCCTACTGAGCGCCTGCACTAAAATCAACACAGGTATTAATGACGGTATTAGGACAGGAAAGCAGTGCATACAGCCAATAGCTACAGTTTTTTAACCAAGGTTGAACAAAACATAACGATCTGTCGTTGAGCTTATGTCTATAGAACTTCCAGAATGTTAGCGAGTTGTAGCCAGCTAACAGTAAAGGGAGGAACAAGGACAATAAGGGAGGACAAGAAAGAGGAGGAACAAGGAACAATAAGGCCAGTCTCACACGTCCAGATAATTCCGGTACCGGAAAAATCGGTACCGGAAAAATCGGTACCGGAATTATCCGTGTCCGTGTGCTTACCATAAACATCAGTGTGGCACACTGCGGCAGCCGTGTGCCGCCCGTGTGCCAACTGGGTACCACACGGACCGGGCAGGAGACAGCGCTACAAGTAAGCGCTGTCCCCTGCATCTGGTGCTGAAGACGCCATTCTTATCTTCTCTCCAGCAGCGTTCGCTAGAGAGAAGATATGAAAAATCATTTTTTTTTTCCCCATGTTTAAAATGAAGATTTCTGTCCCCAACCCCCTCCCACCCCCTGTTACTAAAATACTCACCCGGCTCCCTCGAAGCGTCCTCTCCGCGCCGCACCTTCTCCAGTATGAGCGGTCACATGGTGTCGCCCATTACAGTCATGAATATGCGGCTCCACCCCTATGGGAGGTGGAGCCGCATATTCATGACTTTATTTGGCGGCACCACGTGACCGCTCATACAGGAGAAGCTGGCGCTGAGAGGACGCTGGGAGGGAGCTGGGTGAGTATTTTATTAACAGCGGGCGGGCGCACAGGGGGTGGGAGGGGGGAGGGGACAGGGATTTTTATTTTAAACACAAAAAAAAAGGGATTTTTCATATCTTCTCTCCAGCGAACGCTGCTGGAAAGAAAATATGAATGGCAGCTTCAGCACCACGCTGGGGGGACAGCGCTTACTGTAGTGCTGTCTCCTGCATGGCACACGGACTGCACACGGACAGCGTCCGTGTGCGGTACGTGTTGTACATGGACCCATTGACTTTAATGGGTCCGTGTAATCCGTGCGCTCCCACGAACACTGACATGTCTCCGTGTTTTGCACACGGACACACGGTCCGTGAAAACACGCTGACATGTGCAGAGACACATTGATTTCAATGTGTCTACGTGAGTCAGTGTCTCCCGTAAGTGAGGAAACTGTCACCTCTCGTACCGGAGCCACTGACGTGTGAAACCGGCCTAAGGGAGAACATGGAGTTGAAACAAGGATGAGGACAATAAAGGAGGACAATAAGGGAGGACAAGGAGTTGGGACGAGGACAATAAGGGAGGACGAGGAGTTGGAACAAGGAAAAAGGAGGAGGTCGACAACAAACAAGCACAAAAAGCCTGGAACCAGAGTGGATACTTGATAAATCGGGGCATTTGGTATAATTGAACCATATCTATCTATCTATATATATATATATAATTGTCTAAGGGTTTTTCCGTCTGTCTTTCTGTCTGTCTGTCCTGGAAAACCCGCATCTCTGATTGGTCGAGGCCGCTAGGCCTCGACCAATCAGCAACGGGCACAGCGACGATGATGTCATAAAGGATGTAGAAATCCCACGTTTCTGATTCAGCGACGGGCAAAGTATCGACGTAGATGTCATAATGGTTGCCATGGCGACGATGATGTCATAAAGGTTGCCTCGACCAATCAGCGACGGGCACAGTATCGACGTAGAAATCCCGCATCTCTGACTGGTCGAGGCCGCCAGGCCTCGACCAATCAGCGACGGGCACAGCGACGATGATGTCATAAAGGACGTAGAAATCCCACGTTTCTGATTCAGCGACGGGCACAGTATCGACGTAGATGTCATAATGGTTGCCATGGCGACGATGATGTCATAAAGGTTGCCTCGACCAATCAGCGACGGGCACAATCTGCCGCGAATTCTGGAATCATCATTGTCCATATACTACGGGGACATGCATATTCTAGAATACCCGATGCGTTAGAATCGGGCCACAATCTAGTATAAATATAATTGTCTAAGGGTTTTTCTGTCTGTCTGTCTGTCCTGGAAATCCCGCGTCTCGGATTGGCGGCCTCGACCAATCAGCGACGGGCACAGCATGGCAACGATTATGTCATAAAGGTTGCCTCGACCAATCAGCGACGGGCACAGTCTGCCGCAAATTCGCCTCGACCAATCAGCGACGGGCACAGTATCGACGTAGATGTCATAATGGTTGCCATGGCGACGATGATGTCATAAAGGTTGCCTCGACCCATCAGCGACAGGCAAAGTCTGCCGCGAATTCTGGAATCATCATTGTCGATATACTACGGGGACATGCATATTCTAGAATAACCGATGCGTTAGAATCGGGCCACAGTCTAGTTATTGATAAAACTCATATTAAAGCATACTTATGCAGATTTTTGGGCTGGACAACCCCTTTAACACTGGGGAAGTTGCCTAAGGTTAGCTACCTGACTTAGCCGAAGACAGATTATTGAATACATAACATCCATAAAAATGAGTGTCACGCCCTTAAGACAATTGTATCTCAATACTGATAGTTAGGCCGGGGTCACACTAGACCGTAATACGGACGAGTGCAATGCGAAAAAAAAAAAAAAAAAAAAAAAAAAAAAAAAATCGCATAGCACTCGTCCCAATGTTAATCTATGGGGCAGCTCCCATCATCCGATATTTTCTCGGCTGTATTCAGGATCCGAGTGAAATCGCAGCATGCTGCGATTGTCAGCGTTTCTCGGCCGAGAATCGCTAATGAAAGTCTATGGGGGTGAGAAAAAATAGCACAGCACACGGACCATCAGTGTGACTTGCGAGAAATTCTCAGGCATTGGGCAGGTGACAGGAAAGGCTCAGCCATTATTTGCTCATTTTGCAAGTGTGTGAGAAAATCTCACCATACGGACGCCATACGGATGTCACACGGATCATTTGATGCGAGAAAATCGCATCCTCGCACTGCACACGGATCACTGTTTTGGGAACATTTGTGCGATTCTCGTCCGTCAAAAACGGACCGTCTTTTTATACGTTGTGTGTCCCCGGCCTTAGACAAATAAATATGTGAGAAATTCACATTTTCTTTGCATTTTCTGCTGTTTGCACACCTATAATACAAGGTTGTGCTGGACACAAAAACCAGAGACACACTGATATTTCAAGGATTTGTAGTAATAAACAATTCTATTTGAACGAGTTGAACATGGTGCCAACTTATCTGAAGAAATAGTATATATTGGGGATGTGCAAATATTGTATACACAGTATGGGCTTGAGTGGTCGGGCCTACATGGTTTTACTTATGTTTTCATTTATATTGTGTGTTAATAAAGTTTTTTTTCTATTATGTGATACTTGTGTGCATATCATACCGTAGTGCTGCCTTTCTTGTTTACATCAAGAGTCACAGATCTCATTGGTCCATAAAACTTTTGAAAAATATGGATTCCTTTGTCGCTTCATGTTTGATTCTTCTCAAATCTTTGGCAGCCAACATGCGCCTTTATTTCCTCACAGGGTTTTTTCCCATCGTGTTGTCCATTTGCAAGAAAACTTTAGATGGTTCTTAGACCACACCTCAATATATTAGCAATTTCGAGAGTGGTGCATCCCTCAGTAAGACTTTTTAAAAGGGACTTTTTACACTCATTTTGTGCTGGCAACGTACAGGTGCTTTGTGCACCGTGGCTTGGTTTTCCCCTCAATCTTTACCCCCTCTCTCCAGCTCTGCCGTCACAGAGCCACAAAATGGCGTAGGAAGATGGAGACCAAGTCGGTGGGAAGGTGCACTTAAATGTTTGTCCACGCCATGGTGCAACAGTTAGGCCGGCGTCACACTTGCGAGTTTTACGGACGTAAGAGCGCAGAATCTACGTCCGTAAAACTCGCAAAAAATACGGCACAATTATTCTCTATGCCCCTGCTCCTATTTGCCGTATTTTACTGATCAGTATTATACGGCTTTCTACGGCCGTACAAAATCGCAGCATGCTGCGTTTGTCACCGTACTGCGCAAGAAATACGCCAATGAAAGTCTATGGAAGCGTGAAAAATACGGATTACACACAGACAAGCAGTGTGACTTGCGAGAAATACGCAGCGCTGTTAGAGAGAAAAGCCGGCAATTCAGTGCGGTGTACAGTAAAATCACACTGACAGCTTACAGTCCAATAGGTAGAATAAATGTGTACACATAGAATAGGTATATATATATATATATATATATATATATATATATATATATATATATATATATATATATGTCAGTGAGACACATATATGTATATATATTAATATTTATTCCAGCGCTATACAGCTTGAAAGCCGGTAATTCCAATACCGGCTTTTTCTTTCTCCTTCCTAAAACCCGACATGATTTGAGACATGGTTTACATACAGTAAACCATGTCTTCTCTCCATTTTTTTTGCAGATTCCACACTACTAATGTCAGTAGTGTGTATCTGCAAAATTTGGCCGTTCTAGCTCTTAAAATAAAGGGTTAAATGGCGGAAAAAATTGGCGTGGGCTCCCGCGCAATTTTCTCCGCCAGAGTAGTAAAGCCAGTGACTGAGGGCAGATATTAATAGCCTGGAGAGGGTCCACGGTTATTGGCCCCCCCCCCTGGCTAAAAATATCTGCCCCCAGCCACCCCAGAAAAGGCACATCTGGAAGATGCGCCTATTCTGGCACTTGGCCACTCTCTTCCCATTCCCGTGTAGCGGTGGGATATGGGGTAATGAAGGGTTAATGCCACCTTGCTATTGTAAGGTGACATTAAGCCTAATTAATAATGGAGAGGCGTCAATTATGACACCTATCCATTATTAATCCAATTGTAGTGAAGGGTTAAATAAAACACAAACACATTATTTAAAATTATTTTAATGAAATAAAAACAATGGTTGTTGCAGTATTTTATTCAACGCCCAATCCAGTCACTGAAGACCCTCGTTCTGTGAGTAAAAAAACATAATAAACCAACAATATACTTACCCTCCGCAGATCTGTAACGTCCAACGATGTAAATCCTTCTGAAGGGGTTAAAACATTTTGCAGCAAGGAGCTGTGCTAATGCAGGCTGCTCCTAGCTGCAAAACCCCAGGGAATGAGGCTAAAAATAGATCAAGGATCTATATTTAGCTTTATTTGCGGTGAGGCGCCCTCTGCTGGCTGTTCATAGATCGTGGGAAATTACCTAGAAAGCCAGGGAGCTTTCTAGGTAATTTCCCATGATCTATGAACAGCCAGCAGAGGGCGCCTCACCGCAAATAAAGCTAAATATAGATCCTTGATCTATTTTTAGCCTCATTCCCTGGGGTTTTGCAGCTAGGAGCAGCCTGCATTAGCACAGCTCCTTGCTGCAAAATGTTTTAACCCCTTCAGAAGGATTTACATCGTTGGACGTTACAGATCTGCGGAGGGTAAGTATATTGTTGGTTTATTATGTTTGTTTTTTTACTCACAGAACGAGGGTCTTCAGTGACTGGATTGGGCATTGAATAAAATACTGCAACAACCATTGTTTTTATTTCATTAAAATAATTTTAAATAATGTGTTTGTGTTTTATTTAACCCTTCACTACAATTGGATTAATAATGGATAGGTGTCATAATTGACGCCTCTCCATTATTAATTAGGCTTAATGTCACCTTACAATAGCAAGGTGGCATTAACCCTTCATTACCCCATATCCCACCGCTACACGGGAATGGGAAGAGAGTGGCCAAGTGCCAGAATAGGCGCATCTTCCAGATGTGCCTTTTCTGGGGTGGCTGGGGGCAGATATTTTTAGCCAGGGGGGGGCCAATAACCGTGGACCCTCTCCAGGCTATTAATATCTGCCCTCAGTCACTGGCTTTACTACTCTGGCGGAGAAAATTGCGCGGGAGCCCACGCCAATTTTTTCCGCCATTTAACCCTTTATTTTAAGAGCTAGAACGGCCAAATTTTGCAGATACACACTACTGACATTAGTAGTGTGGAATCTGCAAAAAAAATGGAGAGAAGACATGGTTTACTGTATGTAAACCATGTCTCAAATCATGTCGGGTTTTAGGAAGGAGAAGGAAAAAGCCGGTAATTGAATTACCGGCTTTCAAGCTGTCTAGCGCTGGAATAAATATTAATATATATACATATATGTGTCTCACTGACATATATATATATATATATATACCTATTCTATGTGTACACATTTATTCTACCTATTCTACTGTAAGCTGTCAGTGTGATTTTACTGTACACCGCACTGAATTACCGGCTTTTCTATCTAATATATGTGTCTACTGACACACACATTATATATATATATATATATATATATATATATATATATATATAGACAGTATATATATATTTTCTTTTCTTTTTGGGACACATGGATCACTTCTATAGCGGTATGTTGGTTTTGCTAGCCTGCGAGAAAACCACGCAGTACGGATGCCATACGGATTACATACGGAGGATGCCATGCGCAAAAAACGCTGACACACCCTGCCTACGGAGGAGCTACGGACCACTTTTTTCGGGACTTTTCAGCATATTACGGCCGTAATATACGGACCGTATTGTTTTACGCTGTGTGTGACGCCGGCCTTATTCTGTGTTCCTTTAACAATCTTTGACTTTTCAGATTCAGTTAAATCAGATTTGGTCTATTTTGCCTTCGGAAAACAAGCTTGATAAAAGGCTGTTGTATAATTGGCCACAACCTCCCTCATTACACATTTCTCTCTTATGCACATGACATGTGTAAACTTCCCCTCCAAACTACTCGTATTTAGACTATTAGACCCTATGAATTGCTATCCCTCCCATATTTTAGGAGTAATTCTACTATATATCCATATCTTATTGAATACTAGCCATGATCGTGGTGATGCTGACTTAATCCCACGGTCAATGCACCATTTTCAATAGACTTGGATAAAGTTTCTTTACATTTAGTGCTATTCCATAATCTTTATTATACTGTTTTGCTTCCGTTGTGACTTCATTACAGTCCACTTACCTCTGGTATAATTGACTTCCCGGTATTCAATATTCTCTATTGTGTACACACAGTATCAATGGCAGCATGGCGCTCCATTACTTAGATCATGTTTATCGCACTGCGCTACCTTATCCTTTGTATTTACTTATACGTACACTTTTTTATGGTTTATTTTTCGGCTCTTTATTATCCATTATTTCTGAAGAAGGTTGGAGTTTACGATCAAACCATAACTTGTTTTTGATTGCATGAAACTGAATACATGATACCGCATGGTTCATCGGATTTGTGTGCCAAGTTCTTCAGTTTGGAGTCGATCACAATCTGATTGAGTAGGATCAGAGTAAACAGGTTTCAATAAGTAATTGGTTTTTAGTAGGGCTTAATTAATTGGTCGTCCCAATTTATTAATTCCCATAAACCTACCAAGAATAAGGAATTTAAACGCTAGAAATCATGTTTACATCTTCTTACTGTATTTTATGACTTGCACGTTCATTCTTAAGAAGTATATAGATGTGCAGCCGAGATTTAGCACAAGCGATTAGTTCTTATACATGAGAAAATACCAACCTACGCAACAAGCTTAACTCTGCTATATCTGCACATAACTTTTACAGACCCCGACATGATGAATGAAATCATTGATCAGCTGATCTCATGCTCCGTGTAATCAGATTACTGGGTGTTAATGAGATTTACAGCGCACACCTCCCTGGCTGGCTGACACTGTCACTGACAAGTAGGCAGGGTGGCCATGCCGCTGGCCTTGTCCTGCGCACCATATGGAATGCCGTCCTGCCTGTTACTGAATATATACCTGTGAGCTGCCGCCAGTCACCTCTGACGCAGGGTGTTTAGGTCTCAATATTTAGGCAAATGATTGCAATATAATCTGCCAGCATCCTCCTGTAATTATTAAAAACGGGTATAATTACTTCCTCAACCGTCTGGGTCTTAGCACAAGCTCACATGGGATGATAGGAGATATATGCAGGAGTGTCACAGGTGATTAAAACATTCCGGAGGCATTCCGCACACACTTAGAACACATTCCTTTCCTGTGATGTATGTTCCCTTCCTACCTGCTCAAATGTATAGCGTTTCTACAAGCGCATTTTGCAAAACCTAATGTGTAGACTTTTATTTTATATAATACATAACACCAATATATTACCGGATTTTTCGAATTTAAGATGCACCCCAAATTTTCAGAAGAAAATTGGTGGTGTGGGGGGCTCCGCCGGCATTTTGTGAAAGTCCAGAGGCTCCCGCACATCCATTGTTATAATGTGGCGGCCTCCAGGAAATTCCATCCCAGGCTGGTGCGGCAGGTCTCTTCAGCACTCGAGCCTGGTAATGGAGTATGATTGTTGCCCTGTAACGTCGGACCAGGACCGCCACAGAATCGCCAGACTCCTGCCACACTATTTGTAAGTATATGCCGACTATAAAAATTCCTCCCCAAAATTTTTTTGGAAAAAAAAAAAAGTGCGTCTTATAGTCCGAAAAATACGGTATGTAATGGTAGGTCAACGTTGGGGCATCGAATGTGTGAGGTCAAAATACATTAGATGGCTGAAGAACAAAAAGGACTTAAGGGAACCTGTCACCACTTCTTTTACCAGCTAAAAATATAAATTTTATTCAATGCTAGCTATGCATTCCCTAAATACTTATGTAACCCCCTGACTACCCATGTATCACCCATATAAACCTTTTATATATCTCCCGCGATGTATGCTAATAGGGTCTGTCCGGTCCGATGGGCGTGGCTTAAGTTCACGCACTCCACCCCTCTCCTCAGATGTTGCACGCAGTCCTTGATGTGTATGACGCAGATGGCTGTGAGATATCGCGCCAGCACAGTCAAATGGTTTCTCGCGCAGATTGAAGTTTCCTCTACTACTGGAGCAATGTCTTCCAACAAACCTTTTAAAGGTACCGTCACACATAGCGACGCTGCAGCGATACCGACAACGATCCGGATCGCTGCAGCGTCGCTGTTTGGTCGCTGGAGAGCTGTCACACAGACAGCTCTCCAGCGACCAACGATCCCGAGGTCCCAGGTAACCAGGGTAAACATCGGGTAACTAAGCGCAGGGCCGCGCTTAGTAACCCGATGTTTACCCTGGTTACCATCCTAAAAAGTAAAAAAACAAACGCTACATACTTACCTACCGCTGTCTGTCCTCGGCGCTCTGCTTCTCTGGTCTGGCTGTGAGCTCCGGGCAGCCAGAAAGCAGAGCGGTGACGTCACCGCTCTGCTTTCCGGCTGACCGACGCTCACAGCCAGAGCAGGAGGAGTGCAGAGCACAGCGCTGGAGGACAGACGGCTGTAGGTAAGTATGTACTGTTTGTTTTTTTACTTTTAGGATGGTAACCAGGGTAAACATCGGGTTACTAAGCGCGGCCCTGCGCTTAGTTACCCGATGTTTACCCTGGTTACCAGCAAAGACATCGCTGAATCGGTGTCACACACGCCGATTCAGCGATGTCTACGGGGAGTCCAGCGACGAAATAAAGTTCTGGCCTTTCTTCCCCGACCAGCGATCTCCCAGCAGGGGCCTGATCGCTGCTGCCTGTCACACTGGACGATATCGCTAGCGAGGACGCTGCAACGTCACGGATCGCTAGCGATATCGTCTAGTGTGACGGTACCTTAAGGCTATGTGCACACATTAAATCCAAAATTCCAAGGCAAAGTGCACAAAAGAAAAAATTAAATAAATATATAGAAAAATACCAAATAGTGTTATACTAAGTGCACCAATGGACAATGCGAATGGACAACTCGGAAATAGAACACACTAACAGCAAAAAAGAACCCGAACACATATCCAAAACTCAAATAAAGAAAAATGTTTATTCAAGGATACATATACCATAAGGAGAGGTGGGAAAATACCAAAGAAAGGCCAACATAGGGGACAATGATTATTCGAACTCCATACAATGTGGCGGAAGAATCAGATCATAGTATAGTTGTCAAGAAAATCCAATCGAATGGTAAATATGCCACAGAAATGCAAGCATCATAAGATCTAATCAGAGAGAAAGTAAGTATAGAGATGTGTGCAGGCATTTTAGGAGTTAATGTGCGAATGCACAAAAACAATCATACAAGGGGGCTGAAATGGGACCAATTGTCTCAAAGCATCAATCACTAGAATAAAGTAAATACATTTGATGGCCACCCAGTAAATTACCTTGTGCCTGTATGTCCAGAGTCACCCGGAATGCGCCCTGCTCCGAAGCGCGTTTTGGCATCTGCCTTCGTCAGGCTATGTGCACACATCGCGGATTGGGGGGCAGAATTTTCTGCACACAATCTGCATCTCCTGGCAGAAAAAGCAGGTGCAGATTTGATGCGTTTTTTATGCGGATTTTGTGCGTTTTTGTTGCGGATTTCATGGGTTTTTTACCCTTGTGGATTTCTATAATGGAGGGGTGCAGAAACACTGCAGATCCGCACAAAAGAAGGAACATGCTCCTTTCAATCGGCTGCGTTTTCTATGCAGAATTTTCCTCACCATTAGCACAGTATTTTTTTTCCTATTGATTTACATTGTACTGTAAATCACTTTGCGGATCTGCATAGTTTCTGCGCGGAAAAAAACGTTGCGGATCCGCAGTAAATCCGCAACATGTGCACATACCCTTAGGGTACCATCACACAGTGGCATTTTGATCGCTACGACGGCACGATCCGTGACGTTCCAGCGATATATCCGTGACGGTCCAGCGATCTCGCTGTGTCTGACACGCTCCTGCGATCAGGGACCCCGCTGAGAATCGTACGTCGTAGCAGATCGTTTGAAACTTTCTTTCGTCGTCTAGTGTCCCGCTGTGGCGGCATGATCGCATGGTGTACCAAAGGTGTGCACGATATTGTATACGATGTGCGCATAGTAACCAACGGCTTCTACATCGCAAACACGTCATGAAATTATCGCTCCAGCGTCGTACATTGCAAAGTGTGACCGCAGTCTACGACGCTGGAGCGATATTGTTACAATGCTGGAGCGTCACGGATCGTGCCGTCGTAGCGATCAAAATGCCACTGTGTGACGGTACCCTTAGAGTGACGGCTGACGGGATGTCTTAACTATATGATGGCAGAAGCCTGTGCTGCAAAGCTTATTAACAAAAGCATCCAAAACAAATATGGCCACATCTTTGTTTAAACAGGACAGCAGGTAGCATATCTGTACTTATAATTTATTTACTGACATTCTATTCACAAACAGCTAAGGCCATGTTCACATGTCCAGTAATCACTTGTAACTGTAACAAACTGATTTCAACTGGCTTTTTTTTATTTTTATTTCATTTTATTTTGAAGTCTATAAAAAAACGGATCCCATATTCATCCATTTTTCTTTTGTTTGAAAATTATCTTTTTTTTTTGTTGCTTACTGGATTACTTTCATGTGAGAGAAATACGGCTGGCAATTTCACAGATCTGTTTTCCATAGTCTTCGATTTAAATTTAAAGAAAATAAAAAAACAAAAAGGGGGGGGGGGGGGGTGCAGTTGAAAGCAGTTTTTTTTTTTTAGATGGATGATAACGGATTGCTACTGGATCACTTCTAATGAGTGATAACTGGACAAAGCCATCCATAACCTGTCTCCTTCATATATCTCTGAACTAATCTCCCGAGATCTTCCCTCACGTAATCTCCGATCCTCCCAAGACCTCCTTCCTCCACACTTATCCGCTCCTCATCCAACCGCTTCCAAGACTTCTCCAGAATATCCCCCATCCTCTGGAATTCTGTGCCCCAACACGTCCGACTATCAACCACATTCGGATCCTTCAGATGGAACCTGAAAACCCATCTCTTCAGGAAAGCCTACAGCCTGCACTGACCCCGCTGCCTCCTCATAACTACCGAAGCTACCGCCTCACTAACACCGGAGCTCCTGCAACCCTCAACCTACTGTCTCCTTCCCCATAATCCTGTAGAATGTAAGCCCGCAAGGGCAGGGTCCTCGCCCCTTTGTATCAGTCTGTCCTTGTTAGGGTACCATCACACAGTGGCACTTTTGTCGCTACGACGGTACGATTCGTGACGTTCCAGCGATATCCATACGATATCGCTGTGTCTGACACGCAGCAGTGATCAGGGATCCTGCTGAGAATCGTACGTCGTAGCAGATCGTTTGGAACATTCTTTCGTCGCTGGATCTCCCGCTGTCATCGCTAGATCGGTGTGTGTGACACCGATCTAGCGATGCGTTCGCTTGTAACCAGGGTAAACATCGGGTTACTAAGCGCAGGTTCGTGCTTAGTAACCCGATGTTTATCCTGGTTACCAGCGTAAATGTAAAAAAAAAACAAAAAAAAACCAGTACATACATACATTCTGGTGTCCGTCAGGTCCCTTGCCGTCTGGTTCCCGCACTCACTGACTGCCGGCCGTAAAGTGAAAGCAGAGCACAGCGGTGACGTCACCGCTGTGCTGTGCTTTCACTTTACGGCCGGCAGTCAGTGAGTGCGGGAAGCAGACGGCAAGAGACAGACACCGGAATGTAAGTATGTAGTGTTTGTTTTTTTTTTACGCTGGTAACCAGGGTAGACATCGGGTTACTAAGCGCGGCCCTGCGCTTAGTAACCCGATGTTTACCCTGGTTACCCGGGGACCTCGGCATCGTTGGTCGCTGGAGAGCTGTCTGTGTGACAGTTCCCCAGCGACCACACTACGACTTACCAACGATCACGGCCAGGTCATATCGCTGGTCGTGATCGTTGGTAAATCGTATAGTGTGACGGTACCCTTAGTTTGTTTACTGTAAGTGGTATCTGTAATTTGTATGTAACCCCTTCTCATGTACAGCACCATGGAATCAATGGTGCTATATAAAATAATAATAATAATAATAATAATAATGTAAACATAGCCTGAGAAGGATAAGAACAGATTTTACAACTCTGTAACATTTCAAGTAAAGACGCATTCTGTCAATTGTTTTATTTGTGTAACTAATTACTACACTTGCTATTTACCAATGCCCCATATTGAGCCTAATAAAGGGGCCCCCAGTCACACTACAGCCATAGTAAGTGTAGGCTCTAGTGAGGAGGCAAGCGTAGGTTACACTGGACATCCCCCAGACAAACGACATCTGTGACGAGAAGAACATATGTATCATCAGTAGACAGATTATGGGAAATACCTCGCAGCCTGCACAGGGAACCTGCATTGCCTAATATACTTCTTCATTAAAATGCTAAGTAATCACATAGACACCTATTCACACACAATAGTACATAGACGGGATACGAGATATCAGAGGTATATTAGCAGCCTTCTCATCCACTTACTGAATTTGCACTGCAGTCATAGGAAGATTCCCTAGGTGTAAAGTCATGGAGTCAATGGTGCCCTAAGGGAATGGGGCAAGGTTAATGTTTTAGAGAGAACCAGGAGCCTTTTGTTTCTGTGGAAACCAATAAAAGCCATAATGTAATGATACCGCTGAGAAGACGAGGTGTATTGTTGATTTAGGAAATGCCAGTGAAGTATTATTGGACCACGACTATCAAAAAAAGCGGCATCTTTTCTATAGATCACACAATGGCACGTGGATTGGGGATATTCTACTAATGACGAGATCATTCTTTAGAATCACCGAATAATAATTTTTGTATTTATATGATCATTTATCCTTTACATTTGTTACTTTGCTGTCTCTTTGACAAGTGGCCATTTGTGACAGTGAAGTTGAAGCTGAATAATCCACATACTATTTATAATAATAATAATAATAATAATAATTTTATTTATATAGCGCCAACATATTCCGCAGCGCTTTACAAATTATAGAGGGGACTTGTACAGACAATAGACATTACAGCATAACAGAAATACAGTTCAAAACAGATACCAGGAGGAGTGAGGGCCCTGCTCGCAAGCTTACAAACTATGAGGAAAAGGGGAGACACGAGAGGTGGATGGTAACAATTGCTTTAGTTATTCGGACCAGCCATAGTGTAAGGCTCAGGTGTTCATGTAAAGCTGCATGAACCAGTTACCTGCCTAAGTATGTAGCAGTACAGACACAGAGGGCTAATACTGCATAAAGTGAATGAGAACATGATGCGAGGAACCTTTTTTTTTTTTTTTTTTTTTTTTATTATAAATAGGCCACACAGGGATCGTTAGGTTAATGCATTGAGGCGGTAGGCCAGTCTGAACAAATGAGTTTTTAGGGCACGCTTAAAACTGTGGGGATTGGGGATTAATCGTATTAACCTATTTCTATACAATCTCATTCTAGAGATAAAGGTGTCCCACAAACATAATCAGTTATCCACAGGATGTATGATAAAAGTATCACTGATCATAGAATGGGGGGTCCCAAAGCCCCTTGTGTGACTGGAGCGATGTATGCAAATTGCCTCTTCTGAGAAAAAGAGGACTTAACTCTATAGCGCCACCTGTTGGAAGTAGCGATCTTACAAGTCACAATCAACCCTTTAAACGAGTTGTGTAATATGACTTAGGATAAAAGCCAAATCAATTCGCAGAGACGGTGTTTCGGGCTGTTGGCCCTCGTCAGTGCGAAGCATGAGAACTGATTTGGCTAGATGAGAGGCTCTGGACTGGAGCGATACATGAATTGTAGCTCTTACTTAAGAGGAAACATATTGCCAGTAGACATTGTCTGGATCATTCAGGGTCTCCGCAGCCGGACCCTCAACAATCCTACTTTTATATAAATTAAGAATAAATCTTTCTTCAAACTGTTGTGTTTAGTCTGGCCACATTTACAGTTTCAGTTAATATTGGCAATCTGTTACTAAAATACATTACATATTCAGACATTTACTTCTAATCAGCAAATTCTGAGCCATCTATATATCAATCTTTTAACAATGATAAAATATGAGGTAGTTATAATGGAATTTGTAGAGCGCTAAGCACATGCAGAACATTACCCAACATTTCATATGTGATATCTAAATATCAAGTGATTTATTAGGCTTCATTCAGTCCCATGTTTTGGGCAACAAATGCAATCAATTACACTTACTAGAACTATGATATGTGGAGAAGAAGCTTTCTACTCCAGATAACTATATGAATAGTGTTTCTCCAAGCTTTTTCCCCATAACAATTATATACTGTATATATTTTATTATAATTCTAAGAAACCATAAACTGGACTAACCATTGAACTAGTTTGATGGTGATCCACCAGTTATTGCTCAGTAGGTGCCAGTAGCTGGTTTCTAGGCACACTGGCAAGCTACCAAGGATACGGATTTCAGTGGGAAATGACTAAGGACAGCGCAACTGAGCCCGAGCCCAGAGCCAGTGCCGGAGCCCAGAGCTATTGCTGGAGCCCGAGCCCAGATCCAGTGCCGGAGCCCAGAGCTATTGCTGGAGCCCGAGCCCAGATCCAGTGCCGGAGCCCGAGCCCAAGCCCGAGCCCGAGCCCAAGCCCAAGCCCAAGCCCAAGCCCAAGCCCAAGCCCAAGCCCAAGCCCAGAGCCCAGAGCTAGTGCCGGAGCCGAAGCCCAGAGCCAGTGCCAGAGCTAGTGTCCAGAGCTAGTGCCGGAGCCAGTGCCCAGAGCTAGTGCCCAAAGCCCACAGCTAGTGCCCAGAGCTAGTGCCGGAGCCCAGAGCCAGTGCCCAGAGCTAGTGCTGGAGCCCAGTGCCAGAGCCCAGAGCCAGTGCCAGAGCCCGTGCCCAGAGCCCCAAGCCAGTGCTGGAGCGAGAGCCCAGAGCCAGTGCCGGGGCATCCCAAACACTGATTGGCAGCTCTTTGCCTATTAATGTGTGCAGGCAGAATTCTGTCAGTAAATCCTGTCAATGAATGGCTAGGGAATTATCCTGAATATATCAGACTCCTGCCTTAATAGTAGACTCCTCGCTGGCACGTGCTTTCATACATTAAGATGGAAATTCTTTAGAACTATAGCCTAGAGTTTGGACCACCACAAATTAAGAAATAGCATATTCAAGGGATGATAGAAACATTTAAGATTATTATCTTTATTTTAGTTAAGCTTCTTTCAACTGCTCTGTTTCTCAAAATGGTAAAATCTTAGATGTCACAAGTCTACGTGCACCTGACAACTTTTTTTTTTGAGAAAAATAATCCATGTACAGCTGACATGAGAGAAAAATTGGGTCAGTTTAGCTGAATGAGAACGCAAAAGCAGTTACAATGTAACTGTAAATATATATATTTTATACACACAAACAACATTATTTTAATCCTTTTTCTAACAATACAGCAGCAAAGCCAATCACAATGGAAACGTCACTGATTATGATGGAATGGCCTGTCAACAGAAACAACAGTGGAAGCTCTGTAGAAGCCATTACTACCGCGTCTGCAAAAATAATAGATCTGAAAGTAGACGTTTACAGAAAAGCAAAATGGAAACATAAATGTCACCTATTTGATATGTATGAATAAAGTGCAACAATATCAATTTTTGTAGAAATGTGACCAACATTATTTATACAACCACATTGCAAAATAGATGTCCACTTCTTTCCTTGGAATTAACATCAACATCCTATCAATACTGTGCATAGGTTTTATTGATTGATTTTCAATCCGATAATGACTTGGGAATGTGCACATCTACCCACTTGAATGAGGATATTAGAAAAGGAGAACATATCCAAGGCTAAGAAACACTATTTAGGGCATGTACAATGTAACAGTTCTCCACTTGGAAGCTCACCCCATAGCTGGAGAGCAAATGAAGCCTTCAAAACACAATCTGCCATTACAACCTAGCGCTTTATTTTCCCACCTACACCCATATCCTCTTGGGATGAGGCAGGGCTTTATCAGGGTTTACATGAAGTTGGATTTTTTATGAGCACTTCAGGTTCTTCATATGCCTACCAACCAAAATTGAATTCAACCCATCTGAAACATGTAGTCTTCTACTCATGTTCTTGTGGTTCCTCACATGCTAAGGCCATCATATTCCATGCATGGAGAAATGGAAATAGGAATTTTACCTCCTAATTTGCAATTGGTATTCATGATCAAAAATGGATGTGTGCATCACCCAGATAACATTTACCTGCCCTCATCCTGCTCCTCAAGGGACCATACTAGGAGGACCAGAAAGCATGTAGCACCAGGATGCTTCACTGGGTCCTGGAAGTATTGGCTAATTCTTTGTAGCCCTACTGCCATGCTCGGTGGCCCTCAATGTCTAGATTGCACTGCAATGCTGCAAATCCAATCTTCATTTAGAAGAGGACACTAATGAAGTGGTGACTGGAAACTATCTCCGTGCCCACAGGGTAACTGCTGCTTATAGGACTACTGAAGCCAAGGTTTCCTGTACAGGGCAATGAGCATCTACCATAAAATGATCATTACAAGAACAAAAATGATAACTGCAACATGGAAGGATGTTCTGGGGAAAAAAGGTATATGTGACCTTGAAGCATCCCAATTGTTGAATGTCTTACTGCTCCACAGATGCAAAGCAAGTGACCTTAGGTGACAGTGTGCATGGTATACTGCTGGAGGAACATTATAGGCAGTGGATCCACTAGATGGATCTTATTGAGCAACTAAATCTCCACTGTATATACATTTAATTAGATATTATGAAATTATATATATATATATATATATATATATATATATATATATATATATATACACACACACACACACACACACACATATATATATGTGGCTGGGGAACACATGGGTTGGTAGGTGGCACACATGGCAGTGCCCTCCTGGGGTACCCACACACACCCTCTATCATTACATATTACTCGGGTCTCACCTGCCACGGTGTACCTGTCCAGGTAGTTGAGCACGTTGCCCACGCTTAGGATGCCAGCTGCTGCCACCCTGGCACGCCTCATGTTGAGGGGCTTCTCGGGCAGGCTCCCGGGGCTCTCCATCTCTGCGGCTTTCCTATCCAGAGGGGTAGTGACCGGATTCATCCTCCCAGAGAGGGTCTCCACACCCCCGTCCTCTGCCCCCGGGATGCAGTCCTGGCTGCTGCCCCCCGTGCCCGCTCCATCACTCTCCAGGCACATCATGAGCTGCTGCCCGGAGCTCCGCCAGTGATCCCGGGCAGCTGGATGGAAGAGCGTCACGTTGCCGTTCCTGGCTCCTCGGCAGTGAATGAGACAAAGCGCCGGTGAGTGAGAGCAGCCCTGCAGGCTTCAGGCTCGCAGCCCCCGGTGAGCGCTGCCGTGGGTGACACTTGACAGCTCGGGCTGGAGCGTGCTCCCCCTCCACTACCCTGCTGTACTGCGGAGAGGTGCGGGCGGGGGAGAGGGCATTCTGGGCTAGCTGGCTCCGCCCCTTTTACACCGTCCTGGAGGAGAGAAATAAGCCGACACCTGATTCTGATGTGCATCGGTCCAGTATGCTGCTATCCTGTGTGATCCGCAGCGCCACCTGCTGGTTCCTCTGTCATCCCTCAGTTGTTGGCTAATATATTGCTCTTAGCAGCTGCGGTGATCAAACTCACCTCCCAGGTATACACATGGTCCACAAGTACAGCTAGCCCTAATCTGGGGGTCAAACTCACCTCCCAGGTATACACATGGTCCACAAGTACAGCTAGCCGTAATCTGGGGGTCAAACTCACCTACCAGGTACATACATGGTCCACAAGTACAACCAGCCCTAATCTGGGGGTCCAACTCACCTCTCAAGTATACACATGGTCCACAAGTACAACTAGCCCTAATCTGGGGGTCAAACTCACCTCCCAGGTACATACATGGTCCACAAGTACAGCTAGCCCTAATCTGGGATCAAACTCGCCTCTCAGGTATACACATGGTCCACAAGTACAACTAGCCCTAATCTGGGGATCAAACTCACCTCCCAGGTACATACATGGTCCACAAGTACAGCTAGCCCTAATCTGGGGGTCAAACTCACCTCCCAGGTATACACATGGTCCACAAGTACAACTAGCCCTAATCTGGGGGTCAAACTCACCTACCAGGTATACACATGGTCCACAAGTACAACTAGCCCTAATCTGGGGGTCAAACTCACCTCCCAGGTTCATACATGGTCCACAAGTACAACTAGCCCTAATCTGGGGGTCAAACTCACCTCCCAGGTATACACATGGTCCACAAGTACAACTAGCCCTAATCTGGGGGTCAAACTCACCTACCAGGTACATACATGGTCCACAAGTACAACCAGCCCTAATCTGTGGGTCCAACTCACCTCTCAAGTATACACATGGTCCACAAGTACAACTAGCCCTAATCTGGGGGTCAAACTCACCTCCCAGGTACATACATGGTCCACAAATACAACTAGCCCTAATCTGGGGGTCAAACTCACCTCCCAGGTTCATACATGGTCCACAAGTACAACTAGCCCTAATCTGGGGGTCCAACTCACCTCCCAGGTATACACATGGTCCACAAGTACAACTAGCCCTAATCTGGGGATCAAACTCACCTCCCAGGTACATACATGGTCCACAAGTACAGCTAGCCCTAATCTGGGATCAAACTCACCTCCCAGGTTCATACATGGTCCACAAGTACAACTAGCCCTAATCTGGGGGTCCAACTCACCTCCCAGGTATACACATGGTCCACAAGTACAACTAGCCCTAATCTGGGGGTCAAACTCACCTACCAGGTACATACATGGTCCACAAGTACAACCAGCCCTAATCTGGGGGTCCAACTCACCTCTCAAGTATACACATGGTCCACAAGTACAACTAGCCCTAATCTGGGGGTCAAACTCACCTCCCAGGTACATACATGGTCCACAAGTACAACTAGCCCTAATCTGGGGGTCCAACTCACCTTCCAGGTATACACATGGTCCACAAGTACAACTAGCCCTAATCTGGGGATCAAACTCACCTCTCAGGTATACACATGGTCCACAAGTACAACTAGCCTAATCTTGGGATCAAACTTACCTCTCGGGTATATACATGGCCTGGAAGTCTTGTTCTCCTTGGCCCAGGTAAGACGCTTCTGGTGTTGTCTATTGATCATGAGTGGCTTGACACAAGTAATGCGACACTTGTAGCCCATGTCCTGGATACATCTGTGTGGTGGCTCTTGAAGCAATGATTCCAGCAGCAGTCCACTCCTTGTGAATCTCCCCAAATTTTTGAATGACCTTTTCTTAGCAATCCTTTCAAGACTGTGGTTATCTCGGTTGCGTGTGCACCTTTTTCTACCACACTTTTTCCGTCCACTGAACTTTCCATTAATATGCTTGGATACAGCCCTATGTGAACAGCCAGCTTCTTTAGCAATGACCTTTTGTGGATTACCCTCCTTGTGGAGTGGAGTGTGTAAATAACTGCCTTCTGGACATCTGTCAAGTCAGCAGTCTTCCCCATGATTGTGGAGCCTTGTGAAACAGACTAAGGGACCTTTTTAAATGCTTAAGAAGCCTTTGCAGGTGTTTTTCGTTAATTATTATAATTTACTGAGATAATGACTTTTGGGTTTTCATTGGCTGTAAGCCATAATCATCAACATTAACAGAAATAAACACTTGAAATAGATCGCTCTGTTTGTAATGACTCTATATGAGTTTCACTTTTTGTATTGAAGAACTGAAATAAATGAACATTTTGATGATATTCTAATTTTGTGAGAAGCCCCTCTTTCTATCTGTCTATCTTATCACATATCAATCCAGTCCGTCTGTACATCTATCTTGGAAAATCTTACCCCCCCCCCAGAAAGCAGCACTCCATTGAAGAATTAGAAAAACTGTGGTTTAATAGCCCATGGGGGTTCTGCAATAATTTTGTTTCAATTGAGAACCTTTTTCAAGCACTGTTTACCCCTGGAAGAAGCAAGTGGCAAAACGTGGGGACTCTAATCCTTTCTTCACTGTTCTACCCTAACTCTGTAACCAGTAAGTACTCTGTAACCAGTAAGTAAACATCGCTTAGTACTTAATACTCTGTCATGACCTCTGTGAAGCAGGTAACTTCTAAATATACATGGGCAATGTCATCATTAGCATTATTATGCACGTTTAAAGCATTACCAATCCCTTGTATGATGTACAATAACAAATTGTATTGTGGTATCGTGTTAGCCAGAAAAATCGATGTGAATACTTTTACTTTTCTGCCCATTGATGACAGAAGTATTCTGGGAGTGATACCTTTATTGGCTAACCAGAAAATAATATGTTTGCAAGCTTTCAGAGCACAGTGGCTCCTTCTTCAGGCAAGATTACAGATATCTATTTGTAATCTGGCCTGAAGAAGGAGCCTCTGTGCTCTGAAAGCTTGCAAACATATTATTTTCTGGTTAGCCAATAAAGGTATCACTCCCAGAATACTTCTGTCATCATTGGGCAGAAAAGTATTCACATCAATCCCTTGTATGTAATCTTTTTGATTACATATTTTTTGCCCCGATAGTAAAGGGTGCATATTGTATATCAGCTAGGATTTTTTACTCTTCCCTTTTTTGAGGCATTTCCTATTTCATGTTACTGATTTTAGTATTAACACTAAAGATTGATGTTTTCATATTTTGATAGATCTCTTCATTTTTCCAGTTCCTAATTGTTACTGGAATACGTGTTGATATAGGTAGTAACCATGCAATGTGCCCAAATTTTAACATCGGCCCATTTTCCTTTTTTGTAATTTATAAAATGTAAAAGATAAGAATATGCACAGTATATATTGCCTAAAATACAAAGGAAACGTGTCATCTTTAACTTTAGGCCTTTTAGAGATAATTTCATCTTCAACTTGTTTAATTGTTCACATTAATAGTAATATGGATCAGGGGTGCCCAAGCTTTTACATGGCACTGTATCTTATAGACGTAAATCTAGGAATTTCCTTTCCAACACTTTACAAATCATTCTGCTAAGAAAGTTGAATGCTTTCCCTACAGAATATCTTAAATATTTCTGAAGTCCAGCTAATAGAAATCATATGTGGTGTTTTTTTCCTAAAAGGTATCAGACACTGAGGACTCTCAAATGTTAATATTTTTCTATCTACTGACTAACACAGTACAAAGATATATACAGTATTTGTCCTGTAACTTCTTGTGACTTGTTCCTACTACTAAGTGAATTATAAGGAACTAATTGAAATACATTAGCACTGGAAAGTAAAGCTGTGTACTCTTCATTAAGTGTGTGCAGGGCTTCATTAATGCAGATGTAATTAGCCGTCCACACACTGTTGTGCTTACCTATGCAAGCGCATGCAATTATCCCTGCAGAAAGTTCTCACCTCTGTCCACTACTCATGCCAAGCATCGCTGTAGTCATAATATACATCACGGGTCCTGTATAATGTGAATATTCTATATAGATTGCATACAGATTGCTAACTATCCCTGTTCTCAGCCTCACTATTTTCCTCCTTATTGCCATTTGCCTGGTGCGTAGATCCACCGGGAAACAAGTGTGTACAGGTGAGCGGCAGCTGCTTCTGCCCCTCTCCCTACAGAATCAAATACACTGGTGGCTGACCCAGGGGTCATACTGTATGCATGGATTCCAATCACAATCATCCCCTAGTGGGGTCCATACGACTTTCTGATCTCAACTTTTTCCTGATCTAAACAAAAAACAGTGATTCTGGCATCTTTTTTCCTTTTTTGTTGTTCACTATATGGCATAAATATTCTAATATTTTATTAGAATATTGGAGTTAATTATATTAGAGTTCAGTTTTGCCCATGAAGTATGATTTTTTTTTTTTAAATGTATTTATATTCTGGGGAAAGGGGGGTATGAACTTAATGTTTTTATTTTTAAAAACATCTCTCTCTCTCTACATACAGTATATATATATATACAGTGGAGGCAATAAGTATTTGATCCCTTGCTGATTTTTTAAGTTTGCCCCCTGACAAAGACATGAACAGTCTATAATTTTAAGGGTAGGTTAAAGGGAACCTGTCACCTGAATTTGGCGGGACCGGTTTTCAGTCATATGGGCGGAGTTTTCAGGTGTTTGATTCACCCTTTCCTTACCCGCTGGCGGCATGCTGGCTGAAATATTGGATTGAACTTCATTCTCTGTCCTCCATAGTACATGCCTGCACAAGGCAAGATTGCATGGTCTTCTTGAGCAGGGGGACCTTGTGGACACTGCAGGATTTTAAACCTTTATGGTGTAATGTGTTACCAATGGTTTTCTTGATGACTGTGGTCCCAGCTGCCTTGAGATCATTAACAAGTTCCACACCTTGTAGTTTTAGGCTGATATCTCATCTTCTTCATGATCAAGGATAACCCACGAGGTGAGATTTTGCATGGTGCCCCTGATCGATGTCAATTGACAGTCATTTTGTATTTCTTCCATTTTCATACTATTGCACCAACAGTTGTCTCCTTCTCACCCAGTGTCTTACTTATGGTTTTGTAGCCCATTCCAGCTTTGTGCAGAACTATGATCTTGTCCCTGACACCCTTATAAAGCTCTTTGGTCTTGCCCATGTTGTAGAGGTTATAGTCTGACTGATTAATTGAGTCTGTGGACAGGAGTCTTTTATAAAGGTGACTATGTAAGACAGCTGTCTTTAATGCAGGTAACGAGTTGATTAGGAGCATCTAACTGGTCTGTAGGAACCAGAACTCTTAATGGTTTGTAGAGGATCAAATACATATTTTTCACTGTAAAATGCAAATAAACTTATATAATTTATACAATGTGATTTTCTGGATTTTATTTTTGATATTCTATCTCTCAATGTTAAAATTCACCAACCCTTAAAATTATAGACTGTTCATGTCTTTGTCAGTGGGAAAACTTACTAAATCAGTAAGGGGTCAAATACTTATTTCCCCCACTGTATATATACAGTTGTGTGAAAAAGTGTTTGCTCCCTTCCTGATTTTCTATTATGTTGCACTTAAATGTTTCAGATCACCAAACAAATTTAAATATTAGACAAAGATAACAAAAGTACAAAATGCAGTTTTTAAATGGAGGTCTTTATTATAAAGGTAAAAAGAAATTCAAACCTTCAGGGCCCCATGTGAAAAAGTGATTGCTCCTAAACCTAATAACTGGTTGGGCCTACTTCACTTTGTCAGGCAGGTCCTATTTAAGTGATTTCATGATTGCAAGTGGGTGTGGCAGTAATGAGCCCTGGGTGTGTCTAGCAAATTTGAACTCAGCTGTGAGAAACCACAGTTAATTTATGTTTTAAGGGGGGTGAGGGGGAATTTACTTTTTCACACAGGGCTCTGTAGGTTTGGATTTCTTTTTCCCTTAATAATAAAGACCTTCATTTAAAAACTGCAATTTGTGATTACTAGTGCTATTCTTGTCTAATCAAATTTGTTTGGTAACCTGAAACATTTTTAAGTGAGACAAACATGCAAACAAATAGGAAATCATGAAGGGGGCAAACACTTTTTAGCTGCTTGGTCTGACTACTTCTAAGGACTGATTTGGGTGAGATCGTCTTTTCAGTGCTAAATTTATATTATATATATATTTTGGGTGTTTATGGTGTCACAGCTGTGATAGCAATATGTTTTTTTATCCTAATTAAACCCATACTATTATATTTATCTTATTTTCCTAGTATTGTGATAGTGCTGCTATATGGATACATCTATAGTATAATATTTCATCATGGAGTGTATTATGGTCTCTGTATTCCCGGTCTGTATACATTTATATTAGTGTCAGACTTTTGTCTTTGTTCTTCACTGCGATTACTGTTGTCCATTTTTTAAATTTTTATAGCATTTATTTTAATTTGATTATTTACAAATAAATAATAAAATATTAATATATTTTATATGGGTATTTTTGTACTCCTTGTGTTCTTTTTGTATGTAGCTGTATTTTGGAGTATACCTGTTTTAATGGTGGTTGTTTTATTGATTTAATTCATTTAATATATTTTTTTTATTAATAATAACATATTAATTAACCCCTTCATGACCTTGGGATTTTCCGTTTTTCCGTGTTCGTTTTTCGCTCCTCTCCTTCCCAGAGCCATAACTTTTTTATTTTTCCATCAATATGGCCATTTGAGGGCTTATTTTTTGCGGGATGAGTTGTTCTTTTGAACGACATCATTGGTTTTACCATGTCGTGTACTAGAAAATGGAAAAAAATTCCAAGTGTGGTGAAATTGCAAAAAAGTGCAATCCCACACTTGTTTTTTGTTTGGCTTTTTTGCTAGGTTCCCTAAATGCTAAAACTGACCTGATATTATGATTCTCCAGGTCATTACGAGTTCCTAGACTCTAAACATGGCTAGGTTCTCTTTTATCTAAGTGGTGAAAAAATTCCAAACTTTGCTAAAAATAATAATAAATTGCGCCATTTTCCGATACCCACAGCGTCTCCATTTTACGTGATCTGGGGTCAGCTGAGGGCTTATTTTTTGAGTTCCAAGCTGACGTTTTTATTGAGACCACTTTTGTGCAGATACGTTTTTTTGATCGCCCGTTATTGCATTTTAATGCAATGTCACGGCTACCAAAAAAACGTAATTCTGCTTTTTTATTGATAGATCGGGCGATTCTGAATGCGGCGATACCAAATATGTGTAGGTTTGATTTTTTTATTGCTTTATTTTGAATGGGGCGAAAGGGAGGTGATTTAAACTTTTATATTTTTGTTTTTTTCAATTTTTTTTTATTTTTTTTTAACTTTTGCTATGCTTCAATAGCCTCCATGGGAGGCTAGAAGCTGGCACCACTCGATCGGCTCAGCTATATAGCAGCGATCATCAGATCACTGCTATGTAGCTGAAATGCAGGCTTGCTATGAGCGCCGACCACAGGGTGGCGCTCACAGCAAATCGGCATCAGTAACCATAGAGGTCTCAAGGACCTCTATGGTTACTATGCAGAAGCATCGCTGATCCCCGATCATGTGAGGGGGGTCGGCGATGCGCTCATTGCGCTGGTTAAATGCCGCTGTTTGCGTTTGACAGCGGCATTTAACTAGTTAATAGCGGCGGGTGAATCGCGATTTCACCCGCCGCTATTGCGGGCACATGTCAGCTGTTCAAAACAGCTGACATGTCTCGGCTTTGATGCGGCTCACCGCCGAAGCCCTGCATCAAAGCGGGGCTTCTGACCTCGGACGTACTATCCCGTCCGGAGGTCAGAAAGGGGTTAAGTGTAAGAACTGTCACACAACTTTTCAAGCAAGTGATAATAACTGTAAGAAAATACAGGAATAATTAAAATATGCTATGTATTCACTAAGGTTTCATTTGTGTAATATTCAGTATAAGAAATATCTGGCACCACATATGCAGTAACACTGCATTTGTTGGTTATTTTTATATTTCTATTTTAATTATTATTATGTGTGCTTTATTTATGTCATCAACTTAGGTAATTACCGTGAGCCTATATAGACACACTAATGAATGAGGGTGGTCATACACTAGCTAACCTAGATGTGTTAAATAGTCATAAAGAGACAAGCTTCATGACACATCATAGGATAATGTCACCACACACCCCATTTATTTACGCTTGGAATGCTAGTGATATCTCTAATAAATCAATCAGATGTCTACATCATTGGATGTGTGCGCCTATTCATACAATTTTATCCCATTGTATTTGTTCTTCATTGTTTCCTTTACATTACAGTACAGTTTAACACCTTATGATAGCACCAAATGTATCTCAAACAGTTGACATCCTGCCGATAAGGGGATTACTCCTAAGCTTGAAGAACATCACCCCAGCACTCTGCTTTTGTTTTGTGCCATGAAATACTTTAGTTTTCTCTAGTTTTCGTTTTTTGTTAAATTACATTTTTCTTTCCGTAGCTTGGGTACATTCCAGGATGTTTTTCACTTGATCTCTAATGCTGTGGAACAATAGGAGCTTCATTATCTTGGAGAACAGCTCAAGACACGGCACATCCCGAGCTTCCCATTTCGCTGGCAGAGGAGACAGGGTATCTTCCCTAGCCAAAGGAGATGCCATTTTAGTTACATCAGAGAAAAGTGATAGAATCACAGTGTTTTTTTAGTGATGGAGTGGAAGTATGAAGCTTGAGTGAGAATGCATTCTACCTATGAGGTTCTCTACATACTATAGGCCAGGGGTGTCAAACTGCATTCCTCCAGGGCCGCAAACAGGTCATGTTTTCAGGATTTCCTTGTATTGCACAGGTGATAATTTAATCACCTGCACAGAATGATTCCAGCACCTTGTGTAATGCAAAGGAAATCTTGAAAACACGCATGGTCTGAGTTCCTTGAGGAATGCAGTTTTACACCCCTGCTATAGGCTCTAAGAAAGACGTTGGAGTAAAGTGAGCTAGATTTATCATATTTAGTAATCTTAGTTACCCTTAATATATTCTCTTTTCTCAGTCAATTTTGAGGGCTATGCACATGGATTCCTATGAATGTATCATAACTCAACTGATTAGATCTTAGTAAATAAGAATTAAATTTTACTATTGATGCTCAGGCATGCTGGGGACTCGATCGATTATCCTTGGTGCTCGAGCGCCACGCTCGAGACCCCATCTCGCATGTTTAGCAGCTGTTTTTCAGCCGCTAAACATATAGAGATTTCCTGCCAAACACAGTAATGCTGTAGCCATTTTAGCTACTGGCATTACTGGGACTGGCCGGCTGCATCATATTATCGGGTCTATATAAGACCCGGTGACACAATGCTTGCCACATTGTACCATGGAAAAAGAGTAGGGACAGCTTCTGGAGAAGATAATGTTTGCATTACAAGCCAATAGTTTAGTATGGGGTTTATATTTCCTTACAGTCCCTCCCGCTGAAACCTATAACCAAATAGTCCTTTTCAGGGCTCCATCTGTTCTATTCAATATAAATACCGCAGTTAGTGTTATTTAGTATAGGGACAGAAGCTGGAGAAGTCATAGTAGTTCATTACAGGCCTATAGTCAGGGTTTATAATCTTACAGTTCTTGCTGCAGAAACCTAAAGCCAAAACTCCTTATCAGGGCTACATCTATTCTATTCTAGTCCTTATTAATACCTTCTCTTAGCTGCATACCTAATTAAATATGCGCAATGTGTGCAGTAAGGGACGAGAAAGTGAACTTGCTGCTGATGGTGCCCACAAAGGCTGAGGCCGTGGGCTAGGTGAAAGTGTGCCTGCTGCAGGGGCACAACAAACATACTTATCCACTAAAACTAGCTTCCTGTCTCACTTTCCAGGGGGTGCGGGACTCCATTCTTGAAGCCAGAACAGTGCGAATATGTGGTTGGTTAGATGACACATAATGCTTCCAGTATATTTCCCAGCACAACCCTGTTTTCCACATGGTCCAGTCTCACTAGCCAAGAGTCTGGAGCACATAATCCTCATCCTGATCCTTCTTCCTCCCATCATGGCGAGTCCCAGCAGATAAGTGATCCAACACTTGGACACTCCAAGGAGCTCTTTAATTTTCCATTTATTGATTCTGGCTGTTTTCATGAGGGACATGAGGAGCTACGGTTAGTATAAGACGACGGATGAGACACAGTTGCCAACAAGTGATGTTGTTAAGTCAACAAGTCAGGAAGAGGACCAGAGTTCAAAAGTGGTAGATGAGGTGGTGGACGATGAAGTCACTGACCCAACCTTGGAAGGTGCCATGCATTGCGAGCACCGCAGAGCAGAAATGGAGGAATTCGCTATACCACAACAGGCTGCCAGAGTCAGTAGGGAGGCCAGAGTGAGAGGGCGGGTAAGGCTACGTTCACATTAGCGTTTTGCGTGTTTGCGTCGGGCGACGCAGCGGCGACGCATGCGTCATGCGCCCCTATATTTAACATGGGGGATGCATGGGCATGTGTTGTGCTGCGTTGTGCAACGCATGCGTCTTTTTTGCCGCAAGCGTCGGGCGCAGAAAACGCAACAAGTTGCATTTTTCTTGCGTCCAAATTTCGGCAAAAAAGGACGCATGCATCGCAAAATGCAGTGTTTTTGCGTGCGTTTTGGTGCGTTTTTATTTGCGTTGTGCGTTGCATCGCCGACGCAGCGGCGCACAACGCAAATGTGAACGTAGCCTAACTGTTCCCCAGAGAACCCACACGAGCCAAGTTCCCAGGCAAAGTGTTAGTGGTTCCCCAGTCTTGCGTTTTTTTACAGAAAGTACGGATGACAAGAAAACGGTCATTTGCAACCTGTGCCATACCAAGATCAGTAGGGGCCTGACCACTACCAGCCTGACCACCACCAGCATGCTCAGGCAAATGTCATCCAAGCATCTGAGCGCCCGTTAGAACCGTAGGGTGCTCGGGCCGGGTTCGTCGGTATTTAAAGAGGTAGTCACAGTGGCAGTGACCCAGTCCGTGGCCCTGGACGTCCAGCAAAAGGGGGTGAATGAAAGTGAAGAATAAAGTCTATAAAGAATTATTCGTTGACGCCACCTGTGGTATTCAGCCAGGGATGGCCGGCGCTTCTTAAAGGGGTCCACTGGGGCTGATGGAGTTGCAGCAGAGTTGGTATAGCTCCCCACAGGTAGGGCTTAGTCCCCAGGGCTACCCATACAGTTGGTAAGAGGGATGATTGACAGTGGGGTGCAGGAAATAAATGAAGGACACAGGGATAGCAGTTTCCTTTACCTTTTACTGATGAAATGCAGGTACAGTCCAGGGTACAGGTAGCAGGTGGTGTTGGGGTCCAGGCAGCTTGGAAACAGCTTGGGATCCACCTAGCCAGGTGGGTTCGGAGGCCTTCCTTCTGCACTATATACTCTGACCCTTGCTGCCTGAAGCTCTGCACAAGTCCTCTCAGTGTCTGTACTCTAAACCTGCATGGCTGACAGCCTGAACCTTTCATGGGCACTGTCTTCTCACTGGCAGCCCCATTTTCCTGACTTGCTGTGGTTCCTGCAGGTGTTAGATGGGACAGGAGACTTGCAATCTCCCGCCCTCCGGTTTCAGTGGCTGGGCATGCAATTCCCACACCACTACAGACTCCGATGTCCGGTCTCTTGGCGCTTTCTTTTGGGGAGAGCCCTGTTATGAACTGGTGGTTTAGGAGCAACATGGACGAGCTCTGAAGGAGGTGGTACCTGTACTGACTGCAGTCCCTAAGCTCAACACAACACTAGAAGTAGCCGTGGGATGCTCCTGTCACTCCCTAGGCACCTCGTCACAGCCTGAGAACTAACTACCCCTAAAGATAGAAACAGGAAAACTATCTTGCCTCAGAGAAAATCCCCAAAGGACAGACAGCCCCCCACAAGTAATGACTGTGAGTGGAGAAGGAAAAACACACGTAGAATGAAACCAGGATGTAGCACAGGAGGCCAGTCTAGCTAGATAGATAGGACAGGACGGAATACTGTGCGGACAGTATTAAAAACTACAAAAATCCACACAGAGTTTACAAAAATCTCCACACCTGACTAAAGGTGTGGAGGGTAAATCTGCTTCCCAGAGCTTCCAGCTTAACTGAATTAATCCATACTGACAAGCTGGACAAAACATAGAATGCACAGAACGAATAAGTCCACAACATGTGGACAGAAAAGAGCAAAGAAAGGACTTATCTTTGCTGAACTGGTCAGGATATCAGGGAAATCCAAGAGAGATGTGAATCCAACCAGGAACCATTGACAAGTGGCACTGGCTGAAGGGAAGAGCTAGGCATAAATAGCCGAGCAGAAAGACAATCAGTGGAAGCAGCTGCAGACTGCTAAATCCAAGGAGCAGCCATTCCACTTAAAACCACTGGAGGGAGCCCAAGAGCAGAACTCACAAAAGTGCCACTTACAACCACCGGAGGGAGCCCAAGAGCGGAATTCACAACAGTACCCCCCCTTGAGGAGGGGTCACCGAACCCTCACCAGAGCCCCCAGGCCGATCAGGACGAGCCAAGTGAAAAGCACAAACCAAATCGGCGGCATGGACATCGGAGGCAACAACCCAAGAATTATCCTCCTGGCTATAACCATTCCACTTGACAAGATACTGAAGCCTCCGCCTCGAAAAACGAGAATCCAAAATTTTCTCAACCTCATATTCCAACTCTCCCTCAACCAACACCGGGGCAGGAGGATCAACCGACGGAACAATGGGCACCACATATCTCCACAACAAAGATCTATGGAAAACATTATGAATGGCAAAAGAGGCTGGAAGAGCCAAACGAAAAGACACCGGATTGATAATTTCAGAAATCTTATAAGGACCAATAAACCGAGGCTTAAACTTAGGGGAAGAAACCTTCATAGGAACATGATGAGAAGACAACCAAACCAAATCCCCCACACGAAGCCGGGGACCAACACACCGACGGCGGTTAGCAAAACGTTGAGCCTTTTCCTGAGACGTCAAATTGTCCACCACATGAGTCCAAATCTGCTGCAGCCTGTCCACCACAGAATCCACACAAGGACAATCAGAAGGCTCAACCTGCCCCGAAGAAAAATGAGGATGAAAACCAAAATTACAAAAGAAAGGTGAAACCAAAGTAGCCGAACTAGCCCTATTATTAAGGGGAAAAACTCGGCCAACGGCAAGAAAGCCACCCAATCATCCTGATCAGCAGACACAAAGCATCTCAAATAGGTTTCCAAGGTCTGATTAGTTCGCTCAGTTTGGCCATTAGTCTGAGGATGAAACGCCGAAGAAAAAGACAAATCAATGCCCATCCTAGCACAAAAGGCCCGCCAAAACCTAGAGACAAACTGAGAACCTCTGTCAGACACAATATTCTCCGGAATGCCATGCAAACGAACCACATGCTGAAAAAATAATGAAACCAAATCTGAGGAGGAAGGCAACTTAGGCAAAGGTACCAGATGGACCATTTTAGAGAACCGGTCACAAACAACCCAGATAACAGACATCTGGGAAACAGGAAGATCCGAAATAAAATCAATGGAAATATGCGTCCAGGGCCTCTCCGGGACCGGCAAAGGCAAAAGCAACCCACTAGCGCGGGAACAGCAAGGCTTGGCCCGGGCGCAAGTCCCACCGGACTGCACAAAAGCACACACATCCTGCGACAAAGAAGGCCACCAAAAGGACCTAGCAACCAAATCTCTGGTACCAAAAATCCCAGGATGACCAGCCAACACTGAACAATGAACCTCAGAAATTACCTTACTTGTCCATCTATCAGGAACAAACAGCTTCCCCACTGGACAGCGGTCAGGCTTATCAGCCTGAAATTCCCGAAGCACCCGCCGCAAATCAGGGGAGATGGCAGAAAGAATCACCCTTTCCTTAAGAATGCCAACCGGCTCAAGGACTCCAGGAGAATCAGGCAAAAAACTCCTAGAGAGGGCATCAGCCTTAACATTCTTAGATCCTGGAAGATACGAGACCACAAAATCAAAACGGGAGAAAAACAGGGACCATCGTGCCTGTCTAGGATTCAGCCGCTTGGCCGACTTGAGGTAAATCAGATTCTTATGATCAGTCAAGACCACAACGCGGTGCTTAGCTCCCTGAAGCCAATGTCGCCACTCCTCAAACGCCCACTTCATAGCCAACAACTCCCGATTGCCGACATCATAATTGCATTCCGCAGGCGAAAAATTTCTGGAAAAAAAAGCACACGGTTTCATCAAAGAACCATCAGAATCCATCTGAGACAAAACAGCCCCTGCCCCAATCTCAGAAGCGTCAACCTCAACCTGAAAAGGAAGAGAAAAATCCGGCAGACGCAACACAGGGGCAGAAGTAAATCGGCGTTTAAGCTCCCGAAAGGCCTCAACAGCCGCAGAGGACCAATTCGTCACATAAGCGCCTTTCGTCGTCAAATCAGTAAGGGGCTTAACCACACTGGAAAAGTTGGCAATGAAACGCCGATAGAAATTAGCAAAGCCCAAAAATTTTTGAAGGCTCTTCACAGATGTGGGTTGAATCCAGTCATGAATAGCTTGGACCTTAACATGGTCCATTTCCATAGACGAGGGAGAAAAAATAAAACCCAAAAAAGAGACCTTCTGAACTCCGAATAGGCACTTAGACCCCTTCACAAATAAAGCATTATCACGAAGGATCTGAAATACCATCCTGACCTGCTTCACATGAGACTCCCAATCATCAGAAAAAATCAAAATATCATCCAAATATACAACCATGAATTTATCAAGATAATTGCGGAAAATATCATGCATGAAAGATTGGAACACAGATGGAGCATTAGAGAGCCCGAATGGCATCACGAGGTATTCAAAATGGCCTTCGGGCATATTAAATGCAGTTTTCCATTCGTCACCCTGTTTAATACGAACAAGATTATATGCCCCTCGAAGGTCAATCTTAGTAAACCAACTAGCCCCCTTAATCTGAGCAAACAAATCAGAAAGCAAAGGCAAGGGGTATTGGAATTTGACCGTGATCTTATTAAGAAGACGATAATCTATACAGGGTCTCAAGGAGCCATCCTTCTTAGCAACAAAAAAGAAACCCGCTCCCAATGGTGACGAAGACGGCCGAATATGCCCCTTCTCCGAAGATTCCTTAACATAACTCCGCATGGCGGCATGCTCTGGCACAGACAGATTGAAAAGTCGGCCCTTAGGGAACTTACAACCTGGAATCAAGTTAATAGCACAATCACAGTCCCTATGTGGAGGAAGGGAACTGGACTTGGGCTCATCAAATACATCCTGGAAATCCGACAAAAACTCAGGGACCTCAGAAGAGGGGGAAGAGGAAATTGACATCAAAGGAACGTCACTATGTACCCCTTGACAACCCCAACTAGTCACAGACATAGTTTTCCAATCCAGCACCGGATTATGTTCCTGTAACCATGGAAAACCCAGTACAACAACATCATGCAGGTTATGCAACACCAGAAAACGGCAATCTTCCTGATGTGCTGGAGCCATGTACATGGTCATCTGCGTCTAGTACTGAGGTTTATCCTTGGCCAATGGTGTAGCATCAATGCCCCTCAAAGGAATAGGGCTCTGCAAAGGCTGCAAGGAAAAACCACAGCGCCTGGCGAATTCTAAATCCATTAAGTTCAGGGCAGCGCCTGAGTCCACAAATGCCATGACAGAAAAGGACGACAATGAGCAAATCAGGGTCACAGATAAAAGAAATTTAGGCTGTGCAGTACTGATGGTAACAGACCTAGCGACCCTCCTAGTATGCTTAGGGCAATCGGAAATAACATGAGCAGAATCACCACAGTAAAAACACAGCCTATTCTGACGTCTGAATTCCTGCCGTTCTGTTCTAGTCAAAATCCTATCACATTGCATAGGCTCAGGACTCTGCTCAGAGGACACTGCCATATGGTGCACAGCTTTGCGCTCGCGCAGACGCCGATCTGTTGTGAATTCTGTGGCTGAGTTCACTTCTGTGGTCACAAGTGGTATTGCAGTCTCTGGGCTTCCTCCCTCAGGTGTTTTGGTGAGCTCGTTGGCTGCCTTGCTATTTAGCTCCACCTGAGTCTGTCTTCCTTGCTCCTTGTCAATGTTCCAGTGTTGGATCTGAGCTACTGCATCTTTCCTTGGGCCTGCTGCTCTGCTAGATAAGTGCTTCTAGTTTGTTTTCTGTTTTTTCTGTCCAGCTTGTTATTATCTTTTGCTGGAAGCTCTGAGAAGCAAAGGGGTGCACCGCCGTGCTGTTAGTTCGGCACGGTGGGTCTTTTTTGCCCCTTTGCGTGGTTTTCGTTTTAGGGTTTTTGTAGACTGCATAGTTCTCTTTGCTATCCTCGCTCTGTCTAGAATATCGGGCCTCACTTTGCTGAATCTATTTCATTCCTACGTTTGTCTTTTCATCTTGCTAACAGTCATTATATGTGGGGGCTGCCTATTCCTTTGGGGTATTTCTCTGAGGTAAGTCAGGCTTGTATTTCTATCTTCAGGCTAGTCAGCTCCTCAGGCAGTGCCGAGTTGCATAGGTAGTTGATAGGCGCAATCCACTGCTGCTTCCAGTTGTGTGAGGACAGTTCAGGTACTGCAGTCTACAGAGATTCCACGTCTCAGAGCTCGTCCTATTGTTTTGGGTTTTTGCCAGATCTCTGTATGTGCGCTGATTACTGCACGCTGTGTTGCCTGATTGCCAGCCATAACAGTACAAGGAGCCAATTCAATGATTTCCAATAGAGGGAAAAAAGAAATCCTGACATCATTTTTTTTTCTTAGCTCTGTCTTCAGTCTTTTTTTTCCCCTAGACATTAGAGTGCTTCAGGACACAGCTGTGGACATGGATATTCAGGCTCTGTGCTCCTCAATGGATAATCTCGTTGTAAATGTACAAAAGATTCAAGATACTATTGATCAGAAATCGATGCTAGAACCAAGAATTCCGATTCCTGATTTGTTTTTTGGTGACAGAACTAAGTTCCTGAGCTTCAGAAATAATTGTAAGCTATTTTTGGCCTTGAAACCTCATTCTTCTGGTAATCCTATTCAACAGGTTTTGATTATTATTTCTTTTTTGCGCGGCGACCCACAGGACTGGGCGTTTTCTCTTGCACCAGGAGATTCTGCATTGAGTAATGTTGATGCATTTTTCCAGGCGCTGGGATTGCTTTACGATGAGCCTAATTCAGTGGATCAAGCTGAGAAAAATCTGCTGGCTTTATGCCAGGGTCAGGATGATGTAGAAGTATATTGTCAGAAATTTAGAAAATGGTCAGTACTCACTCTGTGGAATGAATCTGCACTAGCGGCTTTGTTCAGAAAGGGTCTCTCTGAAGCTCTTAAGGATGTAATGGTGGGATTTCCTATGCCTGCTGGTTTGAATGAGTCTATGTCCTTGGCCATTCAGATCGGTCGTCGCTTGCGCGAGCGTAAATCTGTGCACCATCTGGCGGTATTGTCTGAGAGTAAGCCTGAGCCTATGCAGTGCAACAGGACTATGACTAAAGTAGAACGGCACGAACACAGACGTCTGAACAGACTGTGTTTCTATTGTGGTGATTCTACTCATGCTATTTCTAATTGTCCTAAACGCACTAGGCGGTTCGATAGCTCTGCCGTTATTGGTACTGTACAGTCCAAATTCCTTTTGTCCATTACCTTAATGTGCTCTTTGTCATCATATTCTGTCATGGCGTTTGTGGATTCAGGCGCTGCCCTGAATCTGATGGATTTGGATTATGCTAAACGTTGTGGATTTTTCTTGGAGCCTTTGCGGTGTCCTATTCCGTTGAGAGGAATTGATGCTACACCTCTGGCCAAGAATAAGCCTCAGTACTGGGCCCAGCTGACCATGTGCATGGCTCCTGCACATCAGGAAGTTATTCGCTTTTTGGTACTGCATAATTTGCATGATGTGGTCGTGTTGGGGTTGCCATGGCTACAAACCCATAATCCAGTATTGGATTGGAACTCTATGTCGGTAACCAGCTGGGGTTGTCAGGGAGTACATGGTGATGTTCCATTTTTGTCTATTTCGTCATCCATTCCTTCTGACATCCCAGAGTTCTTGTCGGACTTTCAGGATGTATTTGAAGAGTCCAAGTCTGATGCCCTTCCTCCGCATAGGAATTGTGATTGTGCTATCGATTTGATTCCTGGTAGTAAATTCCCTAAGGGTCGTTTATTTAATTTGTCCGTACCTGAACACACCGCTATGCGCAGTTATGTGAAGGAGTCCCTGGAGAAGGGACATATTCGCCCATCGTCGTCACCATTGGGAGCAGGGTTCTTTTTTGTAGCCAAGAAGGATGGTTCGCTAAAGGTACCGTCACACTAGACGATATCGCTAGCGATCCGTGACGTTGCAGCGTCCTCGCTAGCGATATCGTCCAGTGTGACAGGCAGCAGCGATCAGGCCCCTGCTGGGAGATCGCTGGTCGGGGAAGAAAGGCCAGAACTTTATTTCGTCGCTGGACTCCCCGTAGACATCGCTGAATCGGCGTGTGTGACACCGATTCAGCGATGTCTTTGCTGGTAACCAGGGTAAACATCGGGTAACTAAGCGCAGGGCCGCGCTTAGTAACCCGATGTTTACCCTGGTTACCATCCTAAAAGTAAAAAAACAAACAGTACATACTTACCTACAGCCGTCTGTCCTCCAGCGCTGTGCTCTGCACTCCTCCTGCTCTGGCTGTGAGCGTCGGTCAGCCGGAAAGCAGAGCGGTGACGTCACCGCTCTGCTTTCTGGCTGCCCGGAGCTCACAGCCAGACCAGAGAAGCAGAGCGCCGAGGACAGACAGCGGTAGGTAAGTATGTAGCGTTTGTTTTTTTACTTTTTAGGATGGTAACCAGGGTAAACATCGGGTTACTAAGCGCGGCCCTGCGCTTAGTTACCCGATGTTTACCCTGGTTACCTGGGACCTCGGAATCGTTGGTCGCTGGAGAGCTGTCTGTGTGACAGCTCTCCAGCGACCAAACAGCGACGCTGCAGCGATCCGGATCGTTGTCGGTATCGCTGCAGCGTCGCTATGTGTGACGGTACCTTAAGACCGTGTATTGATTACCGCCTTCTTAATAAGATCACTGTTAAGTTTCAGTATCCCTTGCCATTGATTTCTGACTTGTTTGCTCGGATTAAGGGGGCTAGTTGGTTTACTAAGATTGATCTTCGTGGTGCGTATAATCTGGTGAGAATCAGGCAGGGAGATGAATGGAAAACGGCATTTAATACGCCCGAGGGTCATTTTGAGTATCTGGTGATGCCGTTCGGACTTGCCAATGCTCCATCTGTTTTTCAGTCTTTTATGCATGACATTTTCCGTGAGTATCTGGATAAATTCTTGATTGTTTACTTGGATGACATTTTGATCTTCTCAGATGATTGGGAGTCTCATGTAAAGCAAGTCAGAATGGTTTTCCAGGTACTGCGTGCTAATTCCTTGTTCGTGAAGGGATCAAAGTGTCTCTTCGGTGTGCAGAAAGTTTCATTTTTGGGGTTCATCTTTTCCCCTTCTACTATCGAGATGGATCCGGTTAAGGTTCAGGCCATCCAGGATTGGACTCAGCCGACATCTCTAAAAAGTTTGCAGAAATTCCTGGGCTTTGCTAATTTTTATCGTCGCTTCATCTGTAATTTTTCTAGCATTGCCAGACCATTGACCGATTTGACCAAGAAGGGTGCTGATTTGGTTAATTGGTCTTCTGCTGCCGTGGAAGCTTTTCAGGAGTTGAAGCGTCGTTTTTGCTGTGCCCCTGTGTTGTGTCAACCTGATGTTTCTCTTCCGTTCCAGGTCGAGGTTGATGCTTCTGAGATTGGTGCAGGGGCGGTTTTGTCACAGAGAGGTTCTGGTTGCTCAGTGTTCAAACCATGTGCTTTCTTTTCCAGGAAATTTTCTGCTGCTGAGCGTAATTATGATGTGGGCAACCGAGAGTTGCTGGCCATGAAGTGGGCATTCGAGGAGTGGCGTCATTGGCTTGAGGGTGCTAAGCATCGCGTGGTGGTTTTGACTGATCATAAGAACCTTACTTATCTTGAGTCTGCCAAGCGCTTGAATCCTAGACAGGCCCGTTGGTCGTTATTTTTTGCTCGTTTTGATTTTGTGATTTCATACCTTCCGGGCTCTAAAAATGTGAAGGCGGATGCTCTGTCTAGGAGTTTTGTGCCCGACTCTCCGGGGTTATCTGAGCCGGCGAGTATCCTCAAGGAAGGAGTCATTGTGTCTGCCATCTCCCCTGATTTGCGGAGAGTGTTGCAGAAATTTCAGGCTAATAAACCTGATCGTTGTCCGGCCGAGAAACTGTTCGTCCCTGATAGGTGGACTAGTAAAGTTATCTCTGAACTTCATTGTTCGGTGCTGGCCGGTCATCCAGGAATCTTTGGTACCAGGGAGTTGGTTGCTAGATCCTTCTGGTGGCCATCTCTGTCGCGGGATGTGCGTGCTTTTGTGCAGTCCTGTGGAATTTGTGCTAGGGCTAAGCCCTGCTGTTCACGTGCCAGTGGGTTGCTTTTGCCCTTGCCGGTCCCGAAGAGGCCTTGGACACATATTTCGATGGATTTCATTTCTGACCTTCCCGTTTCTCAAAAGATGTCTGTCATTTGGGTGGTCTGTGATCGCTTTTCTAAAATGGTCCATCTGGTGCCCTTGGTTAAATTGCCTTCCTCCTCTGATTTGGTGCCTTTGTTCTTCCAGCATGTGGTTCGTTTACATGGCATTCCTGAGAATATTGTTTCTGACAGAGGTTCCCAGTTTGTCTCGAGGTTCTGGCGAGCCTTTTGTGGTAGGATGGGCATTGACCTATCTTTTTCCTCGGCCTTCCATCCTCAGACTAATGGCCAGACCGAACGAACCAATCAGACCTTGGAAACATATCTGAGATGTTTTGTTTCCGCTGACCAGGATGATTGGGTGTCATTTTTGCCGTTGGCTGAGTTCGCCCTTAATAATCGGGCCAGCTCGGCTACCTTGGTCTCTCCATTTTTCTGCAATTCTGGGTTCCATCCTCGTTTCTCTTCAGGACAGGTTGAGTCTTCGGACTGTCCTGGTGTGGATTATGTGGTGGACAGGTTGCAGCAGATCTGGACTCAGGTAGTGGACAATTTGACCTTGTCCCAGGAGAAGGCTCAGCTTTTCGCTAATCGCAGACGCCGTGTGGGACCCCGACTTCGTGTTGGGGATCTGGTTTGGTTATCTTCTCGTCATATACCTATGAAGGTTTCCTCTCCTAAATTTAAACCTCGTTTTATTGGTCCGTATAGGATTTCTGAGATTCTCAATCCGGTGTCTTTTCGTCTGACCCTCCCAGACTCCTTTTCCATACATAATGTATTCCATAGGTCGTTGTTGAGGAGATACGTGGCACCTATGGTTCCATCTGTGGAGCCTCCTGCCCCTGTTTTGGTGGAGGGGGAATTGGAGTATATTGTGGAGAAGATTTTGGATTCTCGTGTCTCTAGACGGAAACTCCAGTATCTGGTCAAATGGAAGGGTTATGCTCAGGAAGATAATTCCTGGGTTTTTGCCTCTGATGTCCATGCCCCAGATCTTGTTCGTGCCTTTCATGTGGCTCATCCTGGTCGGCCTGGGGGTTCTGGTGAGGGTTCGGTGACCCCTCCTCAAGGGGGGGGTACTGTTGTGAATTCTGTGGCTGAGTTCACTTCTGTGGTCACAAGTGGTATTGCAGTCTCTGGGCTTCCTCCCTCAGGTGTTTTGGTGAGCTCGTTGGCTGCCTTGCTATTTAGCTCCACCTGAGTCTGTCTTCCTTGCTCCTTGTCAATGTTCCAGTGTTGGATCTGAGCTACTGCATCTTTCCTTGGGCCTGCTGCTCTGCTAGATAAGTGCTTCTAGTTTGTTTTCTGTTTTTTCTGTCCAGCTTGTTATTATCTTTTGCTGGAAGCTCTGAGAAGCAAAGGGGTGCACCGCCGTGCTGTTAGTTCGGCACGGTGGGTCTTTTTTGCCCCTTTGCGTGGTTTTCGTTTTAGGGTTTTTTGTAGACTGCATAGTTCTCTTTGCTATCCTCGCTCTGTCTAGAATATCGGGCCTCACTTTGCTGAATCTATTTCATTCCTACGTTTGTCTTTTCATCTTGCTAACAGTCATTATATGTGGGGGCTGCCTATTCCTTTGGGGTATTTCTCTGAGGTAAGTCAGGCTTGTATTTCTATCTTCAGGCTAGTCAGCTCCTCAGGCAGTGCCGAGTTGCATAGGTAGTTGATAGGCGCAATCCACTGCTGCTTCCAGTTGTGTGAGGACAGTTCAGGTACTGCAGTCTACAGAGATTCCACGTCTCAGAGCTCGTCCTATTGTTTTGGGTTTTTGCCAGATCTCTGTATGTGCGCTGATTACTGCATGCTGTGTTGCCTGATTGCCAGCCATAACACCGATCAATCTGAATGGCTAGAGACATAGATTCGCTCAAACCAGCAGGTGTAGGGAAGCCCACCATAACATCTTTAAGGGCTTCAGAAAGACCTTTTCTGAAAATAGCAGCCAGAGCATCCTCATTCCATTTAGTGAGCACAGACCATTTCCTAAATTTCTGGCAGTACAATTCTGCCGCTTCCTGACCTTGACACAGGGCCAACAGGGTTTTTTCTGCATGATCCACAGAATTAGGTTCGTCATACAATAATCTGAGCGCTTGAAAAAATGCGTCTACATTCAGCAATGCCGGATCCCCTGATTCAAGGGAGAATGCCCAGTCCTGAGGGTCACCACGCAGCAAGGATATGATGATTTTAACTTGCTGAATGGGATCACCAGAACAACGGGGTTTCAAAGCAAAAAAACGATTTGCAGTTATTTTTAAAGTTCAAAAACTTGGATCTGTCCCCAAAAAACAAATCAGGAGTAGGAATTTTAGGCTCCAAAGCCGGAGTCTGGACAACATAATCTTGGATACTCTGTACTCTTGCAGCAAGTCGATCCACACGAGAAAACAAACCCTGAACATCCATGCCAGAGCATAAATCCTGAACCACCCTGAGATCAAGAGGAAAAAAAGACAAAACAGAGCACAGAAAAAAAAATGGCTCAGAATTTTTTTTTCCTTCTTTTGAGATGCATTTAATTCATTTTTGGCCACTTGTACTGTTATGAACTGGTGGTTTAGGAGCAACATGGGACGAGCTCTGAAGGAGGTGGTACCTGTACTGACCGCAGTCCCTAAGCTCAACACAACACTAGAAGTAGCCGTGGTATGCTCCTGTCACTCCCTAGGCACCTCGTCACAGCCTGAGAACTAACTACCCCTAAAGATAGAAACAGGAAAACTATCTTGCCTCGGAGAAAATCCCCAAAGGACAGACAAGTAATGACTGTGTGTGGAGAGGGAAAAGACACACGTAGAATGAAACCAGGATGTAGCACAGGAGGCCAGTCTAGCTAGATAGATAGGACAGGACGGAATACTGTGCGGTCAGTATTAAAAACTACAAAAATCCACACAGAGTTTACAAAAATCTCCACACCTGACTAAAGGTGTGGAGGGTAAATCTGCTTCCCAGAGCTTCCAGCTTAACTGAATTAATCCATACTGACAAGCTGGACAAAACATAGAATGCACAGAACGAATAAGTCCACAACATGTGGACAGAAAAGAGCAAAGAAAGGACTTATCTTTGCTGAACTGGTCAGGATAACAGGGAAATCCAAGAGAGATGTGAATCCAACCAGGAACCATTGACAAGTGGCACTGGCTGAAGGGAAGAGCCAGGCATAAATAGCCGAGCAGAAAGACAATCAGTGGAAGCAGCTGCAGACTGCTAAATCCAAGGAGCAGCCATTCCACTTAAAACCACTGGAGGGAGCCCAAGAGCAGAACTCACAAAAGTGCCACTTACAACCACCCAAGGGAGCCCAAGAGCGGAATTCACAACAGTACCCCCCCCTTGAGGAGGGGTCACCGAACCCTCACCAGAGCCCTCAGGCCGATCAGGACAAGCCAAGTGAAAAGCATAAACCAAATCGGCGGCATGGACATCGGAGGCAAAAACCCAAGAATTATCCTCCTAGCCATAACCCTTCCACTTAACAAGATACTGAAGCCTCCGCCTCGAAAAACGAGAATCCAAAATTTTCTCAACCTCATATTCCAACTCTCCCTCAACCAACACCGGGGCAGGAGGATCAACCGAGTGAACAATGGGCACCACATATCTCTGCAACAAAGATCTATGGAAAACATTATGAATGGCAAAAGAGGCTGGAAGAGCCAAAGGAAAAGACACCGGATTGATAATTTCAGAAATCTTATAAGGACTGTTATGACCTGGTGGTTAAGAGGCCACACTGAAATGACCTGGTGGCTAAAACGCAACATGGAACGAGCTCTGAGAAGGTGGTATCTCTACTGACTGCAGTCCCTAATCCTAACAACGCAACTAGAAATAGCCGTGGGATGTTCCTGACACTCCCTAGACACCTCGTCACAGCCTCAGATATAACTACCCCTAAAGAAGGAAAAAGAAAGCTATCTTGCCTCAGAGAAACCCCCAAAATGAAAGATAGTCCCCCCACAAATATTGACTGTGAAAGGAGAGGGAAATGACGAACACAGAAATGAAATTAGATTTCTGCAAAGGGAGGCCAAAACTAAACTAGATAGACAGAGAGCAAAGGATACTGTGCGGTCAGTATTAAAAACTACAAAATCCACGCAGAGTTTACAAAAATGAACTCCACACCGACTCACGGTGTGGAGGGGCAAATCTGCTTTCCCAGAGCTTCCAGCTAGCCTAAATAAGACATAGTGACAAGCTGGACAAAAGAGACAAAATGCAAAGCAATAGAGTCCAAACAAATGGACAAACAAAACTAGCAAAACTTATCTTTTGCAGACAAGGACTGGCCATATGAGAAATCCAAGGGAAGAATCAAATCCAACCAAGAACATTGACAGCAGGCACGGACTAAAGCCCAGAGCAGGTTTAAATCACAAACCCAGGCAAGGCGATTAGTGAAAGCAGCTGCTACAGCTGCTAAACGGAGCAGCAGTTCCACTTGAAACCACCAGAGGGAGCCCAAGGGCAGAACTCGCAAAAATACCATTAGCAACCACAGGAGGGAGCTCCAGAACGGAACTCACAACAGTACCCCCCCTTGAGGAGGGGTCACCGAACCCTCACCAGAGCTCCCAGGCCGATCAGGACGAGCCAAATGGAAAGCATGAACCAAATCGGGAGCATGAACATCGGAGGCAACAACCCAAGAAATATCCTCCTGGCCATAACCCTTCCACTTGACCAGATACTGAAGCTTCCGCCTCGAAAAACGAGAATCCAAAATCTTCTCTATCACATATTCCAATTTCCCCTCAACCAACATCGGAGCAGGAGGATCAATGGAGGGAACCATAGGTACCACATATCTCCGCAACAAGGATCTATGGAACACATTATGAATGGAAAAGGAAGCTGGAAGGGCCAAACGAAAAGACACTGGATTGATAATTTCAGAAATCTTATAAGGCCCAATAAAGCGAGGCTTGAACTTAGGGGAAGAAACCTTCATAGGAACATGACGAGAAGACAACCAGACCAAATCCCCAACACGAAGCCGGGGACCAACACACCGACGACGGTTAGCAAAACGCTGAGCCTTCTCCTGAGACAACGTCAAATTGTCCACCACATGAGTCCAAATTTGCTGCAACCTGTCCACCACGGAATCCACACAAGGACAGTCAGAAGGCTCAAGCTGCCCTGAAGAAAAACGAGGATGAAAAACCAAAGTTACAAAAAAAAGGCGAAACCAAGGTAGCCGAACTAGCCTGATTATTAAGGGCAAACTCGGCCAATGGCAAAAAGGTCACCCAATCATCCTGATCAGCAGACACGTAGCATCTCAAATAGGTTTCCAAGGTCTGATTGGTTCGCTCCGTTTGGCCATTTGTCTGAGGATGGAATGCAGAAGAAAAAGACAAATCAATGCCCATTCTAGCACAAAAGGACCGCCAAAACTTAGAAACGAACTGGGAACCTCTGTCAGACACAATATTCTCCAGAATACCATGCAAACGAACCACATGCTGAAAAAATAATGGAACCAAATCAGAAGAGGAAGGCAACTTAGGCAACGGCACCAAATGGACCATCTTAGAAAACCGGTCACAAACCACCCAGATGACAGACATCTTCTGAGAAACAGGAAGATCAGAAATAAAATCCATGGAAATATGCGTCCAGGGCCTCTCAGGAATAGGCAAAGGCAAAAGCAACCCGCTGGCACGGGAACAGCAAGGCTTAGCCCGAGCACAGGTCCCACAGGACTGCACAAACGAACGCACATCCCGCGACAAGGAAGGCCACCAAAAGGACCTAGCCACCAAATCTCTGGTACCAAAAATCCCAGGGTGACCAGCCAACACCGAACAATGAACCTCAGAAATTACCCTACTAGTCCATCTATCAGGAACAAACAATTTCCCCACAGGACAGCGGTCAGGTTTATCAGCCTGAAACTCCTGAAGTACCCGCCGTAAATCAGGGGAGATGGCAGAAAGAATCACCCCCTCCTTGAGGATCCCAGCCGGCTCAAGAACTCCCGGAGAATCAGGCAAAAAACTCCTAGAAAGGGCATCAGCCTTCACATTCTTAGATCCAGGAATATACGAGACCACAAAATCAAAACGTGAGAAAAACAAAGACCACCGAGCCTGTCTAGGATTCAACCGCTTAGCAGACTCGAGGTAAATCAGATTCTTGTGATCAGTCAAGACCACCACGCGATGCTTGGCTCCCTCAAGCCAATGTCGCCACTCCTCAAATGCCCACTTCATAGCCAACAACTCCCGATTGCCGACATCATAAATACGCTCAGAAGACGAAAATTTTCTGGAGAAGAAGGCACAAGGTTTCATCAAAGAGCCATCAGAATTTCTCTGAGACAAAACGGCCCCTGTTGTGAATTCTGTTGTCGGGCTCCCTCCTGTGGTCATGAATGGTACTTCGGCTGGTTCTGTCCATGGACTTCCTCTGGTGGGTGTTTCTGAGTTTCACAGGTGACGAGGTTAATTCGTTTGCTGCTGCTCTATTTAACTCCACTTAGATCTTTGCTCCAGGCCACCTGCCAATGTTGCAGTATTGGTCTGTTCACTCCTGGATCGTTCTTGTGACCTGTCTTCCCATCAGAAGCTAAGTTCCAGCTTGTATTTCTTTTGTTTGCTATTTTTCTGTCCAGCTTGCTATTTATTTGTTGTCTTGCTTGCTGGAAGCTCTGGGACGCAGAGGGAGCGCCTCCGCACCGTGAGTCGGTGCGGAGGGTCTTTTTGCGCCCTCTGCGTGGTCTTTTTGTAGGTTTTTGTGCTGACCGCAAAGTATCCTTTCCTATCCTCGGTCTGTTCAGTAAGTCGGGCCTCACTTTGCTAAATCTATTTAATCTCTGTGTTTGTATTTTCATCTTTACTCACAGTCATTATATGTGGGGGGCTGCCTTTTCCTTTGGGGAATTTCTCTGAGGCAAGGTAGGCTTTATTTTTCTATCTTCAGGGCTAGCTAGTTTCTTAGGCTGTGCCGAGTTGCATAGGGAGCGTTAGGCGCAATCCACGGCTATTTCTAGTGTGTTTGATAGGTTTAGGGATTGCGGTCAGCAGAGTTCCCACGTCCCAGAGCTCGTCCTTATTATCAGTAACTATCAGGTCATTCCGTGTGCTCTTAACCACCAGGTCCATTATTGTCCTGACCACCAGGTCATAACAAGCCCCTGCCCCAATCTCAGAAGCATCAACCTCAACCTGAAAAGGGAGAGAAACATCTGGCTGACGCAACACAGGAGCAGAAGTAAAATGATGTTTAAGCTCCTGAAAGGCCTCAACAGCCGCAGAGGACCAATTCACCACATCAGTGCCCTTCCTCGTCAAATCGGTCAGAGGCTTCACCACACTAGAAAAATTAGCAATAAAGCGACGATAAAAATTGGCAAAGCCCAAAAATTTCTGAAGGCTCTTTACAGATGTAGGTTGAGTCCAATCATGAATGGCCTGGACTTTAACAGGGTCCATTTCAATAGCCGAGGAAGAAAAAATGAAACCCAAAAAAGAAACCCTCTGAACTCCAAAGAGGCACTTAGACCCCTTCACAAACAACGTATTAGTACGAAGGACCTGAAACACCATCCTAACCTGCTTCAGATGAGACTCCCAATCATCGGAGAAAACCAAAATATCATCCAAATACACAATCATAAATTTATCCAGATAATTCCGGAAGATATCATGCATAAAGGACTGAAATACCGATGGAGCATTAGAGAGCCCGAATGGCATTACAAGATATTCAAAATGGCCGTCAGGCGTATTAAATGCTGTTTTCCATTCATCACCTTGTTTAATACGCACAAGATTATACGCCCCTCGGAGGTCGATTTTAGTAAACCAACTAGCACCCTTAATCCGAGCTAACAAATCAGAAAGCAAAGGTAACGGATACTGGAATTTGACAGTGATCTTATTGAGAAGGCGATAATCTATACAGGGTCTCAAGGAGCCATCCTTCTTGGCAACAAAAAATAATCCCGCTCCCAACGGTGAGGAAGATGTCCTTTCTCCAAGGACTCCTTTACATAACTCCGCATAGCGGCATGCTCTGGCACAGACAGATTGAAAAGTCGGCCCTTAGGGAACTTACAGCCAGGAATCAAATTAATGGCACAATCGCAGTCCCTATGAGGAGGCAGGGAACTGGACTTGGGCTCATCAAATACATCCTGGAAATCCGACAAAAACTCAGGAACTTCAGAAGAAGGGGACGAGGAAATGGACATCAAAGGAATATCACTATGTATCCCCCGACAACCCCAACCAGTCACAGACATAGATCTCCAATCCAACACTGGATTATGTACCTGTAACCATGGAAAACCCAGCACAACAACATCATGCAAATTATGCAACACCAAAAAACGAATATTTTCCTGATGTGCTGGAGCTATGCACATGGTTAACTGTGTCCAGTACTGAGGTTTATTCTTGGCCAATGGCGTAGCATCAATCCCCCTTAAGGGAATAGGACTCTGCAAAGGTTCCAAGGAAAAACCACAGCGCTTGGCAAATTCTAAGTCCATTAAGTTCAGGGCAGCGCCAGAATCCACAAATGCCATAACAGAAAAGGACGACAATGAGCAAATCAGGGTAACAGACAAGAGAAATTTAGGCTACACAGTACTAATGGTAACAGACCTAGGGACCCTCCTAGTACGCTTAGGGCAATCAGAAATAGCATGAGCTGAATCACCACAGTAAAAACACAGGCCATTCTGATGTCTGAATTTCTGCCTTTCTGCTCTAGTCAAAATCCTATCACATTGCATAGGCTCAGGACTTCGCTCAGAGGACACTGCCATATAGTGCACCGCCTTGCGCTCACGCAAGCGCCGATCAATCTGAATAGCTAGAGACATAGATTCGCTCAAACCGGTAGGCGTAGGAAAGCCCACCATAACATCTTTAAGGCTTTCAGAAAGACCTTTTCTGAAAATAGCAGCCAGCGCCTCTTCATTCCATTTAGTGAGCACAGACCATTTTCTAAATTTCTGGCAATATAACTCTGCCGCTTCCTGACCCTGACACAGGGCCAACAGTGTTTTCTCAGCATGCTCTACAGAGTTAGGTTCGTCATACAACAATCCGAGCGCCTGAAAGAATGCATCTACATTCAATAATGCCAGATTCCCTGTTTCAAGAGCAAATGCCCAGTCCTGAGGATCACCACGCAGTAAGGATATGATGATTTTCACTTGCTGAATGGGATCACCAGAAGAACGGGGTTTCAAAGCAAAAAACAATTTGCAGCTATTTTTAAAGTTCAAAAACTTGGATCTGTCCCCAAAAAACAAATCAGGAGTAGGAATTCTTGGCTCTAGAGCCGGAGTCTGAACAATATAATCTTGGATACTCTGGACTCTTGCAGCAAGTTGATCCACACGAGAAAACAAACCCTGAACCTCCATACCAGAGCATATATCCAACACCACCCAGATATCAAGAGGAAAAAGACAGAACAGATCACAGAAAAAAAAATGGTTCAGAACTCTTCTTTTTTCCTTCTTTTGAGATGCATTCAATTCATTCTTGGCCTGCTGTACTGTTATGACCTGGTGGTTAAGAGGCCACACTGAAATGACCTGGTGGCTAAAACGCAACATGGAACGAGCTCTGAGAAGGTGGTATCTCTACTGACCGCAGTCCCTAATCCTAACAACACAACTAGAAATAGCCGTGGGATGTTCCTGACACTCCCTAGACACCTCGTCACAGCCTCAGATATAACTACCCCTAAAGAAGGAAATAGAAAGCTATCTTGCCTCAGAGAAACCCCCAAAAGGAAAGACAGCCCCCCACAAATATTGACTGTGAAAGGAGAGGGAAATGACGAACACAGAAATGAAATAAGATTTCTGCAAAGGGAGGCCAAAACTAAACTAGATAGACAGAGAGCAAAGGATACTGTGCGGTCAGTATTAAAAACTACAAAATCCACGCAGAGTTTACAAAAATGAACTCCACACCGACTCACGGTGTGGAGGGGCAAATCTGCTTTCCCAGAGCTTCCAGCTAGCCTGAATAAGACATAGTGACAAGCTGGACAAAAGAAACAAAATGCAAAGCAATAGAGTCCAAACAAATGGACAAACAAAACTAGCAAAACTTATCTTTTGCAGACAAGGACTGGCCATATGAGAAATCCAAGGGAAGAATCAAATCCAACCAAGAACATTGACAGCAGGCATGGACTAAAGCCCAGAGCAGGTTTAAATAACAAACCCAGGCAAGGCGATTAGTGAAGGCAGCTGCTACAGCTACCAAACGGAGCAGCAGTTCCACTTGAAACCACCAGAGGGAGCCCAAGGGCAGAACTCGCAAAAATACCATTAGCAACCACAGGAGGGAGCTCCAGAACGGAACTCACAACAAAGGACCAATAAACCAAGGCCTAAACTTAGGGGAAGAAACCTTCATAGGAACATGACGAGAAGACAACCAAACCAAATCCCCCACACGAAGCCGGGGACCAACACACCGATGGCGGTTAGCAAAACGTTGAGCCTTTTCCTGAGACAACGTCAAATTGTCCACCACATGAGTCCAAATCTGCTGCAGCCTGTCCACCACGGAATCCACACCAGGACAATCAGAAGGCTCAACCTGCCCCGAAGAAAAACGAGGATGAAAACCAAAATTACAAAAGAAAGGTGAAACCAAAGTAGCCGAACTAGCCCTATTATTAAGGGCAAACTCGGCCAACGGCAAGAAAGCCACCCAATCATCCTGATCAGTAGACACAAAGCATCTCAAATAGGTTTCCAAGGTCTGATTAGTTCGCTCAGTTTGGCCATTAGTCTGAGGATGAAACGCCGAAGAAAAAGACAAATCAATGCCCATCCTAGCACAAAAGGCCCGCCAAAACCTAGAGACAAACTGAGAACCTCTGAAGGAAATGGTACCTGTACTGACCGCAGTCCCTAAGCTCAACACAACACTAGAAGTAGCCGTGGGATGCTCCTGTCACTCCCTAGGCACCTCATCACAGCCTGAGAACTAACTACCCCTAAAGATAGAAACAGGAAAACTATATTGCCTCAGAGAAAATCCCCAAAGGACAGACAGCCCCCCACAAGTAATGACTGAGTGGAGAGGGAAAAGACACACGTAGAATGAAACCAGGATGTAGCACAGGAGGCCAGTCTAGCTAGATAGATAGGACAGGACGGAATACTGTGCGGTCAGTATTAAAAACTACAAAAATCCACACAGAGTTTACAAAAATCTCCACACCTGACTAAAGGTGTGGAGGGTAAATCTGCTTCCCAGAGCTTCCAGCTTAACTGAATTAATCCATACTGACAAGCTGGACAAAACATAGAATGCACAGAACGAATAAGTCCACAACATGTGGACAGAAAAGAGTAAAGAAAGGACTTATCTTTGCTGAACTGGTCAGGATATCAGGGAAATCCAAGAGAGATGTGAATCCAACCAGGAACCATTGACAAGTGGCACTGGCTGAAGGGAAGAGCCAGGCATAAATAGCCGAGCAGAAAGACAATCAGTGGAAGCAGCTGCAGACTGCTAAATCCAAGGAGCAGCCATTCCACTTAAAACCACTGGAGGGAGCCCAAGAGCAGAACTCACAAAAGTGCCACTTACAACCACCGGAGGGAGCCCAAGAGCGGAATTCACAACAGAGCCCAGTCGTAGCTCCAGACCCTAGAGCCCTCTCCTTTGCCTCTTCTTATCTCACTGTCCCTGCACAGTCTAACCAACAGACTGCCTAACCCCGCCCTCAGGCCAGAATTTTTATAGGGAAGCTCCCCTGAAACCGGGTTTAGAGCTCCCCCTTCTGATTTGGAGTCAGGACGGTGTTGCATGTCAGTGTTACCTGATTAGGGGATCCTCCTTGCTTCCAGGCATGACATCACCTCCCCCCCGTGAGGAAAAGCAATGCTATTGTGTCTCCTGTTGTGCTGTCCCTTTCTTACACAAGCACATGTTCCAAAACATCACCTGTGCCCTGGCCAATGCAGTTACTTAGAAGGTCCACTTAACCACGGACACGTGGACAAGTGCTTGTGGCCAGAGACACTACGTTTCCCTGACAGCACACTGAGTGAACCTTGTTGAGGCCATCTCCGAATTATTGTCCATTTCGGTCACAAGCTGGAAGCACTGCAGCACTGCATTGATGAAGCGGCAACAGTCTCTGCTGAAGCTAATTTGTTTAGGTGACAAAAAAGAACACCGCTGCGAGTTGTTGAAAGGTCTAACAGATCAGACAAATCTGTGACTACAACCAGGCATGATTGTGCGTGATAAAGGCTGTTACCTGGTCGCAGCTCTGAACTTTGGCAAGCTGGCACCCAAATCATGCCTGGCCCACATGCTCAAATTATTGGTTCAGTGCTTTCTGAAAACCTACCCAGATTTGCCTTAGCTACTTGTGAAGATACACCACATGTGCTCCCATTTTAGCAAGTCACCTACAGCTGACGCTAGTCTGGTAGTGATGCAGTTGCACTTGCAAGTGCCACTTCACCTACTAGTTTGCGACCTGATCAACCACTGGAACTCAACATTACATACTGTATGTTGGCAAGGCTTTGTGAGCAGCAGAGGTCATTAGTTGAATACCAGATACAACATGCCCGTCAGTATTCTTGTCAGCCTCCGCACATAAGAACCAATGAGTGGGCATGGATGTCTGCGTTTTGCCAAAACTTTGAAGAATCAACCAAGATGGCGAGCGGAGATGATGCCATACTCAGCGTAACCATCCCGCTTCTGTGTCTACTCAAACGCTCTCTGCTAACAATTAAAAAGGAAGCTTTGCATGTGGACCAGGTGCAGATTGAGGAAGAAAGAATACAGGGTGATACTACCTACCCCACCCTCATCTCATCGTCTCGGCAAGGGTTCAATGATAATGAGCAGAGAAGAGTAACAGGAGATGGTAACCTGCGCTACAAAGGGTACTACCAATACCAGCTTCTCATCTGTTTGGAGTGGATGGCCTGAAGAGAAGGAGCAGGAGGAGAGGGAGGAGGAGATGAAGAGTCATCCTCCTGGTGGTGACAGTGAAGTCTTGTTTTTAGGGAGACTATGTCAGGGTTTATTGTCTTACACTCCTTGCTGCTGCAAACTATATTCAAAAGTCCTTTTTGGGGCTACATCTATTCTTTTCAGTTTTAATACTGCTGCTACCTGCATTGATTGTAGGGAGAGTTGCCATAAGAGAGTTAGTGTATTAATTGAGGCATATAGGCAGGGTTTATTGGCTTCCACTCCTTTCATAAGTCTACTGTTGCAGCAACCTTAAAAGAAAAGTTCTTTTCAAGGATAGATATTTTATATTCATAAATAATATTGTAAAGTTTGCAGGCTTCTATTATTTATTTCATTAAAAATGCGCAAGGCATGCGGTAAGAGAAGGGGAAGCGATTACATTTTTGCCACAAAAAAATTTGTTTTAGCCCCAGATTTTGCATTTTCACAGGGGAAAATTGATAAAACCATCAAAAAAATTGTCACACAATTACTGCTGAATGTGGCAATACCCCATATGTAGCTCTACAGTACTTTTTAGCCACACGGCAAGACTCGGGAAGGAAGGAGCGTTTTTTGACTATTGGAGAACAAATTATGGTAGAAAAGTTTGTGGACTCCATATACAAAACCCCTAAGTGCCAGAAAACCATAATCCCCCCTCAAGTGACCCAATTTTGGAAATTAAACATCTCTGGAAATTTATCCACAGGTGTAGGAGATGATTTTGACTACATGTGTGTTGTACTCCAGGAACACGCAGTAATTGATGTTGCTTAGTGAAAATTGCTAATTTGCCATTGTAGTGCCTGTACATTGTAGTGCCCATGAATTCTAGTGCCCATATGTTGTGCCGCATTTGTGCTTCTGGAGACATGGACCCCCTAAATTAGGTGGACTCTCATCACTACAGAAATGCCAAACATGTGGTCACTAATAGTGCTTTATCTAGAGCCTTTGTGCAAGCCTCAGATTTTTATGTTAACAGATAATGGATTCGAGTGGGGACTTGCTTTTTTGTGGATTGAGTTTGGAACATTTGACATAACATTTTGGATCACATTTATTTTGTGCTCTGCACTGAGCACTTACATTAAGGTTTCCATCTAAATCTCCAAATGGCATGATTCAGATGAAACCCCTGAGGGATCAATCACTATAATGAGGCAGTAGCGTTACTCTGGCCTCCGTCTGGCCTCTGTTCAGCGTTGTCCTTCTTTTCAGAGGTGCACAAAACTGTGGTGGACTGTTCTTTTATGCACTCTTAAAAATACAGGCACCGCTGAATCATAGGACAGACAATGTCCAAAGTGAATCCGTGTGTCTCACTATGGGGAATGCACCTTCGGGGTTTCGTCTGAATCACATATTTCAGACATTTATACGGAAACCCCGCTGTAAGCGCTCAGTGTGAGCCGAACCTTACTACAATCTTTGGGAGGCAGAATAAAAAAATCAACAGCAGGTTAAGAATTGATTCTATTTATTTTTTACGTTGTTTCTTGTGCAGTATAAGTGATTAGACGACTTTATTCTTCGGGTCAGTGCAATTACAGCAATACTGAATTGATATAGTTTTTTTATGTTTGGCTACTATCACACACTAAAACATGCTTTTATTCATATTTTGAGAGATATCATATTTTGAGAGATAGAATTTTTCCATATTTCTGCTGACAAAATCAGGTGAGGGCTTGTTTTTTGACGGACAAGTTGTTGTTTTTATTGGCAGATGACATTTTTTGATTGCCTTCTATTACAATTTTTGGGAGGCAGAATGAACAAAATATGGTATTAAATATGTGCATTTTCTTTGTTTTTTAAACTTATACAGGTGTGCAGTGCCCCAGAGATCTGGTCGTTGCAGTATGACACTCTGCCACTAAGGGGAGTGATGGTACATCTGATGGCACTGAAGGAATTCTACTGACCAGGTATCACCAGCACACATTACACTTCACACTCCGGCCACTAGGGGGAGAAAAAGGCTTTATTTATTGGGCCACTCCTCACACTGGTAAAACTAGGGGTTGGATAGGAAGTTAGTCAGAAGCTGACTGGGTTGGATTCAGGCAACATCCCGTGGCAGGGGGTGTTGCAGGGAGAAGACACAGGGGGGTCCCTGTTGGGCGTGGGAACCTGGCAGGTGCCTAGCGAACAGAGCAGAACGTAACGGAACCGTGCCTGCACACCCCACGGCGGTATCCTAAGAAAGTGACACGAAGGGAAGGATATTGTGGAACAGTGAGAAATGAGATCAAGCACAAATGAGAACCAGTAGGAGTCGTGCCGTGAGACCGAGGCAACATCCTACTGAGGCGCGTAGCCGGTGGCCGGAACACCGCGGGAGTAACTGACTCTAGGCCTTGCTTCGAACTCCGCAGGACAGTTAATTATAGGTTGGCTGTCTACCTTAAATTTCCTAAGAAGACATAGGGGGCAACGCGTGGAGAGGGGCGTCTCTAGGGTCCCGGAAGAGCTCTGAACCTTCCCGTCATACGGGTGCGTCCTAGCCATAACATACCTGGGGGACGAGAAACTAGTAACATCTGGAACAAGCGAGAGAGAATTAGAAAGAACGAACGAGAACAGCAGTTGTGAGGACTATTCCGAATGCTCAGCAGTAGGGTTGAGCGAAACGGATCGTTCATTTTCAAAAGTCGCCGACTTTTGGCACAGTCGGGTTTCACGAAACCCGACCCGACCCCTGTGTGGGGTCGGCCATGCGGTACGCGACTTTCGCGCCAAAGTCGCATTTCAATGACGCTAAAAGCGCCATTTCTCAGCCAATGAAGGTGGATGCAGAGTGTGGGCAGCGTGATGACATAGGTTCTGGTCCCCACCATCTTAGAGAAGGGCATTGCAGTGATTGGCTTGCTGTCTGCGGCGTCACAGGGGCTATAAAGAGGTGTTCCCGCCGACCGCCATCTTACTGCTGCTGATCTGAGCATAGGGAGAGGTTGCTGCCGCTTCGTCAGAAGCAGGGATAGCGTTAGGCAGGGTCCATTAACCACCAAACCGCTTGTGCTGTAGCGATTTCCACTGTCCAACACCACCTTTTGTTTGCAGGGACAGTGGAAGCTACATTTTTTTTTCCACAGCGCTGTAGCTCATTGGGCTGCTCTAGAAGGCTCCCTGATAGCTGCATTGCTGTGTGTACACCGCTGTGCAAACCAACTGCTTTTTTCAAAGCACAAATCCTGTTGTTCCTTCCTTTCTGCACAGCTATCTTTTTTTGTTTGTCCACACTTTTGATTTAATTTGTGCAGCAGTCCACTCCTTCTTATTGCTGCCTGCCATACCTGGCTGAGATTACTGCAGGGAGATAGTAATTGTAGGACAGTCCCTTTTTTTTTTAATTCTCCCTAAAAAAATAAGTTGTGGGAGATTAAGATTGGCATTTCTGCTAGAGTGCCAGTCCTGTGTGTGCCATCTCTCTTAAATAGTGGGCCATAGAAAGCCTAGTTTTTTTTTTTTTTAATTTGGTATCTAAATTCTCCCAGAAAAAAAAAACAGTGGGAGATTAATATTGGCCTTTCTGCTTGTCTGCCAGTCCTGAGTGTGCCATCTCTCTTAAATAGTGGGCCATAGAAAGCCTAGTGTTTTTTTTTAAATTTGGTATCTAAATTCTCCCTGAAAAAATAAAAAAAACGTGGGAGATTAATATTAGCCTTTCTGCTTGTGTGCCAGTCCTGAGTGTGCCATCTCTCTTAAATAGTGGGCCATAGAAAGCCTGGTGTTTTTTTTTTTTAATTTGGTATCTAAATTCTCCCTGAAAAAAAAAAAAAAGAGGGAGATTAATATTGGCCTTTCTGCTTGTCTGCCAGTCCAGAGTGTGCCATCTCTCTTAAATAGTGGGCCATAGAAAGCCTAGTGTTTTTTTTTTTTTAATTTGGTATCTAAATTCTCCCTGAAAAAAAAACAGTGGGAGATTAATATTGGCCTTTCTGCTTGTCTGGCAGTCCTGAGTGTGCCATCTCTCTTAAATAGTGGGCCATAGAAAGCCTAGTGGTTTTTTTTTTTAAAATTGGTATCTAAATTCTCCCTGAAAAAAAAAATAACAGTGGGAGATTACTATAGGCCTTTCTGCTTGTCTGCCAGTCCTGAGTGTGCCATCTCTCTTAAATAGTGGGCCATAGAAAGCCTAGTGTTTTTTTTTTTTAAATTTGGTATCTAAATTCTCCCTGAAAAAAAAAACAGTGGGAGATTAATATTGGCCTTTCTGCTTGTCTGCCAGTCCTGAGTGTGCCATCTCTCTTAAATAGTGGGCCATAGAAAGCCTAGTGTTTTTTTTTTTTTAAATTTGGTATCTAAATTCTCCCTGAAAAAAAAAACAGTGGGAGATTAATATTGGCCTTTCTGCTTGTCTGCCAGTCCTGAGTGTGCCATCTCTCTTAAATAGTGGGCCATAGAAAGCCTAGTGGGTTTTTTTTAAATTTGGTATCTAAATTCTCCCTGAAAAAAAAAATAACAGTGGGAGATTAATATTGGCCTTTCTGCTTGTCTGCCAGTCCTGAGTGTGCCATCTCTCTTAAATAGTGGGCCATAGAAAGCCTAGTGTTTTTTTTTTTAAATTTGGTATCTAAATTCTCCCTGAAAAAAAAAAAATCAGTGGGAGATTAATATTGGCCTTTCTGCTTGTCTGGCAGTCCTGAGTGTGCCATCTCTCTTAAATAGTGGGCCATAAAAGCCTACTGTTTTTTTTTTTTAAATTTGGTATCTAAATTCTCCCTGAAAAAAAAAACAGTGGGAGATTAATATTGGCCTTTGTGCTTGAGTGACAGTCCTGCGTATGTGGCATCTCTCTCATTTGGTGCCACAGAAAACAGAGTGTGTAACATCGTGCCTGATTTTCCTTGCGGTCTCACCCACCTATAAAGGGATATCTAAATCATACAGAAGTTAGAGTTCACCTTGTAAGTTGTTTGACAGTAACAAATACCGTCAGTTTGGTGACGTTTTTAAAACAATGAGGAAGTCTGGTGGAAGAGGTCGTGGCCGTGGGCGTTCATTGCCAGCTGGTAATGATGGTAGTGGTAGTGGAGCATCGGGTGGTCGTGGGAAAAACAATATAGCACCTAAGTCTCGAGCTGTGGAGCCAGGTTCGTCGTCTGGCTACACAAGGCCTCGAACGCTCCCTTTTCTGGGAGTAGGAAAACCGCTTTTAAAGCCGGAGCAGCAAGAGCAAGTTTTGGCTTACCTTGCTGACTCAGCCTCTAGCTCTTTTGCCTCCTCTTCTGAAACTGGTAAATGTAAAAGCAGTGCGTCATTAGTGGATGTTCACGGTCAGGGACAAGTCGCTTCCTTGTCCTCTTCAGCAAAAACAGCAACAGAGAAGGATGCAGCAGGCGACACAACGGGTTACTCCATGGAGCTCTTTACACATACCGTCCCTGGCTTAGAAAGTGAAACAGTTAACAGGCCATGCCCATTACAAGTTGAATCTGACATGGAGTGCACTGATGCACAGCCACAGCCAGACTACTATGATAGTCCTTTGACTCAGACCACAACATTGCCCTCGCAGGGTACTGATCCAGAATCAGACCCTGATGAGACTATGTTGCCCCGTCACGAACGCTATACCACCGACTTACACGGTGACACAGACGAAGTTGCACACGAGCTAGAAGAGGAGGTTATAGATGACCCAGTTGTTGACCCCGATTGGCAGCCATTGGGGGAACAGGGTGCAGGCGGCAGTAGTTCTGAAGTGGAGGAGGAGGGGCCGCAGCAGGCATCAACATCGCAACAGGTTCCATCTGCCGGGCCCGTAGATGGCCCAAAACGCGTGGCAAAGCCAAAACCTGTTGGAGGACAGCGTGGCCATCCGGTTAAAGCTCAGTCTGCAATGCCTGAAAAGGGATCCGATGCTAGAAAGAGTGCAGTCTGGCATTTTTTTTAAACAACATCCAATTGATCAGCGCAAAGTCATCTGTCAAAAATGTTCAACTACCTTAAGCAGAGGTCAGCATCTGAAAAGTCTAAATACAAGTTGCATGCATAGACATTTAACCACCATGCATTTGCAAGCCTGGACCAACTACCAAACGTCCCTTAAGGTTGTAGCACCCTCGGCCAATGAAGCTAGTCAGCAACGCTACATCCCTTCCGTCAGTGTAAGGCCACCATATTCCGCACCACCTGCAGTATCTGTGCAGGTTTCTTTGCCAGGCCAAAGCAGTCAGGGTCAGGGAATCACCAGTTTCGTAGTAGGAAACACTGCATCTAGGGCACCGGCGGCAACAATACCGTCTCCAACCGTCTCTCAGTCTGCCATGTCCACCGGCACCCCCGCTAGTTCCACGATCTCTGTTGTGAATTCTGTGGCTGAATTCACTCCTGTGGTCACAAGTGGTACTGCAGCTTCTGGGCTTCCTCCCTCAGGTGTTCTGGTGAGCTCGTTGGCTGCCTTGTTATTTAACTCCACCTGATTCTGTCTTCCTTGCTCCTTGTCAATGTTCCAGTGTTGGATCTGAGCTTTTGGATCTTTCCTGTGGCCTGCTGCTCTGCTTAGATAAGTGCTTCTTTGCTTTTGTTGCTGTTTTTTCTGTCCAGCTTGTCTATTCGTTTTTGCTGGAAGCTCTGAGACGCAAAGGGTGTACCACCGTGCCGTTAGTTCGGCACGGTGGGTCTTTTTGCCCCCTTTGCGTGGTTTTTTGCTTTAGGGTTTTTTGTAGACTGCAAAGTTCTCTTTGCTATCCTCGCTCTATCTAGAATATCGGGCCTCACTTTGCTGAATCTATTTCATCCCTACGTTTTGTCTTTTCATCTTGCTAACAGTCATTATATGTGGGGGGCTGCCTTTTCCTTTGGGGTATTTCTCTGAGGCAAGTCAGGCTTGTATTTCTATCTTCAGGCTAGTCAGTTCCTCAGGCTGTGCCGGGTTGCATAGGTAGTGTCAGGCGCAATCCACAGCTGCCTTTAGTTGTGTTTAGGATAGGTTCAGGTATTGCGGTCTACAGAGATTCCACGTCTCAGAGCTCGTTCTATTGTTTTTGGGTTATTGTCAGATCACTGTATGTGCTCTGATTACTGCACACTGTGTTACTGGATTGCCTACATAACAGTACAAGGAGCCAAACTAATGATTCTCAATAGAGGGAAAAAAGAAGTTCTGACATCATTTTTTTTTCTCAGCTCTGTGTTCAGTCTTTTTTTTCCCCTAGACATTAGGGTGCTTCAGGACACAGCTGTGGACATGGATATTCAGGCTCTGTGCTCTTCAATGGATAATCTCGTTATAAATGTACAAAAGATTCAAGATACAATTGATCAGAAATCTATGCTAGAACCAAGAATTCCTATTCCTGATTTGTTTTTTGGTGATAGAACTAAGTTTCTGAGCTTCAAAAATAATTGTAAGCTATTTCTGGCCTTGAAACCTCATTCTTCTGATAATTCAGTTCAACAGGTTTTGATTATTATTTCTTTTTTGCGCGGCGACCCTCAGGACTGGGCATTTTCTCTTGCACCAGGAGACCCTGTATTGAGTGGTGTCGATGCGTTTTTCCTGGCGCTCGGATTGCTGTACGATGAGCCTAATTCAGTGGATCAGGCTGAGAAAAATTTGCTGGCTTTGTGCCAGGGTCAGGATGATATAGAAGTATATTGTCAGAAATTTAGGAAGTGGTCAGTACTCACTCTGTGGAATGAATCTGCGCTGGCAGCTTTGTTCAGAAAGGGTCTCTCTGAGGCTCTTAAGGATGTCATGGTGGGTTTTCCTATGACTGCTGGTTTGAATGAGTCTATGTCTTTGGCCATTCAGATCGGTCGTCGCTTGCGCGAGCGTAAATCTGTGCACCATCTGGCGGTATTGTCTGAGATTAAACCTGAGCCTATGCAGTGCGATAGAACTATGACCAGAGTTGAACGGCAAGAACACAGACGTCTGAATGGGCTGTGTTTCTACTGTGGTGATTCCACTCATGCTATTTCTGATTGTCCTAAGCGCACTAAGCGGTTCGATAGGTCTGCCGTCATTGGTACTGTACAGTCCAAATTCCTTCTGTCCATTACCTTGATATGCTCTTTGTCATCGTATTCTGTCATGGCGTTTGTGGATTCAGGCGCTGCCCTGAATCTGATGGATTTGGATTATGCTAAACGTTGTGGGTTTTTCTTGGAGCCTTTGCGGTGTCCTATTCCGTTGAGAGGAATTGATGCTACACCTTTGGCCAAGAATAAACCTCAGTACTGGGCCCAGCTGACCATGTGCATGGCTCCTGCACATCAGGAAGTTATTCGCTTTCTGGTGCTACATAATCTGCATGATGTGGTCGTGTTGGGGTTGCCATGGCTGCAAACCCATAATCCAGTATTGGATTGGAACTCTATGTCGGTATCCAGCTGGGGTTGTCAGGGGGTACATGGTGATGTTCCATTTTTGTCTATTTCGTCATCCACTCCTTCTGAGGTCCCAGAGTTCTTGTCTGACTATCAGGATGTATTTGAAGAGCCCAAGTCCGATGCCCTACCTCCGCATAGGGATTGTGATTGTGCTATCAATTTGATTCCTGGTAGTAAATTCCCTAAAGGTCGTTTATTTAATTTATCCGTGCCTGAGCACACCGCTATGCGCAGTTATGTGAAGGAATCCCTGGAGAAGGGACATATTCGCCCATCGTCATCACCACTGGGAGCAGGGTTCTTTTTTGTAGCCAAGAAGGATGGTTCGCTGAGACCTTGTATTGATTACCGCCTTCTTAATAAGATTACTGTTAAGTTTCAGTATCCCTTGCCATTGTTATCTGACTTGTTTGCTCGGATTAAGGGGGCTAGTTGGTTCACTAAGATAGATCTTCGTGGTGCGTATAATCTGGTGAGAATCAGGCAAGGAGATGAATGGAAAACGGCATTTAATACGCCCGAGGGTCATTTTGAGTATCTAGTGATGCCGTTCGGACTTGCCAATGCTCCATCTGTTTTTCAGTCTTTTATGCATGATATCTTCCGTGAGTATCTGGATAAATTCCTGATTGTTTACTTGGATGACATTTTGATCTTCTCAGATGATTGGGAGTCTCATGTGAAGCAGGTCAGAATGGTTTTCCAGGTCCTGCGTGCTAATTCTTTGTTCGTGAAGGGATCAAAGTGTCTCTTCGGTGTGCAGAAAGTTTCATTTTTGGGGTTCATCTTTTCCCCTTCTACTATCGAGATGGATCCGGTTAAGGTCCAAGCCATCCAGGATTGGACTCAGCCGACATCTCTGAAAAGTCTGCAAAAGTTCCTGGGCTTTGCTAATTTTTATTGTCGCTTCATCTGTAATTTTTCTAGCATTGCCAAACCATTGACCGATTTGACCAAGAAGGGTGCTGATTTGGTTAATTGGTCTTCTGCTGCCGTGGAAGCTTTTCAGGAGTTGAAGCGTCGTTTTTGTTCTGCCCCTGTGTTGTGTCAACCAGATGTTTCTCTTCCGTTCCAGGTCGAGGTTGATGCTTCTGAGATTGGAGCAGGGGCGGTTTTGTCACAGAGAGGTTCTGGTTGCTCAGTGTTGAAACCATGTGCTTTCTTTTCCAGGAAGTTTTCTGCTGCTGAGCGTAATTATGATGTGGGCAACCGAGAGTTGCTGGCCATGAAGTGGGCATTCGAGGAGTGGCGTCATTGGCTTGAAGGAGCTAAGCATCGCGTGGTGGTATTGACTGATCATAAGAACCTTACTTATCTCGAGTCTGCCAAGCGCTTGAATCCTAGACAGGCCCGTTGGTCGTTATTTTTTGCTCGCTTCGATTTTGTGATTTCGTACCTTCCGGGCTCTAAAAATGTGAAGGCGGATGCTCTGTCTAGGAGTTTTGTGCCCGACTCTCCGGGTTTATCTGAGCCGGCGAGTATCCTCAAGGAAGGAGTCATTGTGTCTGCCATCTCCCCTGATTTGCGGCGAGTGTTGCAAAAATTTCAGGCTAATAAACCTGATCGTTGTCCGGCCGAGAAACTGTTCGTCCCTGATAGGTGGACTATTAAAGTTATCTCTGAACTTCATTGTTCGGTGTTGGCTGGTCATCCAGGAATCTTTGGTACCAGAGAGTTAGTGGCTAGATCCTTCTGGTGGCCATCTCTGTCACGGGATGTACGTACTTTTGTGCAGTCCTGCGGGATTTGTGCTAGGGCTAAGCCCTGCTGTTCACGTGCCAGTGGGTTGCTTTTGCCCTTGCCGGTCCCGAAGAGGCCTTGGACACATATTTCGATGGATTTCATTTCTGACCTTCCCGTTTCTCAAAAGATGTCAGTCATTTGGGTGGTCTGTGATCGCTTTTCTAAAATGGTCCATCTGGTGCCCTTGGTTAAATTGCCTTCCTCCTCTGATTTGGTGCCTTTGTTCTTCCAGCATGTGGTTCGTTTGCATGGCATTCCTGAGAATATTGTTTCTGACAGAGGTTCCCAGTTTGTTTCAAGGTTCTGGCGATCCTTTTGTGGTAGGATGGGCATTGACCTATCTTTTTCCTCGGCTTTCCATCCTCAGACTAATGGCCAGACCGAACGAACCAATCAGACCTTGGAAACATATCTGAGATGTTTTGTTTCTGCATACCAGGATGATTGGGTGTCCTTTTTGCCGTTGGCTGAGTTCGCCCTTAATAATCGGGCCAGCTCGGCTACCTTGGTCTCTCCATTTTTCTGCAATTCTGGGTTCCATCCTCGTTTCTCTTCAGGACAGGTTGAGTCTTCGGACTGTCCTGGTGTGGATTCTGTGGTGGACAGGTTGCAGCAGATCTGGACTCAGGTAGTGGACAATTTGACCTTGTCCCAGGAGAAGGCTCAACTTTTCGCTAATCGCAGACGCCGTGTGGGTCCCCGACTTCGTGTTGGGGATCTGGTTTGGTTATCTTCTCGTCATATTCCTATGAAGGTTTCCTCTCCTAAATTTAAACCTTGTTTTATTGGTCCGTATAGGATTTCTGAGATTCTCAATCCTGTGTCCTTTCGTCTGACCCTCCCGGACTCCTTTTCCATACATAATGTATTCTATAGGTCGTTGTTGCGGAGATACGTGGCACCTATGGTTCCATCTGTTGAGCCTCCTGCCCCTGTTTTGGTGGAGGGGGAATTGGAGTATATTGTGGAGAAAATTTTGGATTCTCGTGTCTCTAGACGGAAACTCCAGTATCTGGTTAAATGGAAGGGTTATG